>NC_140579.1:1242452666-1243150317 GCF_964204655.1 Triturus cristatus
ATCCACCGGACTCAAGCTTGCAGGACATGGTTCTGCCACCTGTCTACACATACCTGGGTGCCCCCCAGGACACTGGACTGGATCCCTGACCTGTCCATGTGTCTGTCAGCACGGTTGTTCGGCCACCCCCTCAGCTGGTTGGGCCCATCACGGGTGTGTGTGGTGCTCCATGTCTGTCTTGCCTAATACACTGTGGCCCGTGTGTCCTGTGCCAGACTCATGCCCCAGGGTGTGGATGGTTGAAGTCAAAAGAGAACTCTGGCATGTTTAGACTTTACAAGACACATGTAAGGTCATAATGCAACCAGCAGGCATCTTCTCTTCATGGTGTGAATTTTTATTTGGGGGGGGGGGTATGACGTGAGGGGCTTTCCGGGAGTTTGGAATCCAAAGTTCAGTAGGGGAGTTGGTGTCCTTGCCATTGGAAGTCCTCAGAGTCCATGTCACAGTCTTTGTCTACATTGGTCAGACAGTGACCAGCAAGGCCATGTGGCAGAGAATGTCTCTTGATGCTGTGATGCTGTTGCTCCAGTGGGCCAGGTGCCAGGCCAGGTGCCCTGGGAGATGGTGATGTTGCGCCGACCCTCACGGTCTTTTCCGTGGACGACCCGCCCTCCTGCGGGGACCCTCAGAAGCAGGCCGTGACGACGTCTGGGATGCTCCATCGGATGTTTCGTCCTCCTCCTCCTGATCCCTCTCTGTGGGTGGTGATGTTCTCCGCCTTCTGGTACAGGGAGGGTCGGCCATGTTGTTGGCCATCCGACGGAGTGTATCGTGAATTCCCGTGTACGCCATCACGAGCTCAGCCTGTCCGTCCTCCATCCTCCGTTGGTGTTGCAGTAGACAGGCATGTAGCTCCACATGTTGCTGGGCCTGCTGGGTCTTGATCCCCTCGAGGACGGACACAACCTGGGCCAGGCCAGTGGTGTCCTGCCGGTATGTGTCCAGGATGTTTCGGACATGGGAATACACCGGTTCCGCAGCCAACTGGTCAGGCTGGCGCCTCCGCCGTCCTCCACTCCCACCACCCCTGCCCACTTGCACCTGGCCTGCCCTTGTGGGCACATCGGGTCTCCGGGACCCCTGAGGGGTGGCATTTGCGTTGTCGCCTGCCTCCTCCTGGGTGCCCGGGACACCGTGTCCCTCCTGGCCAGCCTGGCTGCTTTGTGGTGGTGGGGCAGGGATCCTGGGTGTCTCCTGGGATGTGGCAGGAGTGGGGGTGGTGGTTGGCCCCGTTGTACCTGACGCAGGTGCTGCAGGTGGTTGGACACCAGAGGGGCCAGGTTGGTCGGGGTCGTCCACAGAGTGGTGAGAGTCGTCGCTGCCGGTGGGATCGGCCTCCCGCAGATCCGGGTCCTGTGAGTCTTCCCCCCCCAGTGTTGGGGGGTGAACCACGACATTGACCTGTGTGTGGGAGAGACAATGTTAATTTTGGTCCATGCAACATCCATGTTTCATCAGTTTCAACGTTGGCACATTTCCTCTTGGAATTAGGATCTGTCTTGCATTCCACTCACAGTGCACTTGTGCATGGGTGTGTCCCTTGGGCACCACTTTGGCCCCTTTAACTATGTGTGGCACAGTCTTACTTGCTGCGTCAAGTGTGACTGCAGTCAGCAGTGGAGTGGGCAGGTGTGGCGAGCCATGCATTGGCGCCTTCCGTGTAGCACTGTACATGTGCACATGGAGTGGATCCACACACTTATATAATGCAGGTAGCTGTCGTTGTGCTCGTGAACAGGTTGTGACATGGCCCTGTGTTTGGCCATGGAGAAGAGGGGGGTTCTGGCACTGGCCACCCTTGGCTACATGCACGCAGTCTACCTGCTGACGAGCAGACATTCCCACACACCACACGGCTGATTTGCTCTCCCTGTGTCTCCCTCCCTCTCTGTCCCCCTCTCCCTCCCTCCGTGTGTCAGCCTCCTCCCTCTGTCCGTCTCCCTGTGTCTCCCTCCCTCTCTGTCCCCTCTCCCTCCCTCCGTGTGTCAGCCTCCTCCCTCTGTCCGTCTCCCTGTGTCTCCCTCCCTCTCTGTCCCCCTCTCCCTCCCTCTCTGTCCCCCTCTCCCTCCCTCCGTGTGTCAGCCTCCTCCCTCTGTCCGTCTCCCTGTGTCTCCCTCCCTCTCTGTCCCCCTCTCCCTCCCTCCCTCCGTGTGTCAGCCTCCTCCCTCTGTCCATCTCCCTGTGTCTCCCTCCCTCTCTGTCCCCCTCTCCCTCCCTCCGTGTGTCAGCCTCCTCCCTCTGTCCGTGTCCCTGTGTCTCCCTCCCTCTCTGTCCCCCTCTCCCTCCCTCTCTATCCCCCTCTCCCTCCCTCTGTGTGTCACCCTCTGTCACCTCAGCCCAGCTTCCTGGGCACACACTGTTAGCAGATCTTTGAATGGCCCTTGGCTTGTTGATGTGAGTTTGTTTCTGATCTCCAGGCACCCATTGGGTGTAGTGTGTGTCTCTGCGCTGCTGCTGTGGTGGTGTGTGCTGCCACTCTTTCACAATGTTGGCTGTTCATTAGCTGCTGTCATGTGCAAAACAGTGCCTTCACCCCCATGTGTTGATGCAAGGCGTCCGCCATTTGCTGGCGAGTCTTTCCTGTGTGGGGACACAGTGTTTGTATGGCTGTGACCTAGGCCATATGGGCAGAGGGCATTGTTGTCTGCTTCTGAGTTGCACTATGTGAATTTTGGGGCCCACCCTCCCGCCATCCGGGTTACCGTGTCATGTGTTGGTGTCTTCTGTGGCCTGTGACTTGACATTGTCCAGCTGGGTGCATGGGGCATGGTGGCGGCAGTGGCATGTGCGTGTTCATGGAGTGTGGTTGAGTCATGCGATAGCTTGGGGTGGTTGCGTGCCTGTTAGTGATTTTGGTTGTGGATGACGTTCCCCCCATGTGAGGTGCGTTGTTTGTGTACTCACCCGGGTCTCGGAGTCCTCCTAATCCTTCGACTGCCTCCACCGGCTGTATGGCCATCACCCTCTCCTCCCAGGGCTGGTAGTGTACGGGTCTGCGGGAGGGCCCTCCTCTAGTGGCGTTGGCCTGGTTGTGTTCCTCCAGCATCTTGGCTCGGACCCTCCTCCGCAGATCGTACCACCTGGCTTGGCATTCATGCCTTGTCCTTCTGGTGTCCGCAACAGCATTCACAGCATCGACGATGGTCTGCCACATGGCTGTTTTTGCTGCAATGCTGGTCTGTCTGACCAATGTTCCAAAGAGCTGTGGCTCGCCTCTGAGGATTTCATCAACAAGGACCTCCAACTCTTGGTTACTGAACTTTGGATTCTTGTTAGTGGGCATGGTGAGGGGTGTGGGTGTGGATGGTGGGGGGTGTGTGTGGATGGTTGTGGGTGTGTGGGTGTGGTTGTGCAGGTGTGTGTGTGTGAATGTGATGAGGGGGTGTTTGTGAAGGTGGTTGTGTGAAGGTGTGCAAGTGTAAGGTGTGGTGAAGCTTTTAGTATGGTTCTGTGGTGTCTGGCAGCAGTGAGTCTGTTGCAAAGGCTCATGGTTTGTGTGTGTGGGCTCTTTTTATTGGTCCATTGGTGGGTGTGGCTGTGTTTGAAGTTTGGGTGGGTGTGTTATAAGGAGTGGTGGTGTTTTGGGCCTCTGTTTGTTTTTGGCAGTTGCAGGTCAGTGAATGTGTTTTTTTAGTGTTTGTTGGCCATGTTTAGTGGCTTTGTGCCATTCGATTAGTGTATTCTTGTGTTGTTTTATTTTGTCCTGGTTGTGTACGTGCGTTTTTAGCGGTGTACATGGGCCATTTGGTTGTACGGTGCTGTCCTTGTGTGTGGCTTGGTACGACTCGTACATGCGGTTGTGATGTTGGGGCCTGGGGTGCGCTCCGTACATAGGAGGTTGTGGTGGGGGTGCGACTCTGACGTACACGGGTGTACATACAGGGGGGTACGACACGTACAGGGGTGGGGGTACGACTCGGACGTACAGGGGTGTACATGCACGGGGGTAGGACACGTACAGGGGTGGGGGTACGACGCGAACGTACTGGGGTGTACATACACGGGGGTACGACACGTACAGGGGTGGGGGTACGACTCGGACGTACAGGGGTGTACATGCACGGTGGTATGACACGTACAGGGGTGGGGGTATGACTCGAACGTACTGGGGTGTACATACACGGTGGTACGACACGTACAGGGGTGGGGGTACGACGCGGACGTACAGGGGTGTACATGCACGGGGGTAGGACACGTACAGGGGTGTGGGTGCGACGCGAATGTACTGGGGTGTACATACACGGGGGTAGGACATGTACAGGGGTGGGGGTACGACGCGAACGTACTGGGGTGTACATACACGGGGGTAGGACACGTACAGGGGTGGGGGTACGACGCGAACGTACTGGGGTGTACATACACGGGGGTACGACACGTACAGGTGTGGGGGTACGACGCGAACGTACAGGGGTGTACATGCACGGGGGTAGGACACTTACAGGGGTGGGGGTATGACTCGGACGTACAGGGGTGTACATGCACGGGGGTAGGACACGTACAGGGGTGGGGGTACGACGCGAACGTACTGGGGTGTACATACACGGGGGTACGACACGTACACGGGTGGGGGGTACGACGCGAACGTACTGGGGTGTACATGCACGGTGGTACGACACGTACAGGGGTGGGGGTACGACTCGAACGTACTGGGGTGTACATACACGGTGGTACGACACGTACAGGGGTGGGGGTACGACTCGGACGTACAGGGGTGTACATGCACGGGGTAGGACACGTACAGGGGTGGGGGTACGACGCAAACGTACTGGGGTGTACATACACGGGGATACGACACGTACAGGGGTGGGGGTACGACTCGGACGTACAGGGGTGTACATGCACGGTGGTACGACACGTACAAGGGTGGGGGTACGACTCGAACGTACTGGGGTGTACATACACGGTGGTACGACACGTACAGGGGTGGGGGTACGACTCGGACGTACAGGGGTGTACATGCACGGGGGTAGGACACGTACAGGGGTGGGGGTACGATGCGAACGTACAGGAGTGTACATACACGGGGGTAGGACACGTACAGGGGTGGGGGTACGACGCGAACATACAGGGGTGTACATGCACGGGGGTAGGACACGTACAGGGGTGGGGGTACGACGCAAACGTACAGGGGTGTACATGCATGGGGGTAGGACATGTACAGGGGTGGGGGTACGACTCGGACGTACAGGGGTGTACATACACGGGTGGGGGTTCGACACGTACACAGGTGTACATACAGGGGGGGTGTACATTAACGGGGAGTTTCTACATTTCTATATCTATATCTGTTTTATATTTTATTAATTTCATAATAAAATTTAATACAACATATCTATTTTTATTATAATCCCCATCCTTATCCCCTATGAAAGCACCAATCCCAGAACTAAAATTATTTTTCATCTTTGAAATGCCAAATACATTTTTTTCTCTCAAAATATATTCTGAAATGTTCAATTCTAACAAAATATACTATTGTGACAAATTTATCTTAAAAACACTCCCTACAATAATACTCTATAAAACAAAAAACACACTCCTAAATGTATTTCTAAACCTTTCATTTAAATAATTTTTTTTTTTAATTAATTGCTTTTTTAGATTAAATTTTCATATAATTTTTTTGTAAAAAAACCTTTTTCAAACACTACCCATCCTTAACCCTATAAACCCACCATCACACTTCTAAAATAAAATATTATAATCAATTTTTAATATTAAATTTGAAATTTTCAAAATGTAAAAGAAAATTGACAATTTTTTATTGATTTTAATTTAAAATAAGTATTTTCAAAACACTACCCACCCTTATCCCCTATAAACCCAAAATCCCACTTATTAAAATAATATTCTTATTAAAAATTTAAATTTTTAATTGAATGAAAAATTTGGAATTAATTTTTTTTTTAATATTAAATTTTATATATATTTCTAAAACACTCCCCACCCTTATGCCCTATAAACCCAAAATCCCACTTATTAAAATAATTTTCTTATTAAAAATTTAAATTTTTAATTGAATGAAAAATTTGAATTTTTTTTTTTTTATAAAATAT
This sequence comes from Triturus cristatus, assembly GCF_964204655.1. NCBI lineage: Eukaryota > Metazoa > Chordata > Amphibia > Caudata > Salamandridae > Triturus > Triturus cristatus. The sequence continues at coordinate 1,242,458,726 of NC_140579.1, forward strand.
AAAATTTTATATATATTTCTAAAACACTCCCCACCCTTATCCCCTATAAACCCAAAATCCCACTTATTAAATTGTTTTTCTTATTAAAATTTAAATTTTTTATTTTATTAAAAAATTGATTTTAAAAATTATTTCATAAAAAATTAAAATTATTATTTATTTCTAAAACACTCCCCACCCTTATCCCCTATATACACAACATCCCACTTATAAAATGTATTTCCTAATTAAAATGTAAATATAGCAATTTTTTCACTAATTAAATTCGAATTGTACAAATATTTCTTAAAATATTTCATTTAAAATATATATTTTTAAAACACTCCCCACCCTTATCCCCTATAAACCCAACATCCCGCTCCTAAAATTATATATACAAATTTAAAATATAATATTAATATAAACAAAATTATTAATTTTAATACACTTAAATAAACATTTTCTAACACTTATAAACAATAAATTTTAACAAATAACAAAATCACTGAATACTATCCTTTTTCGATATTTTCACAACACGATATTATGACATTCGATATACCATACTTCGATATTTTACTACACATAACAATATCGACATTTTTTACATCGATATAAAAAACAGAGATATTTTATTCCATCAATATTTTAACTTCGATATTTCTGTATATCGATATTAAAATTTCGATATTTTGTCTACTCACCCTCTCATAGGGCATTCTGTCACAACCTTCTCTTTTTCCCTAACAGGGTAAGCAGAAAATGTTTTGTCTGAAACTTCATCTCGTTTACGATACCATCTGCTTTTCCATTTGTCCACATCTCCCCATTTTCTCAACAAAATAATTATCTTTTTAATCTGACCTATTCGTCCTGTGGTATTCATGTTTTCAATGTCTTTTTCAGTGAAATCTACTCGATAGGGTTTCTGTAGCGCTTTTACCTTTTCAATATCAATACCCATTTCATTTGCCACTTCTTCCAATCTTTCATGAAGACTTTTTGCTTTCCATGTTCCGCTTTTACACAGAAATAACAACTCCTCATCTTGGTAAGTCTTTAACTTTTCTGTCGGGATAGTTCCTACTATTAATTTTTCCAGTACCATTCGTAGTTTGGCCACATCTATTGACTGGGATTATTTGTCTTTCTTTTGCAAGCTTCTCAACCATTCACTCAATTCCTCTGTAAATGGACCTACTGGCTTCTCTACATTTCCTTGTCCAAAATCTTTTTGTGTTTCTGACATTGACTCCACTATTGTCATACACTTTTCTGCACAGTTTTGGCCTAAAAACGGGTTTTTTGAAAAATTCGGTTCAATCATACTCATAGGTGCCGATTACGATCCGGTAAAAAAAATCCCCGTACGACTCGTATCCGGTCTTTTTACCGTACGAATCGCACAAGTGCCGTACAAACTGCCAATTACGATTCGCATGGTAAAAAGTCCATATGAATCGCATTGGGAATTATTCCCCACACGTCCTCGGGTCGGAAAATGTGTCCAACACGTCCACGGACGATTTACCGTACAAATGTGAAAAGTGAAGTCCGACCGCGGAATTACGATCCATCCCGTGCGTCCAATGTTACAACCGTATGGAAAAAACACCGTCCGCACTGAACTCCCATAGCAACAATGGAGACGTGTGCCCGCATACGCGCTGACCCCCCCAGCCCCCGTACGTCTGAGTCATACCCCCCCAGCCCCCGTACGTTCGAGTCGTACCCCCCGTGTATGTACACCCTTCTACGTGTCGAACGCCCCCGTGTATGTACACCCGTATATGTGTCGAACCCCCGTGTATGTACACCCATGTACGTTCGAGTCGTACCCCCACCCGTGTATGTACACCCTTGTACGTGTCGAACCCCCCGTGTATGTACACCCTTGTACGACTCGAACGTACAGGGGCTGGGGGGGTACGACTCGAACGTACGGGGGCTGGGGGGGTACGACTCGAACGTACGGGGGCTGGGGGGCATACGACTCGAACGTACGGGGGCTGGGGGGGTACGACTCGAACGTACGGGGGCTGGGGGGTATGACTCGAACGTACGGGGGCTGGGGGGGTACGACTCAAACGTACGTGGGCTGGGGGGGTACGACTCGAACGTACGGGGGCTGGGGGGGGGGTACGACTTGAACATACGGGGGCTGGGGGGGTACGACTCGAACGTACGGGGGCTGGGGGGGTACGACTCGAACGTACGGGGGCTGGGGGGTATGACTCGGACGTACGGGGGCTGGGGGGGGGCGGCACATATGTACAGGGGCTGGGGGGGCATCGGCGCATACGTACGGGGGCAGGGGGGGTACGGCGCGTACCGGGCCACCTACTCTGGTCGTTTCGCGACGTACTTCGCTTTTCCGGCACTTTTTGGGTGCCGTGAAAATATTGCCGTCCGGACTGCTGTCGGTTCGAATCGTGGTTCCTGGGTCGTGAAACGCTGCCTGAAAGCGTCCCGACGTCACGTCGCAGCATTCCCGGATCACATTCGTATGTATATTTTCGTCGGTCGGTGTTTTTTACGATTCGTACGGAAATGGTGTTTCCGTGCGAATCGGAATTCCATGTTTGTAAAGTTTTACGACCGGGTACGAGTCGGACGGAGAAAACGCTCCGACCGACGGTTCGTACCCGGTTTTTACCGGATCGTAATCGGCACCATAGTCTGTCTCCATGGATTCTCACTCTGACTCATTCTTGGTTGTTCAGACGGTTTACTACTTTTATAAGGGACCGTCAAACAATGTTCGCTATCTTTCTGTTTATCAAAAATAGGCATTACTGGACCTATCGTTACTGGAACGGTTACCGCTTCTAGATTCTTAGTCAATTCTCTTATTTTCTCAGTTAATTCTAGGGTTGTTTTCGCTAGTTCTGCTGAATTTTCTCCATCTAATTTTCCTCCGGAGTTCTTTTCTACCTCTCTAATGGAATTATTTCTTCCCAAATCTTGGAACTCTGGTTCTGATTTTATGATTCGTACTGTTTCTTTCATTGGGGCACTTGGGGTCAATATTTCTGGTTCTGGTCGATATGGAGGTGGATTTTTATAAAACATATCATCAAGAACATCATCCTCTGATTCATTCACTCCATACCCTCTCAATTCCACATTATGCCTCTTTTCTACACACTTTCTTCCTTCATTCTCTCCTGTAGTTCTTACGGGAAACAAACCCTCAGTCATACTCGCATTCCGCCACCTTCTCATTCGATCATCATGCGTCTCATGTCCGTATGATCTGCCAAACAGGTACCTATATCCTCTACCATTTCTCTGCCTTTCTCTGTCATGCATTTCGTCTTCCCACTCAGTCAATGCTTCAAATTGTGTCGGTCTAGGTCTTGGTTCTAAATTCATAATTTTCTCTCGCAAATTTCTCAAAACAGCCAAATTAAATGAACCATGTTCTGGAAAAGCCAACACTCCGTCCTTTTCGGTATATTTGACCCAAATATCTAACCAAATACAAGTGTGATATCCGTATTTTGCAACCATAAAGGATGCAGGGGTTTTCAGTGGAGGTAGTAACTGTCCTTCCCTAGTTGCAATTGGTTTGTCTTTCCTAAACCACTTCTTAATTCTACCAAACCAAGACTTTTTCTCCTTTTCTGGTGGTTCGTAATACATTTTATTTTATTTCCGTGTATCACTAGTTTCTCCTTACAACTGTACCGCTATTCTGTCCAATCGTAGCCCGACTCTCACTAACGCACCAATCCGGAGCGTTTATGTCACTTTTACAATTCTCCAATCCCAGCGCGACTCTCACTAACGCACCAATAGGGAGCGTTTACGTCACCCTGTATTTCTCCACTCCTAGCGCGGCGTATACTAACGCACCAATCCGGAGCGTTTTACGTTTCTGACCAACTGTCCAATCCCAGCGCGGTCGTTCTGACGTCAGCAGCCGCTGCGGCAGTTCCTGCTCATGTCTACCCCTCCTTCACAAAATCCGCTCAGTAAGTTTTTGTTTCAATTTTACAATTCAGTTAGTAACAACATAAAAACGCCACCATTGTCCACTTCGCTAACCAAGGAATAGCAATAGACCTTTCTCAAGAGATTTCCGTCTTTCCCAGCGCTTACGTCTGCCCTACTACGGAATCGTTACTTCCGTTGATAAAGTAGCACATCCCTCTACCTTACCCTTCTAACAAGCATTAGCTAACCGTTTCACCAGAATTAAGACACATAGGTGCCGATTCCGATCCTGTAACACCCGGGTACGAATGGTCGTACGGAGCGTATTCTCCGTCCGACTCGTACCCGGGAAAACCACCTTACAAACCCGCAAGTACGATTCATACAGAAATACCATTTCCGTACGAGTCGTACAAAACACCAACCGGCAAAAAATACCCACAATTCCGATCCGGAACATCGCGTACGTGACGTCCGGACAGAGTCAGGCAGCGTTTTACGGACCAGCAAGTACGATCCGTGCCCACGTCACTCTGCACCGCTCATTTTTTACGGCAGCCAAAAACTCCTGGGAAATTGAGGAGGACGCGAAGAAGGAGCACCGGTACGCGACGGACAGCCATGGACCCCATTCTACGTGTCATCCCGGCCCTCCTAGCCTACGACCTGGTGCACAGAGACCGACGCAGACGCCGCAGAAGGTCAGAACAACACCCAGGGGCAAAGGGGGGGTGCCAGGGGTAGCAAACATAACCCCCACCCAAGTAAAAATGTTAATATGTCCTGTACATACATGACCTCCAGGGTCTGGTCACTTCGGGGGGGGCGTGTCCACCAACCCCTACGTACCGTCACAACGGAAGTGGACGTGGACGCGCACCCGTCACCACTCCAATGGTGGTACGGGCTGTACCCACACTCTGGGGGCGTGGGTACGACGCATACCCCTACATCAACACTCCAATGGTGGTACGGGCCGTACCCACGCTCTGGGGGCGTGTGTACGGTCCGTACCACCATTGGAGTGGGGATGTAGGGGTACGCGCCGTACCCACGCCCTCAGAGCGTGGGTACGGCCCGTACCACCATTGGAGTGGGGATGTAGGGGTACGCGTGGTACGGACCGTACACACGCCCCCAGAGCATGGGTACGGCTCGTAAACCCCATGAATGTGGGGGTACGGTTCGTCCCACCCGTACCCCTACGGCACTAGTACAGAATGGATACAAGGCGTACACACGCCACGAATGTTGTCTTAGGGCCTGGTGCAGCATATAAGCAGTGTATTGGTGTGTGTGTATGCACAGGACAGCGGTGTACTGCACCAAGGGGGCGGGTGGGTGGCTGGGTGGCTGCAGAGGACTCCCAGCAGTGGACAGAGACGTGGGGGTGGGTGCAGGGGACTTCCAGCAGTGGACAGAGACATGTGAGGGGTGGGTGCCTATCACTCCCAGCAGTGGACAGAGACATGGGGGTGGGTGCCCAGGACTCCCAGCAGTGGACAGAGACATGTGAGGGGTGGGTGCCTATCACTCCCAGCAGTGCCCAGACATATGAGGGGTGGGTGCAGAGGAACACCAGTAGTGGACAGAGACATGGGGTGGGTGCAGAGGAATACCAGCAGTGGACAGAGACATGGGGGTGGGTGCAGAGGACTCCCAGCAGTGGACAGAGACATGTGAGGGGTGGGTGCCTATCACTCCCAGCAGTGCCCAGACATATGAGGGGTGGGTGCAGAGGAACACCAGTAGTGGACAGAGACATGGGGGTGGGTGCAGAGGAATACCAGCAGTGGACAGAGACATGGGGGTGGGTGCAGAGGACTCCCAGCAGTGGACAGAGACATGTGAGGGGTGGGTGCCTATCACTCCCAGCAGTGGACATAGACATGGGGTGGGTGCCCAGGACTCCCAGCAGTGGACAGAGACATGTGAGGGGTGGGTGCCTATCACTCCCAGCAGTGCCCAGACATATGAGGGGTGGGTGCAGAGGAACACCAGTAGTGGACAGAGCCATGGGGGTGGGTGCAGAGGAATACCAGCAGTGGACAGAGACATGGGGGTGGGTGCAGAGGACTCCCAGCAGTGGACAGAGACATGTGAGGGGTGGGTGCCTATCACTCCCAGCAGTGGACAGAGACATGGGGGTGGGTGCCCAGGACTCCCAGCAGTGGACAGAGACATGTGAGGGGTGGGTGCCTATCACTCCCAGCAGTGCCCAGACATATGAGGGGTGGGTGCAGAGGAACCCCAGTAGTGGATAGAGACATGGGGGTGGGTGCAGAGGAATACCAGCAGTGGACAGAGACATGGGGGTGGGTGCAGAGGATTTCCAGCATAGTCCTGACATATGAGTGGTGGTTGCATCATCCTCAGATGACCACAACTCCATGGGTTCATGGATGCATCCCCAATGTGTGAAAATGTTGAGAGTGCCATATCAACACATCACTGACAGCAGTGTCCCACTCCCATGAGGATGGACGTCTTTCCCCCACGGCATGACACACCACATGTGGGTGTGAGGACAAATGACACATGCATACCCACCCCTGGTGGATGCAGCACAATACACACACTGAGAACATGTCACAAGACTGCATAGTTATGTGAAAGCCTACTAAACTAAGAGAGCCAAAGGGAATACACACTGTCACGCACATTCCAGGACTGATAGGAATGTACAGGTGCTGGCACAACCACCAAGTAGTTGTCTCCCATGGAAGGAATAGGGTGGACTTCCCACAGATACAATGACCACAATTGTCAGTCAGGTGACCAAATACCCTGCAGAACAAGTACCAATTGTGTGCTAGGCTGGGAGTACACACATGCATAGTGCGGAAAAGTGACAATTTCCACATGGAGGCATGGCAACATACTCTATACACAAGTACAGTGACTACCAAGGATGGCACAGACAATGCAGCCGGAGACATTGCTGAGCAGGCATGGGCCTAGTTGAAGTGATCCGTCAGCCACCAAGGAAATGTAGACACAGGTCAGCACAACAATTGTGCAACTCCCTGCAGGGAAGATGTCAGGTGCCACAGAGGAAGGAACACTCCTTGGGACAATGTCTCCAAACACAAAGAGCATACACGAGCAAAGAATCTTTGCAGAGACCTTGTGATGGCACGCAGATACCAGGGTCCACCCCATGAGCACCATGCTACAACATTTCCCAGACAACTAAGACATGATCACCACCTCAACTCATGGAGCATCAGCACCAACATCAATACCTGAAAAGCAATCGTGTTCAAAGGGAAAACAAAATGCTTTATTCAGCAGTAAAGTAAAATGTATAAAAGGACACTATGTACAAAGGCCATAGGCCAGTCCAGATGCGATGTCCTGGGGGGACACATGTCCACGCATCTCCCCTAGCTTGCCTGCACATTCGAAACCTCTGGTTCATCAACTGGGGTGGGGGCATCATGTGGGGAAGGACCAGGCACCGCAGGGACAGGAGGGGGAAGGGTAGGTGTTGTGGGTGCAGGGACGGATGACTCCACCACAGGGGGTGGGCAGCGGCAAAGGTGGAGGTTAGTATGGCGCTGCACATGTCTGCAAGATCTGCCAGCGTCTCCCCTGCACCCGAATGAACCACAGGCCCCAAGGAGGGGGGGGCGGAGGGATGGGTTCCAGCGCTACTGGGGGAGGTGGTGGACGGGGGGGGACTCAACTCCCCTACCCATGGAGTGCCTTGCCCGTTTGCGCGATGGTGAAGCTGTGGGGCTGAGGCCCAGCACAGCCAAGTAGGCCTCCTTCTCAGACTGTGGGGCAGGGGAGCCGAGGGGAGTGACATTGGAGGGACTGGGGAGTGAGGCATGCGGACTCCGACTGTGGCTGCGTGTCTGCCTGTGTGCCCTAGACCCAGTGGGTGTGCCTTCTACCCCCTGAGTGTGCGTGACTGGAGGTGTGTGCTTGCCCTTCCCTGTTGGTGTACTGGCTGTGTCTGGTGTGGTGCCTGCCTGGTAATGTGTGTGTGTGCTTGGGAGAGGCACAGGAGTGGGAAGTGTGGATGGTGCAGGGGTAGGTGGGGGGACCAAGCGCTGGATATCCAATTATACAGAGAAGCTAGTGTCTGTGAACAGTGGAGCACAGCCAGACAATGAAGGCATGCCACCCCTTGCTCACTGTGAACGAAACAGTATTGGTGCACCCAATGCCAAATAACAGACGCCAATGCTGAAGGTGTCCCCACACTCTTATACCTGTGAGTACTTAAGAAAATCCAAATACATACTTTCTGATCCATTGGGAATCACAAAACTTTACACAATTGACAAGTTTGGAATGTGTGAATGTTCCACTTGTGGAACAGAACACACATGTGCATGAATATCAGAAGTCACACAAGGAGGTGCACACAAAACTACATTTACACAGTCAATGTATGAGCTTCCAGCCTAATGCCAAGAAGCCATTGTTAAGAAGAAATGTGGTATCAGGAAGTACATATACATGGCACCACGGTGGTCCAGATGATTGGACACCGGTAAGTTGGCATCAGCAACAACCAAGGACTAACCCAAATGCAAACACACTGTGGGAACATGGATATGTATAATTCCAGAACAAATTTTGGACTGAACTGTGCCTTTGTTTGAAATGTGCAAGCGTGTTCCCCCAAAGTGTAAAGGTGGTTTCTTGTGCACTTCCTTGGGAGACATCTGTCATGCAGGCACATTATTGCCCTTCACAATAATCAAAGTGAAGCATCGAAACTATTGGGACATGTATGGGAGTACACCATAGTGATACGACCCCTACACACGCGTGTACGGGCCATATCACTATGGCGTACGCCTACGGCAACACTCCCATAGGGATAGGACCCCTACACACGCGTGTATGGGCCGTATCACTATGGCGTACGCCTACGGCAACACTCCCATAGGGATAGGACCCCTACACATGCGTGTACGGGCCGTATCACTATGGCGTACGCCTACGGCAACACTCCCATAGGGATAAGACCCCTACACAAACGTGTACGGGCCGTATCACTATGGCGTACGCCTACGGCAACACTCCCATAGGGATAGGACCTGTGTGTACACGTACGTGTGTACGGTCCGTACACACACGCATACTCCTACCCAACCCCTATATAGTGATACGACCATACACACGCCCTCAGAGCGTGTGTACGGTGCATTTCACAGCTTACACTGGTGATGGGAGGCGCACAGGAAAGGAATGGAGGTGTCAGACTCGCACAAGGATGGACATCAAGTCATTGTCAGTGCAGTCCTTCATGTGTAGGGCCTAGGTGTGTCAGGCAGTGATGTGGCACATGTCTCCTCATGTTTTAACCCAATAGTTGTGTGATGACCTGTGTACACATGTCATGTGTGATGGGGCACTATGTGGCACACTTCCCCTTCACACCTTTTACATGTGTGCATGTAGTACAAACTTGTCAAGCATTGCATCACTGGCATGGCACAGTCACCGACACCCGCAACTGTCCCCTGATGCCAGGTACACGGATGATGACACCTGACATCTAACTACCAGTGTGCCACGATGTGAATATGTCATGTGTGTGTCATGTGTTCCCATGAGCTTGCTGTTGGTGTTCCGTCAACTGCATCTGCTGTAGCTGCATCCAACATGTGTCTGTGTGTAGATGGCCATGGCACACTATTACGCACACCAGGCCACATGTGGAATCACACGTAACGTGTGTCTATATGCATCGAACATGGACTTGCGAGCTGAGGACATATCTGCGTAGTCTCAATGTCGGTGTGATAAGTTTTGACATGTACCCCTTCATGGCAAGGTGTGTGGTCTGTCCTTTTTCAATGACATGTGACCTGTGCGTCTAGCTTGCCGCCAGCTGTCTGTATGAGATAACATCCTTCAAATGCACATATGTGGATGTATGTCACTCCTGTAATGTGTCTGGCTGTTCACTCACACTGGCCCACAGCTACTTTCATGGCATGTCATGTAGACCTTGACAATCCACGTTTGTAGCTGGCTCTTGGTAGGAGTATCACCTGGCTGGCATACGTGCCAAGGATGTATTGCACAGAACAGACTCTGTATGTAGCATATGTGTATTAGCTTTGAACATGTGCTCAATTCATTGACATTGGTGTAGTAATGTACTCAATCTTCGTTCTTCCTTCCAAATTTCTGCAGGGCACCGCCTCTCCCCCGACCAATGCCAGACTTGGGTGCCATGAGGGAACGTGACTGCATACGCCGTTACAGATTCCCCCAACAGTTAATTGAGGACCTGACAAACAGGCTGGCACCACACCTCCAACCGCGACACAGTTATCCGACTGCGCTGACCCCCAAGATGAAGGTGATGTCAGCCCTACATTTCTTTGCCATCTGTACGTTTCAATTCACCATAGCTGATGTGGGTGGCATGTCCCAGACCATGTTCAGCCATGTCCTGCATGATGTGTTAGAAGCCATGTTGGAGCACCTGGATGAATTCATCCATTTTCCAACTCGTGAGCAGTTGACAGGTATCAAGGGTGAGTTCTATGCCCTGGGAGGGATGCCCCATGTAATTGGGTCCATTGATGGGACACATGTGGCTTTGGTACCACCACAGGCACAGGAGGTAGCCTATCGAAACCGTAAACATTATCACTCCATTAATGCCCTTGTGGCGTGTCTTGCTAACATGCTGATTTCCCATGTCTGTGCACGTTTTCCAGGGTCAGCACACGATGCCTACATCATGAGGCGTAGCAGGGTGCCAGAAATGATGCTGCGGCTGCACAACGAACGAGCATGTCTTGTTGGTGTATAGACTCTGTTTGTCCAGTATTTAGCGGTATCTTTGTATGTTACGACATCTCCTGACCCACTTCTTTACATCATGTTTCCATGCAGGGGACTCTGGCTATCCCAACGTGCCATGGCTGGTGACGCCTCTCCGTAACCCCAGAACAGCTGCAGATCACTGTTACAACAACGCCCATGGGCAGACCAGGCGAGTGATTGAGAGGACGTTTGGCCTCCTGAAGAGCCGATTCAGTTGCCTCCACAAGACAGGCAGGTCCCTCCCATATGCACCGGTGAAGGTCTGCAAAATCTTCCTCGTGTGCTGCATGCTGCACAACATGGCAGTGTAGAAAGCTGTGCCACTCATCCTGGATCCCGATGAGCAGGAACATCCACCCGTGGAGGATGACGGCCTTGGTCACGAGGCAAGTGAGGAGGAAGAGGAGGAGGGGGAGGACATCCGGAGTCAGCTCATACGCAACTTCTTCTCATAATGGTGAGTCCCTGGGTCTGAGTGTGCACGCTTGGAGCCTTGTGTGGCATGTGTTGCAATGTGTGTGTCCAGCTGACTGTATGATAAGTGACTTAGAGCTGTGTTCTGATGTGTCACTCGAGTGCTGATGTCATTCCACACATTGTAGCTGACACACTCAATTGACAACTAGCATGGTGTCAACCTTAGTCATGTAGAGTACATGACCATGCATGCGGATGACTATCTTTTTCCTGACTTCTTGTGTGTCTGTCATCCCCAGGTAGTTGCGCATGCTGTCTGCTCGTGGCATCGTTGTGCTCCTGCTATTCCTCATGAGTATTGCAACGTGTGCTGAATCAGCGTTACATGCACGGACATGGTGAAAAGTCTCCTTTGGGTAAGGATTGCAGCAAGGCATTTTGGGTGTGGTAGTTGTTTGGAATGTGTGGGCACTGCTCCTGTGCAGGTTTTGTTACTATGCATACATGTCGATTCACCATGGGGCACATGACATGTAGCATGACTCACATGAATTGATAGGTACACTTCGTGACAGTCATCTGTTATGGGATTGTGGATTGTGATGAAGGCATCAATGTGTGTACAACTTCCCTCGGAAACATACGGGAGGCTACGGGTGGACATAGTGTGGGACTTCCCCATAAGAGGCTCAATGGGGAATTGCAGCCTCTCCGTGTGCAGCAGGGGATGTTTGGCTCACCCCCTTCACTTGTGTGCCAGTCCAATGGATTTACAGCATCTGTGGTGCGAAGGGGGTGTCCAGTGTAGGTCCCACATGTTCATCCAAAAGACCTGTGAGTCTGTTCATATTGATACATTTCCATAGGTGTGAGCCTGAGTAATAAAGATGTTCCTCACCCTCCAAGGTGCCTCATCTCTGTCAATGCAGGTCTCTTGCCACTGTGCATGCGGCATCTCTGGCATGGTTGTCAAGGATTGTGCATATGAGTCTATGTGTAGATTAGCAACCTGCATGCTGTTCTTCATGTATTTGATTCTCAATTGTGCATGAAGTCCATGGCTGTGTATGTGTTTTGGCATGTTGGTCCCCACAACGGGCCGTCAACACCTTCTGGGGTGTGTTTCCTGTGCGCAGCTCGGCCTTCAGTTTCATGATCCGGTGTCAGTCATCTTTGGTGATTAAGCATCCTTTGTCTCTGGGTGTGCCATTGAAAACCGGTCACTCCTTCCTTTACATACACCTGTTGCAGTAGTCCTTTCTGACATCCTAGTCTTTGTGTGGAAATTGTGGCATAGTTCCCAGGACATGCCGCCTGCTGTTGCAGCCACTGCAGCAAGGGCACACGAAGTTTCCTGATTTGGCAACACACACACATCAAAGATGCTCCTCCCTTACTCCCTCAACCCATTCATTTGGCTGTCATCAGCTTGTCTGTGCCACAGTTGCGGCCACGCGGTGCCAAAGGCTGGACCATCTGCACATGCAACGTGCACATTGCACGACCCTCAGGTCCTTGCATGACCCACATCACACTAAAGTCTGATGTTGCAGACACCCTCCAAGCAATGTCCATCCACACATCTCCCGCCTGCTCTCAGGCATACACTAAGCGCACACACAACACCTTTGCATGATGAGTGTGCAACTCCGAGGGGCGTGGTTTGGACGCCGATCGGGATGGCGGCGTGAGCCTGCAGCTCCGTGCCTAATCCCCGATATTTATCCTGAACTCCGGCCAACACGCGCCGCAGCTGGCGCGAACCTGCTGCGTTGAGCACCGGGACGGCGGTGGACGCCGCGCACGAGACGGCGGGGGCCCAGGCGAGGTGCTAGAGCCGGGACACGGAGCGGGACGAACGGCGTATGCTGCACAAGATGGCGGCGGCCCCAGACGGAGGAGAATAAACAACCCCAGACGGAGGCTGGTGACTGCGGAGCAGCCGGCCGATGGTGTAGCGGAGCAGGGCTGATCGCCTATTGCCCGGGGCTCCGGGGCCACGGTGTTGGGGCGCGGCGCTCTCCGCCGTAGCGGTGACGACGGATCCCGCCGGCCCCTCCCCCCCTCGGGGCACCCGACACAGACTACGGAGGGGACAGCGGAGCCGGCGCTGGACACCGGAGCAAGGCGCCTGCCCGCGGGCGAATGCGGCAGCTGGGCTGCGGAGGGGGCGAGAGCGAGAGCGAGAGCTGCGGAGGAGCTGGCGGCGGAGCCGGACGACTCGCGCCCGTTGGTGGTGATGGATGGTGAGGGCGGCCTGACGAGATAGCAGCGCTGGGCTGCGGGAGAGCTGCGGAGCGGAGGGCCTGAGGACCGCGTGGAGGCGCCCCCCCCCCGGAGGTGAGGTTGACCCATTGGGGTGAACTGAGCGGGAGCGACCCCGGCGCTGGAGCAGGAAGGTGGTGAGCCCGCGCTGTGTGCGCTGTCGTTGGGTGAAGCCGCGGAGGACCCGTGCGCTGGTGGCGGGTGGCCTTGGCGCGAGGACGACCGGCTGGATACGAGCGGGGGGCCCTGAGCTGCTGGGCTGCCGGGCCCTGGGGGAGCGGACCGCCCCGAGGAGCACACTGAGAACGGGGAGCGGGTGCCGGGCCCTGGCTCTTCGCTCCCGGAGTGGACGGACGGCGAACTAGACCTGCCTGCTGGTGGGGCCCTGAACTAGAGCTGGTGCAGGGCGGGATGGCCACGAAGGGTGTCGCGCCGCATGTGCCCCCTAGGCACGACCGGGCGGCGGAATCGGCCGCAGATGGAGGACCCCAAGATGACCCGGGGGACACAGCGCAGGAACGGCGCCTAAACAAACGGCTGGATGGGATCCTGGAGGCCATCACGGCGACCAAGGAGGCCTTGCATCAGGACGTAGCGCAGGTTGCTACTGGGCTGGGACTCTTACGGGCCGATCATGCCAAACTGGCGGACAGAGTCAAAGACAACGAGGTGGCGATCCGGGAGCTCAAGCCGGCGGCGGCGACCGCAGAACGCAAAATCGCTGAGATCCTGGGCCGTTTGGCGACACTGGAGAGGCGAGCGGAAGACGCCGAAGGTCGCAATCGGAGAAATAACGTGAGGGTGGTGGGCCTGCCGGAAAAAGTTGAAGGGGATGACGCCGTGGCATATATGGAGGACTGGTTCAGGAAGACCGTGGCCCCGGAGGGCCTCTCCCCCTTCTTCTCCCTGGAGCGGGCGCATAGGGTCCCGGCTCGCCCGCCGGTGCAGGGCCGCCCTCCCAGACCCATGTTGGTTAGGCTTCTGCATTATAGGGACAGGGACCTGTTGATCCAGAAGGCGCGTGCAAATGGCCCCTTCCAGGTGGCCAACAGCTCGGTCACGGTGTTCCCAGATTACACGCAGGAGGTACAGAAGAACAGGGCTTCCTTTCTGGCCGTAAAAAAGGAACTACGGATCGAGGGCCTACAGTACTCCCTGCTGTTCCCAGCGAAACTGCGGGTAATCCTGAGCGGGACGACCCACTTCTTTCAGACCCCTGAGGAAGCGTGGACATGGCTGGAGTCGTATCGGGCGGGCACGGCCCGGGGAAGGACGGAGGAAAAAGGGAGGCAGAAACCGGTCCAAGTGCGGAAATCTCAATGTATCCGCAAGCGCAACAAACTTCAGAGAGCGGAGCGGGATGGACAGATGGCGGATGACAGGCGGAGGGCGCTGGCAGCGACGGCGATCATAACGGGCTCTCAAGGGGAGCAGACTTCAGTGGGCTCGGATTCTGGCGAGGAGGCCGGGCAGTCCGGCGGAGAGATGTCGGAGGTTGACGGCTCTGGGGGGCCGGTGGTCACCCCACAGACGGCGGATGGACTATTTGACGGGTGATGCGGAGGGTGGGGCCACATTTGTGACTGGGCTCTGACTGGGGGTCCCGGTGCTCGACGGACATGCAGGTATGGTGTTGAGACATTCGGGGGATGCTGGGTGCGGGGCGGGGGGCTTGGCCTGCCCTAGGTCGGTGCTGACCACCCTCGAGCGGCCCTTAAGGCTTTCTGTGGAGACGACCACAGATTAGGGACGGTTTGGTGGGTTGCAGGTTTGGATGGGGGCTGATAGTGTGTTATTAGGTCCTGTTCTGGGGAGTGGGTGGGGGGGAAGTTGTGGGGTTGTTTTGGTTGCGGGGTTCTGTTGCGCTGCTGTAGGTGGGCCTGGGATGTTGGGGTGCTGGGGGGGAACGGGTTGCAATGGGGACATTACCTAATTTGAAATGCCTCACGTGGAATGTTCGTGGCCTCCGCACTATGTCAAGACGACACAAGGTCCATGCCCATCTGGTGAGGCGAGGCATACAAATCGCACTCCTGCAGGAAACTCACTTAACTCAACAGGAACTCACTGCGCTGCAGAGGAGATGGCGTGGCCAGGTGTTTGGGACTACATGCTCAGCGTTTGCCAGGGGAGTGTTGATATGGGTGCGGGCAGGAATCCCATTTCAGGCCACGACTCAGTTGGTGGACCCGGGGGGTAGATTTGTGGTGGTGGAGGGGAGGCTCTATGGTCAGGATGTGGCCTTATGCAGTATATATGCCCCCAACACGGATCAGGCCCGCTTTTTTGTTAGCCTGACGGGTTCCTTGGCGCACTTTTTGGCGGGCCCCATATTGATAGGAGGGGACTTCAACTCGATCACTGATGTGGCACTGGACCGGTCGCATCCGCCATTGGCTGACTCGCCGGTGCGCCGATTAGCGGCGCACAGGGCGGACTGGCAGGAGAGGTGGGGGCTGATAGATGTGTGGAGGGAGCAGCATCCGGGACACAGGGACTATTCCTTCTTCTCCGCGTTACACGCGCTACACGTTAGGATAGATGCTATGTTGTGCAGCAGGGACTTGGCGCCAGTGATGGCCCACACGGAGTACCTCACTAGAACTATATCGGACCACAACCCGCTGCTGTTGACGTTGCAGTGGCGGCGGCCGAGATCGGCGGTCCCGACATGGCGCTTGAGGCCAGAGGTATTGGAAGATCCAGTGTTTAGTGATACGGTCAAGCGGGGCGTAGAGCAGTACTTTACGGAGAATGAGGGTTCAACGGCCACGAGGGCGATGGAATGGGATGCCATGAAGGTGGTGACCAGAGGCGTTTGTATGGGAACATTTGCGAATGTGAGGACTACTATCCTGACGGTTCTGGAGAAGGCGGAAGGGGTGTTGAGGGAGCTGGAGCAGCGTAGGCCTGAGCGACCAGAGTTGCAGGACAGGCTGCTTGAGGCGAAGGAGGTGGTAGCGACGGAAACTGAGCGGCTGCGGGGCTTTGACTACAAGCGGTATCTCGTCAGAGTCCATGCGGAACGGGACAAGGTAGGAACGCTACTGGCTAGACTAGCGAACCCGGAACCCCGGGGCTGCCCGGTTCTAAGTATTAGAACGGAGACGGGGGAGATGGTTTACTCGCAGGGGGCGGTGCTCCAGCGGTTCAGGTCATACTATTCGGTCCTCTATGAGAGCCAGTTGGGGGTGGAGAACTCCGAGATAACTGATTATCTGGCGACTCTTTGCCTCCCCCGGGTAGATGCGGAAACTGCGATGGTGCTGGGAGGCCCCATTACGCTGCAGGAGATTCGGGTGGCTATTAAGCAGATGGCCAGAAACAAAACGCCGGGGGTGGATGGCCTGCCGATCGAATTCTACGCGCAGTTTGTGGATGCCTTAGCGCCCAGGCTCTTGCTGGTCTACACTGAGGCCATGGAGCTGGGGAGACTCCCCCAGTCGATGAGGGAGGCCTTGGTGGTGCCGTTGTTGAAGCCCGGCAGGGATGCCTCGGATGTGACGTCATATAGACCTTTGTCCATGCTGACGGTCGACTACAAAATATTGAGTCGCATATTAGCCACTAGATTATTACCGCACATGACCAAACTGGTCCACGGGGACCAAGCCGGTTTTATCCCCACCAGGAGCACAGCCTGGAATATTCGCCGCCTGGTCCGCATCATGGACAGCGTCTGGGACCCAGCACAGCGGCCGGCAGTGCTCGCCGTGGACATTGAAAAGGCTTTCGATAGCCTCGAGTGGGGATACCTCGACGCGGTGCTCGAGAAGTCCGGCCTGGGGGAGGGGTTCGGACGTTGGACACGGGTCCTTTACTCCTCTGCTACGGCCAGGGTGCGGCTGGGAGCGGTCGTGTCCGCAGCATATCCAGTACGCAGGGGCACACGGCAGGGTTGCTCGTTATCTCCCCTGTTGTTCGCCTTGGCGATGGAGCCTTTGGCGGCGCAAGCGCGGACAGGAGCGGCGTACGGCGGGGTTCGTTGTGGGGAGGAGGAACATCATATATCCCTGTACGCGGATGACCTCCTGCTGTACCTGGAGGACTCCGGTGATGCCTTGGAGGGGGCTGTGGAGATGCTCTCGCGCTTTGGCGAGCTCTCGGGCCTCAGGGTCAACTGGACCAAAACCTGCGTTTTCCCGCTGCGGGCAGATGTCCCGTATTGCCCTCCCACTCGGGATGTGGTATGGGAAGCTAAATGCTTTACTTACCTGGGAGTCCGGATATACCACGATGTCGAAAATCTCTTGGACGGTAATGTAGGGTGCTGCATAAGGGCATTGAGGGGGTGCATGGCCTTCTGGGCTGCCCTCCCGCTCTCGGTGCTGGGCCGGGTCGCGTTGCTGAAGATGGTGGCTCTGCCCCGACTGCTCTATTACTTCCGCACACTGCCGATATGGATCCCGCAGCGGATCTTTAAAGAATTGAAGTCGCAGATCATCAGCTTCCTATGGGGGACGGGACGGCGACGGGTAGCCCTGACGGTTCTGATGCGGCCTAAACTAGAAGGGGGACTGGCGGTCCCCGATTTTGAATTATACTACCTAGCGGCGCAGCTACAAGTGCTGACACAGAACGTGGCCAGGGTATTCCGGGGCCCGGAGCTGGGACGAGGGACGGGCATCCAGAGACATGTCCTGTCTTATATAGTCATGCAACAGAAATTAGACCTGAGAGATTTGTCCATCGAGGAGCGGACTCTCCGGCTATGCTGGCAGAGGGGCATGCGGAGAGCAAAGACGGTACGACCTTATGCACCGGAGATCCCGCTGGGGATGCTGACTGCGCTGCCGCATGGAGGCGACTGGTCCCCGCTAGCGGAGTGGGAGGAGCTGGGGTTGCAGATGGTGGGGGACCTCTATATAGATGGGGTGCTAGCCCCCTTCGGGGCTTTGCAGGAGCAGTTTGGCCTCCCGGATGGGAGTTATCTCCTGCACGCGGCGGTGAGCGCGGCGATACAAAAACACTGGAGAAAGGGGCTGGAGGAGCCCTCTGTGGCACTAACCTGCCAGTACGTGGCAATGGCGGCGGGCACGATTAAGGCAGTGACATGCCTACAGGCTAGACTGCTGCAGGAGGGGTTGGAGCCGCTCGCGGTATTGAAGGAGCGGTGGGAGGAAAGCATGGGCAAACCCATTCCGGACACGATCTGGAGCCACATCATGCGGAGGACATGGAAGGGTAGCGGGAATGCCCGCTTTCAGCAGGTGCACTTCTTCATCATTCACAGGGCGTATTTGACCCCGGGAAAGATCAGCCGGCACTTTAAGGTACAGGAGGCCGCTTGCCCGCGCTGCCTCACACTGGGAGCTGAACTAGAGCATATGCTGTGGGGGTGCCCGAAGCTCGGGTCGTACTGGACCGAGGTGGGAGAGATCTTGAATACTGCGACGGACAGGGAGGTCGAGTTTGATATGGGGGCGTGCCTGCTGCTCTGGTTCCCTCACACAGCAAAGACAAAAGTGACGAGTAAATTTATTGACTTGGGGCTTATGCTGGCTCAGAGAGAGATTACGTGGCACTGGAAGTCCCGGGAGGGCCCATCAATCGGGCGGTGGATCTCCGAGTTATTAAAATGGTCTAGATGCGAGAGTGAAGTCAGACGGCGCCAAGCAATTAAGGCGGACAATGAAAAGGGGTTAGAGTGGGTAAGGGCATGGGAGCAGATTGAGCAGGCCCTGCAGGATTGCCGGCTCGAGCGGGCGGAACGGGAGCGCGAGGAGAACGGAGGTCCTTGAGGCTGAGGACAATAGATGTACCCCTGATGGATGGCACGACTTAGAGTTAGGGACCACTGGAGGGGCCCACAACAGCAGCAGTTGGGGGGTGGGATGGGAGGGGGGGGAGTTCCCTGAGGTGGGAGGGTAATGCTATATTGAGTTGGATGAGGAATGTAGCTGTTGGGACAGAAAAGCAGAGGCTCCCATGGGGCATGATCCAGGCACCGCTGTGAGGCGATAGTTGTGTTACATTGCTTAACTGTCTATATATGCCGCCCGGCCCCCGGGATGTGGGCTGAATGGCTGTGTGCATTACTGAACCGAAGAATATGATCGGAGACTGTAGGGGGTGCCGGTTGCCCCGATGGTTATGTTGCTGAAAATGTTGCAATAAAAAACATGTTTAAAAAAAAAAAAAAAAAAAAAAAAAAAATGAGTGTGCAACTCCGACTGCCTATACAGCGCTGCCACGCCTTCCAGGCCCTGTCACACCCACCAGGTCATGTCCCTCCTACTCCCCACCAGCTCTGTACCCCGGCAAGGCCATGGGAGTGGGACTCAAGGCTTCTGCATATAGCATGGTGTCGTTGTCAGGCACATGGCACAGGTATCATCTCTCAGCGTGTCAATCTACAGTGTGTCCAGGACCCCCCTATCCACCATCACATGCGCACACAACCTCATCATCAACTCGTATGCCATTGACAGCCAGGTGCTCCTCACCCTCACCAAGGACGCAGACATTGCCAGTTCCAATATTCAAGATTGCATGAGATCCATTGATGAATGGCAGAACAGCAGCCACCTGAGGCTGGACTTGTACAAGACTGAGGTCAACATCTGAGGATTGTCCCCTTACAGCTGGGTCAACTGCTTGTGTCCCACCCGCAAAAGCCCTGCACAAGCACCCAGTGTCCACGCACACAAGATGGTGTGCATCATGGATTGCTTGCTCACATTTGCCATGCTAATCACCAGCATCTGTGCCTCAGACTGCAACACCCTCTGAATTATGCACATGATCCCCAGATAGATCCACTCCAAGGAAAGACGGACCATCCCCCTGGTCCACAACAACATCCGTGTCAAATACTGCCCTGCCCTCTACGGAGCAGCCACATCCAAACTCCCGGGAAACTTGTCCACATCCAGTCTGCATCTGCACACCTCAGCTGCAACATCCCGCGGCCCAGCCACATCACCGTCCAGCAGAGATAGCTGCAATGGATCACTGTGTGCTGCAGGATGACCTTCAGACTCCCCACCCACACTCAGGAGGCAGGCCACAACCCCGACCCAAAACCAACACTGTCATCCGAGACCCCGTAGTGCCATCTCCGTGCATCCAACCTTGACCTGGCCACCATTCTTCAGATCCACCGTACTCCAGCATGCAGGACATAGTTCTCCCACCTGGGAACACATACCTGGGACTCCCTCCCCGGGAACCTCCGAATGAGGCATGACCTCTACGCCTTTATGATACTCTTCCAAATAGGTCTGTCCGCACAGTATTGCATGCACCCCCTCAGCAGCTTGAGGCCATCACAGGTGAGTATTGTGCTCCATGTCTGCATTGAATGATACATTGTGACCCATGTGTGTCCTGTACCAGACTCAGATCCCAGGGTATGGATGGGTGGAGTTAGTTCAACACTCAGGCATAGTTTGACATTTACACACACATATGTTGTGGACTAATGCCAAATGACAGCAACATCTCATAACAAAATAAAGTTTTTATTTTTGGTGGGGTAAGTCTTTTGGTAGATGAACTAAGGTGCTCTACCGGGTGCATAGAATCCAAAGTTCACAGGGGGAGATGGCATCCTTGTCAGTTGGAGTCATCAGAGTCCAGACCACAGTGTTGGTCATCATTGGTCAGACTGTGACCAGCAAGTCCATGTGGCAGAGAATGTCATTGGGTGAGGTGCTGCTGTTGCGCCAGAGGGCCAGGTGCCAGGCCAGGTGACCTGGGAGATGTGGATGGTCCGCTGACTCTCACGGTCTTTTCCGTGGACGACCCACCTTCCTGGGGGGACCCTCAGATGCAGGCCTTGACGATGTCTGTGATGCTCCGTCGGATGAATCCTCCTCCTCCTCCCTCCCTGTGGCTGGTGGTGGTCTTCGCCTGGTGGCTCAGGGAGGGTTGCCCATGTTATCGGTGATCCGACGGAGTGAACGGCTCTTGTCCGTTTGCACCGCCAGGAGCTCAGCCAGTCTTGCCTCCATCCGTCCTTGGTGTTGTTGTTGACTGGCATGTTGCTCGGCCTACAGGTTCTTCATCTCGTCGAGGGTCCCCTTCATCTCTGTGAGGCTCGACACTACCTGGCTGATGCCCCTGGTGTCACACCGGTATGTGTCCAGGATGTGGCGTATGTGTGACATACCGGTTCCCTCAGCTGGCTGGTCAGGTTCTCGCCTCCGCCTGCCTCCACTCCCACCACCCCTGCCCACACGAGCCTGGCCTGCCGTTGTGGGCACATCAGGTCTACGGGACCCCTAAGGGATGGCATTAGCGGGGTTGTCTGCCTCCTCCTGGGTGCCCGGAGAACCTTGTCCCTCCTGCTCAGACTGGCTCTGTTGTTCAGTGCGAGCAGGGCTCCTGGGTGTCTCCTGGGATGTGGCAGAAATGGGGGTGGGGGTTGGCACAGATGTACCTGACGCAGGTGCTGCAGGGGCTTGGGCACCAGAGGGGCCAGGTTGGTCGGGGTCATCCACGGAGTGGTGAGAGTCGTCGCTGCCGGTGGGATCATCTTCACGCTGAGCCTGGGACTGTGATTGTTCCCCTCCATTGTTGGGGGGAGGCCGATGACGTTGCCCTGTGTGTCAGAGAGAGACAATGTTAAAGCTGTTTCATGCCACATCCATGTTTCATACATATTCAAGTTGTCACAGTTCCTCCAGGTAGTTGGATGTGCCTAGCATTCCTCTCAATGTACACTTGGGGATGGGTATGTTGCGGGGGACAGATTGATATGTTCTCCTGAGTGTTTGACCAGTAGAATTTTGTCTAGGATGCTTATTTGGCTATGGATTGGTCTTGTTGTGTCACATGTCCATTGTGGGAGTGGGTAAATCCGCTGCCTGCCCCGGGGGGTGTGCTTGTGTAAGGGGGGTGTGACCGGGCCTGCTGTTGGGTGTAGTGTGATTTGTCATTGGGTCTCCCAGGTGATGTGTCTGTCCCCTCATGGTGCATGCTGGCATGACAGTGAGTGTGAGTTCCTGTGCTAGATATCTGAGATTGTGGAGTTGGTGTTTGAGTGTACAGTGGTCACAGGAGGGCCTTGTGCTGCATACAGCAGGGCCAAGTGTCAGCTACCTTGTCAGTACTTTTCCAGTCCCTGTGCATTGGACATGGTGCATGGGTATGTACCTAGGCCATATGGGCTGAGGGCATTGGTGTCTGCTTCTGAGTTGCACAATGTGTTGTGTGAGCCCCACCCTCCCAGCATCCCGGACATCCAGTCTTGGGTTTGTGGTTGGTGTAGCCTGGGACATGGCATTGCCTTTATTTGTGAATGGGGCATGGAGACGTTAGTGGCATGAGCGTGGTTTTTGAGTGTGGTTGTGTGCGGTGAGGGCTTGGGGGAAGTTGCGTGCATTTGGTGTATTTGTGGTGTGGATGCCATTCCCCCCATGTTACATGAGTTGTTTGTGTACTCACCAGGCTCTGAGACTCCTTCGACTCCGTGTACTCCCACCGGCGGAAGCATGGCCATCACCTTCTCCTCCCAGGGATGGTAATGTACGGGTCTGTGGGGCAGCCCACCTCCAGTGATGTTACTCTGGGCGTATTCCTCGTTCATTTTCCTCTTGACTGCCCTGCGCAGATCGTACCACCTGGCTTGGCATTCATGCCTGGTCCTTCGGATGGGCGCAACATCATTCACCTTATCGACGATCCTCTGCCACAGGCTTGTTTTTTGGACTATGCTGGTCTGTCTGACCAATGTTCCAAACAGCTGTGGCTCGACTCTGATGACTTAGTTGAAAAGGAGGTCCAGCTCCGCCCTTGTGAACTTTGGATTCTTGTCTGTGGGCATGGTGTGGGGTGTGGGTGTGGATGGTTGTGGGTGTGTGGGTGTGAATGTGACGGTGTGTGTGTGAATGTGAAGAGGGGGTGTTTGTGAAGGAGGTTGTGTGAAGGTGTGTAAGTTAAGGTGTAGTTAAGGTGTAAGTAAGGTGCAGTTGTTTGTCTGTGGGGTCTGTCGGCAGTGGGTCTGTTGCAAAGGCTCATGGTATGTGTGTGTGGGCCCTTTTTATTGGTCCATTTGTGGGTGTGGCTGGGTTTGAATTTGTGGTGGGTGTGTTATAAGAGCAGGTTGTGATTTAGGGCCTCTGTTTGCCTGTTTGGATGTGCCAGGTCAGTCATTGAGATGTATTTTGTCATGCAGGCGTGTTTTTTGGTGTTGTGCGAGCCGAATTGACCCTCCTTGTGCTGTTTTACAGTGTCCTGGTTCTGTACGAGTCTTTTTCGCGTAGGTAAGGTCCCTACATACGCAATGCTGGGTGAGGGTGATGGGGTACGGTGTTGGGGTATGGTGCGTACAGGTACGGGGCTGGGGTACGAGCCTGGGGTGCGGTGCGTACAGGTGGGGGGCTGGGGTACGGTGTTGGGGTACGGTGCGTACAGGTGCGGGGCTGGGAGACGGTGTTGGGGTACGGTGCATACAGGTATGGGGCTGGGGTACAGGCCTGGGGTGTGGTGCATACATGTGGGGGGCTGGAGTATGGTGTTGGGGTACGGTGCGTACAGGTGCGGGGCTGGGGTAAGGTGTTGGTGTACGGTTCGTACAGGTACGGGGTTGGGGTACGGGCCTGGGGTGCGTGTACAGGTGGGGGGCTGGGAGACGGGCCTGGGGTACGGTGCGTACAGGTGCGGGGCTGGGCTACGGTGTTGGGGTACGGTGCGTACAGGTACGGGGCTGGGAGACGGGCCTGGCGTGCGGTGCATACAGGTGCGGGGCTGGTGTACGGGCCTGGGGTACGGTGCGTACAGGTACGGGGCTGGGGTACGTGCCTGGGGTGCGGCGCGTACAGGTGGGGGGCTGGGGTACGGTGCGTACAGGTGCGGGGCTGGTGTACGGTCCTGGGGTACAGTGCGGAGGGGGGTACGGTGCTGACATACGGGGGTACGGTGCTGACATATGCGGGGGGAGGGGGGGCTGTACGACTCGTATCCGGGCACAAGTTTACCCGTGTACATGTGTGCTACAGCATTTGCTCCGTACGGGGCCGTTTACATGCGGTTGTGTATTCAGACGGGCGGTACGGATCGTACTTGCGCGGTCGGACTTATGTTTTACGATTTGCACGTAAAAATGTCCGGCTCCCTCTCGTACCCTTTTCCCGACGCAATTCATATGTATTTTTCACGTACGAATCGTACTTCGCAGTTTGTACGGTAGTTGTACGATTCGTACGTGAAAATATACGGATACAAGTCGTACGCAAATTGTTTTTTGCCGGATCGGAATCGGCACCATAGTTGGAGACCCAATGCTCCTGAGAAATAAAACTAGAGTTTCACAATTAACCCGAATGCCTTTACATTCATGCACTTTCACACTAGAAAATGTAGTACATTCACACAGAATCCTGTCTTTCCCGAGAATAGCGAACAGTCTGTTCTACTACAGAATTATGACATACGTTAACAAAGCAGCGCTTCCCTCTAGTTTGTCCTTCTAGCAAGCTCAGAGAATACCTATTACCTTTCCAGTGATAAGCGTTATCGGAATGCCATTTGGATTCCTGGTACCTAAGACCAAAATTTCACAGGTAACCTTCGCTATCATACACACTTCTCTCACACAGAAAAATGTCTCTAATGGCAACACACGGCGATGCTACCGAATTGAACCCAGACAATGCGTCGTGCAACTTCAATCGTTACACGTTTCCCCTGTGTACCTACAGGGCAACAACAATTCCATCTTTCCCGAGAGCAGCGCCTACCTCTGCTCTACTATGGAACTGTTACAAACTTCCGACTTCCTACATCCCAGAAGCCGTGTAAACAACATGAAACTTGACGCGACTCAACATAGAGTGTTAGTACATAAACCAATATCAATAACCAATAATCAAAAGCTATTTACAAGCAATAATCACCAAACCAAAACAATAAAAACCATAACTCTGCTACCAGAAAAAACTGTTGCAGCGTGGAACATCAAATTCCCCCTTCGTCACAGACCAAATACCTCAACAGCAAATTCACTCAAATACATTCATTGGTGGGGCCCATAACACCAATACTCACACTCAGTTGATCTGCTTCCCTAGAGGAATAAGTTTCCAAACGCTGACATGAAAGGAATATTTTTACCTAATTCTATATGTATTGATTCCAAACCTAAGATATTCCCCTCATAAGGCAATGAATCATTTAGTTGTTTTATAGGTTTAGTGAACACAATCATTTATCTACACTTTACACACTAAAATAAATTCTCTTCTTTAAATAACCGACACAACACATTTGTCTATTAATCAAATATTCTTTATCTAAGAAATATTGCAAAATCGTTAGAAGTCATCATCAGCATTGCAGAACATCATATTTACCTAATTTGGCTAAAAGTCGTCCTCTAAGTCAGTCAGTTCGAGGAAAAATCTTTATTTCATCAAGTTAGGCCGCAATTCAGTCTCTCAAAGATTCAGGATAACAGCTGTCCAGCAGTGTCACCGTCCTCTCCGTCACCATAACGTCAGGAAATCGAGTTCGTCAAAGAAGAGCGGAACAAATAGTTCAATTCCCTACCTACTTTTATAATTAAAATAATGTCAAAAAGAATCAAGATTGGGGTTTTAGAAAGTTCTGATTGGTCGACTTGGGGTCGAGGGGTAAAGTTCTCATAGAGTCTGCATAATGAAGTCATCGCACTTGCTGGTTCTGGTTTTTAAATTGTCTATTGTCTTGTCGTTGGCGTAGTTCCCGGAGCAACCTTGAATAGGACTTCAACTCCTAGGGTCAGGACCAGGCCACTGCTGCTGGCGGTGACGCCTGCGCACTTCACCCAGAACCTCGTGTTGTCAGGAGCAGTCACGTTCAACGTCTCGTTCAGCCATTTTAACTAGGCCGAAATGGGTAACTTAAGCAAAAGAAACACAAAAACGTAATTAAAAAATAGAAATGGCTAATAAAATGTTAATCCCTCGCTAATACTCTCATGTGTAAGTAATTATCTATCAAAAAGCAACACTCAAAGCGTTTATACTCACTTAATAAGGCACAATTTACAATCACATCACCAAAGCAACATTTATCATGCAATATTCTAATTTTCTACTATTAGTATGCGTACATGTGTTAGTTTACAATTAGTTTAGCCATGCAAAGTGCAATTCCCACGTGTAATTCTTTTGTTAATATGATTGATAAGTCTTTCACTGCAAACCATTAATAAGATTACTATTAGTTAATTATTCAGATTAATATGAACATGCAGAATGGGAGGTATACAAAATTTTGTACTACCCGCTCCAGCAATGTCAGCCTGGAGAAGATCCTGCAGTTCCTCCTCTACAGACTGTTGAAGGTGAAACTGAATTTTTCTGTGATGTTGTGCTATGGGAGTCACACGTTCATTTATGTGCAGTCGAACCTGACAATGATCCATCTTTCAAAGTCCGGTGAATAGCTTAGGAAACTTGTGAACTATGTCAGGTTCATCATCAACTTTGTACAAAATTTCAACTAGTCGAAGTCGTTCCGCCGTTGGCAAGCTAAGAAGATAATCTGCTTCAGGATCATCAATGACATGAATGCGGGCTGGAATAAACCTGTCTTTGTATGTGAGATTATTCGGGATTTGTCCCAAACATGGGTTTAGGTTCCTTTGACATCCAGGTGTACACCAGCACGGCAGCTTTATGCAAGTGCGGTGGTGGGTTCATTTACTTGTGTTCTGCAACTGAGATATAGTTGAGAGATGCTCCACTGTCCAGAACAAACTTGGCTAAGTGCATGTCCATTTTAAGGTCTAATCGCGGGTATTTCTTCAGCCGGTCCGGATTCGAGACCATGCAGACATACTCATCACTGTCTTGCGATATTGGTGACAGCGACCTTGACTCACGAGATTGCGATCGACGGGATTGGTATGTCCCATGAGAATGACGGCTGGACTCTGAAGAACCAGTGGATGAATCTCTGCGGCCCCACACCGATTTGGCATGATGTCGAGTGTTGGACTGTCTGTAATTGTCTCGATAATTGTCTTTGCGTGGTGCTCCGCACACATTCTCAAAGTGGTTGTCCCTTCCACATTTCCTGCATTTTTGGCCTTATTCCGTGTGAGGGAAGTTATATCCACAGCAGTAGCATTTAAGCTGGCGCTCCTGTCTTTTGTCAGTACGACTGGTACTGCGACGACGGCGACTTGTATAATGAGGCTGCACTTTGGATCTGGATGATCGTTGCTTTGCAGGGGAGGACGTTTTAGTGGTACGAGATTGGAGCCTAAATGCCTGTTCACATTTTTTGCCTCTTCCAGCTTCCATTCTCTTGGCATGTTCTTCTGCCTGATCGTGTACTCGCGTCATTTCTTCGATTTCATCCAGAGAGTAGCTTTTCTTTAATAGGTGTCTACGTAACGACTCAGACTGGCATCCTATGATTCGCAGGCGAAGGGCGTCTTCCGTCGTGAAGGAGTCAAAATCACAGCAGCGAGCCAAACGTCGCAGTCGCGTAATGAAAGTACTCATGGGCTCATCTTTTTCTTGAGATGCCAGGTTGAATGTGTACCTTTCATAATCAATGTTTTGTTTGTGAAGAAATTTTCTGTTGAGAGCATCACGCGCATTGGCATATGACGAAGCAGCATCAGCCTGAAGTTCCTTTATGATCTGACCAACGTCTTTCCCGATTAAATTGCGTAGTGCAATCAGTTGCTGCTCCTCCTCAGTCACATGTGACCCTTTCATGAAGTCTTCGAAGTCCTCTAGCCATTCTTGCCATCGAAGGCCCATGCTTCCCCCCGATATGAGGACTAGGGGTTCCGGAGGGCGTAGAAAAGGGACTCCAACCATGCCTAGTCTGTGTCCACCCATTTGCACGGTGGACGTAGGCGACTCCGGCCCGGTGCGGGCACTCGCAGAGGCATGACTCTGTCTTGATGTAGGTGATCCTGACATGATATGCGACTGTGTAGAAGACAGTTGACCAACTCCCTTGCAGTGAAAGTCTAGCACCGGAGCCCTCGCAGCGCCTGTCGATCGGCTTAAATCAATGTATGTGATGCTTATCCGCACTTGGATATTGTGTAGACACATCAGCAGGGAGCCCAGGAGAGATGCAGTCCACGTAGTATGTTAATGTGGCCTTGTAATGTAATTTAGAGCATGTAATAACTGTTCAGAATAATGTTTGCCAATGCTTGATGCTAATTTCAGCCATTGCCTGACTTCAAAATGGCCACCGGTCACTCCTCGCAAGGGGATTGGTGGAGATGCCTGACTCAAAGATGGCCACCGTGAAATCTCGCTCCTCGCGAGAATAGCAAGCTCAACTCACAGGGTGGTAGCAGCTGCAGCAGCGTGGACACAGACAGGCACTGGTACCTGAATGCTGATGGATTCAGCCACCGGGTGCCTCACACGACTCAGCACTCCTCCTGCGGACATCAGCAGCAACACGGGCGCTCACAGCTCAGACCACGTGACCGGGGTGGGCTCCCAGGTCACGATCAACACTATGCACCTTCTTGGGGCTCCCAGATCGCGATAGGAAATGCAGCACCACAGGAACGAAGAGCGGCTTGGGCAGACTCCCCAGGGCGCAGCAGAGCTCCGTGGCAGTGGAGCCGACGAGCAACTCAGCAGGGGCACAACGCGACCGGGGTGAGCTCCCGGTCTGCGGAACAGCACAGCTCCGAGGCAGCGGAGCGCACACCAGGATGCAGGTAAGGGAGGCAGGGTCCACGACCACTCCTCGTCCCCAGTTGTAGTGTCGTAGGACAGTAAATCACGACACCGCCACGTACTTATTCTTGATGCTCTTTATTTCCCCTTTTTCCTGTACCCTGCTCCTACTCTAACTAACTCTCCCCGCCTTCGCTCCTCCTCTTCCCTCCTGGTTCTCCTCCCACCTCCTGTGCTGGTCCTAGCGCCCAGCACGTTTCACAATATTACATCTGCTTTTTTCTTAGACTCTGAGGGTGTTTTGTTGTTTAGTTACGCTACATTTCTCTGAATGCAAGGGAGGATGGAACAATGCATGTTGTCCTGTTTTTTGTTAATTGTTGCATAGAGGACTGTAGGTTCCACTGAGTTGACCAACCATTATCCAAATAACCCTACTTAATAATAAGAAAAATGGTATAACTGTCTTTATTGCTAATGATCATAGAGACCTAAATATATTTGTTTTTCTAAAAGCCATAATGAATATTTATGTCGCTAGCCACACTCATGTTTCTTTATACATATATAATTGTTTGGGGAAACGCCCTGCCACTCACCACTGACTTTGTTTGCTGCTGCTGCTCCTCTCGCTGGTCTCCCCTCGCTGCCGCTGCTCCACCAACACCAACGCGGCTGACGAGAGGGGGGGACCACAGGCCCCAGGAGTCTTTGCGGCGCAAAGCCGACATTGGGATTTTCGCGCCAGGCGGCGCTTGAAATTGAGGAGAGCCCCGGCAGAGCAGGTGCTCCTGTCATTGTTTGGGGAAACGCCCTGCCACTCACCGCTGACTTTGTTTGCTGCTGCTGC
Organism: Triturus cristatus; assembly: GCF_964204655.1. Lineage (NCBI taxonomy): Eukaryota > Metazoa > Chordata > Amphibia > Caudata > Salamandridae > Triturus > Triturus cristatus. The sequence goes on from NC_140579.1 coordinate 1,242,488,573, forward strand.
TCCTCTCGCTGGTCTCCCCTCGCCGCCGCTGCTCCACCAACACCAACGCGGCTGACGAGAGGGGGGGACCACAGGCCCCAGGAGACTTTGCGGCGCAAAGCCGACATTGGGATTTTCGCGCCAGGCGGCGCTTGAAATTGAGGAGAGCCCCGGCAGAGCGGGTGCTCCTGTCATTGTTTGGGGAAACGCCCTGCCACTCACCACTGACTTTGTTTGCTGCTGCTGCTCCTCTCGCTGGTCTCCCCTCGCCAGCGCTGCTCCACCAACACCAACGCGGCTGACGAGAGGGGGGGACCACAGGCCCCAGGAGTCTTTGCGGCGCAAAGCCGACATTGGGATTTCGCGCCAGGCGGCGCTTGAAATTGAGGAGAGCCCCCGCATCGCGGGCACGCGCGCGGGCACCGCCGGGCTAAACCCGGGCAAAGGGCGGGCCGTCTGTGGCCGTCAGGGGCAGGGCCACAACTATTGGTTGTAGCACAGAACACAAGCAAACTTTTTATTCAAAGTGTTTTCTTGGGATTTGGTTTATTTGTTTTTATTTTAACTGTGTATTTCTGTTTCTTTACGTGTTATTTTAAAAAAAATATTTTTATATTGTGTTTTTTTTTCATTGAGGCAGCTGTTGTCGTAATTGAACCGCCTTAGATATGGGAAAGCATACGTCTGTTCAAGTTCATAATGACCCTAAATCTAAAACTGCTGTCAATACTCCTCTTCCTAGTTTGACAGCAATCGATCTTATGCTACAAAAAACAATCGGGGTGGTTGCATCAGCTATCGAAAGTACTGAAAGGCGCCTCTCAATTCCAGCAGGTATGCTTCCCCCTCTTCCTGCCACTAATGCATCGATTCTTACAACCAACTTACAGGAGTCACTAATCGTTCCATCTTTTATTGGCCTCCCTGAAGTCCGACCACTACAAGTAACCGGGGACAGCATAAACCCTCTGCAACAGGCACAATTAGATCATATGCCTATAGAATCTAGGTTATCCTTGTCTCCTGTTATCTTTTCGAGTAACCAACTATCTGAGCACTCTCTGCATGAGAGTCCTATAGTAAAGGTGGGATTAGCTCCACTTTCAAATCCAATTACAATTTCTGGATCTGTACAAAATATTAATAATGACATTCCACGAATGACAACTAGAGGCCAGAAGGCGAAGTGTAAGCAAAACCATTGTAATAAGGAAGGGTCACACTTGATAAATGCTAAGGGAAAGGGCCCTTATAAACCACGTAAAATTACCAGTAAACCTATTGTGGAAGAAGGGAAAAAGGATAATAATAATTCATTAGTTGCCCCTTCTAATACTAGTATGAGTGACCCGTTAATAGGGGAGGGTTTTTGGGGGAAAATGGAGAACCTGTTAATGGCTCTCATGGAACCTATCATGGTAAAATTATCGAATATTGAAGCTAGGGTCACCAATATGGAAGTACAAGCCATGGGTAAATTACAGGTTACACAGGGTAATGTTATTGTACCACAAAAACCTCTGCCTGTGACGAAAGGCAAACTTAAAAAAGTTCATCAGGTGACTGAAAGTAGTGTGCAGGAGAAATCCATCAGGTTAAAAGGTACCAATTCGGTTGGAATAGATGTACCAGGACCTTCTAAAGCTGTCCAAAATAACTCTCCAACCGTTATAAGAACAGTTGTTGACGCTAGGGAGGTCATTATCACACCCAGTTTACCTATTATAGATCTGCCCCCGGAGGCCTTATCATATACTGTGGTGCTAGCTAATTTTCCACCCCTTCCCCCAAACGTCCATGAACACTGGTCAACTTTGAGGAACAAATCCCTTTATTTCCTGTCAGTTAAATTTGGGTCAAATAGTGCTTTATTTTCGAATTTCAAGATGGCTAGAAGAATTGGTTGGATTGGTCCATCTTCTAAATCACTGAGAGGGGACTGCGTGATTCTTTCATTCCGGTCCCCCCCTTTGGTTAATGATATTTTTGAGAGATGTTATTCTGGCCAACTTCTCACAGACCATGTTAATATTGTTCCTCTTGATTTCTTTTATTCGTCCCCATGGCAGGAAAGGATGCGGGGTTATTGTCCTCAATTACCTACCTGGGGGCGTTTTGAGGGTGGGAGATACGGTATTTCAACATCCAACCGATTTGACACTCTCAGTGGGTTAGACAACAATGATTGACAGCAAATCTATCCTCTCCAAAGCACTTTGACTATTGTTATGGATGCTATGTTGCCTTTTGACCCATTGGATAATACCAGTGGTGGAATAAGTGAAGTTAATTCTCTATTTGAAATTGACGGTTATACGGGGGGGGGATGTGGTGGTGGTCGATGGATTAGAGGAGACGAGTGAGAGTGGATTATTGCCCCTGAAGGTAGATCCTACTTTGGTTCCCTCTATCTGTCCTCCGTTTGGTACTCTGACATGTAATGTATGCTCATGGAATATTGCTGGAATTAAATCCAAAATTGGTAACCCCTTTTGGCAAGATTTTATCTACCAGCAAGATCTCATCTGCCTACAAGAAACATGGACTAGGGATCCAGTCCATATAAATGGGTTTAAAACGTTTCACACTCCAGCAGTGGATACTATACATGGAAGAGCCAAAGGAGGCCTGACAATTTATGTATCAAATAAATTGCATTTAATTAAGATAATGGAGCCAGTTAAGGACTCCTACTTTCAACTTTTGATACTGGTTTTAAATTCAGCTACCCCGATTGCCTTGCTCAATCTATATAATAATATTCCCCTAGGGGAGGCTTCTATTACGCTCAATAAATTGGTTAAAACAGTGTTCCTACAAGAATTTTTTTTGGGGTATAATATGATGACTCTTCTCTTGGGAGATTTTAATTGTACTTTGTGCAATATGACGATTGACAAAAGATGTATTATAGGGCGAGAAGACGGAGTAAGTCGGTTGCATTTTAATCACTCTCCCTTGGGAGAACATTTTAATGAAATAATGGGAAAACTAGATTTGGGTTTTATAAATGAAATCTGCACAAATCCTTTTTCTCTTCCTCCAACATTTAACGGTTGAGGTTGTTCTTCGACCATTGATTTTGCATTAATTACAATTAGACATGCCGAAAGCATTGTTAATTTTAACGTATCTGATATTGTTCTAAGTGATCACTTTCCACTCTGTTTAGCTATTTTAATCCCAAAGAAGTCTGCCCCAAAAAATAGTATAGATAGAGATAAACTGTGGGAAAATTTGGCCATTGGAAGAACCAATGGCTATACGCTCAAATGGGATAAGGTGGATAAAATTAACGTACTCAATACTGTAATTATTTAATGTGCTTCGGAGATTTCAACTTGTCTATCGGAGGACGCTATTCCAGAAAAAATACTTGCATCATTTTCGATAATTTGTAACGAAATTAGAACCTCTTTAACGAGAAAATGCAAAAATAACAATGTACCGAGGGGTGGCTGGTTTAATTCTAGGTGCACTAGAGCATATTCTTATTTAAAGAAAACATTGCATAATCATTCTAGGTGTGTGGAAGACGTACGTAGAGCCAGGAAAAAATATAAATTAGCTGTAAAAGATAGAAAAGATGAGCTAAGGAAAGAATCCTGGGAAGCGTTGCATAAGGCATCGGTTAGCAATGATTGCGCAAGCTTTTGGAAGATCATCAGAAATCCTCTTCTTAGTGAAGAGATCTCTCCCTCCATAGAGATAGCTATTCCTGAGGACAAATGGATTGATCACTTTTCTAAAGTGTATGAGGGAGACAGTATGTTTTGTTCCTCTTGTAATTCTATGGATTACTCTTCCTTAGGAAATATGCAGTTTTCTTTGAAAGAGGTTGAAAAAGCTATACTTACAAGGCCGGGAAGGCCCCTGGCCCAGATGGTGTGCCTATAGATGTATTTAAGACAACCATGCCTCTGTGGGCCCCCCTTCTGGTCCAGGTGCTAAATGCCAGTTGCAGGACGGACTTATTGCCCACTTGGGTGGAGTCCATAATAGTTCCAATTTACAAAAAGGGGGATAGACATGACCCGGGTTGTTACAGACCCATTTCCCTTTTAGTTTCTTATACTAAAATAGTTGGACGAGTTATTCTGGATCGTCTACTCTCATGGGCTGAGAAACATTCCATTTTATCCTACCTGCAATACGGTTTCTGCTCTGGATTAGAAACAGTGGAACAGTGCCTAAACTTTCTGATGTTGACCGGGAAGTACACCAGGGCTAAGAGGGAGAACTTGGCTTTTGTTGACCTCTCAGCCGCTTTCGACTGTGTGATTCACTCTAAACTATGGATATTATTGGAACAAATTGGGGTTGAAGAAAACATTATTTATTTTCTTAAATGTTTTTATAGTGATGCATCTGCTCGCGTTCGTTATGGATGCAAGGGAGAATGCACGGGCAAAATTCCAATCAGGAGTGGGGTCAGGCAGGGTTGTGTCCTGGCCCCACTCCTTTTTAATTTGTATATAAACGGGTTGGAGAAAGCCCTGTGCAATAAGAGTTTTGATCCCCCATATGTAGCTAGTCGTCCAATTCCGCTTTTAATGTACGCGGACGATGCCGTACTAATGTCCCGTACCCAAGTGGGTCTACAGCGCGTGGTGGATTGTTTTGCCCTCTTCATGAAAGACTTGGGCTTACGAGTTAATATTGCAAAAACTTTCATCATGCACTGTGGTAGAAGGGTAAAAACTAAGAAGGCTATTTTTATTGAGGGTCAGCAGTTGACTCATACCAAGCAATTCTCCTACCTGGGTATCTTGTTTACCTGGAAGGATGTATGGGGTGAGGCAATATCAGCAAAAAAACAAGTAATGAACCGTTCGATTGCTGCCCTCAGATCCTTCACGAGGAAATTAGGCACCAGACCGCCTACGGAATTAATTAAGATCTATAAGGCCAAATGCGTTTCTGGTGCAATGTATGGTAGTGGGATTTGGGGTTTTGTGGACACTACCCAGCTCCAGGTGCTTGAGAACTCCTTCCTGAAATTTATCCTCGCAGTCCCTAAGAGTTCCTCTAACTATAATTGCCATGCAGAATTGGGACTCTCCTTTATATCGGATCTCATTAAGTTAGAACGTGTACTATTATGGCATAGGGTGTGGACAAAAGAAGAACCCAAACTTAACAGAGATATATTGTGAGAAGTTTTAAAACTGGATGGACACATGAGGATACCGTGGCTAAACTATGTGCGAAAGTTTCTAACTGATATTGGTAAGTTGGATTATTTTTTAAATCCTCTTACTATTTCAGCAATTTCACGGAAGGAGCTCAAAAAAGAGGGTCTGATCTTTTTAGAATCAATAAGAAATGCTGCTGAGGCCTTAAAACCCACTGTTTTACAACATCAATTAAACTTAACATCTTTTAATATTCAACCCTACTTGCTTCATGTTCCGGGTAACTATGACAGATTTTTATTAACCCGTTTTAGATTTGGACTGTTTCATAGATTGGTTAGCTTCCCAACAGTTAATGTTTGGTCTCATGTACTGTCTCCCTGCCCCTGTGATGAAATTTCCCCCCAAAGTACAATGCATGTTGTCCTATTTTGTCAGTTTTACCATCAAATCAGGCGAGTTGTTTTATTGCCGTTTTTAAGGGAGATCGGGCATCGGCAATGCCGCCCGGCTATGTATGATATCCAACGTTTGGATAATCACCTCTGTGTTGCAACAATTACACTGTATTTGAAGAAAGTGATACTTATTAGAAATAGGATAACTGTATAAATGTATCTCTTTTTACCAACCTTAGGAAATTATGAATTTTTTTTTTAATCCATTTTTTTATGATTTGTTATATGATATTATTTAACGAATTGTAATGACTTTTTTATATGTATACTTTTATGATTGTTCTTTTACAATCGAATAAAGTTTTTCTGATCTATACATATATATCATGGTATGCTTTTTCCAGTGACCCACAGCTATGCAAGTTATAATGTACACATTGCTGAAAATTCAATGTCGTTTCAAAAATTAATACAATAAGAGTGATCTCCTTTTGAAATGCATGACTTTGTGTAGTTGCTGATTTCTCAGTTCTTACTAAACCAAGTTAACATTAAGGAAAGCGTTCCTCCTTGGGTAAAGCTCATGCTTCTCAGCAGTGCATTAATGCATCTGATTAAAAAGTATGAGTTGTTTTGACAGCTCATACGTTGCGGTTAGCATACAACTTCTGCTTACTTAAGTATTGTGGTGTTTCATTGTATGCCTTATGACACGGTTTGTCCATTTCAGAATGCCGGCCTGTCAGCCAGGAAGACCTTGAATGGTTTCAGCGCGCACGTAGCTTGTGTGCACACTGCAGCCGTGTTGTACAGACGTCTTGAACGTTGTCTATAAAAAGGATAAACGAAACCAATGCAGGAAAGAGCATTTCCGTGCAGTAAGAATCCTCAGCATACTGCCTGCTGGATATAAGATTGAGAGAATCGCAGAGGCTAGGGAAACTCGTCCTTTTGAGGCCTGTTTACTGGGCCAATCTCTGAATTTCCCTGCCATACCCTCTCATTCATTGTTCGTCGCTAGCATCTGCTTCTTTTCTCACCCCTCTGCCTCTCGACTGTATTTCCGTCATGTTTTTCTTGTGGGAGCTGCAGGTAGGCTTGTCAGCACATGCTTGTGTGCCTGTGAAAGAGGAAACTCCCCTTCACTGTTCTGTGTACCTACTACACCCATACCCTACCGCTCCGGATTAACACTGCTGACTCAACACTTGGCTCCAGACAACAATACTGACTCACTGGGGGATGACTAGTCCTGATTTAATAGAGATGACTCACCCTTTTTACACAATCCAGGATTACTCATGCAGCACCTAACAGACTCAATCATTTCAAACGACATATAAATGTGGGCACAGACTTGCGGCATGGACTTGTCGAGCAGACTTGACTTGTGGTTGACTGTCAGCTGACATCTTTAAAGCTAAACCCTGTTGTTGAATTTGTCTGCTTAATATTTTTACTTCCCAGTGCCTTGCCGCTGGTTCAGATGCATGCATTTAACTGTTTATTCTGCGTTGGTTTGGACCGCCAAAAGGTAGGACATGATACTAACCAAAAATTGATGTTCAGCTAAGCGAAATTCACACTAATACGCGTCCCAAAGGATTGGAGGCGGTAACCAGCACCCACAAATGTCGAAGTTTGATTGTTCTACTTGACAGCCTCAAGCTAATATTTCTGGGTTGCAGATGTCAGTGTTTGTTTATATTTTTACCGATGGGCTCTAATTATCTCCTTCGTAGTTCTCCATTGGTTTCCGGTTTCCACTGAATAATGCAGAAGATATATTACATTAATCAAATTGGTGGCCATCTTGAAAATGTAAGCAATGTTTAACATGACCAGCTGCTGCTATTGACTTCACCAATATCAGCAGGTTTCAAAAGTTTCCAATAGTGGCAAACTCAATAGTGGGTACCATCATAGAGCCATATAGAAGTGGCGGGGGGGAAGGAATTCAGACGACAAAGCGAGCGGGAATCTTAAGGAACAGGCAGAAAAACAATAGCAGAGGGGTGGGGATAAATAATTATTGACAAGACTGTCATATGTGGATGTACAAACAGCAAGTCAATATACAGGCATCCATAAACAGACAGACAAAGCCATGATGTACGCACACACACACACACACACACACACACACAAAGACACGCACGCGAAGACAACGCAAACTCGCCCCCACAAACACACACACAGATAGATAGATAGATAGATAGATAGATAGATAGATAGATAGATAGATCGATAGATAGATCGATAGATAGATAGACAGACATACAGATAGATAGATAGATAGATAGATAGATAGATAGATAGATAGATAGATAGATAGATAGATAGATAGATAGATAGATAGATAGATAGATAGATAGATAGATAGATAGATAGATAGATAGATAGATAGATAGATAGATAGATGCTTTAATGGAAAGGATTCACAGCTCAGAAAACTGTGTGTTGCTGGTGCCTTGAGTACCATCTGCAATTCAACAAGGAGTTTCCATTATTATCTGAAACGGAAATTAGGCAAGCCACCGAGATCATCTTCTGGCTTTAAAATCTATTACAAGACAGAGAAAATGACACATTTCAATCCATCACATATCCCATTCAAATGAAAGTGGATACCAGTGTTGCCAGATTTTGAGACACATCCCAAGCCCCAAGTCGTCCAAATACTAGCCCAAATTCAGCTCAGTGCAGACCAGTGTCAGCTCAAAAAGCAGCCCAAAGCACCAGCTCTCAAATAACACATAAATAGTCTTCAGGAAACATTTTCCTTTCTGAGTGGAAACACAAAGATGACATGAAAATATCATTTTAAGTGCCAAGATGCCATAATAAAGCAATGTGTTACTCATGCAGTCTATTCACAGTGCATTTTACCTTTTTATGCGCAATGTCTTTTTGATGTATGTAGAGTTACTGAAATAACATGAACCTAGCTGAGAGGATAAGAACACTGCATACATACATACATACAGAAATTGAGCACAGGTCGTGTGCACTTTGAAAATAATTAAGATAATTCTTCATTTTCTGGTGAGTAGACATTGGCGTATTTCTACTTATGTTTTAACTACATCTGCTTCAGCACACATGTCCAGTCCCTCTAATTACTATGTTTGGGATGGAAGAGATCAAAGATGTTTAAAGTCACAAGCATCATTGTGATACAAGTAGTATTCAACTAACAAAGGTGGCATCCCAGCCAATAGATAATGCCATCAAAGACACACAGATTAGATAGATTTCAAATTTGTATGCCAACCATCTAGGAACCCAAACTCCTCACTCTGCACCCAGCACCCTTACCATAGTAATAATAGCAAACATATAAACTAACAATTTCCATTAAATAAAATCAACAGCTCCCCTCTATTTGCTACTATACCCTCAAAGCCTCTTACACCTGGTAGAACAAGTAGGCAAATAACTTCCCTATTCTATCCACTGGTTGCCAGATTGCCAACAAGTCATCTATAATTGTTCAAATGTGTAAATATGTACTCCACTTCCACAGTTTGAAAACAGTGAATAATTTTCTTAACTCACCTGTGTACAAATAGGCCAGTTCGGAAAATTCTGATTCAGAAGGGTGAATGAAAGTGTTGGCCCACTGGAATTTGAATGTTATCTGTAACTGACACTAAGGTATTCGTGGTAAAACCAGCAATACACTTCATTGTATACATCAGAGACGGAAACTGCTAGGCTGAATTGCACACACAAAATGTAATTGCACAAACCTAAATCATGGTCAAAGTTCAACGCTTACCCCCAAAAAATCCCACAGAAGGTTCCATATGAGCCACACCTTCAATTGGATTCACAAAGCACAGAAAGAAGCCTGCAGGGTTCTGTACACAGCATCAGACAACCTCCAGTTGTCTCGGTCCAACAACCTCTGCAAACGTGGATGACCTAGCTCCTAGAGGTGATCTACATTAAAGTGTATGCCAGATGAAAATGCACCCTGCCACTTTGTGCATCTGCATCCCTTCATATAGTGCCACTTGTTGTGAAATAACCCCACATATAATAACAAATAATAACCTTTGAAGTTCTCTTGGTCGAGAAACACTGCATCCCTCACTGCACTGGGAAGTAAGGCATTCAGGACGTGCATGTCACTGCAGCAGTGTCCAGATGATCACCCAGTATCTGCTACAGATGGGGTACCTACATCTAGCTATCTGTGGAGCACAGCCTCTCCCTGACTCATCCTGGCACTAGCTGCCAGACCTGGATCAAAGAAGGGGTGCGGCCATAGCCTAGTATTTGGACTAAAGAGAAACTCATGTGAAAAAAACAACAGAAACACAATACTATCGGGCTCTACACTTCGTCGGACCGAATGGTGTTATCAGTGGTCAAAGTGTGGGAAAAAGGAGTAAGGAAACTATGGGTGGAGAATCAGAAGGCGGGAATAACCAGAGGATTGGGTCAGTGGGCGGAGTCAGAGGTGTGGCCAGAAAGAGCAAAACATCCCAATTATTAGTATTTGTTTGGCATTTCACTGACCAGTTACAGCTTATTACTTTATTTAATTCAACCAACCGATACACATGTTTACTTAAGGTTTAAAATTAGTTATTGACATTATAATACATTCACAAAGTGAGATACGTTTCCAATAACAGAATGTCCCAAATACGCTTAAAAGTGGAATCACAAGCCATTTGTCACCAGCACTTCTCCTTCCCTTTTCCAGATGAGCAGTTGAAACATGAATGGCAAAATATCCTAGTTTGGAAATGTTTTCCACATGATTATGGGGCTACCATATTAGCGACATAATACATAATCTGTTGCATAATCTGACATTTTAACAAAACAATTGTTTATAGCTCAAATGGATCAAAAGTTACTCAAAAATGTGACTTGTATTGCTGCGAAGTAGTGAGCTCTTTTCAAAGGTTGACTGGTCACCTTTCTCACTTCTGCATTTATTTGTTACACTGGTACTAATGAGGCAAAATGATTGCAGAGACTGTTAGTATGTGTAAAAATGTAAAAATAATAAAGTATCAGAAAATGTACCACATTATGCTGCAGCCTTTTTTGCTGCATAATTTCAAGACTGTGACATCATTGTGTACTCCATTGCTCCATAATTCCAGTGCCCCCAAAGCAGACAGCACATGTTAAAAGTGCTTGTGAGTGAAGCAGAGCGATGGTGAAGCTAGCAAACGTAGTTTGGTGTGTGTGCAAATCGTGTATTGACGATCACTGATGAGTTGCACTACTATTTCTGAAACAAGGCCAATGGAGGTACCAATGGGTGAGGTGGATTGGCCTTAAGGGTCCTGTGTCCTCAGAGAAAGAGTCACTGTTGCTCTAGGGTGTGCTGCTCCGTAGGCCTGCCCGGCAAGGTTGGAGGTGAACTTCAGATGGATTATGGTGGACAGGCCTTCAATGTCAACCCCTACTTGACACCGCTAGGGCCCACCTACTGGTGCTAAGACACCAGGGCTTCTAAGGTCAAGCGTGGTCTTCCAAGGTCTAGCATGGGAATGTGCTCCCTCAGGAGAGTGGTCTGGTGAACCGGTCATGAAGGCTGAACCTGGTTCTCCAGTTCCAAATTCATCAGCTGTGGCCATAGCGCCACATCCTCTCCCCCACTGAACACCATACTGCCCCACTGAGTGAAACTTGCACTACCTTCAGCTACAACCCAACTGGGCCCCGGAACAAACACCTGGATGCGACTCAATTCAAATTATGCACTAGACAAGAGTAATATGCTGCCTGAAAACAAAAGGAACAACATTCTGGAAAAAATAAACACTCATGTTGTTATGGTATTGGAAATTTGTAGAGTGCACGCACACCATCAGGTCTCTTAGCCCTGAGTTTAAAGCCACCACAGAAGTTGTCTCTAGCAATAGGCTTGAGTGAAGAACCAGTTTTTCATTTTTTTTTAAACACATATAATCAATTGTCTGTCTAATCTCGATCGGCATGGAGTTCCAAAGCTCGGGGCCCAACTTAGAGAAGCGCGAACGACCCATTCTTTTGAGCTTAAATCTGGGGACTATCAGCAAGTTCATTTGTGCCGATCTGAGATTCCGTTGTTTTGGGAGGTATGGGTGGATCTTTGTGGAAAGACATTTGGGGCCTCTGTTGCTGATTGCCTTAAAGATAATACAACCTGTTTTGAACATGGACCGCTGTACTACAGGAAGCCAGTGAAGCTCCTTCATCAATGGCTTCGTATGACAGTGCCTGAGTTGTTGGAAGATGATTCTGGCTGCTTGATTTTGAATCAACTGAAGCTGTAGGTTTGGTTGATGGGAAGACCTAAGTAAATGGCATTGGCAGAGTCAATTCTGGACAAGATCATGGCCATCATGATTAACGTGCTGGCCTCCCTGGTGAAAAATCGTCTGATTTTTCTAAAATTTCTCAGTTGGTAAAAGCAGGATGACGTAACCATGCTTATCTGAGATTGCATGGAAAGGTTAGCGTCTATTTGAATGCCAAGTCTCTTTACAGCGCTCTTGGGGGTAGGTTGCATTCCTAGTGTTTCAGGCCTGTTTGTTGGAGTCCAATGGTTTAGTCTGCTGTTGGAAATAACTATCTCTGTTTTATCAGAGTTGAGTTTTAGATGGTTGTGATTCATCCAATTTTTGATGAATAACATAGTGTTTTAGAAGAATACCTTGGAGTCCTGTGTCTCGTCAATTAAAAAAATCAGTTGCATGTCGTCTGCGTTATTGTAAATTTTAATCTTCATTTGTTGAAGGGAGTAAATCAGGGGGTGGATATAGAGGTTAAAAAGGTGGGGGTACAGGGAGGAGCCCTGAGGTACCCCACAGTTTGTGGTGACTATGGCAGAGCTGTAGGGTGCAAGCCTAACTGATTGGGTAAGATCTTTCAGAAAGGATTTCATCAATTTTAAAGCTGTGCCTCTAAGACCTGCCGCCGCCATTCTATCAGCTAGTATCGCATGATCAACGGTGTTGAATGCCGCCAACAGGTCAAGTAAGACCAATGCTTGCATGTGCCCCCTGTCAGCCCCTTCCTTCAGATCGTCCACAACACTTAAGATGACTGATTCAGTCGAATGAGAGGGCTGAAAACCTGCTTGGTAGGAATCTAGGAAGTTGGTCTCCTCAATGAAGGTGCAAAGTAGTTTAGCTACGTGTGCCTCAAGGATTTTAGCAGGATTGGGGAGAAGCGAAATTAGTCTATAGTTGTCTAAATGTAGGGGATCCATACCAGTTTTTTTTGGAGCGGGAATATGACTGCTTCTTTAAAAGAGCGAGGGACCACACCTTGCATAAGTGAAAGGTTGAGCAAGGTGGGAGCACTTTCTGGGAAGAGGGTAAGGATGTCTTTTTGTATTGCAGGGGGGCAGGTGTCTTTGGGTGAGCCTGATTTTACTTTATTTGTTAGTTCTGTGAGATGTTCTATATTTATACCATGGAAGGTAGAGAGCATGGAGCGATTGCTATCTTGCCGTTGAAGTTGCCAATCCTGTGAACTAGGAGCAATGGAGTCTTGTATTTTCTTTATTTTATTCACAAAGAAGAGATTAAGATCATCACACAGTGACTGAGAAGGAGTATTAGCAAGTGTTATTCTGTCAGGGTTTGATAATTCCTTTACTATATTGAAAATATCTTTTGCTTTATTTTCCGTGCTTAAGACTTTGCTTGTAAAAAAGTCTTTCTTTGCCTCTAAAATGGCTGCTTTGTAGCCTGTCAGGGATTTTATGTATATTTTTCCCTTGTTTCTGGCAAGTAAGTTTTCTGCCATTTCCACTCAGCCTGGCGGGTTCTTAGCTTTGCTCATTTCAGCTCTGAGGAAAACCATCTGGATGCCTCCTGCTGCCGTGAGCATGTATCTCACTTGCCTTCAGTTGCCAATTTGTGGTAGCTGTCTCAAACTTCTCAACGTTATCTATTCTTTCCGGGAGGCTAGATGTCAGGATATTATGGAAAGTGGACAGGTTAATGCGATTCCAGTTTCTGGTCATTAATTTTGGACCAGCTGGGGGTTTGGGTAACGAAAGATCACTTAGGGTAAAGCTGATTAAATGGTGATCTGACCAAAATCACAGGTTGATTGTTAACTTCTGAACTAAGAGATTGATGGACCATACCTGGTCAAGTGCATGTCCTTTGATATGTGTGGAATCATGTATGTGTCCTTTAAGATTCAGGTTTTTTAGCAAGTCGTAAGTTCCTTGGAGCCCTTGCTTCCCTCTACCTCATTTGCCCAGTAGTTCAAATCTCTGATTAACAGACTTTTAGCGTAATCTATGGTCAGGGGTGCAAGATAATTTGCTAGATCTTTAGTAAGTTCCCCCATCGCTATTAGAGGCCTATAGATCAGTACACACACCAATGTGGAGGTGGGAGAATCCCGTTTTAAAATTAGACTATCAACTGATGCAACACCTAAGGGGGAGTTGGCTGTGAAAGAAAGGTGTTTTTTAACAGCTGCTGCTACCCCTCCCTCTCTTTTCCCAGGAAGTCTGTTAGTCTGTAAAAAATAATCATTTTCAGGGGATGGAGCAAGGATTTGTAACAGAAACTTGCTTGGATTCAATCCTCTCAAATAACATGTAACAATGTAATCAATCTGTTTTGTAAATACTAAAACCGCAATACACCACAAACACTTTTATCTAGGGGAAGCTTGTCTATGTGCATTACTAACCCGTAACATGAATGTCCTAAAATGGCCGACAAAACGCGGGATTTCTATTGCGCATGCATCTACTGCTTCTACGTAGTATGACTGTCACTTTTGGTGGGAAACTTTTGCAGCTGCGCAATGGCACTATAAATGGCTGCTTTGAACTCACACGCTAATGCATCTGCTGCTGATAAACTAAATCTCGTAAGTTGTATTAAACACTAATGCAAATGATTTAAATAAGTAAATGGGGATAGAGTAGAGATAAGTGGTATACAGTGAAATCATTTGTTTCTGTGTTCTAACGTGTCTTTTTCTGACTTTATTATCAGTTCTTATTTGGGCCTCGGAGGGTGACTGGAATCCCTACTACGTGCATGCTCATAAAGATTGGCCAAAAAACAATGACGGCACCCGTGTCACTCAACCAAGGACACCTTGAATGAAGAAGCCTGGGAAAGTTGCACTGATGACCCCAGCAAATGCAACAATGTTGAATAAAATGTTTAATTTACTGAGTAATGTGAAATGTGTGTGGGAATAAAGCTATGGGGAAAGAAGAATTAAGGGGCGGGCACATAGGCAATGGTTCATAGAGAAATTTAAAATTTTAAATGGTGTGATGAACTCACCTCCTCATCCCAACCAATCAGAATAAGGGAAGGCATAAGAATTGATACTTGGGGGGGTGGTACACGAATCAAGAACAGTATAATTGAGGTAAGATAGCTAGAAAATGTGTCCGACTTGTCAGATCTGTCATTTCGACTCGTCACAGACCCAACGCGTTTGCTGCTCCAGTTCTTGTCCGAGACGCTGTCTCAGACCCTGCTGCTGCTGCCTGAAACTCTGTCCGAAGGTTTGAGATATTGATTGTTGAATCTATTCATCTAGAGGGATTGCAGAAAAGGGACACCAAGGAGAGTAGTGTCAGAGAGGGGTGCAACGCTGGCGTTGTACGTTAGAAGAAGATATCCTACCAGATCTGAATCTGCCTGTTTCATCTACCTGTGACCTGCTTTGGCGATTCTATTCTGGCCCCATTACGGAGTTGGGTTCATCTTGACCAATAGGTAAATATAATTAGAAAATCTGTCCTTTATGCCTATGCTGTCCTTTTCCCTTTTCTTCCTTCCAGGTATTGTCATCATTGATCATTTCAATTTGCTATGAATTTTTTGGTGTATTTTGCCTCTTGATATGAAGGTGGTTACTGTAGTTGAATCTTGACTCACAAAGTAATTTTAAATAAAGGTTTTCAAAACGTCTTGATTCTGTGGTGATTCAGAATAAAGAGGTAAAAGTAATTCTACCTTAAACTAGCTTAGCAACCTGATTCATCGAGGAAATGAAATAACATTTATAGAATTGGTAAGATTTGGTAAAGGTGAATACAAAATTACAGGTATTATTACTCAAAATTGATGCCAGCAGGGTTTCACTAGCTTCCTGTATGAATGTGGTTTGGGCCCAGGTGAGTATTAGGTGTATGTGTGACCAGAGCTGTTGACCTGCGCTCCATCAGTTTTTCTTGGTAGCAGAGGCATGGTTAGGTTCTAGTTAGTTAGGTAGGGAATATTGTAATTGAAAATATTGTAATTGGAATTATTGATATATGCATTAACATTTGCTGTTGTCGTCATCGTTATTCATGTTGTCTGAAGTTCCCAGGAATAAAGAATAGCAGATGGTGAACAGAAACCATACTGCAGTGAGGTTACTTGTCAGGATTCAATAAAGTGTGGAAAGTTAGGTAAAACTAGAAGCACTGTTTTATGGATTTTTTTCTGTATGAAAGTGAGAGTAATTGGTAGCTAAAGAGGTAATTGGTGAAACTTTGGTCTTATATCACCTAGAAAGGGTAATACCGATGGAGTAGCAGGTTCTCTGATGCTTGAGTGAAGAGTAAGCGGAAAGGTTTTGCTCGTCGTGTGTGAAGAGTTGGCTGAAAGGTTTTACTCGCAGTGAAAGAAAACTGACTATTCTTTGGAATTTAGAGAATCTGACACAGTAGCGATTGTTTTATGTTGTTAATTGCAAGATACGTACAAAATACTGAGAAATTTAAGTTACACATTACCTTGTAAAAGGAGGGGTCAGTTGCGGGTGCTGCACTGACGTCACAAAGAGCCGCACTGGGATTGGTAGGACAGCGGGTGTGTGACTTACGCAAGGTTTGTAAAGGAGGGGTCAGTAGAAAGGAGTGATACAGACGTCACTTAAAGCCGCACTAGTATTGGTTAAACACAGAGAGTAAGTTGAGTTCTAATTGGATACGAAAATAAGAGACGCGCTAGTATTGGAGGAAAAGATTGAGTAACTATAAACATATAAGTCCCAAGAATAATAATAGACAGCGGATTGTGTATGTACGATCCTACATTAACTGGGAGTCGGCCAGATAGAAACTATTTAGGGTTTGCTTACCAGCAATATTTGAGAGGAAGATCACGAAAAATGTATGGTGACAAAAGAAAAATGTAATTTATGCAGAAAATAAAGACTTATTTCAAGAAAGATAAGCCTGTTAAAACTAGAGAAGGAATTCTCATTCCTCCTCCGAAAACTCCTGCATCCTACATGATGGTAGAGAGAGGTTATTATACTTGTGTATGGTTAGAAAATTGGGTCGAATACACAAAGGATGATGGAATTTTGGCTTTCCCAGAATAGAGAACCTTTAATGGGAGAAGTTTGCATAATCTGCGTATAAGAATGAATGAATTAGAACCCAGACCTAGATTGACCCAGTATGAGGCATTAGAAGAATGGGAAACTGAGGCATTTGAACGAGCTAGACCAAGGTGTAACAGGAATTTGAGTAATTTTTACCCAAAATTTCCACGTGAAACTCGAGACAAACAAATGAAACAATGGAGACAAGCCATGTTAACCGAGGGATTATATCCTGTATTAATGGCTGATGAACCGACAGGAATTAAATGTACAGAGAAGAAAAAACACTTAATGACAAGTGGAGGAGACTCTGATGAAGATTATTTAGATGAGATATTAATGAGAAATCCTCCGCCATATCAGGAAGGGCCAAGTAGAATTACCCCAAGCGCTCCACTCCTAGAGACACCGTTGGTGCCACAAGTAGTACATAATGGAACAATCGAAAGGGTACTCCAAGAAAAGGAAAGAGAGGCAATAAATAAAAATAGAGAAGAATTAATACAGAAGATAACACAGTTAAATGTTAATCCAGAAGCTCTAACTATACCTGAAACTATAGGTCCTGTTGTCCCGTTGTATGGAGATAAATCAAACTGTCCTAAAACTCCCGTCATAACTACACCAATCATAGAACCGGGAAAAATAAAATAAAATTTGATGACCAAGCTAGTGATTGTGAGTCAGTAATTTCCTTAATGAACTTGCCTATAAGAGGGCAAATAAATGACACACCCAGAAGAGTCACACCAGGTAGTTCAAAAGAAGTGCGAATTGAGACATCCACTGCAACAAAGAGTGCCACACTAATAACACCAGAAGAGTTAGAAAGATGGACAAGAGATATAGAAAAGCCCAATCCACCACCAAAAATACAAGATGTTTTCAAACTAAGAGTAGAATAGGAAGAGATGATAGCAGGAAATGTAGGGTTGGAAAGGTTGAATACCTTCAATGAGGAAGAATTGCTGTTCATTTACAGAAGTATAACTCGAAATACAAAAATATTTGATGCAAAATTAATGAATTTGGCTTTAGAAATGGGAATTGATGTGGGAAGATCCAAGGTTCTGCAAAAACCTTATACAGCAGAATTTTCTGATAAGGATTTAGAAAATATGAACGCGTCCGGGAGAAAGTTGCAAGTTAAGGAATTGATGATGATATTGCAAAAATGGGGAGACCTAGACAAATGGAAAGCAAGGTGGACAAAGAAAAAGGAAGAGGCACAGGCCACTCGAGTAACATCAGAGTATTTATTGAAAGAAACAGAAAAGGCAGAAGGGTTGTACCCAATGAGAGAAGTTCCAGGGGGAGGTTATTTACATGTCCTATGGACTAGACAGGATATTTTGTCATTTGCAAATGATTTCCCAAAACTGAGGGAGAAGCTTGTGGAATGGTATAGACAAGTCGAAAGGTTTGTGAAAGTTTCGAAAGTTTTGTTGAAAGATTTGGATGGTTTGTTTGATATAGTGGTACCAGCTGATTTGCGGGGTGAGTGTAACATTAAGGTTGATTGGCCAAATGATGAGTACCCGAGAGACAAGAAGACGGGAGCCACGTCTGAAGAAGTAATGAGAAAATATAACCAGGTCATAACTTTCTTGAAAGGGAAAATTCCCCCAAAGGAGACAGATTGGGTAAAGATAGATAGAACACTTCAAGAAAAAGATGAATTAGTCCATACTTATTATGAGCACCTTCTACAGGTGTTCAAACAGTATAGTGGGGTTGAAAGCATTGAGAATAAAGATATGACTCATTTTGTAGATCGATTTGAAAATGGATTAAAAAAGGAAATTTCTGAAATGATTAAGCAACATAATCTGTGTTGGCAAGCAAAGCCAATAGATGAAATTTTAAAATATGCAAAGTACTGTGGAGATGAAATTGATAATAGACGAAAGTTTTTAGAAGAAAAGGTAATGTGGGCTCAAGTTAAATTGGCAGAACAGCAAGAAATTCAGTTAAATAACATAGCAGGGAAATCAGGAAAAGGGCAAGGAAATGGTAAAAATAATAGGGGAAAACCCAAAGGGTGATTAAGTAGAGAAGAGGCAAAGAAGAAATTCCCTTGTCACGGGTGCGGAAAATTGGGGCATTGGAAGAACGAGTGTAAGAATATACAAAATAATAATAATAGCCCAAATCCAAATTTAAATCCACAGACGCAGAATGAGGTGATAATGAGTCAACCACAACAGTTTGTAAACCTGCAGAATCAATTGCCACCTGCCCCTATGCCACAATTTGTGAGTCAAGCCAAGTACAGTACGGACACCGGATTTCAAGAAGGAAGTGGACTGAAAAATTACCTAACATCACAGTTTCTTTTGCAGGATTCATATTTCGAAAACCAAGATCAATGACGGTGCCTGAGAGGGGGGATGAGGATTGAATACTTGGAGCATCCTTACCGGTAGACCAGTCAGGTCCGTATATCGACGGGAAGGTAGAGGGAAATGACATTACCTTTTTGTTGGATACTGGCGCTACCCGTTCTACTGTGAGAACAGCAGACATTCCAAACCTACCCCTCTCGGGAGAAGCAATCCAAGTAGTGGGCATTTCAAATAAACAAATTAGGACCACTATTACAAAGTCAATGGAAGTATGCATTGGAAACTTCAAAGAGATGCACAAGTTTGTAGTGTGCGACTCCAGTCCTGTGAATTTATTAGGAAGAGATTTGTTGTGCACAATGAATAGCACCATATTCTGCACACCAGATGATGTTGCCATTCAAACCCCAGATGAAGACGGAATATACAAAATCATGCTAGCTAAGCAAGGAGCAGAAGTAAATTAGTTATATTCAATAATAACCGAGGATGACTTGCCAGAAGAAGTAAAAATGACAGTAAATCCAGATGTGTGGGATTTCACAGGAAAAGAAGTAGGATTAATGACAGATGTAGACCCTGTAAAGGTACCCGTAAAGGAAGGTGCAGTTTTTCCAAACACCCGGCAATACAAAATGAGTCCTGAAGTCAAAGCGGGTGTTGCAGCAGAAATAAACTGAATGATAGAACAAGGCATATTAAAAGAGATTTTAAGTAGTCCCAGTAGCTCACCTATAATTAACATTAAGAAACCAAGTGGCAAATATAGGGTAGTTCAAGATTTGCGAAAGATTAATAAGATTGTTGTCCAGTGGTGCCCAACCCTGCAGTGATTCTGTACCAAATACCATGGAATACGAGGTGGTTTAACGTGATTGATTTATGTAATGCTTTTCTCTCCATCCCATTGCATCCAGATAGCCAGTTTTTATTTCCTTTTAAATTTGATGATCGTGTTTATGCTTGGAATCGTGTCCCTCAAGGGTACAGAGAAAGTCCATCAATTTTCAATCAGATTTTGAAAAAAGGTCTTGAGACTTTAGTAATGCCTAAAGAATCTGTCCTCGTACAGTATATTGATGATCTTTTAGTTGCTTCAAAAACAAAAAGTGACTGTGACAGATTCCATAGCTTTGCTGAACCATTTAGCCAAAGGTGGACATTAAGGTGCCGATCACGATCCGGTAAAAACCGGGTACGAACCGTCGGACGGAGCATATTCTCCGTCCGACGCGTACCCGGTCGAAAAAATATACAAACATGGAATTACGATTCGCAAGGAAATACCATTTCCGTACGAATCGTACAAAACCCCGACCGACGAAAATAAACATACAAATGTGATCCGGGAAAGCACCGACGTGACGTCGGGACGCACGCAGCCTGCCATTCACGAACCAGGAATTACGATTCGCACCGACGTCATCCCGCACGGTGAATATTTTCCGGCAGCCAAAAACTGCCGGGAAATCAGGACGACGCGAACAAGGAGTACCTGCACGCGACGGACAGACATGGACCCGAACCTACGTGTCATCTCGGCCCTCATAGCAGTCGACCTCCTCTACAGGTTACGACGCAGACTCCGCAGAAGGTCAGAACAACAAAGGGAGGGGGGAAAGGGGGGGGGGGGCAGGACCAGGGGCAGGCCACAAAACCCCCACCAAAGTCACACAGCACACATGCCCTGGACATACCTGACCCCCAGGCCCTGGTCACTACGAAGGGGTGGGGGCGTGTCCAGCAAAGCCAGCGTCCGCCACAACGGAAGTGCTTGACGACGCGAACCGGCAACACAACAATACAGGTACGTCCCGTACCCATGCCTTAAGAGCGTGGGTACGAGTCGTACCACGCCCACACCTATGTCATCCCAACAATGGCGGGACGGCTGTACCCACGTGGCAAAGGCCTGGGTATGGCCCGCACAAGCATCACATAGCGTGGGGACGGATATGTACGGACCGTACCCCCACCCCCGTATGCATGGAGCGTACCCCCAACCCCAACAGTGGAAGTATGACCCGTACCCTCACCCGCGTACGTATGGAGCGTACCCCCACCCCAACAGTGTAAGTACGGCCCGTACCCTCACCCGCGTATGTATGGAGCGTACCCCCCACCCCAACAGTGTAAGTACGACCCGTACCCACACCCGCGTACGTATGGAGCGTACCCCCACCCCAACAGTGTATGTACGGACCGTACCCCCACCCCAACCATGTAACTACGACCCGTACCCTCACCCACGTATGTATGGAGCGTACCCCCACCCCAACAGTGTAAGTACGACCCGTACCCTCACCCGCGTATGTATGGAGCGTACCCCCACCCCAACAGTGTAAGTACGACCCGTACCCTCACCAGCGTACGTATGGAGCGTACCCCCACCCCAACAGTGTAAGTACGACCCGTACCCTCACCTGCATACGTATGGATCGTACCCCCCACCCCAATAGTGTAATTACGACCCGTACCCTCACCCGCGTACGTATGGAGCGTACCCCCACCTCAACCGTGTATGTACGGACCCTACCCCCACCTCGTATGCATGGAGCGAACCCACACCCATGTATGTTCTAAGCGTACATATCCTGAAATAGGAGGGTTGTGTGCAGAGTCCTCCCAGCAGTGCCCAGAGACAGGAGGGGTGGGTGCAGAGTCCTCCCAGCAGTGCCCAGACACAGGAGGGGTGTGTGCCTATCACTCCCAGCAGTGCCCAGAGACAGGAGGGGTGGGTGTAGAGTCCTCCCAGCAGTGCCCAGTCACAAGAGTGGTGTGTGCAGAGTCCTCCCAGCAGTGCCCAGACGCAGGAGGGGTGTGTGCAGAGTCCTCCCAGCAGTGCCCAGAGACAGGAGGGGTGGGTGCAGAGTCCTCCCAGCAGTGCCCAGAGACAGGAGGGGTGGGTGCAGAGTCCTCCCAGCAGTGCCCAGACACAGGAGGGGTGTGTGCCTATCACTCCCAGCAGTGCCCAGAGACAGGAGGGGTGGGTGTAGAGTCCTCCCAGCAGTGCCCAGTCACAAGAGTGGTGTGTGCAGAGTCCTCCCAGCAGTGCCCAGACGCAGGAGGGGTGTGTGCAGAGTCCTCCCAGCAGTGCCCAGAGACAGGAGGAGTGGGTGCAAAGTCCTCCCAGCAGTGCCCAGACACAGAAGGGGTGTGTGCCTATCACTCCCAGCAGTGCCCAGAGACAGGAGGGGTGGGTGTAGAGTCCTCCCAGCAGTGCCCAGTCACAAGAGTGGTGTGTGCAGAGTCCTCCCAGCAGTGCCCAGACGCAGGAGGGGTGTGTGCAGAGTCCTCCCAGCAGTGCCCAGAGACAGGAGGGGTGGGTGCAGAGTCCTCCCAGCAGTGCCCAGAGACAGGAGGGGTGGGTGCAGAGTCCTCCCAGCAGTGCCCAGACACAGGAGGGGTGTGTGCCTATCACTCCCAGCAGTGCCCAGAGACAGGAGGGGTGGGTGCAGAGTCCTCCCAGCAGTGCCCAGACACAGGAGGGGTGTGTGCCTATCACTCCCAACAGTGCCCAGAGACAGGAGGGGTGTGTGCAGAGTCCTCCCAGCAGTGCCCAGAGACAGGAGGGGTGGGTGCAGAGTCCTCCCAGCAGTGCCCAGACACAGGAGGGGTGGGTTCCTAACACTCACAGCAGTGCCCCTGCAAAGAAAAGGGTGGAGTACCCTCAGATCCAACGCCCACAAATGTCAGTCAGGTGCACAAAGATCCTGCAGTACATGTATCACATGTGTGCGAGGCTGGAAGTATACATATGCGTAGTGCCTAAAAGAATACATGTACACATGAAGGCATGGCAACAGTCTACATACACAAGTACAGTGACCACCAAGGATGCCACGAATGATGCAGGTGGAGACATCGCTCAGCATGCATAGGCCAAGTCTAACGAGTCCGTCACACACCCAGCCAATGTAGACACAGCTCAGCACCACATATTGGAAAGACCCTGCAGGGAAGAAGTCAGGTTACACAGAGGAAGGAACACACCTTGGGACGATGTCACCATGCAGTAACTGCTTACATGAACAAAGTTATGTAGCCAACAGCTTGTGATGGCACACAGATACCAGGATCCACCCTATGACCAGCACAAGACGACAATTCCCACACACCCAACACATAATCACCACCCAAAATAATGGGGCAGGTCAACCAACAGCAATACCAGACAGACAGTAGTGTACTAAGGAAAAATAAATTGCTTTAATCAGCATCCAAAAATATGTTTGTCCCTTGACAGTTCAAAAAGTACAATGCCCATAGGGCAATCCAAAGTTCAAATCCAGGTGGGGGACACAGTGGGACGCGTGTCCCCTAGCTTGCCTGCACAGTCAGACTCCTTCGTCTTCCAGAGCGGGGAGGGCATCATGTGGGGGGGAAGGACCAGGCACCGCAGGGACATGAGGGCGAAGGGTAGGCGTCGTGGGTGCAGGGATGGAGGACTCCACCACAGGGGGTGGGGCAGGCCCAAAGGCGGAGGCCAGGATGGCGCTGCACACCTTAGCAAGGTCCTCCAGCGACTCCCCTGCACCCAAAGGAACCACAGGCCCCAAGGAGGGGTGGGGGGCGGAGGGATGGGTCGCAGAGCCACTGGGGGAGGGTGTGGACTGGGGGGGACTCAACCACCCTGACCGGGGACTCCCTTGACCGCTTGCGGGGTGGTGTCACAGTGGGGCTCAGGGACAGAGCGGCCATGAAGGAGTCTTTGCCGGATATGTGGCCAGGAGAGCTGAGGGGAGGGGATTTGGAGGGAGTGGATTTGGTGGAATGCGGACTCCCACTCTGGCTGCGTGACTTACGTTTGCCCCCCGACCCAGTGGGTGGGCCTACTTCACCCTGTGTGTGCGTGCCAGGAGGTGTGCATATGACCTTCCCTGCTGGTGTGGTGCCTGTGTCTGTTGTGGTGGGTGCATGCTGACGTCTGGGTGTACATGGGACAGGCATGGGAGTGGGAAGTGTGGATGGGTCAGGGGTAGGGGGTTGGACGTAGCGCTGCAGGAGACCCACTGCTGCAGTCAGTGTCGAGTCAATGGACCTCAGCAAGTTGCGTTGGTCAGCCAGCGATGAAAAAATGCCCTCCAAGTATGCCTCCATGTTGTTCAGCACTTGGCTGTGGCCATGGAGGACATTAAGCATCGCAGCCTGACCAAACTGCAACTGCCGCTGGATGTCCACAGACTCAGCATTGGCGGCAGCAGTGGAGACAGGGGCAGGGGGTGCGGTGTCTGGCAGGAAGGAGGCATGTGGTGACCGGGCACGCTGGGAAGGGACACGAGCAAGTGGGAGGCGGCTGATGGCAATGGAGGGGGCGGGGTGAGATGTGCCGCTGTCAGCTGCTGGTGCAGCCTCCGCCCACTCGGAGAGATCATCCTCTGACCCGTCAGCTTCATATTCTGTCGTGCCAGTGGACAGGTCCTCGGCCTCACTCTCCTCCGCCTCAGTTCCACTCAATGTGCCAGCCACGATGTCAACGCTGGCACTGGTGCTCGGTCCCTCCGCTCTGTCTGTGCTCATGTCTCCCTCCGTGTCCCCCGACGATGCTGTGGGCAAGGTGAAGAGACAGCAATTAATCACACACCTGTATACATATGTCACATGAGTCCAATCTACATAGGTTACAGTGCATAGCCTGAAAAGAAAGATCAGTAACATCTACAAAACAAGGTACAGATGTAGGGCATGCAACACACAGTTGGTTGACCCACCATGCCACTGAAAATCCATGGAGAGCATGACACAATAGCAAATGACATGAAATGGAGTTTGACATAGGAGTCAGGCCCTGGGGACAATCCAGCACTGCATCTGCACCACACAGCGTTGCCGAAAATAGGGATGAGCAGGGACCATATCCATTAACTTGAGGCACATGCTGCATAGGTAATACTGAAAACATGCCCAACATGACTGGCTCACTGCACCTTGAGTGTATGTCCAGACAAACATCACACACTGGCCAGACCTAGCAAGGAGATTTCAGGTTTTGACATGTAGGCTTTGCCCGCACCAACCACCCCCTACATGAGACAATTTGTTGAGGCACAGGAAGCACTTACATCTCTTAGTCTGGGTGAAATACACAGGGGCTGCATAAATGCAAGATTGGACGCCAAATACCAAAGGTGCGCCTGTCCAAATAATCATGTACAAATGGTCATCATCAGATGATTGTAACAAGACACACAGGCACTGGCCACCGTGAGTATGAACAAGGAAAATCAGGTCAGGCTGTACAGTGGACACTTGTACTACATTTTACGTCAATATACATGGTGCCAGGGGACAATGGCACAGAGCACAACCTATGCTGTAGACACTGAGAGTGTCCACGTTTTGTGATGACACACATGACACCTAGGAAAATATGCCAAAGGGGACAGTAGTGGCCACACAACTCCATGGTCCTGAATGGGAATGACTGCAACACACGCCACCATCCCTGCACTATGCGTATCGCACACTCATGCACATCATGTCACAGGCCACAACATAGGACATGCGTGCTGTAAGGCATGACACTTGAGAGACTAACTCCCATGTCTGGACTCAGCATCAGTGCCAACTGACATGGAACCCACATGTACTGAACTGGACAGGGCACAGGCAAGGTCCCAAAACCTGTTACACACCACCCCCACACATGATGCTACAGGCATAGTTCACGTGGAGAAAGCGCCAGCCTACATTACCTTGTGAAGGAGTGACTACACACAGACCAGGGAACACATTGCAAGGAGGGGAAGGGAGGCAGGAGAGCACCGCTATACTGTGGGTAACTGGATCTGCACAGCACCTTTAAACCCTGGCAGTGTATCCATGCAACTGTGCACTTACAAATGCTGGTGACACACAACAAACACACATGTACCTACCCCCTTCCTGCTGCTGCTTCTCCTGTAAGCGCCTGTCCAAGTCTGGAAATACCACCGCCAGCACACGCTTGTGGATGTGGGTCAGACGGCGGTGCCCGCGGTTCTTATGGGTCTCAGGTGAGTCCCCCAGCAGGACCCGTGCGATCCTTCGCGTCCAGCACCGGATATCCTGCCAGCGTTTCCTCACCTGGGCCAGGCGCCGCTTGCGGCCCTCCGTCCTCCTCACGGCACTGACGGCGTTCATCCATATCTGCTTCTTGGCAGAGGCGCCTACCTGTGAGGATGAACAAGTGACACTACATCAATACACCAGGCACATGTCACAGAGAGACATATTAGAACAAATTTGCTGTTTACAACAAGGCATAGTATGCATCCAACGCATTGCACCGTTGTCATAGGGACATGATCCTCTGGGGAAGGGCAAAAGCAGTACGTGCCATTGTAAGTACACGGGTGGAATGAGGGCAACGACACAATCAATGATCCAGGCTCACACTGTGCATCAGAAGGTACACCAGGATAATGTGCAGCACCTCTGAGCAGTCACATGCCACAGGCCACTGACGCTACCGCAGCAGAGTACACAGACACACACAGGCACAGGACATTCACCTGCCATTGCCAAATGCAGCGACAAACCTCACTCTGCACATGTGCCACTAGACGGGGGGGCTCACAGGTGTGGGGCTGGCTCTGCACGTCAGACACACAGCACTGCTCCCTGCTCACATCACATGGGCAGGGTATATCCATCCCTCATGCAGCCCGGGTGCCACACTCCACATATGCACCCACCCACATGACAGGGGACTTACACACACACCGATGTCCAGGGTACGAACACATCATGTGGACACTCTCAGCACAGGTACACAGAACTAACATACATCTGTGGGTACAGTCACCTGTCACACTGGGCTGACCACATAATAAAATGAGGACTGTAGAGGCTACATTCCCAGGAGGACAAGACAGGCAGAATGTGGCATGCACCATGCAGTGATTGTCACAGTAAACACAATGCAAGTGAGGACGGCAGACATACACCACAGCATGCACTGGCTGGGAGACATCGGGCATTCCCCCCCCTGGGACCCCCCCTACAGTACATAGCATGTGTGTCACACCTGGACACAATGCCAGAAGTCACAGTCGCAAACAAGGGACACAGTCTGTGCTAGTAGACTCTGCACTCACCTGATACCCTGGTCGCCCATACAGCAGGGGGTACTGTGGGAGGATCACATCCAGCAAAGCCAGGTTCTCCTCCAGGGTGAAAGGCTGTGACCTCTCCACAGACCTTGACATGGTTCCAGGGAATCAGTAGCAGCAGCTGGGTCGTCGAATCCAAAGATGTGCAGGCAAGTGCTCCCTCATGGGACCTGGCTGCCTTATATCTGCCTTGCTGGCCTGTTTCATGCACAGGAGTACAGAGTGATTGGTCACTCACATTTGCATCCTATGTTTCCTCCAATCCCTTCAAACCTAGCACAGTCAGTGGGTTCTTATTGTGTTTTTTTCTTGAGCATGATGTCAACTCCAGAACCACATTGCAACAAAGTAGATTCATTCAAACTGACTACTGCTGTGCACCTGCTGAAAAACATTCTAACTTTAAACTTGGTCTCCATGACAACCAGCATGCATGTAGGCCTTTATACTTGTCCCTCATGTGTCCCCTATGTAATTTGGAGTTTCACACACAGGTACGGTGCGTACCGGGGCCCTAGGGCACCACAAATGCATAGCAACGGCCCGTACAGGCGTGTGTACGGTCCGTATCACTATGGGTGTGTTCGCGTATGCGTACCCATAGTGATAGTGAGCGAACGCACGCGTGTACGGTCCGTACCACTATGAGTACGCATACGCGAGAACACCCATAGTGATAGTGAGCGTACAGGCGTGTGTACGGTCCGTACCACTATGAGTACGCATACGCGAGAACACCCATAGTGAAAGTGAGCGTACAGGCGTGTGTACGGTCCGTACCACTATGAGTACGCATACGCGAGAACATCCATAGTGAAAGTGAGCATACAGGCGTGTGTACGGTCCGTATCACTATGGGTGTTCTCGCGTATGCGTACTCATAGTGGTACGGACCGTGCACACGCCTGTACGCTCACTATCACTATGGGTGTTCTCGCGTATGCGTACTCATAGTGGTACGGACCGTACACACGTGCGTACGCTCACTATCACTATGGGTGTTCACACGTATGTGTACCCATAGTGGTACGGACCGTACACACGTGCGTACGCTCACTTTCACTATGGGTGTTCTCGCGCATGTGTACCCATAGTGATACGGACCGTACACGCGTGCGTACGCTCACTTTCACTATGGGTGTTCTCGCGCATGTGTACCCATAGTGATACGGACCGTACACGCGTGCGTACGCTCACTATCACTATGGGTGTTCTTGCGTATGCGTACTCATAGTGGTACGGACCGTACACGCGTGCGTACGCTCACTTTCACTATGGGTGTTCTCGCGCATGTGTACCCATAGTGATACAGACCGTACACGCGTGCATACGCTCACTATCACTATGGGTACACATACGGCAGCACTCCCATAGTGATAGGGAACGTACACAGGCCCTCTGAGCGAATATACGGTGCCTTTCACACATCACAGTGGTGACAGGCAGCACACCGGAAGGAATAGGGCTGACATACTTGTCCATGGATGGACATCAAGGCATTGTCTGGGCAGTACTACATGTGTGGGGCACAGGTGTGAAAGGCTGTGATGTGGCACATTACTCCTGAGTCGAGAAGGCACCAGATGTATGATGAGATGTGTACAGATGTTATGTGTGACGGTGCAATGTGTGCCAGGCATGCCCTTAACTCCTTTGACATGTGTGCATGTCGTACTGCACACTTGGGATGAGCGTCACTGGCATGGCACAGTCAACAACACACGCAAGTGTCCCCTGATGCCCGCTACAGGGGTTACCACACCAGACATGTCACTACCCACGGTGCACAATGTGACTATGTCATGTATGTGTGGGGTGTCCCCATTAGCTTGATGTTGGTGCTCCCTCAAAAGCATCAGCTGTTGCAGCAACCAACATGTGTCTGTGTGTAGATGGACATGGCACACTGTTACGCAGACCAGGCCAAATGTGATATCGGATGTGAGGTGCGTATGTATGCATGGGACACGGAGTAGCGTAACAAGGACATGTCTGCATCCTCTCTATGAATGTGTGGTGAGTCATTACATGTACACCTTATTGGCAAGGTGTGTGGGCTGTCCTAGTGTAATGTCATGTGACCTGTGGCTCTAGTGTTCCGCTACCAGTCTCTGAAATCGACAGCCTACTTCTGATGATGTGTTGATGTATGTCACTCCTGTGTTGCGTCTGGCTGTTCACTTACACTGGGACACAGCTAATCCCATGGCATGGCATGTGGAGGTTCACAATCTCCGTGTGTAGCTGGGTCTTGGTAGGAGTGTCACCTGGCAGCCATACGTGTCCAGGGCATGTGGCACATACCTGACTCCGTATGTCGCATATGTGTATTGACAGATTAACATGTGCTCAGCACCAAAAACTGTTGTTGTAGTGCACTCACTCTTCCTTGTCACTTCCAAATTACTGCAGAGCGCCGCCTCTTCCCCGAGCAATTCCGGACTTGGCTGACATGCGGGAGAATGACTGTATCCGGTGCTACCGCTTCCCCCAACCGTTGATTGAGGAGTTGACGGCGAGGCTGGCACCACACCTGCAACCGCTGCACAGGTATCCTACGGCACTGACACCCAAGCTGAAGGTAATGGCAGCCCTACATTTTCTTGCCACGGGTACCTTTCAAAATACCATAGCTCATGTTGGTGGCATGTCCCAGAGCATGTTCTGCCGTGTGCTGCATGATTTCTTAGAGGCCATGTTGCTTCACCTGGATGAGTTCATCCATTTCCCAACCCCTGAAATGTTGACTGGGGTCAAGCGTGGATTCTATGCCCTGGGAGGGATGCCCCATGTCATTGGGTCCATAGATGGGACACATGTGGCTTTGGTACCACCACAGGCACAGGAGGTAGCCTACAGGAATCGCAAACACTACCACTCCATCAATGCCCGTGTGGTGTGTCTGTCCAACATGGTGATTTCACATGTCTGTGCTCGTTTTCCAGGATCAGCACACGATGCCTACATCATGAGGCGTAGCAGGGTGCCTGAGATGATGACGCAGCTGCGCAACGAACGAGCATGTGTTGTTGGTGGGTACACTCTGTCTGTCCTGTATTTTGCGTAGACTTCCAGCACGACCGCTTCTCCTGTCCTACTTATGTCCATGTGCTTTCCATGTAGGGGACGCTGGCTATCCCAACATGCCATGGCTGATCACACCTCTCCGCAACCCCATCACGCCGGCCCAGCTCCGCTACAACACCGCCCATGGCTGGACAAGGCGAGTGATAGAGAGGACATTTGGCCTCCTGAAGAGCCAATTCAGATGCCTCCACAAGACCGGCGGCGCCCTCCCATATGCCCCGGCGAAGGTCTGCAAAATCTTCATGGTGTGCTGCATGCTGCACAACATGGCAGTTGAGAAAGTTGTGCCACTCATCCTGGATCAAGATGATCAGGACCATCCACCCGTGGAGGACCAAGGTCTTGGCAATGGGGCTAGTGATGTGGAGGATGTGGTTCCGCAAGAGGACATCCGGAGTCTGCTCATACGCGACTTCTTTGCTTAGTGGTGAGTACCAGTGTCTGTGTGTGCACGCATTGGTCCCCGTGTGGCATGTGTTGCCATGTGTGTGTCCATCTGCATGTATGGCACGTGAGTCAGAGGTGTGTGTGGATGTGTCACTGGAGTGATGGTGCCAGTTATGAGTGTATTTCCCCAGTCATAATTGTGACCTAGCATGTTGTCATCCTTACATGTGTCGAGTACATGCACATGCAAGTGGCTGTGCTTTTTGTGGCTGACTTCTTGTGTGTCTCTCATCCCCAGGTACTTGCGCATGCCGTCTGCTGGTTGCATTGTTGTGGCACTGCTATTCCTCATGGACACGTCATCGTGTGCTAACTCAGCGTTACACGCACGGACAAGTTTGGAAGTCTCCTTAGGGTAAGGGATGCATCAGGGGTGTATTGGGTGTGGCAGTTGTTTACGATGTGTGCACACTGCCCCTGTCGATGTTTGGTTCCTCTGCAGACATGTCGCATCACCATGGGACACATGACATGCAGCTGGGTACACCTGAATAGATGGTCAGACTTGTTGACAGTCATCAGTGATGGGATTGTGGATTGTGATGATGGCATCAATGTGTGTTACACTGCCCTCGGATACATACGGTTTGCATTGGCTTGACATGGTGTGGGACTTCCACATCAGCGGATCAATGGTGTATGGCAGCCTCTCTGTGAGCAGCAGGGGGTGTTTAGCAGTTAGCCGACACTTGTGTGCCAGTTCCATGGCTATCACGCATTTGTGCTGCAGAAGGGGGGTTCCAGTGTTGGACCCACATGTTACTCCACATGACCCGTTCATGTGTACTCCGAGTTGTCTCTGCAATCCCGAATACATGACTAATAAAGGTGTCCCTATGCCTCAAAGGTGCCTCTTCTCAGTCAATGCTGGTGTGTTGCCACGGTGCATTCCGGCATGTCTGGCATGGTTTTCCGTGATAGTGGCTATTTGTCTATGTGTAGAGTAGCAAGATGCAAGCTGTTTGTGTGGGATTAGACTGTGTGTTGTGCATGATGTCCATGACTGTGTGGGTATTGTGACATGTGCCACCCCCATGCATCCAACGTTGGCCAGGCCACCATTCTCTGCATCCACCTGACTCAAGCTTGCAGGACATGGTTCTGCCACCTGTCCACACATACCTGGGTGCCCCACAGGACACTCCACATGATCCCTGACCTCTGCGCATGGCTGTCGCTGTACTCAATATGTCTGTCGGCACGGTTGTGCGGCCACCCCCTCAGCTGGTTGGGCCCATCACGGGTGTGTATGGTGCTCCATGTCTGTCTTGCCTAATACAATGTGACCCATGTGTGTCCTGTGCCAGACTCAGGCCCCAGGGTGCGGATGGTTGAAGTCAAATGAGAACTCAGGCATGGTTAGACTTTACAAGACACATGTAAGGTAATAATGCAATATGTAGGCATCTTCTCTTTATTGTGTAACTTTTTATTTTGGTTGGGGTACGGGGGGGGTATGACATGAGGGGCTTTCCGGGTGTGTGGAATCCAAAGTTCACTAGGGGAGTTGGTGTCCCTGCCATTTGAAATCCTCAGAGTCCATGCCACAGTCTTTGTCAACATTGGTCAGACAGTGACCAGTAAGTCCATGTGGCAGAGAATGTCTTTTGCTGCTGTGCTGCTGTTGGTCCAGTGGGCCAGGTGCCAGGCCAGGTGTCCTGGGAGATGGTGCTGTTGCGCTGGCCCTCACGGTCTTTTCCGTGGACGACCCGCCCTCCTGCGGGGACCCTCAGAAGCAGGCCGTGACGATGTTTGGGATGCTCCGTTGGATGTCTCCTCCTCCTCCTCCTCCTGATCCCTCCCTCTGGGTGGTGATGTTCTACGCCTGATGGCACAGGGAGGGTTGCCCATCTTGTCGGCTATCCGACGGAGTGTACTGTGAATTCCCCTGAACACCGTCATGAGCTCAGCCTGTCTGTCCTCCATCCGCCCTTGGTGTCGCAGTAGACAGGCATGTTGCTCCGCATGCTGCTGGGCCTGCTGGGTCTTGATCTCCTCGAGGATGGACACAACCTGGGCCATGCCCGTGGTGTCCTGCCGGTATGTGTCCAGGATGTTTCGGACATGGGAATATACCGGTTCCGCAGCCAACAGGTCAGGCTCGCGCCTCCGCCGTCCTCCACTCCCACCACCCCTGCCCACTTGCACCTGGCCTGCCCTTGTGGGCACATCGGGTCTCCGGGACCCCTGAGGGGTGGCATTGGCGTTGTCGCCTGCCTCCTCCTGGGTGCCCGGTACACCGTGTCCCTCCTGGCCAGCCTGACTGCATTGTGGTGGTGGGGCAGGGATCCTGGGTGTCTCCTGGGATGTGGCAGGAGTGGGGGTGGTGGTTGGCCCAGTTGTACCTGACGCAGGTGCTGCAGGTGGTTGGACACCAGAGGGGCCAGGTTGGTCAGGGTCGGGTTCGTCCACAGAGTGGTGAGAGTCGTCGCTGCCAGTGGGTCCGTCATCCCGCTGAGCCGGGTCCTGTGAGTCTTCCCCCCCAGTGTGGGGGGGTGATCCACGACGTTGACCTGTGTGTGAGAGAGACAATGTTAATTTTGTTCCATGCAACATCCATGTTTCATTCGTTTCTAAGTTGGCACATTTCCTCTGGGAATTTGGATATGTCTTGCATTCCACTCACAGTGCACTTGTGCATGGGTATGTCCCTTGGCCACAGCTTTTGCGACTTTACCTATGTGTGGCACAGTCTTACTTGCTGCGTCAATTGTGACTGCAGTCAGCAGTGGAATGAGCAGGTGTGGCGAGCCATGCATTGGTGCCTTCCGTGTTGCACTGTACGTGGGCACATGGAGTTGTTCCACACACTTAGATAATGCAGGTAGCTGGCGCTGTGCTCGTGCACAGGTTGACACATGGCCCAGTGTTTTGCCATGGAGAAGAGGGGGGATTCAGGCACTGGCCACCCTTGTCTACATGCACGCAGTCCACCTGCTGACGAGCAGACATTCCCACACCCCCCACGGCTGAATTGGTCTCCCTGTGTGTCCCTTTCTCACTCCCTCTCTGTCCCCCTCTCCCTCCCTCTGTGTGTCAGCCTCCTCCCTCTGTCCGTCTCCCTGTGTCTCCCTCCCTCTCTCTCTCCCTCTCCCTCCCTCTGTGTGTCACCCTCTGTCACCTCAGCCCAGCTTCCTAGGCACACACTTTTTGCAGATCTTTGACTGGCCCTTGGCTTGTTAATGTGAGTTTGTTTCTGATCAGCAGGCACCCATTGGGTGTAGTGTCTGTGTCTGTGCTGCTGCTGTGGTGGTGTGTGCTGCCACTCTTTCACAGTGTTGGCTGTTCATTAGCTGCTGTCATGTGCACAAACGTGCCATCACCCCCATGTGTTAATGCAAGGCGTCCGCCATTTGCTGGCAAGTCTTTCCTGTGTGGGGACACACTGTTTGTCTGGCTGTGACCTAGGCCATATGGGCAGGGGGCATTGTTATCTGCTTCTTAGTTGCACTATGTGATTTTTGTGGCCCACACTCCCGCCATCCGGCTTACCGTGTCTTGTGTTGGTGTTTTCTGTGGCCTGTGACTTTGCATTGTCCAGCTGGGTGCATGGGGCATGGTGGCGCCAGTGGCATGTGCGTGTTCATGGAGTGTGGTTGAGTCCGTCTAATCCGTCCACTGACACCACCGGCAGTATGGCCATCACCCTCTCCTCCCAGGGATGGTAGTGTACGGTTCTGCGGGGCGGCCCTCCTCCAGTGACGTTGGCCTGGTTGTGGTCGTCGGTCATTTTGGCTCGGACCCTCCTCCGCAGATCGTACCACCTGGCTTGGCATTCATGCCTGGTCCTTCTGGTGGCCGCAACAGCATTCACAGCATCAACAATCCTCTGCCACATGGCTGTTTTTTTGGTCATGCAGGTCTGTCTGACCAATGTTCCAAAGAGGTGTGGCTCGACTCTGAGGATTTCGTCGACAAGGACCTCCAACTCTCGGCTAGTGAACTTTGGATTCTTGTTAGTGGGCATGGTGAGGGGTGTGGGTGTGGATGGTGGGGGGGTGTGTGGATGGTTGTGGGTGTGTGGGTGTGGTTGTGCAGGTGTGTGTGTGAATGTGATGAGGGGGTGTTTGTGAAGGTGTGTGTGTGAAGGTGTGCAAGTGTAAGGTGTAGTAAAGGTTCTAGTATGGTGCTGTAGGTTGTCTGTGGGGTCTGGCAGCAGTGAGTCTGTTGCAAAGGCTCATGGTTTGTGTGTGTGGGCCCTTTTTATTGGTCCATTGGTGGGTGTGGCTGTGTTTGAAGTTTGGGTGGGTGTGTTATAAGGAGTGGTTGTGTTTTGGGCCTCTGTGTACTTCGGGAATTTTGTTGTACAGTGCTGTCCTTGTGTCTGGCTTGGTACGACTCGTACATGCGCGATGTTGTGTGAAGGTGCTGGTGTTGGGGACTGGGGTGCGCTCCGTACTTACAATGTTGGGGTGGGGGTACGCTCCATGCATACGCGGGTGAGGGAACGGGTCGTACATACACTGTTGGGGTGGGGGTACGGTCCGTACATACACGGTTGGGGTGGGGGTGCGCTCCATGCATACGCGGGTGGGGGTACGGGTCGTACATACACTGTTGGGGTGGGGGTACGCTCCATACGTACGCGGGTGAGGGTACAGGTCGTACATACACAGTTGGGGTGGGGGTACGGTCCGTACATACACGGTTGGGGTGGGGGTACGCTCCATGCATACGTGGGTGGGGGTACGGGTCGTACATATACTGTTGGGGTGGGGGTACGCTCCATACGTATGCGGGTGAGGGTACGGGTCGTACATACACGGTTGGGGTGGGGGTACGGTCTGTACATACACGGTTGGGGTGGGGGTACGCTCCATGCATACGCGGGTGGGGGTACAGGTCGTACATACACTGTTGGGGTAGGGGTACGCTCCATATGTACGCGGGTGAGGGTACGTCCGTACATACACGGTTGGGGTGGGGGTACGCTCCATGCATACGCGGGTGGGGGTACGTGTCGTACATACACTGTTGGGGTGGGGGTACGCTCCATATGTACGCGGGTGAGGGTACGGGTCGTACATACACGCTTGGGGTGGGGGTACGGTCCGTACATACACTGTTGGGGTGGGGGAACGCTCCATACGTACGCAGGTGAGGGTACGGGTTGTACATACACGGTTGGGGTGGGGGTACGCTCCATACGTACGCGGGTGGGGGTACGGGTCGTACATATACTGTTGGGGTGGGGGTACGCTCCATACGTATGCGGGTGAGGGTACGGGTCGTACATACACGGTTGGGGTGGGGGTACGGTCTGTACATACACGGTTGGGGTGGGGGTACGCTCCATGCATACGCGGGTGGGGGTACAGGTCGTACATACACTGTTGGGGTAGGGGTACGCTCCATATGTACGCGGGTGAGGGTACGTCCGTACATACACGGTTGGGGTGGGGGTACGCTCCATGCATACGCGGGTGGGGGTACGTGTCGTACATACACTGTTGGGGTGGGGGTACGCTCCATATGTACGCGGGTGAGGGTACGGGTCGTACATACACGCTTGGGGTGGGGGTACGGTCCGTACATACACTGTTGGGGTGGGGGAACGCTCCATACGTACGCAGGTGAGGGTACGGGTTGTACATACACGGTTGGGGTGGGGGTACGCTCCATACGTACGCGGGTGAGGGTACGGTCCGTACATACATGGTTGGGGTGGGGGTACGGTCCATGCATACGCGGGTGGGGGTACGTGTCGTACATACACTGTTGGGGTGGGGGTACGCTCCATACGTACGCGGGTGAGGGTACGGGTCGTACATACACGGTTGGGGTGGGGGTACGGTCCGTACATACACTGTTGGGGTGGGGGTACGCTCCATACGTACGCGGGTGAGGGTAAGGGTCGTACATACACGGTTGGGGTGGGGGTACGCTCCATACGTACGTGGGTGAGGGTACGGTCCGTACATACACGGTTGGGGTGGGGGTATGGTCCATGCATACGCGGGTGGGGGTACGTGTCGTACATACACTGTTGGGGTGGGGGTACGCTCCATGCATTCGCGGGTGAGGGTACGGGTCGTACATACATGGTTGGGGTGGGGGTACGCTCCATGCATACGCGGGTGAGGGTACGGGTCGTACATTCACGGTTGGGGTGGGGGTACACTCCATACATTCACGGGTGGGGGTACGTCTCGTACATACACGGGTGTACATACACGGGTGGGGATTCGACTCGTACATAGAAGGGCTGGGGGGGTGTTGGGCGCGTATGCGGGCACATGTCTCCATGGTTGCTATGGGAGTTCGGTGCGGACGGTGTTTTTTCCATACGGTTGTAACATCGGACGCACGGGATGGATCGTAATTCCGCGGTCGGACTTCACTTTTCACATTTGTACGGTAAATCTTCCGGGGACGTGTCGGACACATTTTCCGACCCGAGGACGTGTGGGGAATGATTCCCAATGTGATTCGTATGGACTTTTTCCCATGCGAATCGTGATTGCCAGTTTGTACGGCACTTGTACGATTCGTACGGTAAAAAGACCGGATACGAGTCGTACGGGGAATTTTTTTACCGGATCGTGATCGGCACCAAAGTGTCCCCTGAGAAGCTACAGTTTTGCAGAAAAGAAGTGAAATATCTGGGACACCAGATATAACGTGGAGAAAGGAGAGTGACCTCTGAAAGAATAAAAATAATAAAACAAATGAAGTTGCCACAAACCCAGAATGAAATAAGAATGTTCCTAGGGGTAGTTGGGTATTGCAGACAGTGGATTATGGGGTTCTCCATGCTGGCAAAACCTTTGATACAAATGACAAAGAAAATAGCAAAAGAACAGATAGAATGGGATGATGAGAGCACAAAATCTTTTCTGAAATTACGAGATTATTTATGTGAAGCCCCTGCTTTAGGTATGCCCGACTATTCAAAAGATTTTGCGATATTTTGTTGTGAGAGAGATAATTGTGCCCTCTCAGTTTTCACTCAGATTCATGGCCTGATGCGACGCCCAGTGGCATACTTTTCTGCTACCTTAGATCCTGTAGCATCCGCTTTGCCAGGATGCCTAAAAGCGGTGGCAGCAACCTGTGTGAGTCTGGAGCAAAGTGAGACAATTGTGATGGAACACCCTGTAAAGGTATATGTTCCCCATGCAGTTGTAATTCTCTTAACACAAACTCGTACCCAATACCTTACCCCAAGTAGATTAACCAAGTATGAGAGGATCATTTTAGGTGCAGAAAATGTGAACATTGTTCGATGTACTGTACTTAATCCAGCCACTCTGTTACCAGATCCATACAATGAGCAAGTAAAAGATGACCCAGAACATAACTGTCTTGATGTTATAGAACTTAGTACAAAACCACGTCCAGACATACAAGATGATCTATTAAAAGATGCTGAGCATGAATTCTTTGTAGATGGTTCATGCATGCGCCATGAGGAGGGAGGATTAAGTGCTGCTTATGCGGTATGTACATTGGCTGAAATAGTCGAAGCATCCTATTTACCAGGAACCAGGTCTGCACAAATAGCCGAATTGATTGCTTTAATTAAAGCCTGCACAAAGGGGAAAAATTGGAGAGTAACCATTTACACTGACAGTCAGTATGGTTACGAGGTTGTGCATGACTTTGGCCAGCTTTGGATGCAGCAAGACTTTCTGACTTCTTCAGGGTCTCCCATTAAAAATGGAAAAGTTGTCAAAGAATTTCCTGAAGCAATAAAATTACCAAAAGAAGTGGCAGTGGTCAAATGTGCCACACACCAGTCAGGAAATGACCGTGTGACTGCAGGCAATTGGTACGCTGACCAGGTTGCCCAACATTGTGCCAGATACCAAATGGCAGTAAACAGAAAATTGAAAATTGTCAAAACAGCTGCCAACTTATGCTATTGTCAGGGTTAGAAACATGGAAAGACATGAAAGATCTACAGAATGAAGCAGAAACAAAAGAGAAAGAGGAGTGGATGAAAATTGGTTGCACACAAAGGAATGAAGATGGTGTGTGGGTCTACTTAGACGATAGACCTGTGTTGCCAGACAGCATGCTTGCACTTATGGCTAGAATGTATCATGGAGACACTCACATAGGCCGAGATGCAATGATTAGACTTTTCAGGCAGGATTGGTTTAACCCAAGGTTTAGAAATGCAGCTGAAAGGCTTTGCCAAAGGTGTATGACCTGCCAGCAAAGGAATCCAGGCAAAGGAACAATAGTCTATATGGGCAAAATTGGAAAGGCTGAAGGACCATTCATAAGACTTCAAATTGACTTCATTCAGTTACCTGCTTGTCGAGGATTAAAATATGTACTTGTCATCGTATGTTTATTTTCAAAATGGGTTGAGGCTTACCCCACCAAGCGAAATGACAGTTTAACCGTAGCCAGACTTCTATTGAGAGAGCTCATTCCTCGGTTCAGTTTTCCAGTAACTATTGAATCAGATAGAGGGTCTCATTTTAATAATGAAATAATTCGATTAATTTGTGAAGCATTTAAAATTGAACAGAAGTTGCACTGCGCATACCGCCCAGAGGCATCTGGAGTGGTAGAACAATTGAATGGCACAATTAAAGCAAGGTTGGGGAAAGTGTGTGCATCGACTCCACTAGACTGGCCTGATGCCCTACCTCTTGTTCTGATGGGACTCAGAAGTATTCCAGAAAAAAAATACTGGATTGAGTCCCCATGAAATCATCATGGGAAGAGCAATGAGGCAGGCATGCATACCAGGACACAAGTTGTTGAATATAACTGATGATTTGGTACTGGAGTATTGCAAAGAATTGGCTGACCAAGTGCGTTCTATCTCTCACCAGGTTGGAGAGGACACAGACGTCAGGCAGCCGATTCAAGTGCATGATCTGAATCCTGGTGACTGGGTTGTAGTGAAGAATCACACACGAGAGACTTGCCTAGCACCAAGGTGGGAGAAACCACATCAGGTTATAGTGGTCACAAGAACAGCTGTAAAATGTGCAGGCTTGCCTAATTGGATTCATGCAAGCCACACTTAAAGAGTACCAGCACCTGACGAGGAGGAACCTCAACTGACTCAGGCAGTTGAGGGGGCTGAAGGTTGCACAGCTGAAGGATCTCAAACAATAGGTCCTGAAGTAGCTGACAAAGAACAACCGAGCACCAGTCAGGATGTTTGGATACCTGTAGTAGACATACCAGAGATAATTGTAAGAACAAGAAGTCAAACTAGACAAATTAGTCAGGAACAGAGGGAGGACCGGATAGACAGAGAGAAAAGTGCTAAAGAAACAGAAAATAAATTAGATTATAAACCTGAGCAGGACCAGGTAGGGAAGGTACCAATTACCCAAACAAAAGAAACCAAATGTATATGAAGAACAGATAGAATCTAAAGCAAGTAAACAGAAGAATGACGACAAAGATTCAAAGGAAATTGAGCAAGAGCCAATAAGTTACAAAAATTCAGACAGATACAGAAAAAGCGATTTTAAAAATTGAACCTGAACTAAGTCAGACTAGTGAAAGAATGTAGTCAGGAAGGAAGTAATGAATCAGTAAGCCCTACACAAGATCAGACAGGAAAAGAATCTGAGGACAGAAATAATCACGTTGTGCCACAAGTCAATGAAAACAAAAGAACATCTGAAGAAGGTTCAAGTGCAGTGCAAGCTAAACGAATCAGAAAGGGTGATAATAGGCCAGGTGTTATTAAAAGATTGAAATATCACCTCAAGACAGTATCTGAAGAACCAGAGCAGGTAGACGAAGTATCCAGTTGGTCTGGGCAAGCAGCTGTAGGTTCTAACTGAAGAAGCCCCAGAGCGAAATTTGTAAATAACAAATTCAACGGTCCTGAATGGCCATATGTAATTCTCGAAGATTTTGAGAATTTAGAGATAATCGAAGAGGAAATAGAAATTTTAATGCAGAGCAAATTGACGAAGAAGTGAGACCACCTTGAACGAATGTCCCTTTTATAACTCTGTTACGAAGTTTGAACCACTCGAATAAAGAAGAGAAATCTTCTTCCCCTTTTTGAGAATGGCTGACAATAGATCTGCTGGAAAATTGAATTGTTTTAAGAAATGTTGCAGAATGTCTACATGTAGTATATTTTTAATACTCATAATATGGTTGATATTAGCAGTGGCCATACCTTATTTAATGGTCAAAAGTGTACAGACTACCACTAACACACATGAGAAGGTAGCTACTATCAAAGGAGATAGGGGTAGAATTAGAAGCACCAGATGAGTCAGATTTACATCACACTGTAAATAAAAATGGCACTGATTTAAACATTTTCACAGACTTATTAGTACAATATGTAGAAACTATGGAAGTTAGTGATTGATATGTTTGCATGAAATTACCTGCATCTGTAGCAGAGGGAGTGACTTATCATCATTTGCCCTTAACCTATGGTGTATCCTTTAGTGTTTTATCAAGTTTATTTTATAAAACTGGAAAATTGCAATATTATTATTCTAATATAGATGTGATTTTTCTCTGAAGTTCCTATGCGAAAAAGCATGAACCCCGTCCTTAGTACGAAGGATTCTGAATTTATGGGTGAATATTTCTTAACCATGAAAACAATAGATATAGCTGAAGCACATAATAACAATTTAACCTGTAAATTGCATGAAGAAGAGAAAATATTTTTGAATTTAGTAGAACAAAGAAGACAGGATTTCCAAGGAAGAGCTTCTGAACCTAAACCTCAGATACCGAAATGGGCTGAGTAAGAAGAGCATTTTGCAAGTAGCAAAACTCATGCTGCCATGTCTTTAGATTTTGAAAAGAAAGGGAAAATCTGTCTCCATAGGTTAAAAACAGAGTATAACAATGTGTTCATTGGTTCCAGTGAATGTGAGAATAATTTTTTAATAATTGGGGGATGGGGACTAAAAGGAGGAACTGATCCAGTATTTCCTGGAATTTATTATGTGTGTGGCAATAAAGCCTACTTTAGGCTGCCAGACCATTGGCATGGGAGTTGCTATTTCGGAATAGTAT
Organism: Triturus cristatus; assembly: GCF_964204655.1. Taxonomy (NCBI): domain Eukaryota; kingdom Metazoa; phylum Chordata; class Amphibia; order Caudata; family Salamandridae; genus Triturus; species Triturus cristatus. Next base: position 1,242,530,359 of record NC_140579.1, read on the forward strand.
TCCCAAAGGTTTATCATGTAAAAAGAATCACTGGAAACAATGAAGACGCAAATGGACTATCACGTATAAAAAGAGCTAGTTTTTCAGAAATAGTAGGTTACATTTTTGGTGCATTGATACCTTAAGTGGGAGTTCTCTTGAATTCACCGAAAATGTGCCAGTTGTCTACAGTAGTTGATCAGTTATCTACTGACACTGCTGGAGGATTTCTGGTCATCAACACTGAATTAGTTGCGGTCAGGTCTATGGTTATGCAAAATCGACTTGCCCTTGACATATTATTGGCAAAAGAGGGTGGAGTCTGTAAATTATTGAAAACGCAACATTGTTGCACGTATATTCCAGATAAAAGTGTTGAAATTGGAAAATATATTAAGAATATTACCAAATTGGAGGAAGAGTTGAAACCACTGGAAGTTGAAAGTATATGGAGTAAACTTGCAAATAGCTTTACAAACATAGGTAGTTGGATCTCTAAATTAGGAATAGGTATTGTAGGTCACATAATACTACCCATAATGGGAATAACCCTATTAGTCTTAGCAATAATGTGTTGGCACAAGTGTTGTAAAGGAAGAAAGAAATATGAAATGAATGAAAGGGGTAAGAAAAGAAAATTTGAAGAAATACAGCTAGAAGAATTAAAAGGAGACTTTTATAAAAGAATGAGAGGGTTACAATGTAAGAAGGAAAGGAAAGCAAATGAAAATGTTGAAGAAGAAATTGAGATGTGCTAAAGTTGGCAGCTGTTTTAATAGAACATTTTTGATGGCAATAAATGCCATCAGAGAGGGGATTGATGGAGCAAGGATTCGTAAAAAAAACTTGCTTGGATTCAATCCTCTCAAAAAACATGTAACAATGTTATCAATCTGTTTTGTAAATACTAAAACCGCAATACACCACAAACACTTTTATCTAGGGGAAGCTTGTCTATGTGCATTACTAACCCGTAACGTGAATGTCCTAAAATGACCGACAAAGCGTGGGATTTCTATTGCACATGCATCTACTGCATCTACGTAGTATGACTGTCTCGCTTTTGGTGGGAACCTTTTGCAGCTGCGTAATGGCACTATAAATGGCTGCTTTGAACTCACACGCTAATGCATCTGCTGCTGAGAAACTAAATCTCGTAAGTTGTATTAAACACTAATGCAAAAGATTTAAATAAGTAAATGGGAATAGAGTAGAGATAAGTGGTATACAGTGAAATCATTTGTTTCTGTATTCTAATGTGTCTTTTTCTGACTCTATTATCTGTTCTTATTTGGGCCTCAGAGGGTGACTGGAATCCCTACTACATGCATGCTCATAAAGATTGGCCAAAAAACAATGCCGGCACCCGTGTCACTCAACCAAGGACACCTTGAATGAAGAAGCCTGGGAAAGTCGCACTGATGACCCCAGTGAATGCAACAATGTTGAATAAAATGTTTAATTTACTGAGTAATGTGAAATGCGTGTGGGAATAAAGCTATGGGGAAAGAAAAATTAAGGGGCGGGCACATAGACAATGGTTCATAGAGAAATGTTAAATTTTAAGTGATGTGATGAACTCACCTCCTCATCCCAACCAATCAGAATAAGGGAAGACATAAGAATTGATACTTGGGGGGGGTGGTACACGAATCAAGAACAGTATAATTGAGGTAAGATAGCTAGAAAATGTGTCCGACTTGTCAGATCTGTCATTCCAACTCACCACAGACGCAACGCGTTTGCTGCTCCAGTTCTAGACGAGACGCTGTCTCAGACCCTGTTGCTGCCAGAAATTCTGTCCGAGAGTTTGAGTTATTGATCGTTGAATCTGTTCATCTAGAGGGGTTGCGGAAAAGGGACACCCGAGGAGAGTAGTGTCAGAGAGGGGTGCAACGCTGGCGTTGTATTTTAGAAGAAGATATCCTACCAGATCCGAATCTGCCTGTTTCCTCTACCTGTGACCTGCTTCGGAGATTCTATTCTGGCCCCATTACGAAGCTGGGTTCATCTTGACCAATAGGTAAATATAATTAGAAAATCTGTCCTTTATGCCTATGTTGTCCTTTTCCCTTTTCTTCCTTCCAGGTATTGTCATCATTGATCATTTCAATTTGCTATGAATTATTTGGTGTATTTTGCCACTTGATATGAAGGTGGTTACTCTAGTTGAATCTTGACTCACAAAGTAATTTAGATAAAGGTTTTCAAAACTTCTTGAGTCTGTGGTTATTCAGAGTAAAGAGGTAAAAGTCATTCTACCTTAAACTAGCTTAGCAACCTGATTCATCGTGAAAATGAAATAAAATGTATTGAATTGGTAAGATTTGATAAAGGTGAATAACAAAATCACAGGTATTATTACTCAAAATTGATGCCAGTGGGGTTTCACTAGCTTCCTGTATGAATGTGGTTTGGGCCCAGGTGAGTATTAGGCGCTCCATCACAGGTAATGCGGCTAGTATGTCTGGGGTAAATTCAGTTGTCAGCCAAGTTTCTGTCAGTAACAGTATGTCTGGGGCCACGGTGTCTAGTAGGTTGAACATTTCTAATTGATGTTTGACCACAGAACGTGTGTTTAGATACAATATGTTTAGCGTATTGTATCTAAACTCATAGTGAATGCAAGATTAAGTAAAGTATGTGAAATGTAAAGGTTACCTTAATGCTTGTATGCTCATTATTCAGAAATCAATGAGTGTTTTTGCCTGAAAAGTTAAGGACATGACCGCAGGGCCTAGAAGGAATCCGTTTTAATGTCTATTGCTTATATCCTTACAAAACATAAGCAGTATGGATTAAAAAGACCGCATCCATGAACACAAAGCCACAGTACACATTTTATAAGCTAAAATAAGGAAAACAGCTGATAAGAATCACATTAACCGTTTTCCACTCCATGCGTCAACCAGGTATCGCAGTATCTCCAGGAATGGTGCTCTTCCCCAACCAGGGAAAACATTGCTGTTGAAAGAAAGATGAGAAAACGAAAGTAGCACTTAACTGGCAAACTGTGTAAAGTGGCGCTAATGTGTTTGCGTGTGAATAAAACAAATCTGGCCACTTTGCAACCACTCTGTCTTGCTTTATTTAGTTATTTATTCATTTTTCGTATTTTGAACCTTTTTTTCTCCACATCCCGAGGTTGAACTTTGGAATACAAAAATGTCAGAAAAAGATGAAATTTCCAGCAAAAGTGTTTCTTCTTTTTTGGACCCATTTTACAGGAGAATGAATGAAGGAAGTGGAGGAAAGAGAGGCTAAGAGCTAGTTCTTGAAGTCACGGTTTTCAGAAATTGAGGAACGAGACAGAAACAGTAAAAGAGGGATTAAGAAGAAGAGAAAGAAAAAGAGAGGAGCAGCTGTCAGCGTTAGAGCAGGAGAAATGGACACTGTCCTTGTCTGTTCTGGGCAAGAAGAAAAAGACAGAGGGGCAGATTTCTAACAGACTTGCGCCACTTTTACGCCGCCGTTGCGTCACTTTTGTGACGCAGCGGCGGTGAAAACCCTGCGCCATGTTGCGCCCCATTTACAACGTGACGCATCTAGGGAGATGCGTCACGTTGCAAATTTGCGCCACATGTGGGCGTACCTGCACAGGGGGGGGCGTTCCTACAAGATTTCACTCAGTCACTTTTCCGGCCATGCTGCGTCAAAACCCTGCGCCTGCTCAAAGCAGGCGTAAGGATTGACGCAGCATTGTAACGATAGGGCACCCCCGAGTCTTGCTGGAGCTGCGTCGCACTTGCGACGCAACTCCAGCAATGCGCCAACCTTCCGCCATCAGATGCGCCACGCATCTGTTTATCCTTGCGCCACGATGCGCTGCATTGTAAATGCGGCGCATCTATTGTGGCGCAAGGGTACACTTTCGTGACGCATCTTCCCTGGCGCATCCATGCCGATTTGCAGGGATGCGCCAGGGAACATAAATCTGCCCCAGAGTCCTTTTCCTTCTCTGCCCACCCGGTCCATCCACAAATGGCAGAGCCCTATTTATGGGCCTTTACTATTTCTGCTGTTCTGCTGTTCTGGGACGCATTTTATAAAATAAAAGAGATGGGGAAAGATTCTATTATATAAAAAAAAAGTAGGGTCACGCTGTGCCTTGCCGATCCCGCCCACTTCGGCCTCTGGGTGTTACACCAATCTGTTGCGTGAGTTTCTTACAAACTCTGAGACTCACCCAACTAGCCATAGTATCCCTAGACAGTAGCACACAGGAGCATGATCATCTGCATCTTTCAGTGTCTCCATCCGACACAATTGGAAATCCTAACATAGACCCTTCTCTCTTGGCACAACTTGAAGCACAGAAATCGGAGCTTCAACAGCAGTTTTGTAGGTCTGAAAACAGGGTCATCATTGCAAGCACTTTCTTGCGCTCTAATATATTTTCAACTCTGCAGATAAAAACACCACTGGGAGGCGCTGTCAATAATAACACAAGTAGTTAGCCTAAGGCGCGTTTCATCATGCCTTAATGTAACTACTTGTATCATTTTTGTGTGTGAGCCAGCTGCCTCATCGGAGAGCATGGGGACTGACTTGGGGAAGGGTGGGAGGGGCAGGTTAACGAGTTGTGCTTGCTCAAGAAAAAGAAACCAGCCTGCTGAATCAAGCATGCACCTTGGATGCAATCAGAGGCATTAAAAGGGCACCGCCTCCCCTTTAAAAACTCAGCACAAAGGGCCAAGTCCAGCCCAAAAATAAGTCATCCGCCACATGGGTTTTTTCCCCGCACAAATGGGAAAAATGTCGCCCATTTGTGTGGGAAGTAGCCCAATCTGGCAACACTGTTGCATACCTAAAAAGGTAAACAGTGATGACACATCAACCACATCTTAACACCTCCTGACCAGATCGGGTGATCCGGGATGATCGAAGTCCATCCTGATCAGACAACAGTGGCATAGGCGCTGGAGCCGAACTTGCTGGCAGGGCTGCTTCACATATGTTTCAGAACTCAACAAGTATTGCGGTAGGTGTTTGAAATGTGATGTATCCCGAGGAATAGATTGTACGGAATGATGTCCCTTGCACACCATGACCTGGAGGATTAGCGGGAAAAAGGAGTGTCCATTTTCCTTCTTCCTTTCTGTTTAACCAATACCCAGTTTCCTTAGTCAAAGACCGTCTCTTGGGCATGATGACGCCGATCAGCACATGTTTTCTTTTTCCTTTTCTGGGTCATATCAGTGTCTCGAACTTGGTCAGTATTCACTGATTGATCTGAGGCCATTGAGGTAGTTTGTTCTGATGGCTGTTCCAAATAGAAAGGTGGCTGGACTCTCTCCAGTTGTGGAGTGAAGAGTCCATCAATAGGCCCGGAGGGCCTTGCACAAGGATTGGTTAAGCTCAATTCCCTTTATGAAAGCTCGCTGGATGACTCTCTTGAGATTGCCTATGAATCATTCAACTACACCACTGGCTTGTGGCCAGAGAGGTGTACTCTTTTAGTGCTAGATGTTGAGTTGGCCAAGAAACTCTTTGAACTCTTTGCTGTTGAATGGTGGGCCATTGTCAGATTTGAGGACTGCGGGAATGCTCCACGTTGCAAAGATGTCATCAGGCAGCTCTCTGACCTTGTCATGAGTTGTTGAACACAGGTCGTCCACCAAAGGAAAACGTCAATATTCATTAATGACCACTATGAGATGATGTCCATTTCCTAATGGTTCAAAAAAGTCAAGACCAACTCTCCCAGGCATGAGCAGGAAGGTCAGACATTGTCACTGGGTGTTGCGTTACCTTAGGATACAAGCATTTTCAAATGTGGCACATTTTCAACTACTTCTCAACTCACTCATCTAGTCGAGGGAACCACACTCAATCCTGTAGGGCTCTTTTGGTGGCTACCATAACACAATGTCCTTCATGGGCCAACTCTATGACCTGCTGTCTTAGGTTTTTGGGTATGACGATTCTCGAGCCTCTCAATATGAAGCAGTCTTAAGTAACAGCTAACTCGTACTGCACATTTTAGAATTTTTGGAATTCAACATTATCGGCAAGAGGCCAGATACTTCACCTCCATGATTGTGAAGTTCCTCAATGATGATCGTGTCTTTGACAGGCTTGGTGGCAGAAATGATTTGTTCCTCTGATAGAGCCACTAGTGTACTAGATTTCACAATAGAGCTGAGAAATGCTTCAGCTGTCTTGGGTATTGAACTGTGAAAATGGAGCGGCACTTGTCAAAAGTAGTCTTGATCCTTCACCAGTTTGTGCACAATCTCATAGGCGTACTCTTGCAGTCTTAACCATTGCCATTTGAAATTGTGAGTAACGCCTGGTGATCTGTAATGCTAGTGAATCGTTTTCCGTAGAGGAATACATGAAAATGTGTGCAGGCCCACACCACAGCCAAACTTTCCGTCTCCAGCTGGGAAAAGGCATGTTCTGTCACAGACAGGCTTCAACTAGCTTACGCCACAATGTGTCTCTAAGCATTCGGATGGCCATTGGGGGGAACAAGGATTGCCCCGGCTCTACCAGGCTTGCATCAACTGTTATTTCAGTATGCAACTGGGGGCTTATGTAGGCCATTATAGTTGCATTTTCAATTGCATGCTCAATGGCTTTGAAACTCCTGTCATGTGAAGTAGAGGCACATGGAGATAGCTGGCTTGAATATAAGTACCTCTTCATTCATGACAAACAGAATAAACCATAGCAATAAAGAGCCCAGAAAATGGCCACTAATCCCAACATCATTCTCCTGTCTTAACCCCCTATCCCAACTCCACCAACAATCAGGAATGCCAGCATGTCATCCATAACGTCAAGCACAAACAAGACCAACCTACACAACACATCATCCCCTTCACAAACATTCAATACTTAAGCGAAAGAACTCACAACGTCAGAGAACAACAACACACACACACACATACACATACACACAAAACATCAAACACCTAATCAATAAACCTCCTAGGAAATCTCTTAATATGAAAACTCCTTCTTGGGACAACCACTGGGTTTTTGCTAAGATTAGAAAGACTCTTGGACTCCCCAGTTTCCTTCAAAGCTGAGTTCCCACAGCCATCCTCCTCAATGCTCCGACTCACTCTTGCCACATGGGACAAATTCCACCATTGTCCATTTGGGTTGTATGACTGAATAACAAAGGGAAATACTCTGAATACCTTTACCACACATTTTTTACCCTGCATTTTTTAGAATGCATATGCTTTTATAACGTATGCCTTTACCATGCATTGTTAATATATGTATATATATACATATATATCTCCACCCAAAAGGTTCCTTTTTGCCGGTTCCTCGCAGCGCTCGTCGTGGGTGCGTTGCCCCGCGGTTGAACCTTACCGCTATTAATTTGCACAACAATCCTCCTGGAGGGGAGGAAAAACGGGCCGCACTCCCAAGGTATCAGTTGCAAACTCTTTATTACTTTACATCAGGGCCGTAGCAGAGCTAGATCTACGCGTTTCGATGCCGCCTGGCACCTTGCTCACGATCAACTCGCTCTCGGACAAAAGTCTCATTTAAAAAGCAAACCACTTGCTATGACGTCACTTCCTGTTCGTTTCCAGGCTCAGTGGCTCATGGTCGTTGTAGTTTGTCAGCGATGTTTTTCTGAAACGAAGGGTATATATATATACAATATATTTGTGAAAGGAAGACCCCCCACACCCCTGAACGTACCTTAAATGCGTTGTAAAGACATACGTTGTAAAAGCAAATGCATTCTAAAAACATGTGGTAAGAAATGCGCAGTGAAGGTACATTGTGGTAAAAACCTTGTTGTAAAGGCTGTTTCCGTCTATTTGCAATCTTTACAGAATTCCCACAGACTCTTTTTACTTGAATAGGTTCTCTAAATTTGGACAAACCTTTTCTCAAGAGTAAAGGGTCTTTTATACAAACATAATCACCAACCTGCACCTCGGGTATATCTGTGTTTCCTCTTTCCCTTTATATCCACATCCTTCTTAATCACTATCACAATCTAATCTGGACACTGACAAGAACTGACTCTCTTCCCTCTCATCAATTCAAAACGTACCTGCCCCGTAACCGAGTGCAAAATGGTGCATAACGCCAATTAGTGTCCCTAATAGCTTCAGCCCAATCCACTCCAGACATAACTGCTCTTTGCACACATTCCACCAACACTTTGGGAAATCTTTTAACTTTGCTGTTAAATTTTGGGCAGTGCAAGGACGCACGAACATGCTTAATACCATGCTTCAAGAGAAATTCCTACATGGGTGTAAAAATAAACAGTACTCCATTATCAGATAAAATCTCCACCGGTATCTCTTCTCTATAAAACACTTCCTTGAAGAATTTCAGAACACTGGCAGTGTTGGGCTCAGCCACACCTTTAACCTCCACCCATCTGGACAACTGGTCAATTAATATAATGAAATAACTCAATGGTACAGGTAGAACATAAAAGGGGCCAAAAAAAATCAATCAACACCTTCTTCCAAACACTTTCCAAACTCAAAACTACCCTGGGTTCCGGAACAGAAGTGTTGCAGGGATTCTGCACACACACAGAACTATGTGCATGAAAATAGGACCTCGGCGTGTAGGGGTTGTACCTTCCTACCACCTTAGTACCTAAAATCCCAAAACCAACTAGCTTTTGTGTCTCATTCGTTCTCCTATATAATCACACATCTACAAATGATTAGCCAACCCAGAAAACAACACTCCCGGCTCTCTCAGGAATCACTGTAGTAAGACATACCCTTTCACTCTCTCACTCATACTTGTCCACAATAAGAATTGTCAGAGTCACTGTTAGAGTTCAAAATGTTTATTTTAACTATCGTGCTCTATAATGCAGTATACAAGCCACTCCCAGCAGCAGAATGCCTAAACCTAACACAGTTAGCATTGTTATAATTCCATAGAATATGAAGGGGGATGTCATCATATACAGACAGTGGATAAAGGACTATAAGGCCTAACCACCCTCCTCTTAGTAAGGTGAAGTTTAGTATATGAAGGAAGATCTCTCGGCTTTGTCAGCAGGCCCCATACCTTAGTGCCTAGGTAGAAATTTTACATCATAGGAACAGTATAGATCTTCTCCCTGAAAAGGTCCCCCTCCAAGTGTGCGAGTAGAACAACCTGTATCCCCGTAATACCAAAGCACGAGTTTCCAACAGCGCAGCTGTATTAGCATGTTTTGTCTCGGTGCGAGGGACTGACCAGAATAGAATAACAAGGGGCATTGTTTATCAACCTTGCACATAGTGTTCAGACTATACTCCAGGAACCGGAGAGAATGCAGAAACAGACAGTTCTCATGTGATAGGCACAAACAGAGTCTTGCAAAATAAAGTCATGTAGTAACGTGCACAAAAGCAGCATCATGTCAGCAGAGCTCATGCTAACTTAGCAATGTCAACAATGACCCTCACAGCCATATAACAGAAGTTACCAGATGCTTATCACTGATGCAACACTGAATACACTCCCTAAACACCTCATAAACTTCCCTGTCTATGAATGGCCACCAATATCTTGTTCTTATGTGTCTTTTAGTAGCTGTCATGCGTAAATAGCCAACATGTGCCATTTCAATAAGCATCGTCCTAAAAATCCCAGGAGGAATCAATTTCGCTCCTCTGACTAAAACACCACTCTCAATGGACAATTCATCAGCCACCTTCCACTATGGCTGCAAAGATAACTTCAAACTCTGTTCCTTCGGTCAACCTTCCAACACAAATTACACTACATCCATGAGATCCACATCCTTATTAATTGGACCACACCATTCCTGTACACTGCCACAAATAACATCATCTTCTATCATTGCTATCATGCATTCGTCAATTTCCTCTTTCTCCTCCTTGGAGCCTCCTTCGTCAATCAATAGTAATCTTGACAGAGTCCCCTTTACAATTCTTGTCTCCAGGAATATACACAACTTCAAAACTGAATTCAAGCAGTTTCACAGACAGTCTAGCAAGTCTAGCAGTAGACTTTTTTTATCTTGTGCCCATTAAGAATGTCCACTAAAGGGCAATGGTCCATTTGAAGACAGAATGATCTCCCCTACAAATATGGCTTGAATTTTTCAACTCCCCATCTGCAGGCCAGCATCTCTTTTTTGAATACAGAATATCGAGTTTCCACATGAGCTAATCTTCTTGATGCAAATCCTATGGTAGATTCTGTAACACTATCACTTTATGAGAGCACCACACCGATTCCATATACACTTGCATCCACCTTAATAAAAGTCCTGCGATCAGCCACTTACTGTTGTAGAGAAGGTGCAGATACCATACGCTCCTTGGTAATACTAACATTCTGTTGAGATAATGATGGCCAAGTGATTTCTGTATTCTTCTTCAATAAGTGTCTAAAGCACTCTGTCAAATCAGAATAGTTCATGACAAATTTAGAATAGAACTCATACTTTGCCAGGAAAGACCCAAGTTGATCTTTGTCCTCAGGATGTGGAGCCTTTACAATTGCTACCACCAAACCTGACTCTAGTTTGACCCCATCAGAGGAGAGAATATGACTAAGATACAGGGCCGGCTCTAAGGCGGTGAGATCGGTGCCACAGCACCGGGCGCTAACTTGAGGTGGCGGCATCATTTTGCAAGTATAGTCTCATTTTAAAAGCACCTGCTGCTGCGTTTCTGGCCTCCAGCAATTTTCAGGCATCACTTAAAATTTCAAGATAACTTCTGTGATTAATTGTCTTACTGGAAAGAGACCGGAGGGTTTAAATGCCTGCTGCAAAGAACGTTTACCATGCAGATAACAAAGTGCATATAATGTAAATAGATCAGTGAGTTACTGCTTCTGTAAGAGAGCTCCTTTTGTTACTTGTCTTTTTTAAGTCAAAATCCTACTATAGAACATTGTGCTAATAACTGTCAAAGAGCTACATGCAAACTGCAAGGAATATGTTAGAGCTATATGTGTTTTTGCCTAGTCTTTCATTATCCTAATTTTGCCAAAAGGGTTCATTTGGGTAGCCTACCCTTTGTACTGGGGCAATACTCCAGGTCTCCTGGAAAAGGCAAACATCAAAACTATAAATAAACTCAAAGCAATGTGGGAGCAACAGCTTATTCTTAATGCCCGCCATATTCCAGGAGACCATCGAAAACAGTGGGGGGTGCTTCTTCGCTTGTTTGTCTATTTAAGCTAGTGTTCAGACAACTGTGTTTGGTACTGCCTATGGGGGTCGAGACACTAGCTAATTTATTCAAGGGTCTCTAAAGGGGTGACAGATGGATCCGATGGTACCTTCCTGATCCTTTGGCACACTGGACAGAAAACTGGATTTAAAGGTGCTCCGGTATCTGAGGTAACAGGTGGTAGCATAGGGAGCTCTGAAAATACAACATGACAGGCATTGACGGAGTAGTCATTGGTTCTTCCACTCTACCAAACAAGTCAATCAACCTCCCTCAGTGGTGATTTGGTTGACGACCCCTTCATATGGTCACCCACCATCTGTGATTGATCTACAGGCAGTGAGCTGCATTGAAACTGGATGGCCAAAGGGGCAGGTGGACATGTTGTAAACTCCAGGGCAATTAGATCCTCGGCCAATTGTCCATTGGCCAGGATCAACTCCAGATAATCAGTGCCAGAATGAGGTGTTGAGTGCCTTTTTACCCTAACAATGTCTTCCCTTATTAGGGATCTGCACCCGCACACTTGCCATATCCAATGAGTCACCTTATTTCTCAGGGAATCTTCATTCTCAAAGCCTGTCTGTCGAGCAAGCTTCTGGACATTAGGCATAAATATTTTACAAGGGTTGTTGGTTTTTGGGTGCCAAAGGGAAGATGGTCTTGACTCCATACGTATACAGCTAGGTGGCCCATCCTTCAAAAGGGAGTGTATTAAAGAGTGTTCTGATTCCTGCAATATGTCCCCCCGAATTAGTTGTGGTGTATGTACAGGATTTCCTTCCTGGCCTGCGCGGTGTACCACGTCCCACAAATATGGGATCTTGTGTTGAGGCAGAGTACATAATTGACTGTCTATTGCCCACCTGTAATGGATGAATTTCCCTGACAGCAAGTCGATTAGTATGTGCCTCGTCGCATGGCCATTAGTTCCCTCACCAACCCCATGAGATCACCTACCATAAATTTCAAAGTGGTAACCTCAGCTTTTAGATCACTGACAATATCATGGACACTTGGAATAGTGTCTGAGATATTTGGGATATTAATCAGCTGGCTCGGGGTGAGGGTCTCAATACAGGCTTCCATATTTTTAATTCGACTCTGTAAAGGAGCAAAGCAGTTACTACATGCCTATGGCAGGTCTGGTATGCTACTAGGTTGTATGTCAGGGTGCTTCCCACCAAGAACTATAGCTGTTGCCTCAACATGTATGTTTAGCTGTTTGGTGATAAATGCAGGGTCCTTTTTATTCTTGGGCATCGAAAACATCTTACGTATAGTTCGATTTGTGCCATGATTGGCACTAATAAAGGAATAAGTCTGCTCCATTATACCTAGGCTGTCTAGTTTTAGGTTTAAACCTATAATAACTGATAAAACCTCACCAAGAAGGGAAATAACCCTCACCAGTGTAAATATAGAAACACTGAAAAAACACCTGCACAACCACAAACTAAATGTCATTCAAAGAAAGGAAAAGGAGAGTGAAAGAGTAATTTATTTTCTTCCTGAAGGGCCCAATACAATGTAACTGTTATACAAGTTAGCAGCAAAACTGGGCTAACATTATTCTGCTTGAGTTTTGTTGTTTAGGGATGTCACTAAAATATTGTTTCTTCTTCTTTGCGATTTTTTCAGTTTTGAGGACTTTGATCTAAAGTTGCAGGGTTTAGAAGCATGTTTTAGGTCTTGTTTAATTATTTTATATACTGTATATAATCAAGAAATATCAAAATCTTATTTGATATTTTGGCTGCGTTTGATTCTTTCACTGATAGGTAAAATGGTTGGTTTCATAAGAATCTTTCCCAATATGTGCCATCACTTTTACCCACAGAGAATGGGTAAAAAACCCTTGCTACATCAACCTCCAGTTTCTAGTGAGTCAGTATTGATAATAGGTGAATTGCCAGCACTTCAGGCTTTAACCATTCAATGCAAGGTATAGTGACAAGTATATGTGAAAAGAGTGCTATCACCAAGCATCGGGGATAGTGGTGAAAACATGACACCAGACTTTTGGAAAACATGGAAGGCAGTGTCACTTGAACTGCTGCTGCAAAAAGGTTCTTTCCAAGTTTAACAAAGATTGGAGTGATATTGTTTGTATTTGCAGTGATTCAGCTACATATATAAAAAAAAAGTTGTTTGATGACCTGTCAAAACTGCTATCTGAGCTGAAGTGCTTCCCTGTAAGAGATCCTTGCCACTTGTTAGATGGTATGCTGAAAGCATCCTTACAATCTTCAGGGTTAATGAAGGATGCTTTTGACATTTTAGTCAAATGCACTGTTTTGTTATGCGCAAGAACTAAAACGCAAATATTTCTCATTTTGTGCTTTGTGTGGCATCAAAGAAAGAGTCATCCCAACTGTGTCACTTACACTTAGCTGATGATTCTCAGTCCAAGGGAAGAGGCTGTGAATGCTATCTTATCCATGTGGAACCATTTGCAGACTTTTTGATGAGCAATGATGCCAAAGGCAAGAAATGTGAGGATCTTTCGTCACATATTGATAGTGATGTGAAAAGAAAACTCTACTGCATTCTTAGACTTGTGCAGGAATACATAACTGCTGTAGTGGAATAATAAAAAAAAATTGAGTCTGGAAACACTCTTGTCTGCCAAGTGTTCAGCATAATTGGTGTAGATGTGAATCATCTCCTTGAGAGTAGACTGGGCAACACCTTTAGTGAATTTGGCACTGCAACATGTTCCATGTTAGAGTGCTTGCCACTTGGTAAGCAAAGCAATGTTGAAGAGATATTCAGGAGCTTTTATTTCACCAACTATGGCATTTGAAGTCAATGAAACCTCACTGTGGTACTCTGTACAAGTTCTAGATCCCTTCCGTAAAGGGAATCTTCTCCGTAGTTTCAAACGTGCTGCTTCATTTTTGACCGCTTCAATAACTCTGAGGGCATAAATGCCCAGTTTAACGCAAATGTTGCAGAACTTGCCCAGAGAATCACAATCTTCAAGTGCACCAGTATTGCATGGAAAGCTATGTCAGTGGCCAGTGGAAGCAAATTGTTTACTGTTTTTTTGGGCGTTGCCTGTCTCAAGCGCCAATGTTGAAAGGGCCTTTTCAAAGAAAAAGGTTTCCATGAGAAGGAAAGAGCGAGCGCACATGACCAAAGACTCACTGAAGAAGTATTGTATGGTGAACTACAATAAGTTTGATTTGCAAAAATGTATTTGGACCTTGTATACACTGTCTATATACCATGCATTATCAGAGCAGGAAGCAAGCAATAATAAAAGCAAACCGTTCCCTAAACACCGGAAAAACACTATATCTATTGTTTTTAATGGCGTGAAAATGTGTAACCGCTGATAACCACGGTTTTTTTTAAGGTATTGAAATCACTTGAAAACACTGAAAAAACCCCACCAGAATTTCCTAAAAATAGAAACTGAAAACAGGAAAGCCTAATTATACCTGCCCCCACCCCATTCCCATCTAGGATGTCCTCACACTCAACCAGGAGGGTATCAATATGGTTGAGTTCACAATTACTTGAAGCATGTTTCACTAATTTCTTAACTTTCTTTGATTTTACTGCACTTGGTCTGCCCCCACCCTCAATCACCTTCCTTTTAGCCATAGGGCTGAAGGAGCAATAGGTAGAGCTATTGCAAGTGGTGGCCTTGGTCTTGCTACATTACCAAAATATCACTTGCCCAAATTCCAGTGATCGTGTCAAACTGGAGTCCCATCCCAGCGAAATGAAGCAATGAACAACGGTGGTGCAAGGCACACAACAGGCAAGTATGAAGGGGCCTCCTCTGGCCCAGGCAAGCGTCCCGTGCTGCGGGAGGGTTCCAGCGCTCTCATAGCGCATCAGGTGCTTAGCCCCGCCCCTTCCAGAGATTGGGTCAAGCTGGGGGACTGAGTCCCATCCCAGCGAAATGAAGCAGGGAACAACAGCGGGGCAAGCCACACAGCAGGCAAGTGTGAAGCAGGCAAAAAAGGTGTCCAGATCCCATCCGAGATCAGGTCTTCACCCTATGTTTAAGGCATGGAAAAATATCTATTTACACTAAAAAGCAATACAATAATTTTATGTTCAGAAAATAAAAAATGTCTGTTTGCTTCATAATGTGGGGTTTCTATTTCATTGGTTGTAAACATTAGATGAAGAGGTTCTATTATGCTAAGAGACCCTTTGAGTGGATGTATACTCTCAAATAATAAGCAGTTGCAAATTCAAATGGTCTATCTTTAGCAAACTGCTATTATAGTTACTTTTTTTGTTTATAATTGCTAGTATATACTACGAGAATTAAAAACATGTCCACCAAAAGTGGCGGTAATATGGTTGCAATAAAAAATGGAATTTATTTTGAAAAATAATCATTACATAACATTTTGTTAGACATTTCTGTCATTTTTTTTGTAGGAATATGTATGTAAAGAAATATAGAAACCTTATTTAGTTTTAATGCACATCACTGGAAAATGTGTTTCTTAAGGTGCATAGAAAAGATACTATTGGCTTTAACTTCTTGTAACCTGAAGACATAGTTTAAACGTTTACGGGCTTATTACTATGTCGGGCGGTCATCCCGCTGCGGATTGGAACCGCCCGACCTTAGGTCTGTGCTTCAGACCGCAGTGTTTGGATGAGACCGTCCATAGGTCAGTCGGAATCAATACATTTTTTTAATGGAAGCTTGTGTGGTGGGCGGAAAAGGCCTGTAGTACAAGCTTCCATTGAAAAATTGATGTTTTCAAACATCCCTGCACCGTGTGGCAAGCACTTCACGGTGCCTGCCACACGGTGCAAGGATGTTTGGTATCCCCCCCAAGCCCCATTGCGGAGGGCTCAGGAGAAAAGGGCCCTGCCTGGGGCCCCCAAAGACACTTTCTGACAGACTTTTCAGGGTGGGAAGCCCAACATGAAAAGGTTGTCTGAAACTGCCATCATAATCCCGAATGCGGAGCAGAGCTTGGTTTTGCCGTCATCCAAGGGATTATGGTGTGTTCTGATGCACTGATGGGCTCAAGGAGCACGTCGAAAATGCCACAGATGGAACCTCCGCGTGCTACATCATAATGAGGCAGGCAGACCACAATTTCAGATGTCAATTGGTCCGCCACCAAGGTGCCGTCGGCGTCAGACCTACTGACATCGTAATATGCCCCATTATGATGACCACATTCTTTTTTTTAAAGGATAGGTCTAATAAATTGGGTAATTAGTTGTGCAGGATGTGAGACCTGCACAAGTAAAAAGGTCCACAATGATCTGTTTAATAGGAACCAAGTACCCCGTTATAGCACTTAACTCTCTCAGGGTAGCGAAGCAGAGCACTCCAAAGTCTACTCAAGAAGAACTATGCAGAATTTGGTAGAGTTTTTGGGTTACTCTGTGGAATTCCATGGAGTGAAACTCTGTGAGCTCTGCTGAGGCCAATTGTAAATGCAACTGAAGTGGACTACTTGGACCCCAAGTTACAGACTGAAAAGATGGTTGATGTGAGCCCGGTGAGGCTAGGGGCAATCTTCGCTCAACACAATGACATCTGAATGCCAGTTGAAGCCTGTCTGAAACAGAACGTGCCTATTCCCAGCCAGATACAGTCTGGCTGTAACGAGGGACTGCAAAAATGTTCATGTATTCCCCAACAGAAAAAGTTTCACTGCCATCACAGATAACCAGGCATTGCTCACAATTTTTGGAAACCAGAAGGTAAAGATACTCCCTTGCATAGAGAGGTGGGGGTTAAGACCGCAAGAATATGGCTATGAGATTGCATACAAAACTGGGAAGGATCAAAAACCGAGCAGATTACTTTTCATGAGTGCTTCACAGTTCGACATCCAAGACAGCTAAAGCATATCTCAATTTTGTCATGAGATCCAGCACACCAGCGGCTCTGTTGGTGGCCAAGAAGCCCTTCAGTTATCACCAGTAAATCCCATACAGTTGGATTTCTTAGAGCAGAGCTCATTGGAGACCCCAGCCCCTTTCTCCAGCACTCTGCAACCGCCCCTCCTGGCCCACTACTTGTACTTGTTGGGGGATGAAGTCCCCTTGGATGCTGAAGGTCTTTAAGGGACAAGAAACCCTCCTGTCACCACCACCAAGTCCCACACAACAAGATTTTTGGAATCCGATCAAAGGTACCAACCCCTTTCTCAACGACTCAGCAAACACACCTCATGGTGTACTACTCGTGGGGCTATGAAGTTCCCTCGGATGCAGAGGGTCGTCGGTGGCCAAGAGCCACTCCTGTTACCAACCCATCGGGATTGATGAGAGCCCATCACCCTTTTTCTTAACCACTCTGCAAATGCGTTTCCTGGTGAACTATTCATTGGGGGATGAAGTCTGGGGTTGAGTGCGCTGGTAAACTCTGCCGAAAGTTGACAAACTTTTTGCAAACTCCATGCGAGTGGCAAATCTACACAAACTCCGCCGGTGGAGCAGAGTTTACCACCCACCCCTAATTCTCAATTGCATGTTTAATGTCTTTCAAACTCTGGTCTCATTACAGAAACCACTGAAATAATACATTTCACTTTGTCAAGCATCTCAATGGGGAACTCACTGTAGCAAAGTTGTGAATATATCTTTAGCAATAACTGGCCATGCCTAGAAAGGATGGTGACATCCTGCGGGGGCAAGTGGATGACAGTTCTTGCACCTTGTCTGGGTCTGGAATCATTCCCCCATTGGAGAATATATGCCCCAAAAACTTGAGCTTGGCTTTGTGAAACTCACACTTTGTTACGCTCAGAGTGAGACCTGCATCAGCAAGTAACTGGCACACTTGGGTAAGGGCTTTGGTGTGTTCTTTCTGTGTCTGTTTCTGTTTTTATCTCTGTTTAACCAATAGCTAGTCTCTTTGTCAAAGACTGTCTCCTGGGCATGGCGATGCTGATCTGCATATTTTTCCATTCTCCTTTTCAGAGGCATATCGGTGTCTTGAACTTGGTCACTGATCAATCCGGGGTTCATTGACCAAACAACAAGGTGACTGGGCTCTCACCAGTTGTGAAGTCAGGAGTTGAAGGCCTGGCACATGCCTTGGGTCAGGTCACTTCCCTCCACAGATGCTGCGTTGAATGACCCTCTTTAGAGTGCCCATGATTCATTCAACTACACAATTGGCTTGGGGACAGAGAGGTGTACTCTTTTGGTGTTTGACGTTGAGTGGGAAAATACATTTTTTGATCCCTTTGCTGAGTGAGACGCATCAATTTAAGGATTTTGGGGAGGCCCCACATTGCAAAGATATAAAGTCAATCTATGACTTTGGCATGGGTTGTCAAACATAGGTCTTCCACCAAACGAAAATGAGAATATTTGTTGATGACTACCTTGAAAAGGTATACATTTCCTAAAGGACCAAATAAGTCAACTGCAAGTCTCTCCCAAGCATGAACAGAAAGGTCAGTGTAGAAAAGTAGGACCTGCTTTTATGGTTACCCCCAATTTTTGCCTGGTGCTAAGCTTATATTGACTAGTCTGACTGAGATCCTGCTAATCAGGACCCCAGTCTACCTTCTTTCGCCCATAAATTGTGATGTTCAGTAGTTAGGTACATTCCAGATTGGATACTGGGGTACCCTTATCAGTCCCTAGTATATGGTATAGGTAACCCAGAGGTCCCTCATGGGCTGAAGTATGCATTATGCCACCAGTGGGAGACCATTCAAAATAGAACTACAGGCCTGCCATTGCAGCCTGTGTAAGCTGGTACTAACACCACTTACTAAAGATATAGATTTCCTATATCCAGGGTCACTGCACTTAAAACCTATGTCACCCCTATAGCAGGCCTTTGCAATCCTGAAGGCAGGGTGCTTGGTTTCAAGTGTGAGGGTGCCCCTGCATGAGCAGGACATCCCTACAGCCTATGGAATCCATTCTCCAGGGTTGTAAGTGAAGCAGCCATATATGTTAATGTTAATGTTAATGTTAAAATGGGTCTTTTATAGCGCACGGCTACTCCGAGGAGTGTCCCGGCGCTTTAGCAAAAACCCGTGAGGTAAAACAGGGTAGATGGAGCAGCCAAAGATTACTGAGAGAAAAGCCATGTTTTCAACTCTTTTCGGAAGGTCAGCAAGTTATTGACTTTCCTCAAGGAGACGGGTAGAGCATTCCAACATTGGGGTGCCAGATGACGGAAAGAGCGACCTCCAATTCTAGCCCGTTTGATGGAAGGGACAGTGGCCATGGACAAAAAAGTAGATCTCAGAGTTCTGCTAGGAACATAGAAGGCCAAACGCTTCCTGATGTATATAGGCCCTATCAGATGGAGTGCCTTATAGGCAAGGGTTAATGCCTTAAAGGTGATCCTTTTGGACATCGAGAGCCAATGCAGCTTTCTCAGCAGCTCAGATGCCCTCGCTCTCCGCTGCAGACCATAAATGGCTCTAGCAGCGGAATTCTGCACAATCTGCAAACGTGAAAGAAGAAATTTAGGCAGCCCCAGATAGAGCACATTCGCATAATCAAGGCGAGAGCCTATCAGTGCCTGAACCGTTATCTTTCTGTGATGAAAAGACAGCAGTGGAAGAAACTTGCGCAGCATCTTCAGGATACCAAAGCATTTACCCACAAGGCCAAGGATCTGAGGTCTGAAAGAGAGACCATCATCAATCTGAAAGCCTAGATTTTTTACAGTAGACAAAGCAGCTGCCGGAGGAAACATATCGGCAGGCCACCATGTCTTCCAACTGGGGTCCGGGGGGCACCCAAAAAAGAGCAATTCCGATTTGTCGGAATTACATTTTAGACTGTGCTGCTGAAACCAGTCGAAAACGGCCCCCAGACAGTCTCTGATCCGTAAGCCGTCAAAGTCAGAGCCCTTTGCACAGGTAAAGAGGAGCTGGGTGTCGTCAGCATAAGATATAATCTGGGCACCGAACGCCTCCGCCACTGCCGCCAGAGGAGCCATATAGATATTAAAAAGAGTGGGGCTTAAGATGGAACCCTGAGGCACTCCGACTTCCAAAGACGGCATCTCGGAGGAAAAGGGGGGTGCCCAGACTGTTTGCCGTCGGCCGGTCAAAAATGATCTGAACCAATTTAGCACCGTTCCCCGAAGTCCAATCTCCCAGAGTCTTGAAAGGAGACCGTCGTGGGGAACGGTGTCAAAGGCCGCCGACAGATCCAGCAATACCAGGATGGCCTTTCCTCCAGTGTCTAATACCTCCCTAATGGCATCGGTGATTTCAAGAAGAGCGGTCTCCGTGCTCATATTCGCACGAAAACCCGATTGGGTATCATGCAGAATATTATTGCTCTCGATGAAGGTAGAAAGAGAGGCATGCACATGTTTCTCAACCACTTTTGCCAGAGCAGGGAGGAGGGAGATAGGCCTATAGTTGGAATGGATTAGAGGGTCCAGATTGGGCTTTTTAACTAGCGGCAGGATCAGGGCGTGCTTCCAAGCTTGGGGGACTACTCCAGTGCTCAGGGATCTATTTAGCACTGGATTAAGCAAGAAATTCAAGGCAGGCGCTACTCGTCCAAGACATTTAGCAGGGCAGGGATCCTGCGGGGAGCCGGATTTCAGCTGGGAGAGGAGATCTAGTGAGGCTGCGGGTAGTAAAGGCGAGAATTCAGATAAAAAAAGACCTTCCACCACCCCGGATGGAGACAAAGCCGATCTAATCTCGGGTGTGGCTGCAAGGCTCACAGGGGGAAAAGTACCTTGAATGGATTTAATTTTAGTCGTAAAGAAGATTGCGAGTTGGGCAACCCAGGATTCAGTGTGAGAATGTGAGGGCAGGATAGAAGTAGGGGAGACAAACTCCTTAACGATGCGAAAGACTTCTTTACTTATGTTTTCAGCATCGTCAATCCTTTTTTCGAAATAGGCTTTTTTTCCAGCCATAATATGGCTGTGATACAGCTTGATAGCTTCCCTATATTTCATTTTGTCCCCGGGATCGTACAAGCGGCGCCATGCCCTTTCGGCTTTCTTACACTCACGTCGCATCTCACCAAGAGAGGGAGTGAACCATGGGGCAGAAACGCGACGACAAGGTTTGCTAGACGTTTTCTCGGGAGCTAGAGGGGCACCACGTAATTACCCGATGACTATCTTGAAATCGGCTGCAATGAATCCTATCATGTTTGACATAAAAAATGTTGGAATCATACCCCCACACCATAAGCGGTGTAGGATGTATGATTCCAAGCACTGGAAGAGTCCTCCATAGGCTCTCAGTGTTCCCGGTACCAGTCTTCTAGACCCGTACTGCACAAAATAGTTGCTGCTGACCAGAGACACGATTCTGACCTCCCGCTGCTGAGCCAAGCTCGAGCAGGGGAAGGCAGAACAATAGGGAAAAGTAATTCAGCACGCTCCTGATCAGGAAAGTGTCACTCGTATTGCACTCAGAATGTGAAATAGTTCCTCTTTTTCAATAAAGTCGATTCAACAAAATTCTGTATTTGGAGGCAATCCAATTTATTGTACCTTTTTCTTCAAATGATACTGTAGAATTAACGACATTCTACTTGTACAATGTAACATTTGCCCAATGCATTTCGGGCTGTTGAGCCCTTCATCAGGGGCAGCACTCTGGAAGGATAAAACCACGAGTCAGCATTGAGTCTTAAGAGTAAAGCAATTAAATTGTTAAACTAAACTAACGCATGCGGGTAGCAGGAAACTGTGCAGAGGGGTCCCGAAAGGTAAATCCAAGATAGATCGATAAGTGAAAAGATAATGTGTTCAGAAAAAGTGGTTACCGCGGATGTGCGAAGTTCAACAGTTAGTAGTCTTAATAGACCAAGTGAGATAATCACATGAGAGTCGCGGTGTCTTCCGTGAAGAAAAGAGAAACCGAACGTGCATAAGGGTCTAGCCCGGGTGTTTAATTGAACGAGGAAAAAAGAAAAGAAAGCGGGTGTTTCCGACTTGAGAAGTCGTGAACAGTAATCACTGGTAGATAATAAAAAAATGGTGAAGAATGCGTGCAGTTACCAACGTGTGAACAAAGAATGCACACGTAGTTATAAGGACAAACTCGCAATCCCAAAAATAAACTTACTATTCAACGTGCAAACTCAAATATATTCACGGTGCGTGAAATGCTTCCAAACGCTCCAAACGAGTGTGAGAGTCCGACGAGTAGCGGTCATGTGACAGTAAAGCACGCGAGTGTATAAGAAAGAGAATAGTTACGAACTACAAAGAAAACAGACTCGTAGTTCATGAAACGGTTAATAAAATGTAAAGGAGAATGAAAGAAGTGAACAAAGCGTAATCGTAAATGAATGGTGAGTGAGTAGAAAGTGAAGTTGAATGCTAAAAGAAGCAAAGGTAAAAATAAAAATTGAAATAAAGTAAGACTTCAACTCATGTGTATATGCAAAACATCCTTATAGTATACATGTATAAGTATTCATTAGGTCAATACATCAATAAAAAAGGTGAGACTACGAAATAGGAACAATTAGACAGATCGTTCTGAATATACAAGGGGTCCTAATGTGTTTTTCGAAACATGGAAGTGAAACATAAAGCGATCCTGAACAAGTGGTTGAACAAAATAGCTTGAGTGTCGGTAACCAAGGGTCACTAGGTTCCAAAAAAAAGGGGCAACTTCTAACTGAATATGATTAGTTCCTAGGTAGGAGACATGGTTACAAAAAACAGCTCAGGTCATAACGCTCATTAAGACCTTTTGGATGGGTGGAATTCCGTTTGTGTATCCAAAAGATTTCTCTTTGTAGCAGATGTTTGGTATTGTCCCATCCCCTTAAGAGGGGAATGTGTTCAAGAATAAGGAACCGTAGTTGACAGATGTTATGTTGATGCTCATGAAAGTGTTTGGCGATTGGAGATTTGGCCTGTCTTGTTCTGATGTTACTTTTATGTTCATTGATTCTTATGCGGATTTTCCTTTCTGTTTTGCCCACATAGACCAAGCCACATGGGCATTTTAACATGTACACTACATTCTGACTATTGCATGTGGCTGTTACCTTGAGTTTAATTGGATGGCCATCCAGTGGATGTTGAATATTGGTGCCCTTGATGATCAAATTACAGTTGCCACAATTTAGACATGGTAACGTTCCTTTGTAGGTGCTTGTAGAAAGGTCTTTGGTTTTGGATAAAATTTGTTTGAAATTCTGTGATCTTTGGTAGGCAAATCTTGGAGGTAATTCAAACACATTTTTGAAATCCGTTTTGGAGCTCAACATTGGCCAGTATCTGAGAATGTTTTTTTTAATGTAGACATTCCGACATTTTAAACGATTTGGGTTGCAACAACATTAATCGTGTAGGTTTGTCTGCCTTAGAAATGGCGTTTTCAAGGAAATTGATGGGGTAATCCCGTTTTTTAAATTTGGAAATACATGTTGATTTGCTGGTTTCATAAAGATCATTAGTGCTTGAAATCCTTTTCAGTCTCAATAGTTGGGAGTATGGTAAATGATTCTTGAGTGATGGTTGATGGAAACTGTGAAAATGTAAAAGGTTATTGCGATCAGTAGGTTTGGTGTAGACTTGTGTGATTAAGTTTCCTTGGTTAATTGTTATGAGAGTGTCCAGAAATGTTATGGACTCTTTACTTATGGAATGGGTAAATTCGATACGTTGGTCTACTGTATTGAGAGTGTTGATGAGAGATTCAAGCAGATTTATTGAGCCTTTCCATAAAATAAAAATGTCATCAATATACCTTTTGTAAAGGATTAAGTGTTCAACCCAATCCTGTTTGGTTAAGATGTTGTCCAATTCGAAACGGTGCATGTAAAGGTTAGCATACGTTGGAGTGGCACAATTGCCCATAGAAGTGCCAGAGCATTGAATGTAAAATGTTCCTGACCATTCAAAGTAACTATGGTATACAGCACGCTCCTGATCAGGAAAGTGTCACTCGTATTGCACTCAGAATGTGAAATAGTTCCTCTTTTTCAATAAAGTCGATTCAACAAAATTCTGTATTTGGAGTCAATCCAATTTATTGTACCTTTTTCTTCAAATGATACTGTAGAATTAACGACATTCTACTTGTACAATGTAACATTTGCCCAATGCATTTCGGGCTGTTGAGCCCTTCATCAGGGGCAGCACTCTGGAAGGATAAAACCACGAGTCAGCATTGAGTCTTAAGAGTAAAGCATTTAAATTGTTAAACTAAACTAACGCATGCGGGTAGCAGGAAACTGTGCAGAGGGGTCCCAAAAGGTAAATCCAAGATAGATCGATACGTGAAAAGATAATGTGTTCAGAAAAAGTGGTTACCGCGGTTGTGCGAAGTTCAACAGTTAGTAGTCTTAATAGACCAAGTGAGATAATCACATGAGAGTCGCGGTGTCTTCCGTGAAGAAAAGAGAAACCGAACGTGCATAATGGTCTAGCCCGGGTGTTTAATTAAACGAGGAAAAAAGAAAAGAAAGCGGGTGTTTCCGACTTGAGAAGTCGTGAACAGTAATCACTGGTAGATAAAGTGAAATTAAAAAATGGTGAAGAATGCGTGCAGTTACCAACGTGTGAACAAAGAATGTACACGTAGTTATAAGAACAAACTCGCAATCCCAAAATAAACTTACTATTCAACGTGCAAACTCAAATATATTCACGGTGCGTGAAATGCTTCCAAACGCTCCAAACGAGTGTGAGAGTCCGACGAGTAGCGGTCATGTGACAGTAAAGCACGCGAGTGTATCAGAAAGAGAATAGTTACGAACTACAAAGAAAACAGACTCGTAGTTCATGAAACGGTTAATAAAATGTAAAGGGGAATGAAAGAGGTGAGCAAAGCGTAATCGTAAATGAATGGTGAGTGAGTAGAAAGTGAAATAGAATGCTAAAAGAAGCAAAGGTAAAAATAAAAATAGAAATAAAGTAAGACTTCAACTCATGTGTATATGCAAAACATCCTTATAGTATACATATATATACATTACCTACTGGCGGTCGCCAGTAGGTAGTTATAGTTAGGACCACGTTCCGCAACATTCTATTTTGAATAACTTTGGCGCCGGTTGACGAATCCTCGCGAATTTTTCAAAATAGGTGGGGCGCTACGCTCCGCTCCTACCCTGAAAGTCTCGGGGGGATTCGTCAAGCGGGGGCTGAGATAAAAGGGGGGTCCCAAAACGCGTTTTTCCCATGCATTTTTCCATAGGACCTTTAGACAGGGCTACAGCCCGAACGGCTGAACATAATTACTAGAAATTTGGCAGAGAGGTAGTCCTCAGGTCAAGGAAGTGCCTTTTGTAGGTTTGGTGTAAATCTGTTCAGTAGATTCTGAGAAAATAGCCTTTAAATCAATATATATATCTGAGCCAGCTTACGGTGCGCTTACTGTACGCTTACCGTACGCGTACGGTGGCGTGCGCGAGCGCGATTCTGATTGGCTCTTAGATCTTAGTAAACATTCGAATCGGTCGAAACCAGGAAGCGGCGGCCGCCATTTCGTGTGTTTCACTCAGAAAAAAAAGAGTGATAACAAGAAAAGGGGGCAAGGAGGAGAGTTACAGACCCCCTAACATTTGTAAGGGGGTCAAAGAAGGACAGAAAAGTACAAAGAAAACATTTATTGATTTTAAAAAAAATCGCGGGGTACGTGTACGGTAAGCGTACGGTAAAAAAAAAAAAGAAAAAAAGAAATGAAATGCAGATTTAAGTGTTTAGATATTAGGGGGCTCTAAAAAGAGCCGTTGTGTTTATGAAGTGATTTTTTAGTGGTACCTACAAGTAAGTACCGATGCAGAGTCTAAGGTTCAAGAGGAAGACTCTGTTCCCTTCATCATTGAAGTGCACACCATCTCCTCTATAAATGTCTTGCATGTCGTAACGCAAGTTGTTGTGGTAAATGGAACCCATACCATAGTCACGGAGGAAAGCAGAAACAGATTTGTTGACGTGCTTTCTTGCTTTGTAAATCTGCGGACAGAAATGATTGGACCAGTTCCATTTTTGCCTTTGGCATATGTTAGAAAACACAAAGGCAGTTTTAGGGAAAAGTGAAAACAGTTGTGCAAAGGTGTCCTTCATAAGCATTTCCAGACCTACCCCAGTCAAAGTGCCTAGGTCATTGCCACCACAGTGCACTATTATGAGGTCAGGGTGTTGGATGTGCATGAAGGATTTCACCAATGGCATCAATTGGTGCCACTTTAACCCTCTCTGACCAATCCATTTAATGTCTACATTTGGCAAAGCAAGGTCTCTCACCATATCTGTTTTCTCTGCATACTTTTCACTCCAGAAGACATAGCTGTGCCCTACAATCCACACTGTGAACATCTTCAAAGGAGAACTGGATGCACTCAGGAGGTGTCTTTCAGTAGAATGGCAATATGAAAAGAAAGACAGTTTGGAAATGGAGGCATACATATTTTTTTTAAAAAAAAAAGAACTGATTGGCTGTTTCATACCATTCTAGAATAAAAACTAGGCTGTATGTGTAAATTAATAGAAGCATGTTTTGTATTGGTACAGAAAAATGTGTTACCAAAGAACAGTACTATGGATTTGCTGTTAGGTTTGAAAAGTCAAGCACTCTTGCTCTGTGGAATTGAAACATTGTTTGGTGAACTTCTGACCTAACTCCACACAGCAGTGTTCCATGAGCTGTTGCTATGGTAGCAGGCAGAAGTCAAGTTGGGGGAAGGGTACTAGGCAGAAGTCAAGTTGGGGGAAGGGTACTTTTGGAAAAGGGTTGGTTTTCAACCAATAGAAATGTGTGATTACATTTGAAAAAAAGGGGCAAGCACTGAGATTTGAAACTAACATGTATATGTGTGGAAAAAGAGAGGGAAAGTTTGTCATTATCTGGTTCTGCTGAGAGGAGAGAGGTGTAAAGAACAGAGATCCTGGCTCTGATAATCTGCTGTTTGAGTTCCACATTTCTTTCACAACTAACTAATTTTAAAGGTGAGTTTAGAGTTTGAGAGGGGATGTATATGGTAAATTAAGAAATGAATAATAGAAATGGGATTCCTTTTGTTGAAGTTG
This sequence comes from Triturus cristatus, assembly GCF_964204655.1. Taxonomy (NCBI): domain Eukaryota; kingdom Metazoa; phylum Chordata; class Amphibia; order Caudata; family Salamandridae; genus Triturus; species Triturus cristatus. The sequence continues at coordinate 1,242,557,437 of NC_140579.1, forward strand.
TGTTTATTATTTTCTGTTTTGGGAGAAATTTAAATGTGAGGAACATGTAAAATAATATGGACTATGTTTTCACGATAAATTAAGGTGTACTGGTATAAAAAAAGAATAGTTTAAGGGTTTGAGGTTGGACTCAGTAATGCAAATACATACAGCATCACTAAGGCTGGTTGCCCTTGCTGGAGTGTAGGCAGTCACCCAGGTTACAAATGGTGCTGGTCTGAAAAAGCAGTTTGGACATGTGCTTTTTTAAGAATCTACAAAGTGGATTCATAATGTGTCAGTCTGTAAAAGTGTTTATCACTTGCCAAAAAAAAGAGTAGTAAGTGTGCTTTCAAAATGGCAAAGAAATTTCGTTTTGTGACTAATGTGAAAACATGACTCTGTGTGCATATAGGAATTACAGGCAGAGATTTATTGCGTATTGCTCTGGTGATTTCACAGTTGCATTAGATGGAAAGGGGGAGCCATTTTTTGGTGCAGAAGCAGACTCTTAGCACACACCCAGCTGCTTACCATGTGGAATCATGTACAGTATTCACAAGCGAGTGGGGTTTGAGGTTTCAGTCAGTAATGCAAATACATTCAGCATCACTAAGGCTGGTTGCCCTTGCTGGAGTGTAGGCAGTCACCCAGGTTACAAATGGTGCTGGTCTGAAAAAGCAGTTTGGACATGTGCTTTTTTAAGAATCTGAAAAGTGGATTCATAATGTGTCAGTCTGTAAAAGTGATTATCACTTGCCAAAAAAAAGAGTAGTAAGTGTGCTTTCAAATTGGCAAAGAAATTTCGTTTTGTGACTAATGTGAAAACATGACTCTGTGTGCAAATAGGAATTACAGGCAGAGATTTATTGCGTATTGCTCTGGTGATTTCACAGTTGCATTAGATGGAAAGGGGGAGCCATTTTTTGGTGCAGAAGCAGACTCTTAGCACACACCCAGCTGCTTACCATGTGGAATCATGCACAGTATTCACAAGCGAGTGGGGTTTGAGGTTTCAGTCAGTAATGCAAATACATTCAGCATCACTAAGGCTGGTTGCCCTTGCTGGAGTGTAGGCAGTCACCCAGGTTACAAATGGTGCTGGTCTGAAAAAGCAGTTTGGACATGTGCTTTTTAAAAAATCTGAAAAGTGGATTCATAATGTGTCAGTCTGTAAAAGTGATTATCACTTGCCAAAAAAAAGAGTAGTAAGTGTGCTTTCAAATTGGCAAAGAAATTTCGTTTTGTGACTAATGTGAAAACATGACTCTGTGTGCAAATAGGAATTACAGGCAGAGATTTATTGCGTATTGCTCTGGTGATTTCACAGTTGCATTAGATGGAAAGGGGGAGCCATTTTTTGGTGCAGAAGCAGACTCTTAGCACACACCCAGCTGCTTACCATGTGGAATCATGCACAGTATTCACAAGCGAGTGGGGTTTGAGGTTTCAGTCAGTAATGCAAATACATTCAGCATCACTAAGGCTGGTTGCCCTTGCTGGAGTGTAGGCAGTCACCCAGGTTACAAATGGTGCTGGTCTGAAAAAGCAGTTTGGACATGTGCTTTTTAAAAAATCTGAAAAGTGGATTCATAATGTGTCAGTCTGTAAAAGTGATTATCACTTACAAAAAAAAAGAGTAGTAAGTGTGCTTTCAAATTGGCAAAGAAATTTCGTTTTGTGACTAATGTGAAAACATGACTCTGTGTGCAAATAGGAATTACAGGCAGAGATTTATTGCGTATTGCTCTGGTGATTTCACAGTTGCATTAGATGGAAAGGGGGAGCCATTTTTTGGTGCAGAAGCAGACTCTTAGCACACACCCAGCTGCTTACCATGTGGAATCATGCACAGTATTCACAAGCGAGTGGGGTTTGAGGTTTCAGTCAGTAATGCAAATACATTCAGCATCACTAAGGCTGGTTGCCCTTGCTGGAGTGTAGGCAGTCACCCAGGTTACAAATGGTGCTGGTCTGAAAAAGCAGTTTGGACATGTGCTTTTTAAAAAATCTGAAAAGTGGATTCATAATGTGTCAGTCTGTAAAAGTGATTATCACTTGCCAAAAAAAAGAGTAGTAAGTGTGCTTTCAAATTGGCAAAGAAATTTCGTTTTGTGACTAATGTGAAAACATGACTCTGTGTGCAAATAGGAATTACAGGCAGAGATTTATTGCGTATTGCTCTGGTGATTTCACAGTTGCATTAGATGGAAAGGGGGAGCCATTTTTTGGTGCAGAAGCAGACTCTTAGCACACACCCAGCTGCTTACCATGTGGAATCATGCACAGTATTCACAAGCGAGTGGGGTTTGAGGTTTCAGTCAGTAATGCAAATACATTCAGCATCACTAAGGCTGGTTGCCCTTGCTGGAGTGTAGGCAGTCACCCAGGTTACAAATGGTGCTGGTCTGAAAAAGCAGTTTGGACATGTGCTTTTTAAAAAATCTGAAAAGTGGATTCATAATGTGTCAGTCTGTAAAAGTGATTATCACTTACAAAAAAAAAGAGTAGTAAGTGTGCTTTCAAATTGGCAAAGAAATTTCGTTTTGTGACTAATGTGAAAACATGACTCTGTGTGCAAATAGGAATTACAGGCAGAGATTTATTGCGTATTGCTCTGGTGATTTCACAGTTGCATTAGATGGAAAGGGGGAGCCATTTTTTGGTGCAGAAGCAGACTCTTAGCACACACCCAGCTGCTTACCATGTGGAATCATGCACAGTATTCACAAGCGAGTGGGGTTTGAGGTTTCAGTCAGTAATGCAAATACATTCAGCATCACTAAGGCTGGTTGCCCTTGCTGGAGTGTAGGCAGTCACCCAGGTTACAAATGGTGCTGGTCTGTAAAAGCAGTTTGGACATGTGCTTTTTAAAAAATCTGAAAAGTGGATTCATAATGTGTCAGTCTGTAAAAGTGATTATCACTTGCCAAAAAAAAGAGTAGTAAGTGTGCTTTCAAATTGGCAAAGAAATTTCGTTTTGTGACTAATGTGAAAACATGACTCTGTGTGCAAATAGGAATTACAGGCAGAGATTTATTGCGTATTGCTCTGGTGATTTCACAGTTGCATTAGATGGAAAGGGGGAGCCATTTTTTGGTGCAGAAGCAGACTCTTAGCACACACCCAGCTGCTTACCATGTGGAATCATGCACAGTATTCACAAGCGAGTGGGGTTTGAGGTTTCAGTCAGTAATGCAAATACATTCAGCATCACTAAGGCTGGTTGCCCTTGCTGGAGTGTAGGCAGTCACCCAGGTTACAAATGGTGCTGGTCTGAAAAAGCAGTTTGGACATGTGCTTTTTTAAGAATCTGAAAAGTGGATTCATAATGTGTCAGTCTGTAAAAGTGATTATCACTTGCCAAAAAAAAGAGTAGTAAGTGTGCTTTCAAAATGGCAAAGAAATTTCGTTTTGTGACTAATGTGAAAACATGACTCTGTGTGCATATAGGAATTACAGGCAGAGATTTATTGCGTATTGCTCTGGTGATTTCACAGTTGCATTAGATGGAAAGGGGGAGCCATTTTTTGGTGCAGAAGCAGACTCTTAGCACACACCCAGCTGCTTACCATGTGGAATCATGTACAGTATTCACAAGCGAGTGGGGTTTGAGGTTTCAGTCAGTAATGCAAATACATTCAGCATCACTAAGGCTGGTTGCCCTTGCTGGAGTGTAGGCAGTCACCCAGGTTACAAATGGTGCTGGTCTGAAAAAGCAGTTTGGACATGTGCTTTTTTAAGAATCTGAAAAGTGGATTCATAATGTGTCAGTCTGTAAAAGTGATTATCACTTGCCAAAAAAAAGAGTAGTAAGTGTGCTTTCAAATTGGCAAAGAAATTTCGTTTTGTGACTAATGTGAAAACATGACTCTGTGTGCAAATAGGAATTACAGGCAGAGATTTATTGCGTATTGCTCTGGTGATTTCACAGTTGCATTAGATGGAAAGGGGGAGCCATTTTTTGGTGCAGAAGCAGACTCTTAGCACACACCCAGCTGCTTACCATGTGGAATCATGCACAGTATTCACAAGCGAGTGGGGTTTGAGGTTTCAGTCAGTAATGCAAATACATTCAGCATCACTAAGGCTGGTTGCCCTTGCTGGAGTGTAGGCAGTCACCCAGGTTACAAATGGTGCTGGTCTGAAAAAGCAGTTTGGACATGTGCTTTTTAAAAAATCTGAAAAGTGGATTCATAATGTGTCAGTCTGTAAAAGTGATTATCACTTACAAAAAAAAAGAGTAGTAAGTGTGCTTTCAAATTGGCAAAGAAATTTCGTTTTGTGACTAATGTGAAAACATGACTCTGTGTGCAAATAGGAATTACAGGCAGAGATTTATTGCGTATTGCTCTGGTGATTTCACAGTTGCATTAGATGGAAAGGGGAGCCATTTTTTGGTGCAGAAGCAGACTCTTAGCACACACCCAGCTGCTTACCATGTGGAATCATGCACAGTATTCACAAGCGAGTGGGGTTTGAGGTTTCAGTCAGTAATGCAAATACATTCAGCATCACTAAGGCTGGTTGCCCTTGCTGGAGTGTAGGCAGTCACCCAGGTTACAAATGGTGCTGGTCTGAAAAAGCAGTTTGGACATGTGCTTTTTAAAAAATCTGAAAAGTGGATTCATAATGTGTCAGTCTGTAAAAGTGATTATCACTTGCCAAAAAAAAGAGTAGTAAGTGTGCTTTCAAATTGGCAAAGAAATTTCGTTTTGTGACTAATGTGAAAACATGACTCTGTGTGCAAATAGGAATTACAGGCAGAGATTTTTTGCGTATTGCTCTGGTGATTTCACAGTTGCATTAGATGGAAAGGGGGAGCCATTTTTTGGTGCAGAAGCAGACTCTTAGCACACACCCAGCTGCTTACCATGTGGAATCATGCACAGTATTCACAAGCGAGTGGGGTTTGAGGTTTCAGTCAGTAATGCAAATACATTCAGCATCACTAAGGCTGGTTGCCCTTGCTGGAGTGTAGGCAGTCACCCAGGTTACAAATGGTGCTGGTCTGAAAAAGCAGTTTGGACATGTGCTTTTTAAAAAATCTGAAAAGTGGATTCATAATGTGTCAGTCTGTAAAAGTGATTATCACTTACAAAAAAAAAGAGTAGTAAGTGTGCTTTCAAATTGGCAAAGAAATTTCGTTTTGTGACTAATGTGAAAACATGACTCTGTGTGCAAATAGGAATTACAGGCAGAGATTTATTGCGTATTGCTCTGGTGATTTCACAGTTGCATTAGATGGAAAGGGGGAGCCATTTTTTGGTGCAGAAGCAGACTCTTAGCACACACCCAGCTGCTTACCATGTGGAATCATGCACAGTATTCACAAGCGAGTGGGGTTTGAGGTTTCAGTCAGTAATGCAAATACATTCAGCATCACTAAGGCTGGTTGCCCTTGCTGGAGTGTAGGCAGTCACCCAGGTTACAAATGGTGCTGGTCTGAAAAAGCAGTTTGGACATGTGCTTTTTAAAAAATCTGAAAAGTGGATTCATAATGTGTCAGTCTGTAAAAGTGATTATCACTTGCCAAAAAAAAGAGTAGTAAGTGTGCTTTCAAATTGGCAAAGAAATTTCGTTTTGTGACTAATGTGAAAACATGACTCTGTGTGCAAATAGGAATTACAGGCAGAGATTTATTGCGTATTGCTCTGGTGATTTCACAGTTGCATTAGATGGAAAGGGGGAGCCATTTTTTGGTGCAGAAGCAGACTCTTAGCACACACCCAGCTGCTTACCATGTGGAATCATGCACAGTATTCACAAGCGAGTGGGGTTTGAGGTTTCAGTCAGTAATGCAAATACATTCAGCATCACTAAGGCTGGTTGCCCTTGCTGGAGTGTAGGCAGTCACCCAGGTTACAAATGGTGCTGGTCTGAAAAAGCAGTTTGGACATGTGCTTTTTAAAAAATCTGAAAAGTGGATTCATAATGTGTCAGTCTGTAAAAGTGATTATCACTTACAAAAAAAAAGAGTAGTAAGTGTGCTTTCAAATTGGCAAAGAAATTTCGTTTTGTGACTAATGTGAAAACATGACTCTGTGTGCAAATAGGAATTACAGGCAGAGATTTATTGCGTATTGCTCTGGTGATTTCACAGTTGCATTAGATGGAAAGGGGGAGCCATTTTTTGGTGCAGAAGCAGACTCTTAGCACACACCCAGCTGCTTACCATGTGGAATCATGCACAGTATTCACAAGCGAGTGGGGTTTGAGGTTTCAGTCAGTAATGCAAATACATTCAGCATCACTAAGGCTGGTTGCCCTTGCTGGAGTGTAGGCAGTCACCCAGGTTACAAATGGTGCTGGTCTGTAAAAGCAGTTTGGACATGTGCTTTTTAAAAAATCTGAAAAGTGGATTCATAATGTGTCAGTCTGTAAAAGTGATTATCACTTGCCAAAAAAAAGAGTAGTAAGTGTGCTTTCAAATTGGCAAAGAAATTTCGTTTTGTGACTAATGTGAAAACATGACTCTGTGTGCAAATAGGAATTACAGGCAGAGATTTATTGCGTATTGCTCTGGTGATTTCACAGTTGCATTAGATGGAAAGGGGGAGCCATTTTTTGGTGCAGAAGCAGACTCTTAGCACACACCCAGCTGCTTACCATGTGGAATCATGCACAGTATTCACAAGCGAGTGGGGTTTGAGGTTTCAGTCAGTAATGCAAATACATTCAGCATCACTAAGGCTGGTTGCCCTTGCTGGAGTGTAGGCAGTCACCCAGGTTACAAATGGTGCTGGTCTGAAAAAGCAGTTTGGACATGTGCTTTTTTAAGAATCTGAAAAGTGGATTCATAATGTGTCAGTCTGTAAAAGTGATTATCACTTGCCAAAAAAAAGAGTAGTAAGTGTGCTTTCAAAATGGCAAAGAAATTTCGTTTTGTGACTAATGTGAAAACATGACTCTGTGTGCATATAGGAATTACAGGCAGAGATTTATTGCGTATTGCTCTGGTGATTTCACAGTTGCATTAGATGGAAAGGGGGAGCCATTTTTTGGTGCAGAAGCAGACTCTTAGCACACACCCAGCTGCTTACCATGTGGAATCATGTACAGTATTCACAAGCGAGTGGGGTTTGAGGTTTCAGTCAGTAATGCAAATACATTCAGCATCACTAAGGCTGGTTGCCCTTGCTGGAGTGTAGGCAGTCACCCAGGTTACAAATGGTGCTGGTCTGAAAAAGCAGTTTGGACATGTGCTTTTTTAAGAATCTGAAAAGTGGATTCATAATGTGTCAGTCTGTAAAAGTGATTATCACTTGCCAAAAAAAAGAGTAGTAAGTGTGCTTTCAAATTGGCAAAGAAATTTCGTTTTGTGACTAATGTGAAAACATGACTCTGTGTGCAAATAGGAATTACAGGCAGAGATTTATTGCGTATTGCTCTGGTGATTTCACAGTTGCATTAGATGGAAAGGGGGAGCCATTTTTTGGTGCAGAAGCAGACTCTTAGCACACACCCAGCTGCTTACCATGTGGAATCATGCACAGTATTCACAAGCGAGTGGGGTTTGAGGTTTCAGTCAGTAATGCAAATACATTCAGCATCACTAAGGCTGGTTGCCCTTGCTGGAGTGTAGGCAGTCACCCAGGTTACAAATGGTGCTGGTCTGAAAAAGCAGTTTGGACATGTGCTTTTTAAAAAATCTGAAAAGTGGATTCATAATGTGTCAGTCTGTAAAAGTGATTATCACTTACAAAAAAAAAGAGTAGTAAGTGTGCTTTCAAATTGGCAAAGAAATTTCGTTTTGTGACTAATGTGAAAACATGACTCTGTGTGCAAATAGGAATTACAGGCAGAGATTTATTGCGTATTGCTCTGGTGATTTCACAGTTGCATTAGATGGAAAGGGGAGCCATTTTTTGGTGCAGAAGCAGACTCTTAGCACACACCCAGCTGCTTACCATGTGGAATCATGCACAGTATTCACAAGCGAGTGGGGTTTGAGGTTTCAGTCAGTAATGCAAATACATTCAGCATCACTAAGGCTGGTTGCCCTTGCTGGAGTGTAGGCAGTCACCCAGGTTACAAATGGTGCTGGTCTGAAAAAGCAGTTTGGACATGTGCTTTTTAAAAAATCTGAAAAGTGGATTCATAATGTGTCAGTCTGTAAAAGTGATTATCACTTGCCAAAAAAAAGAGTAGTAAGTGTGCTTTCAAATTGGCAAAGAAATTTCGTTTTGTGACTAATGTGAAAACATGACTCTGTGTGCAAATAGGAATTACAGGCAGAGATTTTTTGCGTATTGCTCTGGTGATTTCACAGTTGCATTAGATGGAAAGGGGGAGCCATTTTTTGGTGCAGAAGCAGACTCTTAGCACACACCCAGCTGCTTACCATGTGGAATCATGCACAGTATTCACAAGCGAGTGGGGTTTGAGGTTTCAGTCAGTAATGCAAATACATTCAGCATCACTAAGGCTGGTTGCCCTTGCTGGAGTGTAGGCAGTCACCCAGGTTACAAATGGTGCTGGTCTGAAAAAGCAGTTTGGACATGTGCTTTTTTAAGAATCTGAAAAGTGGATTCATAATGTGTCAGTCTGTAAAAGTGATTATCACTTGCCAAAAAAAAGAGTAGTAAGTGTGCTTTCAAATTGGCAAAGAAATTTCGTTTTGTGACTAATGTGAAAACATGACTCTGTGTGTAAATAGGAATTACAGGCAGAGATTTATTGCGTATTGCTCTGGTGATTTCACAGTTGCATTAGATGGAAAGGGGGAGCCATTTTTTGGTGCAGAAGCAGACTCTTAGCACACACCCAGCTGCTTACACTGTGGAATCATGCACAGTATTCAGAAGCAAGTGGGGTTTGAGGTTTCAGTCAGTAATGCAAATACATTCAGCATCACTAAGGCTGGTTGCCCTTGCTGGAGTGTAGGCAGTCACCCAGGTTACAAATGGTGCTGGTCTGAAAAAGCAGTTTGGACATGTGCTTTTTTAAGAATCTGAAAAGTGGATTCATAATGTGTCAGTCTGTAAAAGTGTTTATCACTTGCCAAAAAAAAGAGTAGTAAGTGTGCTTTCAAATTGGCAAAGAAATTTCGTTTTGTGACTATGGGAAAACATGACTCTGTGTGTAAATAGGAATTACAGGCAGAGATTTATTGCGTATTGCTCTGGTGATTTCACAGTTGCATTAGATGGAAAGGGGGAGCCATTTTTTGGTGCAGAAGCAGACTCTTAGCACACACCCAGCTGCTTACCATGTGGAATCATGCACAGTATTCACAAGCGAGTGGGGTTTGAGGTTTCAGTCAGTAATGCAAATACATTCAGCATCACTAAGGCTGGTTGCCCTTGCTGGAGTGTAGGCAGTCACCCAGGTTACAAATGGTGCTGGTCTGAAAAAGCAGTTTGGACATGTGCTTTTTTAAGAATCTGAAAAGTGGATTCATAATGTGTCAGTCTGTAAAAGTGATTATCACTTGCCAAAAAAAAGAGTAGTAAGTGTGCTTTCAAATTGGCAAATAAATTTCGTTTTGTGACTAATGTGAAAACATGACTCTGTGTGCAAATAGCAATTACAGGCAGAGATTTATTGCGTATTGCTCTGGTGATTTCACAGTTGCATTAGATGGAAAGGGGGAGCCATTTTTTGGTGCAGAAGCAGACTCTTAGCACACACCCAGCTGCTTACCATGTGGAATCATGCACAGTATTCAGAAGCGAGTGGGGTTTGAGGTTTCAGTCAGTAATGCAAATACATTCAGCATCACTAAGGCTGGTTGCCCTTGCTGGAGTGTAGGCAGTCACCCAGGTTACAAATGGTGCTGGTCTGAAAAAGCAGTTTGGACATGTGCTTTTTTAGGAATCTGAAAAGTGGATTCATAATGTGTCAGTCTGTAAAAGTGATTATCACTTGCCAAAAAAAAGAGTAGTAAGTGTGCTTTCAAATTGGCAAAGAAATTTCGTTTTGTGACTAATGTGAAAACATGACTCTGTGTGCAAATAGGAATTACAGGCAGAGATTTATTGCGTATTGCTCTGGTGATTTCACAGTTGCATTAGATGGAAAGGGGGAGCCATTTTTTGGTGCAGAAGCAGACTCTTAGCACACACCCAGCTGCTTACCCTGTGGAATCATGCACAGTATTCACAAGCGAGTGGGGTTTGAGGTTTCAGTCAGTAATGCAAATACATACAGCATCACTAAGGCTGGTTGCCCTTGCTGGAGTGTAGGCAGTCACCTAGGTTACACATGGTGCTGGTCTGAAAAAGCAGTTTTCTGCCTAATTTCAAAGCATGACTTTGTGTGCACACAGGAATTATTTTTAGAAATTTAATTTGTGAAGGTGTTATTGTGATTTTCATTTATAGGAAAGGGGTTTATAGTATTTTAAGATTTCTAAAGAACATAAAAAATGTAGTAATATATTTAAATAAAATAAAGGAATTTTTTTTTAGTTTTTTTCAGGTATTGCTGAAGAGCAGTGAACAAAATTTAAGATGCCTACAAAATCCAGAGTAAAGAAAGACCACAAAAAAAACCTATATTTGAAGACAACTGGAGGACCTAAGTTAGTTGGAGATGCTCATGTTGGGAAAAAGAAAAAATCTTCTGGTAAGGAAACAAAAGATTTTTTAAAGAACATATTCAAAAAAAGGAAAAATGTACAAAATGTCTGTACTGGAAAAAATGTTTTCAATAGAAAAGGAGAGGAAAAAATTGAGCATTTAGTTAATGCAAATATACCTTCTGCAACTAAAAAGATAAACTTAAACAGAAAAACAGCGTTTAAAGAGATACGTAGAAAAATGTTTCAGAGAAGAGTTATGTCCAATTTGATAAAGGATGTGAAGAAATATAAGCAAAAGGCTAAGTTTTATAAGAGAAAAAAAGAAATTGAAGCCATTGCAGCAAAGGCATTAGAATTAAAAAGGAAACTATTCATTTTAATTTTGAATAGGATGCGTACATTAGATAAAATGGTTAATGTACTGAAATCACAAAGCAAAAGGAAAAGAGTAGTGAACAGAACAAACTTTTGTAAAGTGTTTTTAGGAAAATGGATGCATAGTTCAAGTAGTGAACCTTTTTTTAATGAAGAGAGCTATTTTCAAAGTAATAGTTTGCTGCATGCAGTTGACACCAGAGGTCGTGCTTACGAAGTGAAAAATGGTTGCATAATGGAGAAGGAGATAATGGTTCCAAGAGATGAGGTACAAGTGATGGCGGATGAGGCTATGGGGAGACGTCCTAAAGCCCCAGTGTACACTTGGAATTGTAGTAGTATTTGCACTGTGCGTCAGGAATCTATTGATAAATTTCGTGAGTTTCTAAGAGAATATAGTAAAAAAAGTGTAAAACAGAAGATTAAGGTGCTTCAAAGTCTGGATCCATGCAGAGTGAGAGAGAATACTGGTTTGCAGGGTCATTCTCTGGCTTGTCTATCTAGAAAAGTGTGTAATAGTGTTTTCCATCATTTTAGGATGCTGGCTGTTCATCATACTGAAATGAGAAAGTTTGTGAGACGGTTGTATTTTGCTAAAAGTCCAGCAAATTCAGTTTTGTTACTTTGGTCCTGAACAAAACAGTGCAGAAAAGGACACAGTAAATGAGGAAGAAGTGGAAGAGAATGTATAACCCTCTGTAAGTGAGACATTTAATGATCACATAACAAAATTTGCAATAATCTCTAATGAAAGACCAAATATTACTTGTATTTGTTGCCGCAGAACTCATTATAGAAAACAAACCAGGTATGTTGATCACTATAGAAAAAGTGAAAATGAAGATAATTATAAGTGGAAGGATTTTGCCACATATATATTTCTTGAAAATTGTTTTGAATTGGGTGAAGATCAGCGTATTTGTAAATACTGTTACAACAAGTTAGAGGAAAATAGAATGCCGACCATAGCTGTACATAATAATTTAGAATTGGATGCTATTCCTGCTGAACTTTCTGAATTAAATACATATGAGTCTATACTCATTCAATGTGTTCATCCGTTCCAGACCATAGTACGTATGGAGCCCAAAACTGGTAAATTACCTCCTTCAGATTTACTGAGAGGTTTAAAAGGTAGAGTGGTGTATTTGCCCTTGGATTTGAAAAAAAATATGGAAACTATTGATGCGGATACTTTGGAAACTGAACCATTAATTATTCTGGTTAATGGGGTACCTACAAAGAATAAGAAGATTTGGCAGGAGCTGGTAGATGTACGGAAAGTACAAAGAGCAAATTTGTATTTGAAAAGGAATAACAAATGGTATGAATCAATTTATATAGAAGAAGAAGAAGAAGAAGATTTACAAGAAGACACAGAAACACCAACTGGACAAATTGAAAAAGTGGACAAGTCAAAGGAAGAAGAAATTTATGAACATTTTAGCATACATCCTCTTCATTCAAAAGAAGTTATGGGAGACAATATTGATCTGTTTCAGATGAAGAAAGCAAAAGGAACTCCTGTGTATGGGAGGAGAGCTTGGAAGCTCGATGTTTTCCCCAGCTGTTTCCTAAAGGAAAAGGAGGACGATACGATGAACGTCCAGAACAGATTCCAGCTTCTGAGTATCGGACTACAAGACTATATGCAGAAGATCCAAGATTTCGACAAAGTATTCCTTATTTGTTCCATCTTTTAGCAAAAATATTTTTTGAAAAATATGTAAATATGTGTACTGTATTATAAAATGTTTTATTAAATATTAATACTTTTTTCTTTTTTTTCAGATTGAGATAGAAAATTTTCAAAAACTAGAACCATTTTTAAAGCAATTTAAAAAAAATTTAAATGAATAAATATTTTTTTGAGTGGGTATGGTAAGTCAATAATATCATGGTCCCTTTTTTCCACTTCTCTACAATCACATTTTCAGTTTTTCATTGTAGTCTCTCAAGGACCTTGTAATGTGATAATTGATTTTTAGTGTTTTTTTTAAAAAAAATAAATAAATTACGCGTACCGTACGCGTACGGTAAAAAAAAAATTAAAAAAAAGGTTTTAAAAACATATAAAAAATAGATGAAAGGTAAGGTTGGCTCTTAAAAGAGCCGTTGTGTTCATGCAGGGACAGAGGAAAGAAAGAATGGGAATATTAGACGGTACGACAAGTGTGCTGATCTATTTTATTGTTCACTAGGGAAATACTGGTCTCCCTATAACAAACTAGATCATGACAAGTGGCGCACCGTATTTCAACCCTCAGAAACTGAGGGTTAGTTTCCAGAGGACCAGAAAAAGGAGATGCTCCCCCCACAGATGAAGGGCTCACCTGACCTGCAGAAGAAGGACTCGGCACTGCAGATGATGGTCCAGGCTGAGCTGCTGTGGATGTGCTTGGTTGATTTACTGAAGGGTTACCTTCAGTAAGTCGAGCATGTGTCCTTCTGTGTACATCCTTAAGGTGTCTCATCATGGTGTGATTACCGAAGGAATACTTCCTGTCGGGATTCCCTCTTGAAAGTACACGGCCACACAGCTTACAAGTCACTAAGGGTGCATTTACCTTTTGCTGGCCTTCTGGAAAAGAAAAATACTCCCATATGTAAGAGGTCTTTTGTTTCCTCGCTCTCTGCCTCAAGGTAGTGCTGCTAGCCTCACTCTCAGAAGGGCTCTGCTGTTCTGCCATCGTATCACAAAGACAACCCAGCTCCTTCTCCTAAGGGATCACAAGCAGAAATGAGGGGAATGGGTGTGGTGTAGGAGAGCTCTAGAACTGAAAGTAGTTTCAACCAATCAAAAGTTTTGTTTCATGATCACATGACCTACCGTACGCTTACGGTACGCTTACGGTGCGCTTACGGCAAAAGTACGCATGCGCGTAAAAAAGACACGCGCTCGCGCGCATGCGCAAAACAGGCACGCCCCTTCACTTCCGCGTAACGTGCGCGTGCAGCGTACGCGTTACACGCTATGCGCGCGTGACGTGCGTCTACGCAAATTGCGTAAATGAACGCAAACAGCGTAGAAATCTAACGTAATTACAGCAAGACGTGCGCTTACCGTACGCGCACGGTAAAAAAAAAAAAAATGTATTGCTAATAAATTTTACCTGTTTATTTTAAAAAAATTGTAAAATAAAAACCTATTGTAGAATTTTTAAAATTTAACCATAGTCTTTAAAAAAGGATAGACAATTAAAATAAAAAGAAGAAAAAAAAAAAAATTAGCATTTAAAAAACCTTGCAAATTCACTGAAAAAACCATGGGTTTCACTCACGTTATAGTTAGGAATTAGCATTTAAAAAACCTTGCAAATTCACTGAAAAAACCATGGGTTTCACACACGTTATAGTTAGGAATTAGCATTTAAAAAACCTTGCAAATTCAGTGAAAAAACCATAGGTTTCACACATGTTATAGTTAGCTGGACATTTCACTCGTAAAAAAACAATGAAATTCCCCCGTTATAGTTAGTTCAGCTAACTATAACTCGCGCACCCGCAATGCACTACTGATGACGTCACATATTACATCACTCATGACATGATCAGTGACATCACTCATGACATCACTGATGACATCTCAAATGACATCACTGATTACATTATCCTTGTGACAGAGTGGTAGACCTCTTCTCACCCTAATATAACCTTTGATACAAACATTCAAAAATAGAGACTGACAATTTTCAAAAAAATGGACATACCAATAACAGTTACAACAACCTATTCAGTAATTCTAAGATCCACATACACATCCACTCATCCACCAACAATCCTATACAGTCACTCATACATGTACTCACACATCATATGTACTCATACACCTAAACATCCTGTAACACAATGCCACTCATCCATAGAGTTACTCACACACATAGTCACTCATGCTAATAAAGAATCAAACATCCATTTACTTGCATATACAGTTATACACACACCACCACACTTACTTTTACAGAAACTTACACATACTTAGTCTTTTAAACAATCACTTATAGAAACACATACTTATTCATACAGAAAGTCTACCAATCTCTCACTCTCACATATACTCACTTATAAACACCAATAGTCACATATACTAGTTTAAAACATATGTAGTTACTTATGAAGACACTATTGAGACAGTCATTCACTCACTAACACACCCATGCACACACTCATCCACCCATACAGTCCTGCACACATGCTGTCTTCAACACATACAAACAGTGAGTCACTCATTCATGCATCTATGCACTACGTAATACCCCCCACCGCACCATGAAGACACTCAGACACTCATACTGATACTCAAAAAACCAACTAATAACCTATATAGACACTCATGTAGCTACTCACCAACCCATGCAGCCACTTATATACAAAGTGAGAGACTGATACAGGTATTTACACATTTAAACATTACTCACTTAGCCATGTATTGAAAAAGATACACTTAATCAGTCAGTAATACAATCAATTTTTCAAAAACAAATCATCAATTTAGACACTTATATACTCATTTATTCTTCCATCGACCTTGAGATATACATATATTAAACATATTTAATTTTCAGAAAAACACACATTCACTGGATGATGTCATCAGTGATGTCATTTGAGATGTCATCAGTGATGTCATGAGTGATGTCACTGACCATGTCATGAGTGATGTAATATGTGACGTCATCAGTAGTGCATTGCGGGCGCGCGAGTTATAGTTAGCTGAACTAACTATAACGGGGGAATTTCATTGGTTTTTTACGAGTGAAATGTCCAGCTAACTATAACATGTGTGAAACCTATG
Source organism: Triturus cristatus (assembly GCF_964204655.1). Taxonomy (NCBI): domain Eukaryota; kingdom Metazoa; phylum Chordata; class Amphibia; order Caudata; family Salamandridae; genus Triturus; species Triturus cristatus. Next base: position 1,242,573,111 of record NC_140579.1, read on the forward strand.
GTTTTTTCACTGAATTTGCAAGGTTTTTTAAATGCTAATTCCTAACTATAACGTGTGTGAAACCCATGGTTTTTTCAGTGAATATATATATATACAATATATTTGTGAAAGGAAGACCCCCCACACCCCTGAACGTACCTTAAATGCGTTGTAAAGACATACGTTGTAAAAGCAAATGCATTCTAAAAACATGTGGTAAGAAATGCGCAGTGAAGGTACATTGTGGTAAAAACCTTGTTGTAAAGGCTGTTTCCGTCTATTTGCAATCTTTACAGAATTCCCACAGACTCTTTTTACTTGAATAGGTTCTCTAAATTTGGACAAACATTTTCTCAAGAGTAAAGGGTCTTTTATACAAACATAATCACCAACCTGCACCTCGGGTATATCTGTGTTTCCTCTTTCCCTTTATATCCACATCCTTCTTAATCACTATCACAATCTAATCTGGACACTGACAAGAACTGACTCTCTTCCCTCTCATCAATTCAAAACGTACCTGACCCGTAACCGAGTGCAAAATGGTGCATAACGCCAATTAGTGTCCCTAATAGCTTCAGCCCAATCCACTCCAGACATAACTGCTCTTTGCACACATTCCACCAACACTTTGGGAACTCTTTTAACTTTGCTGTTAAATTTTGGGCAGTGCAAGGACGCACGAACATGCTTAATACCATGCTTCAAGAGAAATTCCTACATGGGTGTAAAAATAAACAGTACTCCATTATCAGATAAAATCTCCACCGGTATCTCTTCTCTATAAAACACTTCCTTGAAGAATTTCAGAACACTGGCAGTGTTGGGCTCAGCCACACCTTTAACCTCCACCCATCTGGACAACTGGTCAATTAATATAATGAAATAACTCAATGGTACAGGTAGAACATAAAAGGGGCCAAAAAAAATCAATCAACACCTTCTTCCAAACACTTTCCAAACTCAAAACTACCCTGGGTTCCGGAACAGAAGTGTTGCAGGGATTCTGCACATACACAGAACTATGTGCATGAAAATAGGACCTCGGCGTATAGGGGTTGTACCTTCCTACCACCTTAGTACCTAAAATCCCAAAACCAACTAGCTTTTGTGTCTCATTCGTTCTCCTATATAATCACACATCTACAAATGATTAGCCAACCCAGAAAACAACACTCCCGGCTCTCTCAGGAATCACTGTAGTAAGACATACCCTTTCACTCTCTCACTCATACTTGTCCACAATAAGAATTGTCAGAGTCACTGTTAGAGTTCAAAATGTTTATTTTAACTATCGTGCTCTATAATGCAGTATACAAGCCACTCCCAGCAGCAGAATGCCTAAACCTAACACAGTTAGCATTGTTATAATTCCATAGAATATGAAGGGGGATGTCATCATATACAGACAGTGGATAAAGGACTATAAGGCCTAACCACCCTCCTCTTAGTAAGGTGAAGTTTAGTATATGAAGGAAGATCTCTCGGCTTTGTCAGCAGGCCCCATACCTTAGTGCCTAGGTGGAAATTTTCCACATAGGAACAGTATAGATCTTCTCCCTGAAAAGGTCCCCCTCCAAGTGTGCGAGTAGAACAACCTGTATCCCCGTAATACCAAAGCACGAGTTTCCAACAGCGCAGCTGTATTAGCATGTTTTGTCTCGGTGCGAGGGACTGACCAGAATAGAATAACAAGGGGCATTGTTCATCAACCTTGCACATAGTGTTCAGACTATACTCCAGGAACCAGAGAGAATGCAGAAACAGACAGTTCTCATGTGATAGGCACAAACAGAGTCTTGCAAAATAAAGTCATGTAGTAACGTGCACAAAAGCAGCATCATGTCAGCAGAGCTCATGCTAACTTAGCAATGTCAACAATGACCCTCACAGCCATATAACAGAAGTTACCAGATGCTTATCACTGATGCAACACTGAATACACTCCCTAAACACCTCATAAACTTCCCTGTCTATGAATGGCCACCAATATCTTGTTCTTATGTGTCTTTTAGTAGCTGTCATGCGTAAATAGCCAACATGTGCCATTTCAATAAGCATCGTCCTAAAAATCCCAGGAGGAATCAATTTCGCTCCTCTGACTAAAACACCACTCTCAATGGACAATTCATCAGCCACCTTCCACTATGGCTGCAAAGATAACTTCAAACTCTGTTCCTTCGGTCAACCTTCCAACACAAATTACACTACATCCATGAGATCCACATCCTTATTAATTGGACCACACCATTCCTGTACACTGCCACAAATAACATCATCTTCTATCATTGCTATCATGCATTCTTCAATTTCCTCTTTCTCCTCCTTGGAGCCTCCTTCGTCAATCAATCGTAATCTTGACAGAGTCCCCTTTACAATTCTTGTCTCCAGGAATATACACAACTTCAAAACTGAATTCAAGCAGTTTCACAGACAGTCTAGCAAGTCTAGCAGTAGACTTTTTTTTATCTTGTGCCCATTAAGAATGTCCACTAAAGGGCAATGGTCCATTTGAAGACAGAATGATCTCCCCTACAAATATGGCTTGAATTTTTCAACTCCCCATCTGCAAGCCAGCATCTCTTTTTTGAATACAGAATATCGAGTTTCCACATGAGCTAATCTTCTTGATGCAAATCCTATGGTAGATTCTGTAACACTATCACTTTATGAGAGCACCACACCGATTCCATATACACTTGCATCCACCTTAATAAAAGTCCTGCGATCAGCCACTTACTGTTGTAGAGAAGGTGCAGATACCATACGCTCCTTGGTAATACTAACATTCTGTTGAGATAATGATGGCCAAGTGATTTCTGTATTCTTCTTCAATAAGTGTCTAAAGCACTCTGTCAAATCAGAATAGTTCATGACAAATTTAGAATAGAACTCATACTTTGACAGGAAAGACCCAAGTTGATCTTTGTCCTCAGGATGTGGAGCCTTTACAATTGCTACCACCAAACCTGACTCTAGTTTGACCCCATCAGAGGAGAGAATATGACTAAGATACAGGGCCGGCTCTAAGGCGGTGAGATCGGTGCCACAGCACCGGGCGCTAACTTGGGGTGGCGGCATCATTTTGCAAGTATAGTCTCATTTTAAAAGCACCTGCTGCTGCGTTTCTGGCCTCCAGCAATTTTCAGGCATCACTTAAAATTTCAAGATAACTTCTGTGATTAATTGTCTTACTGGAAAGAGACCGGAGGTTTGTCACTTTAAGGTAGCACAGAGGGTTTAAATGCCTGCTGCAAAGAACGTTTACCATGCAGATAACAAAGTGCATATAATGTAAATAGATCAGTGAGTTACTGCTTCTGTAAGAGAGCTCCTTTTGTTACTTGTCTTTTTTAAGTCAAAATCCTACTATAGAACATTGTGCTAATAACTGTCAAAGAGCTACATGCAAACTGCAAGGAATATGTTAGAGCTATATGTGTTTTTGCCTAGTCTTTCATTATCCTAATTTTGCCAAAAGGGTTCATTTGGATAGCCTACCCTATGTACTGGGGCAATACTCCAGGTCTCCTGGAAAAGGCAAACATCAAAACTATAAATAAACTCAAAGCAATGTGGGAGCAACAGCTTATTCTTAATGCCCGCCATATTCCAGGAGACCATCGAAAACAGTGGGGGGTGCTTCTTCGCTTGTTTGTCTATTTAAGCTAGTGTTCAGACAACTGTGTTTGGTACTGCCTATGGGGGTCGAGACACTAGCTAATTTATTCAAGGGTCTCTAAAGGGGTGACAGATGGATCCGATGGTACCTTCCTGATCCTTTGGCACACTGGACAGAAAACTGTATTTAAAGGTGCTCGGGTATCTGAGGTAACAGGTGGTAGCATAGGGAGCTCTGAAAATACAACATGACAGGCATTGACGGAGTAGTCATTGGTTCTTCCACTCTACCAAACAAGTCAATCAACCTCCCTCAGTGGTGATTTGGTTGACGACCCCTTCATATGGTCACCCACCATCTGTGATTGATCTACAGGCAGTGAGCTGCATTGAAACTGGATGGCCAAAGGGGCAGGTGGACATGTTGTAAACTCCAGGGCAATTAGATCCTTGGCCAATTGTCCATTGGCCAGGATCAACTCCAGATAATCAGTGCCAGAATGAGGTGTTGAGTGCCTTTTTACCCTAACAATGTCTTCCCTTATTAGGGATCTGCACCGGCACACTTGCCATATCCAATGAGTCACCTTATTTCTCAGGGAATCTTCATTCTCAAAGCCTGTCTGTGGAGCAAGCTTCTGGGCATTAGGCATAAATATTTTACAAGGGTTGTTGGTTTTTGGGTGCCAAAGGGAAGATGGTCTTGACTCCATACGTATACAGCTAGGTGGCCCATCCTTCAAAAGAGAGTGTATTAAAGAGTGTTCTGATTCCTGCAATATGTCCCCCCGAATTAGTTGTGGTGTATGTACAGGATTTCCTTCCTGGTCTGCGCGGTGTACCACGTCCCACAAATATGGGATCTTGTGTTGAGGCAGAGTACATAATTGACTGTCTATTGCCCACCTGTAATGGATGAATTTCCCTGACAGCAAGTCGATTAGTATGTGCCTCGTCGCATGGCCATTAGTTCCCTCACCAACCCCATGAGATCACCTACCATAAATTTCAAAGTGGTAACCTCAGCTTTTAGATCACTGACAATATCATGGACACTTGGAATAGTGTCTGTGATATTTGGGATATTAATCAGCTGGCTCGGGTGAGGGTCTCAATACAGGCTTCCATATTTTTAATTCGACTCTGTAAAGGAGCAAAGCAGTTACTACATGCCTATGGCAGGTCTGGTATGCTACTAGGTTGTATGTCAGGGTGCTTCCCACCAAGAACTATAGCTGTTGCCTCAACATGTATGTTTAGCTGTTTGGTGATAAATGCGGGGTCCTTTTTATTCTTGGGCATCGAAAACATCTTACGTATAGTTCGATTTGTGCCATGATTGGCACTAATAAAGGAATAAGTCTGCTCCATTATACCTAGGCTGTCTAGTTTTAGGTTTAAACCTATAATAACTGATAAAACCTCACCAAGAAGGGAAAAAACCCTCACCAGTGTAAATATAGAAACACTGAAAAAACACCTGCACAACCACAAACTAAATGTCATTCAAAGAAAGGAAAAGGAGAGTGAAAGAGTAATTTCTTTTCTTCCTGAAGGGCCCAATACAATGTAACTGTTATACAAGTTAGCAGCAAAACTGGGCTAACATTATTCTGCTTCAGTTTTGTTGTTTAGGGATGTCACTAAAATATTGTTTCTTCTTCTTTGCGATTTTTTCAGTTTTGAGGACTTTGATCTAAAGTTGCAGGGTTTAGAAGCATGTTTTAGGTCTTGTTTAATTATTTTATATACTGTATATAATCAAGAAATATCAAAATCTTATTTGATATTTTGGCTGCGTTTGATTCTTTCACTGATAGGTAAAATGGTTGGTTTCATAAGAATCTTTCCCAATATGTGCCATCACTTTTACCCACAGAGAATGGGTAAAAAACCCTTGCTACATCAACCTCCAGTTTCTAGTGAGTCAGTATTGATAATAGGTGAATTGCCAGCACTTCAGGCTTTAACCATTCAATGCAAGGTATAGTGACAAGTATATGTGAAAAGAGTGCTATCACCAAGCATCGGGGATAGTGGTGAAAACATGACACCAGACTTTTGGAAAACATGGAAGGCAGTGTCACTTGAACTGCTGCTGCAAAAAGGTTCTTTCCAAGTTTAACAAAGATTGGAGTGATATTGTTTGTATTTGCAGTGATTCAGCTACATATATAAAAAAAAAGTTGTTTGATGACCTGTCAAAACTGCTATCTGAGCTGAAGTGCTTCCCTGTAAGAGATCCTTGCCACTTGTTAGATGGTATGCTGAAAGCATCCTTACAATCTTCAGGGTTAATGAAGGATGCTTTTGACATTTTAGTCAAATGCACTGTTTTGTTATGCACAAGAACTAAAACGCAAATATTTCTCATTTTGTGCTTTGTGTGGCATCAAAGAAAGAGTCATCCCAACTGTGTCACTTACACTTAGCTGATGATTCTCAGTCCAAGGGAAGAGGCTGTGAATGCTATCTTATCCATGTGGAACCATTTGCAGACTTTTTGATGAGCAATGATGCCAAAGGCAAGAAATGTGAGGATCTTTGGTCACATATTGATAGTGATGTGAAAAGAAAACTCTACTGCATTCTTAGACTTGTGCAGGAATACATAACTGCTGTAGTGGAATAATAAAAAAAAATTGAGTCTGGAAACACTCTTGTCTGCCAAGTGTTCAGCATAATTGGTGTAGATGTGAATCATCTCCTTGAGAGTAGACTGGGCAACACCTTTAGTGAATTTGGCACTGCAACATGTTCCATGTTAGAGTGCTTGCCACTTGGTAAGCAAAGCAATGTTGAAGAGATATTCAGGAGCTTTTATTTCACCAACTATGGCATTTGAAGTCAATGAAACCTCACTGTGGTACTCTGTACAAGTTCTAGATCCCTTCCGTAAAGGGAATCTTCTCCGTAGTTTCAAACGTGCTGCTTCATTTTTGACCGCTTCAATAACTCTGAGGGCATAAATGCCCAGTTTAACGCAAATGTTGCAGAACTTGCCCAGAGAATCGCAATCTTCAAGTGCACCAGTATTGCATGGAAAGCTATGTCAGTGGCCAGTGTTAGCAAATTGTTTACTGTTTTTTTGGGCGTTGCCTGTCTCAAGTGCCAATGTTGAAAGGGCCTTTTCAAAGAAAAAGGTTTCCATGAGAAGGAAAGAGCGAGCGCACATGACCAAAGACTCACTGAAGAAGTATTGTATGGTGAACTACAATAAGTTTGATTTGCAAAAATGTATTTGGACCTTGTATACACTGTCTATATACCATGCATTATCAGAGCAGGAAGCAAGCAATAATAAAAGCAAACTGTTCCCTAAACACCGGAAAAACACTATATCTATTGTTGTTAATGGCGTGAAAATGTGTAACCGCTGATAACCACGTTTTTTTTTAAGGTATTGAAATCACTTGAAAACACTGAAAAAAACCCACCAGAATTTCCTAAAAATAGAAACTGAAAACAGGAAAGCCTAATTATACCTGCCCCCACCCCATTCCCATCTAGGATGTCCTCACACTCAACCAGGAGGGTATCAATATGGTTGAGTTCACAATTACTTGAAGCATGTTTCACTAATTTCTTAACTTTCTTTGATTTTACTGCACTTGGTCTGCCCCCACCCTCCATCACCTTCCTTTTAGCCATAGGGCTGAAGGAGCAATAGGTAGAGCTATTGCAAGTGGTGGCCTTGGTCTTGCTACATTACCAAAATATCACTTGCCCAAATTCCAGTGATCGTGTCAAACTGGAGTCCCATCCCAGCGAAATGAAGCAATGAACAACGGTGGTGCAAGGCACACAACAGGCAAGTATGAAGGGGCCTCCTCTGGCCCAGGCAAGCGTCACGTGCTGCGGGAGGGTTCCAGCGCTCTCATAGCGCATCAGGTGCTTAGCCCCGCCCCTTCCAGAGATTGGGTCAAGCTGGGGGACTGAGTCCCATCCCAGCGAAATGAAGCAGGGAACAACAGCGGGGCAAGCCACACAGCAGGCAAGTGTGAAGCAGGCAAAAAAGGTGTCCAGATCCCATCCGAGATCAGGTCTTCACCCTATGTTTAAGGCATGGAAAAATATCTATTTACACTAAAAAGCAATACAATAATTTTATGTTCAGAAAATAAAAAATGTCTGTTTGCTTCATAATGTGGGGTTTCTATTTCATTGGTTCTAAACATTAGATGAAGAGGTTCTATTATGCTAAGAGACCCTTTGAGTGGATGTATACTCTCAAATAATAAGCAGTTGCAAATTCAAATGGTCTATCTTTAGCAAACTGCTATTATAGTTACTTTTTTTGTTTATAATTGCTAGTATATACTACGAGAATTAAAAACATGTCCACCAAAAGTGGCGGTAATATGGTTGCAATAAAAAATGGAATTTATTTTGAAAAATAATCATTACATAACATTTTGTTAGACATTTCTGTAATTTTTTTTGTAGGAATATGTATGTAAAGAAATATAGAAACCTTATTTAGTTTTAATGCACATCACTGGAAAATGTGTTTCTTAAGGTGCATAGAAAAGATACTATTGGCTTTAACTTCTTGTAACCTGAAGACATAGTTTAAACGTTTACGGGCTTATTACTATGTCGGGCGGTCATCCCGCTGCGGATTGGAACCGCCCGACCTTAGGTCTGTGCTTCAGACCGCAGTGTTTGGATGAGACCGTCCATAGGTCAGTCGGAATCAATACATTTTTTTAATGGAAGCTTGTGTGGTGGGCGGAAAAGGCCTGTAGTACAAGCTTCCATTGAAAAATTGATGTTTTCAAACATCCCTGCACCGTGTGGCAAGCACTTCACGGTGCCTGCCACACGGTGCAAGGATGTTTGGTATCCCCCCCAAGCCCCATTGCGGAGGGCTCAGGAGAAAAGGGCCCTGCCTGGGGCCCCCAAAGACACTTTCTGACAGACTTTTCAGGGTGGGAAGCCCAACATGAAAAGGTTGTCTGAAACTGCCATCATAATCCCGAATGCGGAGCAGAGCTTGGTTTTGCCGTCATCCAAGGGATTATGGTGTGTTCTGATGCACTGATGGGCTCAAGGAGCACGTCGAAAATGCCACAGATGGAACCTCCGCGTGCTACATCATAATGAGGCAGGCAGACCACAATTTCAGATGTCAATTGGTCCGCCACCAAGGTGCCGTCGGTGTCAGACCTACTGACATCGTAATATGCCCCATTATGATGACCACATTCTTTTTTTTAAAGGATAGGTCTAATAAATTGGGTAATTAGTTGTGCAGGATGTGAGACCTGCACAAGTAAAAAGGTCCACAATGATCTGTTTAATAGGAACCAAGTACCCCGTTATAGCACTTAACTCTCTCAGGGTAGCGAAGCAGAGCACTCCAAAGTCTACTCAAGAAGAACTATGCAGAATTTGGTAGAGTTTTTGGGTTACTCTGTGGAATTCCATGGAGTGAAACTCTGTGAGCTCTGCTGAGGCCAATTGTAAATGCAACTGAAGTGGACTACTTGGACCCCAAGTTACAGACTGAAAAGATGGTTGATGTGAGCCCGGTGAGGCTAGGGGCAATCTTCGCTCAACACAATGACATCTGAATGCCAGTTGAAGCCTGTCTGAAACAGAACGTGCCTATTCCCAGCCAGATACAGTCTGGCTGTAACGAGGGACTGCAAAAATGTTCATGTATTCCCCAACAGAAAAAGTTTCACTGCCATCACAGATAACCAGGCATTGCTCACAATTTTTGGAAACCAGAAGGTAAAGATACTCCCTTGCATAGAGAGGTGGGGGTTAAGACCGCAAGAATATGGCTATGAGATTGCATACAAAACTGGGAAGGATCAAAAACCCAGCAGATTACTTTTCATGAGTGCTTCACAGTTCGACATCCAAGACAGCTAAAGCATATCTCAATTTTGTCATGAGATCCAGCACACCAGCGGCTCTGTTGGTGGCCAAGAAGCCCTTCAGTTATCACCAGTAAATCCCATACAGTTGGATTTCTTAGAGCAGAGCTCATTGGAGACCCCAGCCCCTTTCTCCAGCACTCTGCAACCTCCCCTCCTGGCCCACTACTTGTACTTGTTGGGGGATGAAGTCCCCTTGGATGCTGAAGGTCTTTAAGGGACAAGAAACCCTCCTGTCACCACCACCAAGTCCCACACAACAAGATTTTTGGAATCCGATCGAAGGTACCAACCCCTTTCTCAACGACTCAGCAAACACACCTCATGGTGTACTACTCGTGGGGCTATGAAGTTCCCTCGGATGCAGAGGGTCGTCGGTGGCCAAGAGCCACTCCTGTTACCAACCCATCGTGATTGATGAGAGCCCATCACCCTTTTTCTTAACCACTCTGCAAATGCGTTTCCTGGTGAACTATTCATTGGGGGATGAAGTCTGGGGTTGAGTGCGCTGGTAAACTCTGCCAAAAGTTGACAAACTTTTTGCAAACTCCATGCGAGTGGCAAATCTACACAAACTCCGCCGGTGGAGCAGAGTTTACCACCCACCCCTAATTCTCAATTGCATGTTTAATGTCTTTCAAACTCTGGTCTCATTACAGAAACCACTGAAATAATACATTTCACTTTGTCAAGCATCTCAATGGGGAACTCACTGTAGCAAAGTTGTGAATATATCTTTAGCAATAACTGGCCATGCCTAGAAAGGATGGTGACATCCTGCGGGGGCAAGTGGATGACAGTTCTTGCACCTTGTCTGGGTCTGGAATCATTCCCCCATTGGAGAATATATGCCCCAAAAACTTGAGCTTGGCTTTGTGAAACTCACACTTTGTTACGCTCAGAGTGAGACCTGCATCAGCAAGTAACTGGCACACTTGGGTAAGGGCTTTGGTGTGCTCTTTCTGTGTCTGTTTTCTGTTTTTATCTCTGTTTAACCAATAGCTAGTCTCTTTGTCAAAGACTGTCTCCTGGGCATGGCGATGCTGATCTGCATATTTTTCCATTCTCCTTTTCAGAGGCATATCGGTGTCTTGAACTTGGTCACTGATCAATCCGGGGTCCATTGACCAAACAACAAGGTGACTGGGCTCTCACCAGTTGTGAAGTCAGGAGTTGAAGGCCTGGCACATGCCTTGGGTCAGGTCACTTCCCTCCACAGATGCTGCGTTGAATGACCCTCTTTAGAGTGCCCATGATTCATTCAACTACACAATTGGCTTGGGGACAGAGAGGTGTACTCTTTTGGTGTTTGACGTTGAGTGGGAAAATACATTTTTTGATCCCTTTGCTGAGTGAGACGCATCAATTTAAGGATTTTGGGGAGGCCCCACATTGCAAAGATATAAAGTCAATCTATGACTTTGGCATGGGTTGTCAAACATAGGTCTTCCACCAAACGAAAATGAGAATATTTGTTGATGACTACCTTGAAAAGGTATACATTTCCTAAAGGACCAAATAAGTCAACTGCAAGTCTCTCCCAAGCATGAACAGAAAGGTCAGTGTAGAAAAGTAGGACCTGCTTTTATGGTTACCCCCAATTTTTGCCTGGTGCTAAGCTTATATTGACTAGTCTGACTGAGATCCTGCTAATCAGGACCCCAGTCTACCTTCTTTCGCCCATAAACTGTGATGTTCAGTAGTTAGGTACATTCCAGATTGGATACTGGGGTACCCTTATCAGTCCCTAGTATATGGTATAGGTAACCCAGAGGTCCCTCATGGGCTGAAGTATGCATTATGCCACCAGTGGGAGACCATTCAAAATAGAACTACAGGCCTGCCATTGCAGCCTGTGTAAGCTGGTACTAACACCACTTACTAAAGATATAGATTTCCTATATCCAGGGTCACTGCACTTAAAACCTATGTCACCCCTATAGCAGGCCTTTGCAATCCTGAAGGCAGGGTGCTTGGTTTCAAGTGTGAGGGTGCCCCTGCATGAGCAGGACATCCCTACAGCCTATGGAATCCATTCTCCCGGGTTGTAAGTGAAGCAGCCATATATGTTAATGTTAATGTTAATGTTAAAATGGGTCTTTTATAGCGCACGGCTACTCCGAGGAGTGTCCCGGCGCTTTAGCAAAAACCCGTGAGGTAAAACAGCGTGGATGGAGCAGCCAAAGATTACTGAGAGAAAAGCCATGTTTTCAACTCTTTTCGGAAGGTCAGCAAGTTATTGACTTTCCTCAAGGAGACGGGTAGAGCATTCCAACATTGGGGTGCCAGATGACGGAAAGAGCGACCTCCAATTCTAGCCCGTTTGATGGAAGGGACAGTGGCCATGGACAAAAAAGTAGATCTCAGAGTTCTGCTAGGAACATAGAAGGCCAAACGCTTCCTGATGTATATAGGCCCTATCAGATGGAGTGCCTTATAGGCAAGGGTTAATGCCTTAAAGGTGATCCTTTTGGACATCGAGAGCCAATGCAGCTTTCTCAGCAGCTCAGATGCCCTCGCTCTCCGCTGCAGACCATAAATGGCTCTAGCAGCGGAATTCTGCACAATCTGCAAACGTGAAAGAAGAAATTTAGGCAGCCCCAGATAGAGCACATTCGCATAATCAAGGCGAGAGCCTATCAGTGCCTGAACAGTTATCTTTCTGTGATGAAAAGACAGCAGTGGAAGAAACTTGCGCAGCATCTTCAGGATACCAAAGCCTTTACCCACAAGGCCAAGGATCTGAGGTCTGAAAGAGAGACCATCATCAATCTGAAAGCCTAGATTTTTTACAGTAGACAAAGCAGCTGCCGGAGGAAACATATCGGCAGGCCACCATGTCTTCCAACTGGGGTCCGGGGGGCACCCAAAAAAGAGCAATTCCGATTTGTCGGAATTACCTTTCAGACTGTGCTGCTGAAACCAGTCGAAAACGGCCCCCAGACAGTCTCTGATCCGTAAGCCGTCAAAGTCAGAGCCCTTTGCACAGGTAAAGAGGAGCTGGGTGTCGTCAGCATAAGATATAATCTGGGCACCGAACGCCTCCGCCACTGCCGCCAGAGGAGCCATATAGATATTAAAAAGAGTGGGGCTTAAGATGGAACCCTGAGGCACTCCGACTTCCAAAGACGGCATCTCGGAGGAAAAGGGGGGTGCCCAGACTGTTTGCCACCGGCCGGTCAAAAATGATCTGAACCAATTTAGCACCGTTCCCCGAAGTCCAATCTCCCAGAGTCTTGAAAGGAGACCGTCGTGGGGAACGGTGTCAAAGGCCGCCGACAGATCCAGCAATACCAGGATGGCCTTTCCTCCAGTGTCTAATACCTCCCTAATGGCATCGGTGATTTCAAGAAGAGCGGTCTCCGTGCTCATATTCGCACGAAAACCCGATTGGGTATCATGCAGAATATTATTGCTCTCGATGAAGATAGAAAGAGAGGCATGCACATGTTTCTCAACCACTTTTGCCAGAGCAGGGAGGAGGGAGATAGGCCTATAGTTGGAATGGATTAGAGGGTCCAGATTGGGCTTTTAACTAGCGGCAGGATCAGGGCGTGCTTCCAAGCTTGGGGGACTACTCCAGTGCTCAGGGATCTATTTAGCACTGGATTAAGCAAGAAATTCAAGGCAGGCGCTACTCGTCCAAGACATTTAGCAGGGCAGGGATCCTGCGGGGAGCCGGATTTCAGCTGGGAGAGGAGATCTAGTGAGGCTGCGGGTAGTAAAGGCGAGAATTCAGATAAAAAAAGACCTTCCACCACCCCGGATGGAGACAAAGCCGATCTAATCTCGGGTGTGGCTGCAAGGCTCACAGGGGGAAAAGTACCTTGAATGGATTTAATTTTAGTCGTAAAGAAGATTGCGAGTTGGGCAACCCAGGATTCAGTGTGAGAATGTGAGGGCAGGATAGAAGTAGGGGAGACAAACTCCTTAACGATGCGAAAGACTTCTTTACTTATGTTTTCAGCATCGTCAATCCTTTTTTCGAAATAGGCTTTTTTTCCAGCCATAATATGGCTGTGATACAGCTTGATAGCTTCCCTATATTTCATTTTGTCCCCGGGATCGTACAAGCGGCGCCATGCCCTTTCGGCTTTCTTACACTCACGTCGCATCTCACCAAGAGAGGGAGTGAACCATGGGGCAGAAACGCGACGACAAGGTTTGCTAGACGTTTTCTCGGGAGCTAGAGGGGCACCACGTAATTACCCGATGACTATCTTGAAATCGGCTGCAATGAATCCTATCATGTTTGACATAAAAAATGTTGGAATCATACCCCCACACCATAAGCGGTGTAGGATGTATGATTCCAAGCACTGGAAGAGTCCTCCATAGGCTCTCAGTGTTCCCGGTACCAGTCTTCTAGACCCGTACTGCACAAAATAGTTGCTGCTGACCAGAGACACGATTCTGACCTCCCGCTGCTGAGCCAAGCTCGAGCAGGGGAAGGCAGAACAATAGGCAAAAGTAATTCAGCACGCTCCTGATCAGGAAAGTGTCACTCGTATTGCACTCAGAATGTGAAATAGTTCCTCTTTTTCAATAAAGTCGATTCAACAAAATTCTGTATTTGGAGGCAATCCAATTTATTGTACCTTTTTCTTCAAATGATACTGTAGAATTAACGACATTCTACTTGTACAATGTAACATTTGCCCAATGCATTTCGGGCTGTTGAGCCCTTCATCAGGGGCAGCACTCTGGAAGGATAAAACCACGAGTCAGCATTGAGTCTTAAGAGTAAAGCAATTAAATTGTTAAACTAAACTAACGCATGCGGGTAGCAGGAAACTGTGCAGAGGGGTCCCGAAAGGTAAATCCAAGATAGATCGATAAGTGAAAAGATAATGTGTTCAGAAAAAGTGGTTACCGCAGATGTGCGAAGTTCAACAGTTAGTAGTCTTAATAGACCAAGTGAGATAATCGCATGAGAGTCGCGGTGTCTTCCGTGAAGAAAAGAGAAACCGAACGTGCATAAGGGTCTAGCCCGGGTGTTTAATTGAACGAGGAAAAAAGAAAAGAAAGCGGGTGTTTCCGACTTGAGAAGTCGTGAACAGTAATCACTGGTAGATAATAAAAAAATGGTGAAGAATGCGTGCAGTTACCAACGTGTGAACAAAGAATGCACACGTAGTTATAAGGACAAACTCGCAATCCCAAAAATAAACTTACTATTCAACGTGCAAACTCAAATATATTCACGGTGCGTGAAATGCTTCCAAACGCTCCAAACGAGTGTGAGAGTCCGACGAGTAGCGGTCATGTGACAGTAAAGCACGCGAGTGTATAAGAAAGAGAATAGTTACGAACTACAAAGAAAACAGACTCGTAGTTCATGAAACGGTTAATAAAATGTAAAGGAGAATGAAAGAAGTGAACAAAGCGTAATCGTAAATGAATGGTGAGTGAGTAGAAAGTGAAGTTGAATGCTAAAAGAAGCAAAGGTAAAAATAAAAATAGAAATAAAGTAAGACTTCAACTCATGTGTATATGCAAAACATCCTTATAGTGTACATGTATAAGTATTCATTAGGTCAATACATCAATAAAAAAGGTGAGACTACGAAATAGGAACAATTAGACAGATCGTTCTGAATATACAAGGGGTCCTAATGTGTTTTTCGAAACATGGAAGTGAAACATAAAGCGATCCTGAACAAGTGGTTGAACAAAATAGCTTGAGTGTCGGTAACCAAGGGTCACTAGGTTCCAAAAAAAAGGGGCAACTTCTAACTGAATATGATTAGTTCCTAGGTAGGAGACATGGTTACAAAAAACAGCTCAGGTCATAACGCTCATTAAGACCTTTTGGATGTGTGGAATTCCGTTTGTGTATCCAAAAGATTTCTCTTTGTAGCAGATGTTTGGTATTGTCCCATCCCCTTAAGAGGGGAATGTGTTCAAGAATAAGGAACCGTAGTTGACAGATGTTATGTTGATGCTCATGAAAGTGTTTGGCGATTGGAGATTTGGCCTGTCTTGTTCTGATGTTACTTTTATGTTCATTGATTCTTATGCGGATTTTCCTTTCTGTTTTGCCCACATAGACCAAGCCACATGGGCATTTTAACATGTACACTACATTCTGACTATTGCATGTGGCTGTTACCTTGAGTTTAATTGGATGGCCATCCAGTGGATGTTGAATATTGGTGCCCTTGATGATCGAATTACAGTTGCCACAATTTAGACATGGTAACGTTCCTTTGTAGGTGCTTGTAGAAAGGTCTTTGGTTTTAGATAAAATTTGTTTGAAATTCTGTGATCTTTGGTAGGCAAATCTTGGAGGTAATTCAAACACATTTTTTAAATCCGTTTCGGAGCTCAACATTGGCCAGTATCTGAGAATGTTTTTTTTAATGTAGAAACTCTGTGTAGAAAATTTAGACACAAATGCCGTTCTTTCTTCCGACATTTTAAACGATTTGGGTTGCAACAACATTAATCATGTAGGTTTGTCTGCCTTAGAAATGGCGTTTTCAAGGACATTGATGGGGTAATCCCGTTTTTTAAATTTGGAAATACATGTTGATTTGATGGTTTCATAAAGATCATTAGTGCTTGAAATCCTTTTCAGTCTCAATAGTTGGGAGTATGGTAAATGATTCTTGAGTGATGGTTGATGGAAACTGTGAAAATGTAAAAGGTTATTGCGATCAGTAGGTTTGGTGTAGACTTGTGTGATTAAGTTTCCTTGGTTAATTGTTATGAGAGTGTCCAGAAATGTTATGGACTCTTTACTTATGGAATGGGTAAATTCGATACGTTGGTCTACTGTATTGAGAGTGTTGATGAGAGATTCAAGCAGATTTATTGAGCCTTTCCATAAAATAAAAATGTCATCAATATACCTTTTGTAAAGGATTAAGTGTTCAACCCAATCCTGTTTGGTTAAGATGTTGTCCAATTCGAAACGGTGCATGTAAAGGTTAGCATACGTTGGAGCGGCACAATTGCCCATAGAAGTGCCAGAGCATTGAATGTAAAATGTTCCTGACCATTCAAAGTAACTATGGTATACAGCACGCTCCTGATCAGGAAAGTGTCACTCGTATTGCACTCAGAATGTGAAATAGTTCCTCTTTTTCAATAAAGTCGATTCAACAAAATTCTGTATTTGGAGTCAATCCAATTTATTGTACCTTTTTCTTCAAATGATACTGTAGAATTAACGACATTCTACTTGTACAATGTAACATTTGCCCAATGCATTTCGGGCTGTTGAGCCCTTCATCAGGGGCAGCACTCTGGAAGGATAAAACCACGAGTCAGCATTGAGTCTTAAGAGTAAAGCATTTAAATTGTTAAACTAACCTAACGCATGCGGGTAGCAGGAAACTGTGCAGAGGGGTCCCAAAAGGTAAATCCAAGATAGATTGATACGTGAAAAGATAATGTGTTCAGAAAAAGTGGTTACCGCGGTTGTGCGAAGTTCAACAGTTAGTAGTCTTAATAGACCAAGTGAGATAATCACATGAGAGTCGCGGTGTCTTCCGTGAAGAAAAGAGAAACCGAACGTGCATAAGGGTCTAGCCCGGGTGTTTAATTAAACGAGGAAAAAAGAAAAGAAAGCGGGTGTTTCCGACTTGAGAAGTCGTGAACAGTAATCACTGGTAGATAAAGTGAAATTAAAAAATGGTGAAGAATGCGTGCAGTTACCAACGTGTGAACAAAGAATGTACACGTAGTTATAAGAACAAACTCGCAATCCCAAAATAAACTTACTATTCAACGTGCAAACTCAAATATATTCACGGTGCGTGAAATGCTTCCAAGCGCTCCAAACGAGTGTGAGAGTCCGACGAGTAGCGGTCATGTGACAGTAAAGCACGCGAGTGTATAAGAAAGAGAATAGTTACGAACTACAAAGAAAACAGACTCGTAGTTCATGAAACGGTTAATAAAATGTAAAGGGGAATGAAAGAGGTGAACAAAGCGTAATCGTAAATGAATGGTGAGTGAGTAGAAAGTGAAATAGAATGCTAAAAGAAGCAAAGGTAAAAATAAAAATAGAAATAAAGTAAGACTTCAACTCATGTGTATATGCAAAACATCCTTATAGTATACATATAAGTATTCATTAGGTCAATACATCAATAAAAAAGGTGAGAAAACGAAATAAGAACAATTAGACAGATCGTTCTGAATGTACAAGGGGTCCTAATGTGTTTCTCGAAACATGGAAGTGAAACATAAAGCGATCCTGAACAAGTGGTTGAACAAAATAGCTTGAGTGTCGGTAAGCAAGGGTCACTGGGTTCCAAAAAAAAGGGGCAACTTCTAACTGAATATGATTAGTTCCTAGGTAGGAGACATGGTTACAAAAAACAGCTCAGGTCATAACGCTCATTAAGACCTTTTGGATGGGTGGAATTCAGTTTGTGTATCCAAAAGATTTCTCTTTGTAGCAGATGTTTGGTATTGTCCCGTCCCCTGAAGAGGGGAATTTGTTCAAGAATAAGAAACCGTAGTTGACAGATGTTATGTTGATGCTCATGAAAGTGTTTGGCGATTGGAGATTTGGCCTGTCTTGTTCTGATGTTACTTTTATGTTCATTGATTCTTATGCGGATTTTCCTTTCTGTTTTGCCCACATAGACCAAGCCACATGGGCATTTTAACATGTACACTACATTCTGACTATTGCATGTGGCTGTTACCTTGAGTTTAATTGGATGGCCATGCAGTGGATGTTGAATATTGGTGCCCTTGATGATCAAATTACAGTTGCCACAATTTAGACATGGTAACGTTCCTTTGTAGGTGCTTGTAGAAAGGTCTTTGGTTTTGGATAAAATTTGTTTGAAATTCTGTGATCTTTGGTAGGCAAATCTTGGAGGTAATTCAAACACATTTTTGAAATCCGTTTCGGTGCTCAACATTGGCCAGTATCTGAGAATGTTTTTTTTAATGTAGAAACTTTGTGTAGAAAATTTAGACACAAATGCCGTTCTTTCTTCTGACATTAGGCATCCATTCACAGACAGGATTTAGTGTATTGGGGCCGGGTGGGTACACTTGCCAGTGCCACTCAGTCTGCATGAGGGTCACATCAGGTGTCTCCATGCATAGTCCAGTTCAAACCAGCGCTCTGGCATGAAACTGGACAAAGGACATGGGAGTAACTACCCCCCTGTCCAGACCCTCCCCTGAATCGTCCCAACCCTTTCCTTAGGGTACTTAAGAACTTATCTGGGTGTCGGTCCCTATATTCGTCGTGGGACAACATTCAATTCAGATACCACTTCTACTTCTACCGGCTGGGCACTCTGGACTTCGATGGACTTCGTTTGGGCTCCAATTTATCTCCCTTTCAGTCTGCTGCAGCGTCGGTGCCTGTGCACCATACAAGAATCTTTCAATACCTCTGGGCATCCGAGACTTATGAAGTGAAGGAGGCACTTCCCTGCATTCGCAGGCATCGCAACGAAGCTGACCCATCTGCTGATTCTGAGCTCCTACGGACTCCGAAAGGCTCTGCAACACAGGTAGTGGTTCTCCACAGCTCTCGAGGCCTGCCTTGCCCTCTCACCAAGTGTGAGGCCAGTGTCCCTCGTGGGAGCCGCAGGAACCAAACCCCTGTGCAATGCATTGACTTGCACTTGCAAAGGCTTGTTGACTTCCTTCCACCAAGATCTTCAGGCTCCAAGTAGCCCCAACCTCAAGCATCTCCAGTGACCAAAGTCTTTGTCCAAATCGCATCGTTTGCACCGTGGCCTGCATCTTTTGGTGAGCTGCTCATGCTCCTCTTGCGACTCCAGTGCCTCCGGCCTGTGAGTCCTGTTGAGGCTCATCTTTTCTTCTTTTGGGCTCTCCTGATTGCTCAGGGCCTGCCCTGACTCCCCTGCTTCTGGTGAGTCCCCTGGACCTTGCTGGTCCCGAAATTGCACCTTCTTCGACTCATGCATTGGTTGGATTTGCCAAGGCTTGTTAGTGTGCCCTCCAGACACCGGCCCCCTCAGCACTCAATATCTGATGTGGGACAGTTCATGCATGGCTCCTGGTCTTCCTCAGTATCGCCTGGTCCTTACAGCTGCAGAGTCAAGGTCCTAGTCAGCTCTCCTGCAACCCCCGACATTGGTAGGCATTTGTCACTCCTGAGTGACATAGGCTCTGTTGCCTCTGCTTACAGGTACCTCTCAACTAGAATCCACCTTTAGATTCCACCGGACACTTTCTCCTTCAGCAGCGGCACTTTCCTGAAGTACTCCACTGGGTTCGACTGCGGTTTCCAACACCATTTCACACCTATGCACCCAGCTTCCCTTATGTAGGTAACGTGGGTACTACGGTATCTATGGGTGGGGTGACTCTCCAACCTTCTGTCTTCCATTGGGTTTCATCAGAGTCCACTGGGAAGGGTCCTTAATCTTTAAATTTCCAACCACAACATGCACGTTGATTTGTACAGAGCACGCAGTCATGTTTCCACACTGCACATGCTCTCCGTAGGGTTCCTAGTCACTCACCTTGGGTGGTTCCTTGAGTACCCAGCACTTCTACATCCTCTCGACATTGTCTTGACCCGAGTCGTGGTTCTTATACCACTTTCTTAGTATATGGTTGGCCTCCTCCCCTCCCCGGACCACTGTGTATTTTGTGCTATTTACTTGATTTCTATGCTAAGTATTGTGTGCATTGTGTATATCTCCAGGTAGGAGATATTGTTATGTGTTAGACAGTATCATCCCACAACCCGCTGTTAAAAAATTTACACAGATAACGTAATTAATAATTAAGTATTAATAACCAATTATTAGATAAATAAGAATATATTATTTACCACGCTTAACAATATAAAATATGAAATACATAAATATTGAATATTAAAAATATTAATTAATTAATTATTATTAAAAAACTTCCCACCTACTCCCTTATAAACCCACAACCCGCTCTTAAAAAATTACACAATTAACATATATACAAATTAATTATTAATAATGAACAACCAATTAATAACTAATTAATAACAACTTAATTACCACAAATAACAATATAAAATCTTAAATAGTTATTTATTAGATAACAAAACAGATATTAATTAAATAATTATAATTAAATTACTTCCCACCCTATTCACTTATAAACCCACAACCCGCTCCTAAAAAACATAACACAATTAAGATATTTACTAAATAGTTATTATTAATTACCAACCAATTAATAACTAATTACTAATGAATAAATCAACACAATTAATAATATAAAATATTAAATACCTAAATATTAATTATTACAACTTATTAATTACTTTATTATAATTCAATTACTTCCCACCCTATTACCCTATAAACCCACAACCCGCTACGGAACAAAACACAAAATTGAATTAAAAAAAATCTATAACTTCTAAAAATTATTATTACATTTATTGTAATTAAATTACTTCCCACCCTAGTCCCCTATAAACCAAAAACCAGCTACGGAAGTAAAAGGCAAAATGTACTTTAAAAAACATTAGTAACTTCTAAAAATGTAGCACATATATTCAAAAATAAATGCAATACTTCCACACAAAAATAGAACACATACATTAAAAATACACTCTGAAATACATAACACTAAATAAAACAACGATATTTTTAACAACAATATTTTTGCAAACGATATTAATTACTTCGATATTTGGGAAAACTATATTACTTACCTTCAACGCGATATTCTTGACAACGATATTCTGACAGCAGATATTTTTATATGTCGATATTTTCGACTCGATATTAGTGTTAGTCGATATTTGCAACTCAATATTATGTCTGTTTACCATCATATACTGGGCCAGATTCTCACATTGGTGACATTGTCACTGACATTGTCACTGGGTGTTAGAGGACAAACAGTTACAAATGTAGCATGTCTACAGCTTCTTCTCGACGCGCTCAACTAGCCGAGGGAACCACTCTCGATTGCGTAGGGCTCTTTTGTAGGCTATGATACCACGGTGTCCTTCATTTCACAGCTCAATGACTAGCTGTCTTAGGCTTTAACGTATGACTATTCTAAAAAACACTCAATATTATGCCTTCTTGAGTGACTGCTAACTCATCCTGTACATTATTGAACTTTTGGAATTCAACATCATCAGCAAGGTACTTCTTCTCCATGACTGTGTAGCAATAGGTTCTTTGATGCAGATCATGTCTTTATTGGCATTGGTGGCAGCAATGATTTATTCCATCAAATCATTGTCCAGTCACTGCTATTTCTTTGAAAAATTGAAATGTACATTTATTACACACACTACTAAAAATTATGCATTACTTTACATATATAAACATTAGGTGGATTTAAATACCTTTGGTGATACCTTATATCACATTTGATCAACAGTGGGTCATGAACCATATAATTACGATACCCTCAACCTATAGCAGATGCCACATCACAATATAAGGGGGTATCATTTTAAATAAATGAAGCAGGCCTATTGGCTTTGTCAAGGGGTCACCACATCAATGTATAAAACAAGCCTATTGGCTTTGTCAGGGTGAGACGTTGCTGGGCTGTGTAGGCAAAACTGGAGCAAAACTGTATTTTAAAGCATATTTCACCTACATGTACAATGCAGTGAAAGCACTGCAGATTTCCCCTACTGAGCTATCTAGGAGTGCCCACTAACAGCACAATGCCTACCCCAGGTCAGCATCTATCCTTGCAGAGTCCGTTCTGCACCAGAATATCTTTGTGCAATTACCTGGCTTTGTATGACAGTAGTCTAATATGCACTGCCCGTACACATACGCACATGTCTGTGCACACGTGTTTACCTATAACCAGCAGTGGCTGGCGTAACACAACTTAAGGGAACCCCCTGCAAGGTACATGGAGGGACAACAGCTGCAGATTTAATCAGGAGCTCTCAGGCCAGAGTACTGTGCTGAGGGGCCCCCTGCAGCTGGGGCACCCCACACCACGGGGTCTGGGTGGACCTGTGTTACGCCATTGGTAACCAGCCCTCTGCCTCTTACGCTAGCTGCTTTGCAGTGGCTGTATCTTACATGGCAGACACTGGCAGTAAACACTCTCAGTCCAGTTACCATTAAATTAACATGAGACTCAGGTTGTAAGATTCACCCACGGCAAAATTAAAAAAACTGGGTGATCAAAAGCAAAACTTCTGGTGGACTAAATGGGCAGAACCCATTTGCAACAATAGGAAATAGACATAAAGGGTATTAGCAAAGTAAAATATTGACCACCAGTCCTGGTGCAGAACTGCACTTCTTTTTGTGAACAAGTGATGAGGGAAAATGCTGTCTATCACAGTACAATATAGCAAATGGCTGAAGTAAACTGGCTCACTGTCCCATGCTTTTAGCTGTAGTGAGTGGAAGAAAAATGTAAAGGACAGTTGAACAGATGGATAAAGATGGCAAACTCAAAGCTCTCCTATATATGTAATTATGTACATATATGTGTGTATGTATTTTTTATTTATGAATGATTGTGAGAACATGAGGCTGCTTTGGTGAGAAAGCTGAAAATGCAATGGCTTAGCTAGTTACCCATCTAGTTATTTAATTGCCCTCAGTGGATAAAAATTGTTCACAATCTTTCTTCTCCAACAAGGAGCTCCCAAAGGTTCATTTCTGGAACTGACTTTCTTCAGTCTTCACATCAACCATATGGGATGGCGGATTGTACCTGGCGTGTGTGTGGGAGGTTGGCGTTCTCACTCCTCTAACTTGGAAAGAGCGCGGCTGTGCCTGGGGCAGCGAAGCGAAGTGAAAGCGGCGCATTTTTCTTCTCCGTTCGGCGGTGTTTGGAACGGTGTCCCTCTGAGCTCTCCCACTCGATCTTCGCCCGAACGTCTCCACGATAAGTTACCAGGTGTGGATGGGGGCCCGCCGGAGGTAAGGAGAGGCAGGTGAGGAAGACCGTGGCGGTGGCGGCTGTTTGGATGCACGCGAGCTGCATTTTTCACCATACTGCAGCTATATAATATCGAACTTTGGACATAGGATGTGAATTCTTCCTGACTATACTAGTCCCTTGCTCACTTTGCCACTGGATTCAAGCAAGCCTGGCTGAAGGCGGCTGAAATGCCAGAAACCGGTCCTAGGAAGCTTGTTTCCGGTCCAGGGAAGACATGGCTTGGCAGTTCGGGCTGGACTGTTCCCATGAGGCACAGGGTCAGATTGATTTGCATATGGCCATGTCTGAACTGGGGTGGCAGAGTGGGTTAAAGAACGGTGATGGATTAAACCCAAATCACTTGACTGGGGGCCAGTGCTTGCAATGTTCAACACTCCGTCCATCATTTCCTTTGGTTTTTGCTTTGTTCGCCATAAGTTGGCAGGGTATGCTCAGACGTGAGTCCCTTGCTCACTTTGCCACTGGATTCAAGCAAGCCTGGCTGAAGACGGCTGAAATGCCAGAAACCGGTTTTAGGAAGCTTTTTTCCAGTCCAGGGAAGACATGGCTTGACAGTTCGGGCTGGACTGTTCCCATGAGGCACAGGGTGAGACTGATTTGCATATGGCCATATCTGAACTGGGGTGGCAGAGTGGGCTAAAGAACGGTGATGGATTAAACCCAGATCACTTGACTGGGGGTGAGTGCTTGCAATGTTCAACACTCCGTCCATCATTTCCTTTGGTTTTTGCTTTGTTCGCCATAAGTTGGTAGGGTGTGCTCAGACGTGAGTCCCTTGCTCACTTTGCCACTGGATTCAAGCAAGCTTGGCTGAAGATGGCTGATTTGCCAGAAACCGGTCCTAGGAAGCTTGTTTCCGGTCCAGGGAAGACATGGCTTGGCAGTTCGGGCTGGACTGTTCCCATGAGGCACAGGGTCAGACTGATTTGCATATGGCCATGTCTGAACTGGGGTGGCAGAGTGGGCTAAAGAACGGTGATGGATTAAACCCAGATCACTTGACTGGGAGTGAGTGCTTGCAATGTTCAACACTCCGTCCATCATTTCCTTTGGTTTTTGCTTTGTTCGCCATAAGTTGGCAGGGTATGCTAAGACGTGAGTCCCTTGCTCACTTTGCCACTGGATTCAAGCAAGCCTGGTTGAAGACGGCTGAAATGCCAGAAATCGGTCTTAGGAAGCTTGTTTCCGGTCCAGGGAAGACATGGCTTGGCAGTTCAGGCTGGACTGTTCCCATAAGGCACAGGGGCAGACTGATTTGCATATGGCCATGTCTGAACTGGGGTGGCAGAGTGGGCTAAAGAACGGTGATGGATTAAACCCAGATCACTTGACTGGGGGTGAGTGCTTGCAATGTTCAACACTCCGTCCATCATTTCCTTTGGTTTTTGCTATACTAATCAAACGGCACCTTTGCATATTGTATGCCCTGCTTTAACCGATATAGATTCGGGCCTCATTGTTTTTCACACATTAGGTGCCTTTGCATGCCTGCTTTAACCGACAATACAATAGACTCTGGCCCCTTTCATAGGTCCAACTCCACGCTGTACCAAGGGAGAAGTTGCCTGTGGAAGCTTTTCGAACTCTATTCCTCATTGGGCGTATATGTGTAATTAAAAGCGGCATATTTCATTAGCACTTACTGCGCTATTCCAAGGGTTGCAAGGAGTGGTAAGGAGGCGTCCTAGTGGAACTGCGGCCAGAATGGTGAAACTGCTCAATGCCCGTCTCGAGGTTAAAACTCGTCGCGCCCAGGCTAAGGAGATTAAAGAAACTGCCAGACTAGCCTGTAAGGAAAACGTTCCAAATCTGCTTGACCTCGATTTGACTTTTGAGAGCTCAGAGGATGAGGTCCCAGCCTCTGCTGTACCTTTGGATCAGGCTGGCTTAGTGGGTGTGGCTGACAAGAACACAGCAATGGGTATGCCTGGATTAGCCCCACAAGAGATCTCAGGGTCCGAAGGTCTTAAAAAGGCGAGAGCAACATAAGAAGCTAAACAATTTTCATTATTCTTGAAAAAAGCTACTTTGCAGTCCTCTTCCTCTGGCTCTAGCTCTGCCCTCAAGTTCTCTAAGGAATCTTCGGCTGTTATTTCTCCATCAGCCCTAACATCAGCAGCTGCAGATTTGGTCCCTTCGAGTTTGGTAAAACCGCAGGCGTCTTTGAAAACTGGTCCCATTGTAACCACGGAAATATTTCTGGACCAAATATACAATCAGGATGAGACAACATCTCTAACTCCCCCGATCAATCAGATAGAGAGAAGAGCAGGATATTTAGGAAGCACGGGAGCCCCGGAAAATCCTGATGCACCAGAACCGACCATCATCACATCTAGTGCCCCCAGTACTATATTGACTTTTCAAGCTAAGTCACCAACTCACCTCCAGGTTCAGGCTCCTTTACAAGAGCCTGTATCCTTAACTGGTGTGATGTTTCCTGAGAGGATTTTTGAAGGGAGCTCCTCTTCTGCTGTGGACCCTCCCCAGATCATTTCTAGTCCCAATCTGGAACCAGTTGGTGATTTTCAGATGAGTGTCAAAGACATGCTAAACTTAATCCTGGAGGAAGTCCACGAGTTGAAAAGAACTCAGAAAGCTGAACTTGCCTCTCCTCATCAACGCCTAAAGAATATCGAAGGCACAATGTCAACCCTTCCAGTGAAATTGCAGGAGGCAGAAGCTAGGATTTCAGCCTTAGAGGACCAGATGACCATCGTAATGGGAGAGGCCAAAGCGGCGGCTAAAACTAACCACACCCTTGAGCACAAACTGGAGGAGTTAGAAAATCACTCTCGGAGGGCCAATCTCCGGAGAGTGGGAATTCCGGAAGGAATCGAGGGCTCTCAAACCCTGCAGTGGGTAGACTCATTTATCAAACAAAAGGTTATCCCAGAGTTTGATGGTGATCGTGCTCCAGCGCTGAACGCTACAAATCCCCTCGCTACAGACCAGACCACAAATCATTCACTCATTCACTGGTGGGGCCCATAACACCTAACATTCATTCTTCTTTCAGATCAATGGTCCTCAAGAGAGGGGAGTTTCTCTTCTTTTATTCCATGCGCTGGAAATGGGAGGATGAGTGCACCAATCACCTGATGAGTAACGACAAGTTTACCTACACCTCCCTACCTCACCAGGATCTCAATACATTATAACCTAGCAGTTCCTCCCATACTATTGGCCATGGATAAGCTAGTTGCTGGGAATAGCAACACTTATTCTTCTAAGCAATATACATTGAAATACTTCAAATAATAACCCAACACAGTTCTTTAAATGCAATAATATGTTTATCTAATTAAAGCATAAGGAAATCATATAGCATTCAATATTTTAGTTCGCATATTTACCTAATCTGGCTAAATGGCGTCCTCTATGTCAAATTCAGATCTTTCGTCTCTATGTCCATAAATCAAAGAAACAGTTCTTAAGTTAATTGGGCATCAGATCAGTCCATCAGAGTCTCTGGTAAGCAGTTGTCCAGCAGTGTCACCGTCCTCTCCGTCAGCATAACGTCGGGCAATCTAGTAAAGTGATAGTGTGCCAAAAGGAATAAGCCCACCTCCTACCCTCTCTAGTCTACTTTTATAGTAAATTTTATCAGCAAAATGTTTCAATACATATTTCAGAACAAATTTAAGTGGTTAAACCAGGATCATTCTTCCTGATTCTCATACATTAAATGTTGCATTAGATGCAGCTTCTCAATTTGCGAATAATTAGCAACAGTTTCTAGTCCATTCAGGGCATGTTGATTCCCATGCGGGGTTGTGTCCTTAGTGTCATCAATCATAACAGTTCATAGTTTAAGGAAGCCCTTTGTTTGATGCTTGGCACTCCTCCCAGGATGTCCTTCACGGGTACAGTCTGCCTGGGGTCAGGACGAGGTTATTGTTGCTCATCTTTTAGCGCAGGCGCACTTCACTCAGTGACTTCTGTGTCATGTCGGGGCATCAGAATAGGGTGGCAGCCATTTTGTGGCCACTCCAGAAAGGTCAACTTAAGCAAAGAAACATAAAACGTAATTAATACATGGAAATGACTATTCAAATGTTATTCCCTCACTAACCCCTCTATGTGTGTGTATTTATCTAGCAAAAGCAACACGCATTGCAGTTTTATACTCACAATTTAAAGCACGATTCACAAATCACATCACAAAAGCAACATTAACATGCAAATTCTAAATATCTGATATTAGTATGCGTACGAAATTAGTTTACGTATCAATCAAGCCATGCAAATGCGATTCCCACGTGTATTTTCTAATTAGTAATGTTGATTAATCAAACCCACAGCAAACAAATAATACCATTAATGTTAAACAATTATTCATGTTAATTCAAAATGATGAAATGGAGGAGGTATACAATTCTTAGGGAAAACCTCGCTCCAGCAATCGCACCATCACTAGGGCTCACCGTGTCCCTGCGCACCCGTTCCCGAATTCCACGGTTCCACGCACAATTTTATAAAATTTTGCAGACTATCGCATAAAAGAGAGCATACTGTCGAAAGCAGTCCAGCAGAGACAATTTCCAGTGAATGAGACTCTAAAATGTCACATTTTTTCAGATATGACTGCTGTGGCGGCGCGTAGGGGGAAAGAATTCGTGAAGATCCTCCATTTATTTAAAGCGAATGGGGCAAAAGCATCCCTCGCCCAGCAGTCTAAATTGAAGGTCCTGGTTAAGGGCAAATTTTTTATGTTCTCTGATCTGGATGAAGCCCAGGAACTACTAAAAGAGATTTCGCAGGGCTCGGGGATTTAGGGGGAGATCCTGTTTATTATTATAACCATATGGGCTAGGATACTGGAGGGTTTTGGTGGGTTTAGCTACGCTTACCCGTCGCTTCTTTCATTGAAGGCCCAGTTAAAGATGTGTTGTGTGTTCAGCTGCTAAACTGATTATAGCAGGGGCTGAATCCTTATTGTGCATGTTTGCTTGTAGGTGTACTTTTTTGATAGTTATTTCCAGCTTTGCTGACACCTAAGTTAGATAGGGAAAGAGTTTTTACAGGGCTCCAGGGCTTAGAAGGATCTGCTTGAGGTAAAATATTAGTTATTGTCATCGTTAGAAATTGTGAGGTCAGGTAGGTGTGCTTTCTCGCCCCTGTTCCCGGGAGGTCAAGGTGTCTTTCTAATCATGATCAATCTTAACTGGGGTTTTGTCACTTGGATCATATATTTGCTTGCAGGCTTCAATATATTTGATAAAATTGAGAATTGCTGGGGGGGCTAGGGGTAAGATCACTCGGGTGTAATTACATGACACCCTGGTTGGAGTGGGGGGGTGAAATGTGGTCAGCGTGGTTGGTGGGGGTTTTTCCACGTTTTAGGGCAAGGGGGTATGTGGGGTGGGACAGGAGTATAAAAAAAATGAAGTCCTTTTATTGCAAATGCATTTACGTTTTATACATCCATATTTGAGTTTGACTCTGGGTAGGATGTTTATCAGGTTTAGGTTTTGGTTAGGTTTTAACTATGGCTAGTAAAGAATTGCTAAGAGTGGTTTCTTTTAATGTTAATGGTCTCAACAATCAAAAGAAAATGCGGGCAATTGAATAATGGATTAAAACAGAAAACCCGGCGGTGATATTTCTACAAGAGATCCATATACCAGCTGTAAGACTGCCAGATTTTTCTATGTTTAGGTCTTGGGCAGCTTATAGGGGATTCTCCTCGTCTTCTGCTTCCCATAGGGGGACAGCAATATTTTTAAATAAAAAACTTCAGGCGGAGATTCTTAATTTTGAGAAAGATCAGCAGGGCTGCTGGTGTTGGGTTACCTGCATTCTTAGACAAAGCCAGAGACCGATTACTTTTGTTAGCATATATGCCCCAATTGAGGACAACTCTAAGATCTACGAGGATTTGTTTCAGTCCCTAATCCAGGTTCCTGGTGAACTGATCCTGCGGGGCGATTTTAATGTCCTAATGAATCCAAAAATAGACTCCTCAGTGCAGGCTAAACGGCAGTTGAAACCTAAATCCTTTAGAACCTTACAACACTATGAAAGAACCTTAGATCTACAGGATCCCTGGCGCGCAGCCTTTCCATCCAAAATAACGTATACTTGCTGGTCAGGTAGATTCCGCACCTCTTCACGGATTGATTTTTTTCTGGTTTCTCGGAGGCTGTGTTTTAACCAGCAGAGATTTCTACATAATGGTTTCTCTGATCATGCTATGCTGGTGCTTGAGGTGCAGTTAGGAAATTGTGTAGATCCCCTAAAGGTTGGTTGTTGAACAGCAGTGGCGGCTCCCCCATTGGGGCGTGGGGGCGTTGCCCCACTGCTTTCTCGCAGTGCGAGAAGGCAGAAACATAAACGGTATAAACTACCATTTATGTTTCTGCCTTCTCGCATTGCGAGAAAGCAGAAGTGCCTCTGTGCCTGGTTGGGGGCGGAGGGGGTGGGCGGTCCTGCTCGAGGGCCGGGGGGAGTGGCTTACCCACTGTTGTGGGTACTGACTCTTTGGTCAGCCCTGAGCCGATCAAACAGTCAGTACCCACAACAGTGGGTAAGCCACTCCCCCCGGCCCTCGAGCAGGACCGCCCACTCTTCGTCTTTCTCTATGCAGAGAAAACGTCCCGGCTGGGGCGCTAGTCTGCTGCGCCAACCAGCGTCTGATTGGCTTCCCTCGCTGCGTAGTGGAGGGAAGCTCAAGCTGCCTGCTTCCTGCAGCAGGAAGGAACACGCGGACCCACCATTACAGGCCGAGCGGAGGCAGTGCGGTATCCCGGCGGGCGGCACTCAGGTACGTTTTATTTTATTTTAAATTAATTGTGTTTTATTGCCCACCCGCGGGCCGCGACCCCCCCCCCTCCGTCGAGCATGCCGGCCGCGCTGGTTACTACGTGGTTATGGAAAATAACCACAGTGCCAATTTAACAAAGTTTTTCACAGTGAATATGAAGTACTTAATGACATAGATATTTACCTCTCTTGCTGACGACATATATGTTTACTTCTAATGTGGCACTTTAAATATTCTTTCACTGCGTAATGAAAACTGTTGAGAGTGACTTTAAAATATAGAAAGAAATGTCTTCCAAAGACTTTCACAATGCCCATTTAAAATCAATTACCAATCGCTCAAAATACGCGAACTATTTAAAGGAGAATATTTACACTCACCTAAAAATATTCACCATCATGTCATCAAATCTTTAATTTGCTTTCGAAGCATTGTATTTCAATTTTAATCTACTCGTCTCTGTTGCTATATTTCTAATCATATTGTCACACTATATAGAACTGAAAAACACGTGAAAACGTAGGCAATATTTGAAAGTTGTGAAGATTTTTATTTTTTTCTATTATTTGATTTATTGTGGTTTTTGTAAAGTGCTACATACCAGTGCCCATATTGTGATACATTCTGAGCATATTGTCAACTTTTATACATCGCTAAATCATCCAAATAATAGTGCATTATTGGACCGAATTGAGATACATTTAGCTAGATAAAGGGGTCAGCGTGTAAGAGAGCGAGAAAGCAGAGTCAGTAGAGAAAGTGGAAGAGAAATGTAAAGAGAAAAAAGGGGAAAGAAAGAGAAAAGGGTGAATGAGAGAGAGTAAATGGGAGAGAGAGGGACTATGGGGAGAAAGAGGCACAATGTGTGAGAGAGAGGAGGACAGATACAGTGAGAGAGAACGGCAGACAGAGGGAGAGAGGCAGAGAGGGATAAAGATAACAGAAAGATAACGACAGGGAAAGAGACGGTGAGAAAGGAAGAGACAGAGAGCCGCAGAGAGACTCTTCCGAGCGTCATTTAATCAAATGGCAATTCTTTGGGGCTGGGTGCCTAGATGGTACTTCTTGTCTCATGTATTCACCAAGCGTATTGCAGGCTTCCTTGCATCTATAGTTGATAAGGAGAGAGAAGAGGATCCCCGATAACACTGTGACAGAGAGACTCTATGACAGAGAGACACAACAGCAAGATAACAGGTGAAGATAACAAGATATGTATACAGATAATAATACAGAATATTAGCTTTAGCAGGTAATTGAGTCTGCTCAAGCATGTAGATGTCACGGGCATATAGGGAAAGCAAGAAAAAAAATGTTTAATCGCTGTACAAATGAGCTCCTGCAATGTGAGCTAATGTGTATTCCAATACGAAACCATTTTGCATCGTAATTTGTTGACAGTGAGTGAGCCGTGTGCAATGGCCTTGGGTTTGAAAGATAAACCTGGAGGATGTGAAAGAAATATGGTGACACACACATATTTTACATCATTTTAGTTTTAGAAACACGAGCACGTAAGCTCGGAGCAGAGGGCGGCATGACCTTGGTTATACTGAATAAGCAGCTACCTTTGTTGTTATAAGACATCTCTTTATTAATGTAGTAACTGCACTTTCACAATTGCTTTAGTAACCTTCCTGCTTTCTCAAATTTACTTGAAAATGCACCATTTGTCCACTCTTTTTATAAAATTTCCCCCCCCCAACCCTCTGTAGGTTGTTCGGGCTCACTCCCTCGCTCGCCACAATTCACTACGACAAACATTTTACGCCCACCACTTTCAAATGTCACCAGCCGTCACTGTTGAACAGACAATATTTTAGTGAAGAGGCCTGGGTGGGTTTTATTGGGACTGAGATCAAGGAATTTTTACTACAAAATAGTGAGTCTGCACCTGTGAGTGTGGTATGGGATACACTTAAGGCCTTAATCCGGGGTTTAATTATTGGTAAAGATGCAGAAATTGTAAAAAAAAGTTAGGGAAGACAAGAGAATCTTGGAACAGAAAGTCCAAATGTCCTATTCTGCATTTCTCAATAACCCCTCTGTGTTTAACCAGCGCCAGCTCGATCAGACCAAGCGGGAACTCAGTGCTAACTACCACATTCAGAGTGAAGCTTCCTTTCAACAACTTCGCCAAAAATCTTATGAGGAAAGCAATTTTACCGGCAGGTTTTTAACCTGGCAAGCCAGGGAGCAAGCTGCTATAAATCAAATCAATGCGCTGAAATGCCCCCTAACCACCTTGCACACAGATGACCCAGTTAAAATTGGGGAAATAATGCTACAGCATTATGTGTCCATTTATGGCCAACAACAGACTGTGGACATGACTTTATTAGAATGTTTTTTGCAGAATAATGGATTACCGACACTTTCAGGTATAGAAAAATTATCCATGGCAAGTCCCTTTACTATGGAAGAGTTGGAGGGGGTTATTAAGAATCTACCAAGTGGTAAGGCCTGTGGCCCGGATGGGTATTCACCTGAATTTTTTAAAATCTTTGTTAGCTCAATTGCAGAATTTGTTCTTCGATTAGTAAATTCTCTATTGGAGGGGTGGGGGGGGAGGGGGGGAAATGCCAGAGACTTTTAGACAGGGTAATATAGTTAGTTTTTTGAAAAAAGATAAGAACAGCGAGGATCCGAACTCATATCGTCCGATAACGTTATTAAATTCAGACTATAAAATTGTCACCAAACTGCTATCACTTTGGTTTAATCGATATGCGGCGCAATTGATCCATCCGGATAAGAATGGTTTTATTGCTGGTCGGCAACTGGCTACCCACACACATTACCTAACTGAGGCTCTCGACTATTTTGATACACAGAAGATACCCGCGTTAGTCCTTCTTTTAGATGCGGAGAAGGCCTTTGACCTTGTTGTGTGGGAGACATTGTTTAGGATTTTAGGTCACTTTGGTATTCCCCCCAAGATTATGACTTTGATTCATAATCTATATAATAATGCTGAAGCTAATGTTATTATCAATTCGTCGGTGATTGGGCAGGTTACAGTAAAACGGGGCACAAGGCAGGGGTGCCGTTTATCGCCGGTTTTATTTGCTTTTTTCATCGAACCGTTGGCGATAGCAATAAGGAACTGTGCTGATATCCGTCCCCAATTTCCATCTACAGCGAAGTTGAAATTATACGCCGACGACATTATCCTTATTATTAAGCCAGAGATAGAGGTTCAGGCTAAAGTTTTCCAGCTTTTTGAAGATTTTGAGGCATTAGGTGGGTAACGCATTAATAAAAGGAAAACTGAAATCTTACAATGTGGCGGAGCAAGCTGGGATCTGCACCCTGATATCCTTACTTGTGTCAACACCAAACCTAAAAGATATCTGGGGGTATATTTCTCCGAAAAAGTTAGTGATCTATACCATCTAAATTTCACACCGCTCCTTCGAAAAATTCAGGCCTTGTTTTTACGCTGGCACTCTCTCCCTTTATCCATCCTGGGTCGGGTGCCCTTGATTAAAATGTCTGTTCTTCCTTTGTTTAATTTTTTGTTTTCAACTATCCCTTGTATTTTATCAGGTTCTTTTTTTACCCAAGTAGAGTCAATGTTTACAGCCTTCCTTTGGGCAAAAAATTCATCACGTATTTCACTTAGCACTTTATATGAAGAAGTGGAACAAGGAGGCTTAGCTCTTCCGAACCTCAGGTATTATTACTATGCTTATTTTGCACAATATTTATCTAGATTCAAACCTGAATTACAGTTAAATCCTTTTATCAATAGTTTTGTGGATCTCATGTTTAAGGAAAATCAGATCCACTCCCCTCTCTTAATTTTTAAATCCCCTAAATTGGTTCGTTATAAGTGTCTCCATTGGTTTTTTAAGAAATGACAGGCGCTTTATAAAAGATATTCCATCCCGGTAATCAATTCAGCCACCCTACTATCCAGCATTCTACCATTAGCTGGCATTACACAATCCTCAGAACTTACTGCAAAATGGGCCTCGGTAGGTTTCGGTAAGGTCTCAGACTTTCTGAGGAATGGAGGATGGCTGACGTTGACCGAAATGTCGCAAGTGACCGTTAATGATTTAATTCTTTTAGGATCATATAACATCCTCCTTAAATTCCTTGTTGAGCTAGATGTTTCTCAAATTGGCGAACAATACCAGCTGGTTACTGAACTCTTAGAGGATACATCTGGCAGAAACCCTGGGATATGGAGAATGCGTTTAGCTTCAATTAGGGGATTGGATCTTGGACAGAAGGCAATTAAAAAATGGAAGGACCATGAAGATTTTGAAATTTCTGTCAATTTATGGTCGGTTGTTAATAAATTAAATTTTAGTACATTAAGAGGGGCGAATTGGCGAAGGATGTTGTTTTTTAGTAAATGGCAACTTTACCGAACCCCTCTTTCACTTTCAAAAATTTATGCCAATCACTCAGCGAACTGCTTTCGCTGTAACATTCACCCCTCAGCTAATTGGTCACATATTATGCTGCAATGCCCTAAGATTCAGAAGTTCTGGGAGGACATTTTTTGCTATTTGGAAACTGAATGCTGTATTCAATTAGTAGTAAACAATTTGTTAATTATTTTCGGTTTTGACCCAGATCTCTTCCTTTGCGACCAATTGGTAAAATTTTTATACATTGCAATGGCAGTAGCTAGATCACTGTTATTACAAAGGTGGCGTACTGATTCGATTCCCTCTGTCCTAGAGTGGGCCCGTAAGATGCAAGCGGTTAGAAAAAGTGAACTCACTTACACACTTCGGGTGGGGGGGTCTTAGGAAGTTTGAAAAAATCTGGGTCACATATTTCGATTAAGCTTGGGAGGGATTATTAGTTATTGTTTTGAATGTATTTCTCACTGATATTTAAGTGCTCTATGTAATCTATTTAATATTTATACATTTTTAATAATCTAATGTTCTGCCCGAAGGTAATTCTTTTTTAATTGCATGTCTCGATCTTAATGTATTTAATGTATTGCAATATTTATGGACTTCAATAAAAATGGTAAAATAAAACAAAATTTAAAACAAAACATATGGGATTCTAGGTTAAATGATAAGACATTTTTTACCACCTGTACCCTATTGTTGATCCTGCCCATGACATCACTCACCCAGCACAAATTCCGGAAGATGTGTAATTTTCATCTAAACCCTAATACCACTAAGTGCAAAGACCCCACCACCATAACCCTGAGGACCACTGATATACCAGACCAGCTTTGAGAACATAACATTCCTCACTCTCCATGCACAAAGTATTAACATCATGAGAAATACTGAATATCAATAAAACCTGTCATTTCTTAATATGGGATAAATTACTTCAGACCATAATTTGACTTTAAAGTTCTTGTATGTTCTTTAGACTTGTCTGGACTTAATTTATTATGGAAAATTCCCACTCATAAAAAGAACATCTTGCCCCTCTGAAGGTGGCAAGGTTGGGTTTTGGTATTACTCCTGCTCTCCTGATATTTCAGTGGCTACCAATTGAAGTTATAAATACACAAAATGGCCTTTAGAGTGCATATGGTCTGTTACTCTGGGTCCACAAACGACCTGGTATACACAATGAAAATCTCAAGGGCTCTATGTTCACTGGGAAGCTGTGAAACTCTTGACAACACACTACAGCACCCTCCTTCTCAGATAGTGCTATTAAAATGTGGAATTCTCTTCTTCCATCTGTCTACACTAATAACTTTTTTGCGTATTCAAGAAAATATGGAAATGCCTTTTTTTCTAATGCTCTTTCCAAGTAATATACATTACCTGACTGAACTTTTTCGATCTCCCATATGTGATGCATTCTGTACAGTGCCCTTCTCTAATTCACTTTTCTATGGTCCAAGCTTCGAACTATTTGTTGTCATTACAGTCACTGTTTATCATGTATGTATGTATATTATGTACATTCTCTTTGATATGAAATTAATGTAAATGCTTTCCTTTTATATAATTTTCTCTCTTTGACACATTATCTTCTTTCAAATATAATTCAATACTACTTGGCCTGGCTTGTTCAATAAAAATAGGGTGTAAAATATTTTGCTATTATTTGACGCCAGTGAGTACCCACCTTAAATAAGAACCCCAATCCTTGTCAAGGAGAACTACTATAGTGACTAAATTAACCTGAGCTCAGCCCTGTGGTACCGATGGCTCAGAGCAGACATGCTTAACATAGAGGTAACGTGTCAAATATTTATGCAGCACTCAAACAGGATTAAAGTCAAAACATAACAAGAAATATCTCAAACCAATTGAGCAAAACAGAGTACATTTTAATAATTAGAGTTAGGAATTTTTAAAGTTTAAAGTCGAATATAGTTCAAAAAGCGTTATGCACCAACCACAGTAATCTGGTTGCACATGACCAGGACAAGGGTAAAGGTTAAGGCCAGCTGCAATGGAGCGCAGGTTGGATACAGGATCTATGGTTGTCCTGGTGAAATGATTTACCTTCTAAATTAGTCTCCGGAATGGGAGTTGAAAATCCTCAACAATGCCAGAGCTGGCCGTGGCCGAAGAAGGCTCCATGTCATCGGAAAGCAACTAGATGAGGTCTCTGTGAAGCTGTTGACTTTTGGAAGGAAAGCTCAGAACAGGAGAAATGTGAATTTCACATCCAGAGAAGGGCCCTTGCTAGCGGGATACCTTTCGCGCCTACGTCTGATGAAGATTTCTACCTTCGGACTGAGCCACTTATTTGGAACTCAGGTTTTTCCAGTGGGGGAAAGCTGCTGTCTATGGCCAAAGAGGGCTCCAAGAGGCTGGATAACTTCTTTGCGAAATCCCACTGAATCAGATTTGCTGATGCAGAGAAGAGAAGCATGAGAGCAACCTGAATCTTTGGCCTAGCCGCAACGCAACTTCGTCGGTTTGACTTGACAGGTTGGTCCTGGTCACCTGTTGGTTCTCAAAGCATAATGTTGTCAAAAAGTTTCTAAGTACCAGGTATCATGATTTGTTAGGAGTACACTTTGACAACAGACAAGGGTCCAGGAGCTTAAGGACAGCACTTGTGGGTTAAGACTCACTCCAACAGAGGTCAGCAGTAAGGCCTAAGGCAGTTTCAGTTGGAACTGGGCAGCTGATAATACAGTATTAAAGTCTCTTAAAGCTTATTGTGTCACTGTAGCCCAAACAGGAGGTCAGCCTTATGACTCATGGAGTATACGTCTTTGTCCTCGGTACAAGAGGGAGAGCAGGTGCAGCCTTCTGGACTCTTCTCAGGTCCAGAAGTGATCTGAGGAGGGTGCAGTGGTTGCCACATTTATGCCCAGTGCTGGCCTGTGTGTGGCGGAAACTCCTAGCCACTCCATAACCAAGCCAAATGGGGTCAATGTTCCCAGGGGTGTCCCTCCCCACATTTACAGCAGTTTTTGTGTGTTTTACTGCAAACAATCCCACAGTGCCCCCATTCCAAAACCAACCAGGCAGAACGTTATTTGCCTTTGCGCAGCTCATGTGCCCACCCGAGAGGTGTGGCTAGGGAAATGAGCAAATCCTCCTTTCTGGTCACTCAAACCCAGTTCAGAGGGCAACTCCTCTACCACTGGGCCTGGTACCTGACTGGCTAGGCAGGCAAAGAAGGGCAGGCAGAAGTGTTAGATACATCTGCCTGTGACAAGGAGGCCCCCTTGAAGTTTATTACATTCTTGGGCATAGCCCAGATGGTCAGTGTTAGACTTGGGGGTCTCTAGTTGGCACAGGTATGCACTTGTGACAAATAGGGACCTCCTCCTCCAGTCAGGGTAAGGGGTACACTCCTAAAATAACCCCTGCTCACCCGCTTGGTAGCTTGGCACGAGCAGACAGGCTTATCTCAGAGGCAGTGTGTAAAGCATTTGTGAACACATACAGTAACCAAGTGACAACACTACAAATGGACACCACACAGGCTTTATATCAAAAATAAGTATTCTTCATATAGATTTACCACAGGACCATTAAACGACAAAAACACACAATACTGTTACTTTAGATAGTAGACTTTTGCTTAATTCTCTTAAGTTCTTAAATACGACACTTTAAGTCAATGTACCTTTTAGATGCGACACGCAGGGCAACGAAAGTGTTGCAACGATGTTGATGCGATGAAGTTTTTGGTGCAAAGAAATAAAGACGTGAAGATCTTCCAGATGTGGCACGCTTCTCCGATGTTGCGAGAAGACTCGACTCGATGCTTCAGCTGCAGCGGCATCACCCTTTACGCGATGCGACGACAGCGGCCTTGGCAGCGACACTCTTCTCCGACGTTTGCGAGACGCTTCCGCTCGATGCGATGTTGCAGTGGCGACACCTCTTTACATGATGCGACGACAGCAGCTCTGACGGCGGCACGCTTCTCCGTGGATGCGAGGTGCTTTTCTTTATGCGGTGCAATGCGACAACTACGATGGCTGCGATGGCGACACGCTTCTTCCTTGATACGAGACTCTTCTCTTGATGCAGTGCAATGCGTCAGCTACGATGGCTGCGATGGCGTCACGCTTCTTCGGCGTTGCGGGACACTTCCTGGATGATGCGAGATGCTTCCGCTCGATGCGATGCTGCAGCGGCGACACACTTTACAAGATGCGACAACAACAACTCCGACGGCGGCACGCTTCTCCTTCTTGAGTCGCGCTTCCAGCTCCTTGCGACACGCAGTCCCTCAGAAGGCCCAACAACAGCAGCAGGCACTTCCAAAGAACTCTGGGGAGCTGGGGGGTGAAGTCTGTTGTTCCTGAGACTTCAGCAGGAGGCAAGCTCTTTTCCAAGCCCTTGGAGATCCTTCACAAGTTGAGCAAAAGTACACACAAAGTTCCTTTCTCCTCTCTTTGGCAGTAAGGCAACCACTGCAGGCCAATCCCCCAGTTTCAGGGATAGTTTCCTCCTCAGCTTCTTCTAGATCCTCCCTCAGCAGAGGTTCTTCTTGTTTTCCCAAAGTGATCTAAATTCTTGGGATCAGGGTCCCAATATTTATACCCAGAAATCCTTTGTCCTCTGAAGGCAGAGGGGCCTTTGCCCAGTCCAAACCAGTTCCTGAGCACTCTGTTTACCAGACTTCTTCTTTCCTTTCACAGTGTAGGGCAGAAATATTAGACGCCCCACAGGAGGTGGAGCCAGCATTGTGGAAGGCAAGTACAGCCCTGGAGCACTTTGTTGACAGGATTCCTTCTCTTCATTCACTGTGCAGGGCAGAGACATCAGCTGCTCCCCAGGGGGTGGAGCCAGCATTGTGGAAGGCAGGCACAGCCCTATTCAGGTCCCAGGTGCAACTCCTCCCACCCATCTAGATGCAGATCTCTCTATTCACCACTGGGGCACCTCACCCTGTCTCCTGGAATTCCCCAGCCCTGTCACTCAAACTCCAGACAAAGGAATACACACAGCCTAGCCTAGCCTAACTGAGTCAGTTAGGATTATAAAATGTAATAACCAAACTGCCCATTCTGGCCTA
The DNA here is from genome assembly GCF_964204655.1 of Triturus cristatus. NCBI lineage: Eukaryota > Metazoa > Chordata > Amphibia > Caudata > Salamandridae > Triturus > Triturus cristatus. The sequence continues at coordinate 1,242,612,690 of NC_140579.1, forward strand.
TGGAGAACAGGTAGCCTTGCAATAGTGAAAAACGAAAATGGCTGTAATTCACTATTGCAAGATGCCACACACACCTGTGGTTGGCACAACCAGTGCTGCAAGCCCACCAGCGGTATTTGGATTACAAGCCCTAGGCACTCCTGGTGCACTGTACTAGGGTCTGACAGGTAAACCAAACCAACCAATCATGGAATCACAAATTATACATTAATGTACAATAGGGAGAACATACGCACTTTAGCACTGATCAGCAGTGGTAGAGTGCCCAGAGTCATAAAACAGCCAACAACAGGTCAGAAAAAATATAGGAGGAAGGCAAAAAGTTCAGGGATGACCCTGCAAAAAGGGCCAAGTCCAACAGTCAGCCTGTCAGAGAATCTGAACACCTCCCCATACCCAAGGTCTTTGAGTTCTGAGAGCAAGTTCACTCTTTATTAAAGAGGCTTTTGGGCTCCTGGGTGACAGTTGTAAGCACATTCAAATAGTCTTCTAGAGGCTTTAGGCAGGTAGCAGGCAACTTTGTAAAAGTACCTGTTCTAAAATATATAATACAAATCTGGCTTTACTATGAATTTGATTAATGTAATAAATATGTTAAAAAATCCAAGAATTAATTCTGTAGCTAATTCCTAAACGGAGAAAGCAATATCACTTTTAGTAATGAACCCAATGCTTTCCTATGGAGCAGCTAATCCTGCTACATTGAAAATAACCTTTTGATTCTTTTCACTGTAAGGCCATGTTCAACTTTTTCATGTCCCTCTCGTAAATACCATGCTCCCTGCCTTACGGGGCAGAAAGACCTACTTAGAGGTGAAATGTTAATATTTAAGAGGAGAGTTTAGGACTTTCAAAGTGTTGAATTTGACAGATCGAATTTGCATTTTAAACTTGACCAGTCAGGCTACTGATGGCAGACCTGCAGTCATATTTATACTGTCACTGTGGTAGATGGCATAATGAGTGCTGCAGTCCACTGGTGACCTTTAACTTACAGACCCTGGGTAAACTATAGGTATCATATGCTAGGGACATACAGGTAACTTAAAGATGCCAGTTAGGGGTATGCCAATTTCATCATGTTGAAAGGGGGAAAACAGGCTCAGTACCTCTGATTAGCAGGGCTGAAGTGCACAGAATCCTACAGCTAACAAAAACTGTCAAGGCTAAAATCTGGGGGATCTTCTCTCAAAAGATTGTAATTTCCAAATAGGGGATACCGGAAATGAATTTAGAATGAGGGAGCAAACCTAAAAAGAGAATTTGAGCGCAATGGAGCAACAACATTCTCCCAATTTTTTCGGAGAAGGTAAATAGAGGCTGATCAGTTGCACGGGTAGTGGAGACAGAGTTTACACCCTGTATGGGAGCTGACTTACTAATGTAGTTCAAAAACGTTAAGAACCACTGCAAAGATTGTTAATAGTGTGGTAAATTGCACATGTGGACAGCTGACTTGTAGATAAATCTGTGTGTCCTCTAAGTACAGCATGAGAAGTTGCATAAAATGTTATGCAATAATGGGCATAATGGAGAAGGTTGCGAAAGCCCACCCATGGTCTCCCTCCTATCAAGAAGGAAGTGACCCAGCTCCTCTCTGCTGAAGATGACACCTAAGTAATGGCTGTCAGTCAGTTTAGGAGGTAGGGAATATCCATAATATCAAAGCCTTTCCAATAGCTTTCAAGGCCCCAATGGGTTTACACTGGGCTAGAAGATAGAATGGAAATTATGGTCCAAAAGTGGATTGTTTAGGAGTGGAACTGAAACACAGTTTTTCAGTGGCTGCTGTACCACTCCTTGATGATTAGCACATTATACATTTGCCAAGGTCTTTGACAATGTCCCTTGTGAAATCATTAGCCACCTTCATAGTAAGGCTATCAGTATATGACCATGTTTGATCTCACACTCTCCATTTTCAAAAGATATGTAGAATATCCACATCTAAGAATGAAAATACCTTAATATCATCTAAATTGATGTTGATAACCAGTGATATTAGGTGAGCAGCAATTTTTACCATCTGAAATGGTTTAAAGGATTTCAATTAAAGAGTAGCATTGGTTTTTGAAAACCCTAAGTTTAAATAACTGCAGAAATTGACTCACTTCCATCAGCTGAACCATTGTGGTACAGATTTTTAGGTTGAGTCTACTAGACAGCACAAGATATCTGGTTGGAAAAGACCTATTGCTAGCTTGCAAAGAATTTACAGTAGGTCTAAAGCCTACCCATTGCGTATCAGTAGTTTTACATTATTGTCACCCTTAATTTCTTGCTTCTTATTTGATGGCTTACTTGCCCATCTTGTTTTTGTCCATCCTCTGGAGCATAACCTCTTTACTTGTGTCCTTCCAATTCTCACTTTCAGGCAACAATTTTTCTACTTCCTTAAGCATTCCATGAGAGTGCCTATGTTTTCCAAATACGTCCCTCATGTGCTTCTCTTCCCCTGCTCTCCGTGTTGCTCTTTCCTGCCCGTTTGCTTCTCTCGCACTCCATGTTTTTCCTGCTCATGTGCTTCTTACTGTGCCCCATATTGTTCTCTCCCTTGTTCGTGTTTCCCTCACCCTCCTTCTGGCTCCCTCCCTCATGTGTTTGTTTTCCCTCCCTCCCCCTGAAGACTTGACCAGACCCTCCCAAATTTAATCCTAGACCGTAACCCCTAGCTTTAGCTAATGCCAATTCCATTTCATAGACCCCCCTTAATAATAACCAAAAATCAGTAATCTTTGAACTAAGTATGTCAATCCATACCCTGGCAATACACAGCCGAGCACAAACAATAATGATTAGAACTAAAAATGTTGATAAATTGCCCGGATCTGCGAATGCCCCCAATACAACTTCTTTCTCGGTTAGTTGAATCTTCTTGCCAGCTAGCCTACTCAACACACAGGCAACCTCATACCAGAACATGACTAGCCGTGGACACGTAAAGAACATATGTCGAAGATCCGCAGCGTATTCATTACACTTAGGGCAGTATGACTTTGAGGAATCGTGGGAGCTAGCCCATTTAGAAATGACCTTAGGGGAGTAGTACAGCATAAACATAATGCGATGTTGTTGCAACTTTAAATTGATTGAAGTAAACGCAGTGTTGATTACAGCCATTGAGTCAGAAACTTCTTCCGTAGTGACATCAGTTGCAAAAATACAATTTAGTTTAGCTGTAATCTGTATTACGTCATCTTCCGATTCAGATATAAAACTCTGATAGGCTTTTCCTATAAAACCTCGCCCTGAGGTCTTAAAGATAACCCGTAATACCTTGGATGTATGAGGGAGGGTTAGCAGGCCCTTCCCTTGGGTAAAAAAGTCCTTGACTTGCAGGTAGTTAAAAAATGAATTATGGGATAACCCAAATTTGTCTTTTAGTGAAGAAAATCACCTAAAGCCGTGTTCATCGTAAAGCTGCCCTAACCATGTTATACCACAGTGTAGCCACGTTCTCCCCACTGAGACCGAAAAAATACCAGGAAACCTCGGATTGCCCCATAAAAGAATACATTAATGTAAATCTGGTACTGCAAAAGCTTTGCAAATATCTTGCCAAATGCAGAAGATGTGTCTGATTATCTTGAAACGGACTCTCTTGAAATAGTTCGGGTCTGACATGTGATGTAGTAGAAAACCCGTATGTAGCAAGTAGGCCAGTTGATATGCAGACGACATTTTACCAGCGTAGGGTCCCAAAAGTAAGCTCTGAATACGATTGAGAAAGGCTGCCCAAAAGTAAGTTCTAAAACCAGGAAGTTTAAACCCACCTTGCTCATATGTCAGCTTAATCTAACAGAGAGCTCTCCTCGCTCTACGATAGCCCCAAATAAAACTTCCAATGACACTATTAAGCCGCTTAAAAAAAGACATCGGAACTCTTAAAGGAATAGTACGAAACAAGTAAAGAAATTTTGGCAAAATTTTCATTTTAACTATATTGCATCTTCCAATAATAGTCAATGGTAGCTTATGCCACCTATGCAGATCGGCAGACATTTTCTTAAGCAATGGTTCATAATTCAAAACCATAAAGTCCTCAGTGCGGCTGCTGAGACACACACCAAGGTAAGTAGCTGAAGTAGTAATACCTAACAAAGGTGGGGCTGAAACTGGTACGTAGTTTAAGATTGACTGCGTCTTATTTAAATTGAGCTTGTAACCAGAAAAGGATCCAAAATGTTGTGCCTCATGAGTTAACACTGCTATAGCTTCCTCTGGCCCTGTAGTGAATACCGCGATGTCGTCTGCGTAAGCAGTGACTTTTAAAATGATGCCATTAAAGGGGACACTGGTGAAATAGAGACATTATTGAGCAGATGCCTAATGAACGGCTCAATGTAAAGGGCAAATAATAAAGGGGATAGCGGGCACCCCTGCCGCGTGCCCCGCTGAATACTAACAGCGCTAGATGGGAGACTGTTGAGTTTGATAACAGCGGTTGGATTATGATAAAGTCTCTGTACCGCCGAGACAAACCTCCGACCGAGACCTAAAGAGAGCATAGTACACCATAGAAACCTCCAGGCTACTCGGTCGAAGGCCTTCTCGGCGTCTAGCATCAACCTCCCAATCCGTTGATCCAAATGACTAGCAACATCAAATGCTGCAATAGCTGTATTTATATGTGCTGCCGAGTCCCTACCTGGAACAAAACCATGTTGTTCTTCTGAGACTACTATATGGATTAATGGGACTAGGCGGGAAGCAAGAAGCTTTGAAAACATTTTCACGTCCGCATTGATTAATGATATCGGTCTGTATGAACCCATTTCTTCCACTGATTTGCCCTTTTTGGGAAAGACAACAATATTAGTTCTGTTCCACGATGGGGGCGCATCCCCTCCCTGCAGTATCTCATTAACCAACTCAAGGAGTACTGGAATCAATACATCCCTGAATATTTTATAAAGCTCCAGCGGGATCGTGTCCTCACCAACCGCTTTGCCACAGGGCAAAGCCCCAATTGTTGAGTTCAATTCCTCAAGGTCAGCATTGCTTTCCAACCCCAAAGTTTGAGACTCATCCAGAGCAGGTAGTACGCTCTCTTGTAAATAGTCTGTAGCCATTTGTTGGTTAAAGCTTATTGACTCCTCATACAGATTGGCATAAAAAATCCTAAATTGCTCAACAATGTCTTGGGGTTTTTTATAAGTTACACCATCCACACCATTGATTTTCTTAACATACGACTTAGCCCTCTGGTCAGCAAGTTGGTAAGCCAATACCCGTCCTACCCGCTCTCCGTACTCATACTGTTTAATTCTAGACTTAAGAAAATTATTAGCAACTTTGTCCTTCAACCTTCTGCTGAGCTTCGCTCTTACATCAATATTTTGTGCATATATATGCTGTTCACCAGTATCCTTCAAAGCGATTGCTCGAGCGTGCTGCTGTTCTAACTCAATATTCAGCCTCTGTTCATTTCCGAGCTGGCTACTATTAAGTCGATTTTGCTTAACAATATACTGAAAGGTGGCCCCTCTCACACATGCTTTTAAACAATCCCAGAGCATTGCGAGAGATGTAGTATGAAGATTGTTTACTAAATATTCCCTCAAAACGTCTTGCATGAAGATTACAAAGTCAGAGTTGCTTAAAAGGTGCCTAGGAAACGAAAATTCCCTAGCTTGCTTTTCTCTAGACAACCTAAGGTGTAAAGTGAGCATAACAGGGTTGTGGCCCGAAGTTACCTTGGGACATACCACCATAGAAGCATTGGTCAACAAAGCATAATTAGCAAAAATCATGTCGATTCGGGAACACTGTTTGTGGGGATAAGAAAAGAAAGTAAACCCCGGCGTTGTAGGAAACAGTATCCTCCAAGCATCTCCCAGCTGATGAATATGTAACAGATCGCGAATAGCTGCCCTTACCTGGACCATTCTAGCTCTGACAGACATATTTTTAGTATCGATTTTTTTGTCTAAGATGCAGTTAAAATCTCCCATTACTATGAGGTCCCCAGCCCAGTCCAACAATTCAGAGTTTAAATAAGAAATAACCTCAGGGCAGTCAATATTGGGACCATAGACCATGCATACTGTCACCTTTCGTCCAAGAATTGAAAGCTGAGCAATTGCCCCTAGAGTCAGCATTGTATACGTAAGACCAAAATTTAAGAGTATTTATCCTTCAATAAAACGACCCCACGAATAGATGCCGTCTGTGACGTGCACACAATCAAGTCAAAACCAAGCTGTTAAAAATAAGTTCTATCTTTCTAAGCCAAGTGGGTTTCAGCAAGCCCAACTATTTGAGGCTTAAATCCTTTAAGCTCTTCAGCTACTAATCGCCTTTTACTGGCCAGGTTCAGCCCACGAACGTTCCAACTCATAAATTTAAGACTCGACATTAAGCAAATTTTGTATTACCGACTCAACTCCATCCATAACAAAAGAAGCAATTTCTTTCCCGGGCCTATCCTCCATATTATGTTTGTCCCTGTTCTGTGCTATTTTACCTACTTTAACTACGACGTGTCTATTTAACCCTGCTCTTCCCCCCACGCCCCCCCACTGCCTCCCATCCCCCCACCCCGTTTCTTGGAAAAGGAATCACCCCCCTTGAAGGCTGTCCTGTCCTGACAGCAAGCGAAGGACGCCATGACCCCACCAGAGACCCCCACCGAACCCCCACACCATTCCAACCCCCTCCATACCCGGCCCAACGAACAAGGAAACAAAAAAAAAAACCCTCTGGGGAAAGTAATACCCACTACAACATACCAAGGAGGTAGAAAAAGCCAAAACTTCGATATAAAACAAAAAGAGGACCAATATCATTAAGTGCCATATGACAATTTCTGTCAGTCAACCCCGGATACAGGTTAAGCCAAAATAGTGTACAAATCAGGCATTGGGGGTGGATTACCAATTAGCCAGTGCTTTTTTTGCCTCCTGCTCATTAACAAAAAAAAATGTACGACCATCCTTACTAATTTTTAACCGAGCAGGCTCCTGCAAAAAAACCTGTGAGCAAACAGTCTTAAATGAATCCATCAGTTGACGAAGCTGCCATCGCTTGTCCATAGTTGAGTTACACAAATCGGACCTCACAAAAATTGACATAGAATCTACTTTAACAGGAGCCGTCGGCAGTGCCTTAAAAAAAATAGCCTGACGGAGCAGAAAATTACCCAGAAATACCAGAATGGGCCTAGAAAAATTTGTTTTAGATTAAGTACTTGGAGGAAGAAATAGTGGCAGACGATGCGCTCTTTGGACTTGTGTGTCCATGTCCCAATCTTCTAAGTCGGGAAGGCCTTCTGTAGTCAACAACAAATGCTCGAGGGTCGGAGCCTTCCCTCCCCTCCGGAACCCCAAAAATCCTCAGATTATGGCGCCGCTGCCGATTTTCAAGATCATCAATTTTATGCTGCATCAGGAACATCTGTACCTCATGTGAAGTGACCACCTTGATGGTGTGAGTGTTAACCTCCTCCACGGCTTCCACCAGATGTTGAAGATCAGAGACCTCAGCTGTAAAGTGGGATACCTTGGCAGTGACCTCGAACAGGGCTTGTTTGATCTCAGTACTGTCTACCCTTGCCTGTTGGTAGTAAGCTTGCGCTTCAGCTCTCTGGTCGTTTAAGTGCCTGCATAATTCTGGAAAGTGATGGCTCAACGCCCTCTCCGTAGTTCTGCTCGGTGTTACACCTTGATCCAGCAACTTCAGTGACCAGTGTTACAGGGGGGTTGACAAAGGCATGAGCACTGCAAGTTGATTACTAACTACAACTGGTGGTTGAGAGAGTATGGAAGTGTTAGCTGAAGTATTAACCACAGGGTCTGGACCATCCGTAGCACCCTGTATACATGGGTTGGATAGCCTAGAGACAATTGATCTCACTTTGCCCTTTGACGATACCCATTTCCGTAGCGGGTTTACCCCCAAGCCCACCTTAGTAGAACTTGATGCCCCCTTCAATCTTCCCAATGCCTCCGAGACATGAGCCTTCGTGCCGATACCACTTCCACGGCCCCTGCCACCTTTTCCAGTCCAGCCCGGTTTAAAGCCTTTTCCCTTCAGGGTTCTCCCCCCCTCGGGGTATTTTCCCTAAGACTACACGCATCCTCAGTCTTGCTGCTAATGCTGCTATTAACAATATTCTGACCTGATGAAAGGTGGTTAATAGGGGAGTCTGAACCATTCCCTGACTCGAAACCTGCATTCATCACCCCCCTACTACCGCCATTTTCATCGCCTATTAGGCTGCTACCATTCTCGTCCATGCCAACCTCCTGCAGACTGATATTTAAGTGCACCGGAGGGTCTTCGTTGATCAACCCCCTAGATTGAAAAGTGCAGTCTGATGTAAGAGGTACAGCAACAACAGAGTCGCTATCGGCACTGGATACGGGGGGCAGAAGTTCATCAGGGACCAATTCCACCAAGCTCACCCCACCAGAATAAGCACCCACTGCAGAAACACTAACACAGTCTTCCGTACGCCCCCAGCCCTCAATGACTGCAGCGTTCAAAACTTCAGCCATTTGGGCGCGAGGAATAGCTGTCTCTGAGCCACAGGAGCGGAGCAGCGCAGTAGCCTTCCCTGAGCGTAGCAGCTTTAAGATGGGCTTCCCCACCTGTGGTTCAATTAAGCAGTCAGACGCAGTATTGCTTGTCGGGGCTCTCCTGGGCACTGTAACGCCATTAACAGATGCACCAGCTTATGAAACTTTCTGACATTCCAAGAAGTCCACTGCCTCTGTGAGACCCCCACCTTCAACCTGAACGTCAGCCCGCCCCCTGCGAGTCGTCCGTGAAGGGGCCATCTGCTTTATCTTAGTCCAGAATGCATTTTCCTGCACCTGATTGTTGATGACTTCAACCCCACCAGTGATACAGCCGTTAGAGTCCACAAGAGGGCCCCCAGAAGAGCGTTGTTTCAGCAGCAGGAGCCGCGACGGCGTCTGCAGAGGTGCTCTGCCTGTGAACCACCTCGCTATGCGGCCACCGTAAACCGCACAGCTGGCTCGAGTGATCCGGCACATCCGACGCTTCCAAGCGCAGGAGAGGAGGTGAGTACGGGCGAGTGCAGACGTGCACTACCACAGCAATAGGTAATTTTAACCCCCCTTCGTCTTCCTCCGTTCGTCACTCTTCAGCTCCTTCCGTTCCATTAATTTCGTATTTAATTCACACTGCCGTCCAGAGTGAGAATTTCACTATACCACTTTCCCCAGTCTAATACCGGGATGGCGGGGGAGCATTTCGGCGGGCCGATGGAGACCTCGGGAGAGGGCTGTGGGACGTCCTTCAGAGGCGGAATCAATCCGCCATCTTCCTTCCCGCAACTTGTCCACACAGTCTTTTTTCCTTTTTAATTGTATGTTTTGTTTGGAGGAACAGGTAGCAAATAACTGTCAGCCCTTCCACATTATAAATAAAAGCACGTTCTAGCTACTTCATTTTCCTATTTTTTTTACCACATAACATTTACTGGATCGCTAAATAAAAAATGCATCAGCATCACAAGAATGTGTCATGTTGCCTGCACACAGAAATATCATGGTGCATGCATGTGCCTACAAAATTACACAGCTGCATCATCACATCTTTTTTACTTTTTTTTCAGCATGAACAAAAGTCATTGGCAAACAAATACATCTCAACAGTGAGACCGATTGGCTTTACCAATGCTTGTTTCATTCAGGAATTTTTCTCTTAGCTCTTGAAAGAGAGCAAAATCCATTTCCAATTTACACTGGCACCATTTATCTCCACTTTTACTACAATTTTTTGAGACTGGTCATAGAATGCAATAAGAAAGATGAAACTCGAGGGGCGGATCTAGGAGTCAACCGTGATGGCCGCTCTCCCTTGAATCTCCACTGCGGCATCTCTCTAATCTCCCCATTGCTGCTCTTGGGAGCTGTCAACCACTACTGGTTCCGGTGTGGCAGAGATGGCTCGTGATGTCTAGACTACCATCTGTAGCGCGGCGGGGCCTATGTCGCAGTTAAAGGGCTAGCGCCAATAAAGGACACAAGTATACTGGTTGTGCGCTCTGGGCCGGAAGACCCCGTGCGGTCCCGCCCACGTTTATTTATCCCCTCGGGACGAGCCCGCCCCAAGGGGTGTATGGATGCGTGTTGTAACACAACATTGTTTTAGAGAGTCCGGGTGGCTCTCTACATCCCTCCTTTCTTTTAGTTCAGAGACACAAAGTTCGCCCCATCATGGGGAAGTATATACAAAGTCCTTCAGTCTCTGACTTGAGACCGACTTGAAACTTGACACATTCCTTGTAATAACCTGTTGGCCTCTTCTTGCCGTAACCATAGTCCCTTGTACCTCTGTCACAGTCCATACATCCGGCTCATAGGGAGTTCGGAACTTCCATCCAGGGTGCCGATCCTTGATGACCACACGGTCTCCCACTCGAATCCGTGGGTCTCGGGCTCTTTGGGACTCGCTAGCTTTTCGGTTTGTTGCTTCTCTTCTCGCCTGAATGGCCGCTCCGTCTCTTTCGGCAGGTGCCCACCCTGGATCGGACGGGATAATGTCCCGCGGGGCTCGCTTGAACAGGATGTGAGCCGGAGCACATTTGGTTGTGCTGTGGGGGGTCTGGCGATACACTCCAAGGAACTGGTCTAGAGCTGCTTCCGGGTCTTCTCCATTCTGCACGGCAATCCGCAGCGCTCGATTGAGTGTTCTCATTAGTCATTCCACCTCCCCGTTTGCTTGGGGCCATAGGGGGGTGATCTTCCGGTGTCGGATCGCTAGATTTGCAAGGTATTCCTGGAATTCCCGCCCCTGGAAGGGGGGCCCATTGTCCGACTTGACTTCTTCGGGCAGCCCCATCATTGCGAACACCCGGTCTAGAACCCTTTTGACATGAGGAAACGCATTTGACGCTATTACTTCGACGACAGGGAATTTCGAGAAGGAATCGACCGCGACCAGCATGTGCCGACCATCCGGGAAACTCCCAAAGTCCATGCTGAGATGCTTCCACGGCGTCTCACTCGCTTCTTCGGTGATTACTGGGGCTGGTGCCGGGTACCCTCCGGTGATAGTGCAGGCGTGGCATTGTCGAACCATCTCATCTACTTTTGAGTCCATCGCCGGGAACCAGACCTTGTCGCGTAGCCGGGCCTTAGTCTTGGCCATTCCCTGGTGACCTACATGCGCCAGCGCAAGGATTCTTTTCTGGAGGTTTTCGGGGACCACAATGAGGCGTCCCCTCAGAATGACTCCTTCCTCCCCCACGCTGAGTTCACTCCGGACCTGCCATAGTTGTTGGCGAGCATGGCTGACCTCTTGTCGCAGGGCACGGGCCCCATCCATGAAATGGGCCCATCCATTGCTGTCCAATGCCCTGTGGACGCGAGCGAGACGCCGTTTCCCGGATGGTCGGCACATGCGCATCCTGCCCAAACGATGCAATGTGGCACCTTCCATTGCTGGACTGCGCTGCTGGCTCCCTGCCTCGATTGTCTCCTCTACCGACCTGTGGAGGATCCCTTGCCTGCTCGGAGATTCCACGTCCCATACAGGGGCGTAACACATGCCCCCGCATCCCCCGCAGTGCGGGGGGCCCCGAGCTGCAGGGGGCCCCCTCAGCCCTGAACTAAGGCCTTAGAGCTGGGCTCCTCCATGTACCTTGCAGGGGGGCCCCTTGAGCTTTCGTTACACCACTGGTCCCATATAGTAATGATTAGACACTTAAGGGACAGAACTGCTGATATTCTATAGCATTCTCTATGCAACAGGGCAACCCAATTTTCCCCCAGGGTACTGGGTAGTGTAATCTGCAAAAGTGTTCCTGGAGGAATTATTTGTACTTAAATCAGCAGTATATTGGTCATTACAATGATCCAAACGCACACCATCAGTAAATCACTCATATATTTCAACAACGGCATACTGTTATTAACATAGATGTATTTTTATATATATATAGAATGGATCAGTAATACAGCATATCCATTGTAAACAATTAAGTACAAAAAATAAATATATATAACAATGCATCAATACAACAACACTGGCGCCTTCACACAATCCCTATAAACTTTGTAGTACACAAAATACTCTTCACCATACAGTTTCAAACGTCCACAGTAGCATGTACTTTTAACCCTTATGTTTCGAATGTTCGGAAAGGACTGAAGCAACATCTGGTGTGGTCAATGAACTTAAAGAGGACAAACTGTCGACGTTTCAGTCTCAGATGGCCTAAAAGATCCACAAGATCATCATCAGGATTTGGTGTAGAAAAGGAATAAAACCTGGAAATACTGATACAAATCACAAAAAACACTGAGGAAACACAAGAGGAAAACAATGCACCAAACTAATATGTGCATCACGTGCCCACAATCTATCCAATCACAAGTGTCTGACTCCACAGAATGCTACATATGGACATAATAAAGTGTACAGCCCACAACCAATATGGCGTGAGAAACAGCCATGAAAAACTGACACTTCCAACACCTGGTGGGTGCCATAAACATGCTGAGTTTGAACAAGTGGGTCGTACACATGCACATCAAATCCAACCTCTAATAAGGAAGATAACAAAGTTACCTTGCAAAGGGTCAAATAACCTTGCAAATATGCTCAATAGATGCCGTATGGACAAATATATTCCTATAGAAATCAATCAAACACACAAAGAGACCACTTAGAGACTCCCATAAAACATCAGTGGATTTCCGAAGCTTCTCGACCTTTACTCTCTGAACCACTGAAGTTTCAAATGGCCCATCGCATTTGGGCTCAGTCTGCCAAACCACGCTCCTCACCATTCTCAATTACTGCCTGTGTCCGCCATCATCAATACATCAGACTCATCCTCCACATAGCATTAAGGGCCCATTGTTAATTGAGAGATGTTGTCTCTCCTTATTTGACGATTATTCCATGACGAGCAAAAGAAGTTTCTTTCTTTTTTGGAATGGGATCTCCAGTATGGTATTCAATAAATCAATCAATCAACCAGGTTTTCTGAATTTGGCATGGATTCTGGTGATGGTGAATGAAAAAACAAAAGATCTTTCTGAGTCAGGTGACCTGGAGGCTTTCCTGGACAAACTGGAGGAATCTAGCATGGACAGCCATGTTGCCCAAGACATATCTGGTCCTATTCCTCATGCTGGGACGCTGGGAGTCCAGGGGTCACATCGCCAACAGTCCATACGTCGGAGGCAGTTGCATTGATTACACAGGGAATCAGATTGTGAGGTTCTTCAATAGGTGAGGGTCACTCTGCATAAAGACAGAGACAAGGTTCAAGCCCACAGCAGTCCATTAGATTCCAGCAACATTTCTCCGGCTCACTTATTGTCACAAGCTCAATGTCAGAAGCTTGCTGAATTCTTCATTTAAAAGGTGACAGGCATTCAGTCCACCTTAGCCACAACTTGGAATTCTAATGCTCACCTAAAGTATAACAAACCTAGCCCCTCTCTAACTCTACCCCCAACCAGAGATGGAAAGCCACCGCGGCAGGCAAGGTGCCTGCAAGACTGCAGTCTCTGCTCCCGTTGGACAACCCCAGTCTGGTGGAACTTACTGCTGTCAATCAAATCAGGATCACCTTTAGACCCTTTCCCAGACTGAGCACTTTGATCCCGCAGTTCATTTAGCCAGTGCTAGGACTTTAAAACCCCTCCTTACGCAAGGAGCATCTACCTAAAGCCTGGAAACATGCCATGGTGTATCCCTAGCTAAAGAAACCCACTTGAACTCGGACAACTGGTCCAATTTCAGACCCATTTCCTTGCTACCTATTCGTTCCAAAATATTGGAAAAACATGCAACCCAGCTTACCTCATTTGTGGTAACCTTGTGTGCCCTCCACCCCTCCCAGTCAGGCTTCAGAGCTGGGCATAGCACCAAAACCACCCTTCTAGGAGTCACGGAACATCTAAGGTGACTTCTGGATTTGGGCGGCACTGCCACACTGATTTTATTGCATCTCAGCAAGGCCATTGATACTGTGTCCCATGATATTCTTGCTGTAAGACTGACGCAACTGTGACTCTAAGGCAGGGAAGTGGCATGGCTTCCTCCTTCTTGACGAATTACACATTTCTGGTCTTCTCGACAAATGCAACATCTGAACCTGTCCCACTTACCTCTGGAGTTCCTCAGGGATCCACCCTCAGCCCTATGCTTTTTAACATCTATGTTCACCCTCAGGTGGACCTGGCGAAAGCTGCGGCCTAACTCTGTTTTCATACGCAGACGACACCCAGATCATTTCCTTGTTGTCTGGGTGGAAAGTCAACTTGTCTCCACTTGGATGAACACCAACTCCCTGAAATTAAATGGCGTCAAGACTGAGGTGATGGTACTGGGTAAGAATCCTCAGCTTTGGGGGCCCCAACACTGGCATGCCATACTGGGAATTTCACCTACTCCCACCTATAAAGTGAAGAATCATGGCTTCTGGCTCAACTCCACCCTGCCTATGAAGCCACAAGTGGCCAAAGTAGTCTCCACATGCCTTGCTACCATGAAAAGGCTTAAGAAGATCCTGCGGCTACTTCCTTTTTCTGCTCAAAGAACAGCTATCCAGGACACAATACTATCCAGACTCGACTATAGAAACATTGTGTACTTGGGGGCAGACAAGGCAACGATAAGATGTCTGCAGGCGGCTCAGAACTCTGCTGCCAGGATCCTGTTCCCCTTCCCTAATTACTCCTCAGCATCTGGGCTTCTTCTGCAACACCACTGGCTACCAAACTTCAAAGCACTTTGCTTTATGCACAAAATTCCCTCCTCCTCTTAGCTCATGGCATCAGGCCTGCCCCTTCCAAGGCCCCACCCTCTCACACAGTAACGTTATTTTGTAAACCGGCAGGTTTGTGAGTCTAATATGTCAATCCCAACAATTTGTGATGTTTCCGAAATGGCGCTGCCGCACCCTTAGATATCGCTGACTGTTTTGCTTCCTTCTGTGCTTTTCTTTACACTTATGAGTTTTACATCTTGTAGGAGCAAACCAGTGCCTTCTTTGCACCTCTGTATCTTCTCTTTCTCAATGATGCAGGGCGGAACCATCTCAAGGGAAATATCACAACAAATGAAGTGGCCCACGCCATTCCTACCTCCAAATCACCTGGAGAAGACGGTTTTCCAGGTGAATTTAACAAAACCAGTAAGCCTATTCCAGTACTGCCCTGTACTAAGGCATACCAGAAGACTGCGGCAGTCTGCTTCTTGGGAACATTATGTAATAAGACCACAATTGCCTTTCTTCTTAAGGAGAATAAGGACCCGCTGGACTGGGCCAGCTATCCTCCTATCTCCTTGATGAATGTGGATCTGAAAATCATGGCCAAAATACTCGCAATCCTGCTGCGTAAGGTTATTACGCAAATCATCCATAAATCCCAGATGGGCTTTGTCCCCAGAGAAGTTTGCACAATCATCTCCGAACGCTGGCACACCTTCTATGCCAGACGTGAGATGACGTTAACAGCGAGCTGACACTTTCGTTGGAGTCCGAGAAGGTTCTTTTGTTTTTAAAATGAATGAACAAAACATGCAAAAAAGAAAGATGAAACTCGAGGCCTAATTCTGCATGTCTCGAAAGAGCAAACTCGCCATATTGCTATTGTAGCAAATCTACAGAAAGCGTCTGAAAAGTACAGCTTTTGCAAAATTATTAGATTCAATTAAGACTGTTGTTTGCTCAGTTCTTTATCTATGAGCATCGTTTCAAGAAGAAATATCGGGGAGTCAGTTTAATGTTCTTACTGAATGTTCCTATGGGTAATCGATTCATAAATAAATGTTGAAAGTGTTCAGACCAGCCCAAAGATGCAAGTACCTTTGTAGCATAAAGTACATCAAGGCAATGGCCTTTAAAAGCTAAGGGGCATTACCCACAAGTATTTCATTCTCTAGGACATTAAAGCAAAGGTTTAAACTCCAAGACAAGCAGATGCATTACCCACGCAAGTGCCCCGTAAATGTAAAATATTTGCTGAATCAATTTCATCTGGTTGGGTAGACAGATGCAAAGAAGGATTTTTACTGCAACTTGGTCAATAAAAATGTTCAAAGGAGCATTTCACTTCTATGTTTGTATGTATATAGTATTTTTATGGCGCAAACCTAGCCAACAAGCATTTGCAATGCAATCGGTCTCGCCTTTGGGATCTTATATGTATTTAGCTATGCAGCACATTAGCATGGGTGCTGAAACATCTACTGTTCTTTAATATGGAGGGAAAGTAAGCACCAAACTGTGTGACATGCCAGGTATGGGAACACATGGAGAGAAATATTGCCTTTCAGTGGGAAATGGGATAGTCCAAAGCTCTGTTGTTAATATAAAAGCAGGACCTTCGGTGTCACATCACTGAAAATACAAGATTTGAAAAAAATATTATTGTCTACGGGTGCTCTCGTGGAAGACGGGATTCTAGAGAATGCTAAAGTGATTCAGGTATTTTACTGACCTCTGCTGGTCGTTTTCTAACAAGAAAGTTAAATAGAGGCAGTTGTCAGAAAAATAAACAAGCTATGTCATGTTGCTTCTGCAGTCTAGGAAAATAAGTAATTCAGTACATAAGATTCCCTCAGACTACTACATTTGTCTTTCACTAGACCTAAAATTATAGCAACATCAAGCCTTTTTTATGGTTGACTGTCCACTCAAGACATTGAGGGGTGGGTGAAGTAAGGACAGTGTGTACACATTCAGATAAGAAAAGAGGATAGGAGCTGTGCTTTCCTCCGGCGGTGCCTGTATTCTGTCTCTCAGACCCCTCCTGCTCAGCACAAACAGGCCTTTCCTGGTTCCTCCGCATCCCCAAAGTAAATGTACCTTTTTCAATTCCTTTTCCTTTAGAAATTATTCAATCAAAATAAAACTGCCTCCCACTTATCCAACTTTTGTGTTGCCGTGTAGAAACATTTCCTGATGTTGGAAAAACAGTATTATTTAGATTTGTCTTTTTAATATTTTGTTCGGATTTATTCGACTCTTCCTGTCTGTGATTTGCAATACCGAAATTGGCATTTCTCCAGAACGAGAGCAATCGTCTGTGTCATAAAACCCACCTGCATTTTTTTTGGTTATAACAATCAGTAGTATTTCTAAGTGCCAGCTTTTTGAAAATAGGCCCATAATACGATTATTTAAAATCACCAGGTATTATTATAGGTTAAGGGACCTGGAAATCCACGATGGAATACCAACATCGAAAAAAAGCATTTGCAATGCAATAGGTCTCGCATTTGCAAAAGTTTGAGCTATTGGCATTGTAAATGACAAACCTTTTATTTGTGTGTTGGTTTTGAAAACAGATAAATAAAAGGCATTGTCATTTACAATGCCAATAGCTTAAACTCGCGCAAATGCAAGACCTATTGCATTTGCAATGCAATAGGTCTTGTATTTACGCGAGTTTAAACTATTGGCATTGTAATTGACAATGCCTTTTATTTAGGTTTCAAAAACCAAAACATATATAAAAGGCATTGTCATTTACAATGCAATTTGCTCAAAGTCGCGTAAATGCGAGATCTATTACATTGAAGTTCCTGTCAGTCAGAAGAATTGGGCGAAAAGACATTGCGTGTCCTGTAGACTGAGGCTGGAGCGGAGAGGTCTGTTGTGCTTGTAAGAGCTCGCAGACTTTTCATTTGCATTCCCCCGTAGATGCCAGTCGCCACTGGATATGACCAAAGAAAATTAAAGTAGTAATGAGTTTGTTGACATCTGTGAGGGGTACATTGAAACTACACTCACTGTCAAGACACTTGCCTGATGCATGTCAGTGCAGCTGGGCCACTGTGCACACTTACAGATTAAGGGTGAGGAGATGCTATCACCATCACCTTCTCACCATGACCAACTTATCCTGCATGCTACACAAATAAAATACGTAACTTGTACATGAAGTGCTGTGTTTTTCCAGAGTTGAAAGTGCAATTCGACTGTGGGAAGATTATCCTTATTACCTGTGTTTACTTGAGCCTTAACAGCCAAGACTCTACAATACCCACAGACTTGACCCCTTTAAGTTTAGTAACAAAGTGCTGTGCTGCAGAGGGTTAAGAAAAAGCACTTTGCTGCAGAGTACCATTAAGCACTTAGTAGCGAGTGAATGATGTGAAGTGCTTTGCAAGAGTGGAACTTAATGAAATACTTTGAGGCAGTGTGGTAATATGAATCACTTTGCTGCATCAACGTAGCAAAAAACGCTTTGGAGGAATGGCGCAGTAATTGAGTAATTACTAGTAGTAGCAATGAAGTAATTGCAATGCAATAGGTCTCGCATTTACGCGAGTTGTGCTATTGGCATTGTAAATGACAAAGCCTTTTATTTATGGTTTGGATTTTAAAACATAAATAACATGCATTGCTATTTGCAGTGCCAATAGCTTGGCTTACCTTGGTGCCCCGCTCACCCTACAGCCCGCCCCCTTGGAGAAGGTCTGCAGAACTCATAGCCCAGCTCCCCAGGACTCTCCCAGGCCGCCACTACTCCCTACCCCCAGCATCCTGAGCTGACGTCCTGATCAGATGAATAAATAAATCCCTGCTTAGATGGAGAAATCCCGCGCCCTTTCATACATTCAACGGGATTTAGAAAGAAGACATCCTATTTGGGTTTGGACATTTGGGCCTTATAATGTAGCGAGACACCGCAAAACGTGACCGCAGGAGGACGCACGGAACATACAAACATGACAACGGAAAGACACACGCACGCAATAATGTCAAGTACAAGTTCAGAAGGGCACAGCCACAGATGAGCAGAAAAACTGTCACAGCCATCTATAGGGAGAAAAAGCTGGAAGCAAGAAGGGAGGCAGGTGGTTCGATTACATACATTATAAAGTATGATAGAGGCAGGTGTACAAAGTATCTAAGCCAAGATACGGAGTTTCAGGAATCCGGGTGCTTTGCCAACAGCGCATGCTGGGACTTGCGGTCCACACTAATAATATGAAAAGTAAAAAACAAGTCCCAAGAAACAGAAAAGAAATGGCCTGGTCACCCTCATCATGACAGTGGACATTTTGGAAACGCGAGTTGCTCGTAGGGAAAAAAGTAAGACAGAGACGGGTGGGAGAAAATTCAGTGAGAGAAAGAATTAATGAATGGGGAGGGGAAGACGGAGGAAGACAGAAAGGAAGAGAGAGAGAGTTTGTGGGAGAAGGAAAGTGTCAGCTGGGAGAGATGAGATGAATAGGTGTTAAGTGACCCATTCATAATATGTGTGATATTATCAACCAGGTCTGACTTTTACTAAGCACCGCTTTGCATTCTGAGACTTGTAGTCCCACAATTACAAAGGGAGGCTTGCAATTAATTACACGCCCGTCAATAAAAAATGACGGGAAATTAAAAAATAGAATAAAGATTGAAAACAAATTTGAAGGTCTGTAAAGTGAACGAGGAAGCATACTGCATAGAAAAACTGTCATTTGAACACATAACTAATTACATTAATGGGCTATATGACTGTCCAGAGGTTCAATGTATGTGACAAAACACTGTATTACAGCGAGTTTGGACAACGAGCCCTAGTTCTAAATATCAAAGTAAGTGCTACAGGAGTTCATATGCATCTAACATAAAAATCAAACCATGAAAACGTAATGCGTTTTCTTTCACTGCCTTTTCTTAAAAATCTGAAAGTTACTGGTTTTCTTGCCATTGAAAGGCTATTTTAACACAATTATAAATTTGCAAGTAATCAAGCTTCATTTAGCCTTGTTAAACACATGTTGTGGTCCTGTTTATGGAAGGCTTTTCCACATTCTTCTGCGGCAAAACACCTGGGCAAATAAAAATCTCGATGCGCAGATTCCCGGCGTGCCCATCTAGGAAACCATGGCTGCTGATCTGTACTTATATTTTAAAGGTACATTTTACTACTAAGGCTGCCGGAAACGCGATGAAGATGCTGCCAGGAGCTTATCATGGACTTCATTCTTTCATCCTAATTCATTCGGACACCTACTTTAGGATATTTTGACACATAGTTAGTTACATGCTCGACGCTTTGGACCGGATCATAGTGGTCTCATACCACACTTGACATCAGACGGTGCTGACTGCACGTTGTTGTTTTTAGAAGTTTCATATCAATATTAGAAGTTGCCACGTATTGTGTGGAGAAGCCGCGTACACGCATTTGAAAGATTGCACTACAAATTAAATGTGGATCTTTTTGGCAAGAACGTATGACGATGTACCTACAATAGTCAAAAGTTGTACTGGATTCAACTACATTTTATATGGAAGGCACACTGAACTAACTGCCGGTCGCCGAGTGGAAGCAGGGCCGGCTCCGCTGGGGATAAGAGGGTGGAAATGACGAACCGTGCCCCCCCATAACGAATGGCCCAGGCGGCGAGATTGTGTGGCAGGCAGGAAGAAATCTGAGGCGCGATCAATAGCGAAATGAAGAGAGATTTAAATGGAAGGGGGACTGGGGTGGGGCCAGGTGTGTGCCGCGGCTCAGCACCCCCCTCAGGGTGAGGTCCCATCGTAGGGGTCTGGGGGCTGATCGCACCTTCTTATCGATCCCCCAGTACTCCTCAGACCCCACCTTCCCTAATACCCCCAGGGTCGGGTAAAGTCCTTGCTGATTATTTTGGCACCATGTTTTCCACATTACAGGAGTAGTGGGAAGCTGAGCCCCGATTGGACCCGGGCCGGGCACGTGCCCCAGAGTCACATGGTCCGGGAGGAAAAAGGGGGTCCTTTTTGGTGTAAATCTTAACTCTTAATTCCGTAATATATCACAGTACCGCGTAAAACCGACACTAACACGTCCCGGCCCATAAAATCACCCGGCCGGATTATGAGTTCACTGTATTATGCCAATGTCCTGTTCTCCAAATACCAGGTTCCCGGGTGCATCTTTCCATCCGGGGTCTGACCAAACTTCTTGTGCCTTTGCCTCCAGCCCCCAGCGGCCAGGGGCTTATGTGCCCCCATTGGGCGCTTCCATCTCGGGACTCTACAGCAATGGGAACAGCCTGCACCCCCACAGCACCCGGGGCTCTACCTTGCCAGCTACGGCCTGAAGGCGGCAGTCTTCAACATGCACTGCTTGCCCTTTGAGCAGAACCTGCCCATGATGTGCCCGGCGGGCGACCCCTCGAAGCTGGGCGGCGGCGACAAGGAGCACCCGAGCCGGGAGCAGGAGCTACACGGAGGCAGCAGCCTGCGCATCTACCCCTGGATGAGGAGCACAGGTGAGGGGGCTGGGGGAGGGGGCACCGAGCAGGACTTGGGGAGTCTGTGCTGGCGTGGAGGGGTTTTACTTGAAGCCGTCCCGGGCACACGTCCCAGGGCAGCCCGCAACGCAAGTCTGGCCGCACAGAGCACTTTTCAAGCAGCTGCTTCTCAGGGAGGCAAGCGCACGGCAGCCCTGGCAGCGGCGACGGCCACAAAACAACTTTAGAAGACGGAGGAAAGTAGCCCCGAACATGGTGACTCGCTGCCACGCAAGGTTAATGCAGATCACAAACGCGAGACCGATGCATTGCTAATGCAAATTCTACTCTGCTCCAGTTAGGCTTTCCTGCTGCCTTCCGTAAAGCCGGCCAGGAAGAGAGCACGTCATCACGTGCGCGCCGTTGTCATTAGGCCGCAGGCCAGAAGAAAGTGCGATGAGTAAAGGGGCCAGTAGCCTTAGAAGGATACAAATGACAACATAATTGTCATGAAGCGGGACTAACAAGCCTTAAACCAATCGGAAGGCAGCGTTTACTGACCTAAGCCAATGAAAAAAATAGGCGGAGAGTGGGCGGAGCTTCCACGAAGCTTCCACACTAAAGTGCATACTGCATGTCTCGGAGAGACAGCGCAAGCGCTGTCTAGGCGAGACCTAAAAATGAGGCAGAGCCATGTAGTTTTAACTGTATGTTACTGCGGGCCCGATCCATCCACAAGCGGACAACCTTCTATCTCCTCTCACATGCTAAATGTATCAACATCCTCGGCTCTCCCAAGGCCACCTACAAAGAAACATTATCTTTCATTCAACGTATTACTGTCTTCAAGCAGGGAGTGTCACCCCTTCTCAACATCGTCAATTCCCCGATGCCCTCAAGACAGCTTCTCTCACAGACAAGACACCTATCCTTGCCCTCAACAATATCACTAACTACCACCCCATCACTCACCTATGTTCAATCATGAAAGGTGTAGTGAAACCAGTCTCCACACAACTACAGAAGCTGATCAATAAGAATGACCTTCTACATACGTTTCTAACTACACTGCACCACAGAAACATTGGCTTTTCAAGTAGTCGATAACACATTCCTGATCAATGGCAATAATGACCCGCCCCTTAGTTCTTCTCAACCCCATGCGCGGCCAGCACAGGTAAGAGCGGTGGGGCAGGGGGAAGTTGACAAATGACGGAATAGGTAAAATAAAATAAAAAATAAATAAAACCACCTAACTTGCAACTCAGCGATGCAGCAAGCACAAGGTAAGTGATTATATTATTTTTTACATTTAATTTTACCTATCCCGTCGTCTGTCGACTTATCCCCTCCCCCGCCCCACCCCAATCCATCGTTCTTACCTGTGCTGGCCACTCATGCCTTTGAAGCCTTCAACAATGTTCAACTCTATGCTCTGTTCCACACTCTGGAGTCATGGACAGGCTTCTCGGACACAATCCCTTAATGGATCACCTCTACAACTGCCACCAGCTTGTCCAGATGGGAATCGCTCTCTCTTCCAGAAACTCCCTGTGCCCTGCAGATTACCCCAGGGTTCCATCCTCCCCCTATCATCATTATTCTCTACATTCAATCCCTCAAAACTGTACTCAACAACAAGATGCATTAATGCACACATGACACGCAACTCTGTCTCACAAGCTTCTCAGCTCACAATATTCAAAGACTCAAAAAACTCCCTCCAGCTAATACAAATGATAATCACTAGCTCTCCATCCTAAAAAATAAACTTTCCATTGATGAAAATGATTTCAGAACAGCAATATAAATTCTAGTCCTCTTTTTTCTAGATGGAGGCAAATAAATACTCAGCAGCTTTAAGGTCACCACCTTGGCATCCCTGAAAGGGATTCTAAATGCCTCGCCATGTCTCAACAAGAACTTGAAGATTTGTGACCACTATAGAAAGTACATTGGCTCCCCCTCCAAGTCTGTTTCATTATCAATACCAGCAGCATCACCTGCAGCCAGGGTGTAACCAGATTGAAGATGAAGCAATGCAAGAAGAAAACAAATGAAGGCAGACCTTTTCCATGCACTCACCCAAGATCCGTAACAACAGTCCCTTCAACGTCGCACCTGTTATGACAGTTCATGCAGTTCAGAAACAAATTGAAAATATATTTCTTCAAAGAGCGTTAATACCTCACGCAATAGGAATCCTCTTGTTACCTGCCTTCTTGTTAATGATCTTGATTCGTACCACAGGGCTTTAGCACTCTGTTCAGTTATCTGTTGCTCCCTAACTAGGTTAATGTTACATATGTACATTTGCATACATGTTACATACTTTCATATATTTTCTAAATATCCCTTTTCTATCTGTCTGCTACTGTCTATCATAGTGAAACCAGAACTGGGTGTTAGAAATTGGGTTTCTGGTTGGCAAAGGTATGCACCCTTTCCAAGCAGGACGCACAATCCGAGCCAGGATAAATCAGGTGCACACAATAAATTAACCTATGCTCTCCCTCTGGTAGCTTGGCATAGAACAGTCAGGCTTAACTTAAGAGGCAATGTGTAAATTATTTGTGTAACACTAACAGCAACATAGTGACAACACCACAAAAAGACTCCACAACTGTTTAGAAAAATAGATTATGATCTTATAAACAAAATAAGACCAAAATGACAAAAATCCAATGAGTAGAGGTAGAGATATGAATTTTTGAAGATTAAATGTAGAAAACGTTAGAAGCAATAAGCGCCTATGGAGGTTATCTGATCACACTGGACAGGTGCAAAATTAAGAGTTCAGGCCGACCGCAATGGAGCATGGGCCATATACAGGAGCCACGCATCACTTTCAATGGACCAGGCGCAGGAGGTGAGACTTCGATATCCCTTAGTCTCAAAACCGGAGGCAAGCCAACATGCCCTTGGAGATCACTCTGGGTTCAAGCAAGGGTCCAGTTCTTCCTCAGCAGAGGTAGAGGGTAGCAGGCAGCAGGGAACAACAGCAGAAAAGCAGCTCTTCCATAGCAGCAGTCCAGCAGAGTGGCAGTCCTTGTAGCAGCACAGCAGTCCTTCTTCCTGGCAGAGTTTCTTTACAGGTCCAGAAGTGTCTGATTTGGTAGGGTCAGAGGCCTGGTACTTATACTCAGTTGTGCCTTTCAATTGAAGGTGACTTCAAAGAGGGGCTTTGAAGTGTACAGAGGTCCTTCCTTCCCATTCCTGGCTATAGACTCACCACAGGGTAATATTCAACCCTTAGTGTGGGGATAGGACACTGCCCATTCAGGTGTAAGTGTCAACTTCGACCTCCCATCTTGCCCATGATGATCCGTCTGGATGTAGATGGTCACTCAGTCACACTTAACCTTCCTTTGTGTGTGGCTGTCTAAAGGGAATGCACAAAGTCCAGCTGTGACCCATCCCAGATAAGTATTGGAGACAGGCTGCAAGCACACAGAACTTTAAGAGCAGAGAAATGCCATCTTTCTAAAAGTGATAATGCCAAAAGGGCGATACTGTCGCCCCAGCTGCTGCACTGCTGAAATGAGGAAAAAAATGTTTATGAGATCACTCCAGAGACAGTCAAGTTGAAATAGAATACTTTTTTCCGCATTTTCAGATGTCATATGCTGCCAATCCTAGCTTAAACATAGACACGTGCACTCAACCTTCCTTTGAGCCAACATGGTAAAATATCCCAATGCATTTCAAACTTTTTAGTTCTTTGTCAGGGGTACTGCAATAAATCCGAAAAAAGTGCATAAACAGCGCGCTAAATGCCAGTAAATCCTAATGTCACCAACAACCAATCCGATGTCTCACCATAATCTCCCTCCTTAACCCACCTCATGAGTGCCTACATTAAAAGTGGCATTTCTAACATATTAATGCTAAATCCAACTTTGCCAGCAAAGAGGTTTCAACATTACTATTCCCATGATATTAAACATGACAGAGCTACTCGATCTCAATCATGAATTACAGTTTAAGAGTGTAATAAGGAATTCCCAATGTTAACCTATGAGAGGGGTAGCCCTCACAGTGGTGGAAAACTAATTTAGGTGTTTTTCACTAACAGGACATGTAAAACTTAAAAGTGCTGCCCTACCTTTTACTTACACAGCACCGTGCCCTATGGGTTACCTAGGTCCTACCTCACGGGTGACTTATATGTAATAAAGGGGATGTTCAAGGCTTGGTAAGGTATTTTAAATGCCAAGTCAACATGGCAGTGTAAACTACATACACAGGCTCTGCAGTAGCTGGCCTGAGACATGTTTAAAGGGCTACTCGTGTAGCTAGTACAATCAGTACTGCAGGCCCACTAGTAGCATTTAATTTACAGGCCCTCAGCACAGGTATTGGACTCTACTAGGGACTTGCAGGCAAATTTAATATTCAAATTGTATATAAGTCAATGAAACCATGTTAAGGGGAGAAGCACATGCACTTTAGCACTGGTTAGCAGTGGCAAAGTGCTCAGAGTCCTAAGACCAACAGAATGTTTGGAGAAGACCACCCTAACGCTGTCAGGTCTAACATGTGCGCCCCAGCTGAAAGTGGGGAGGAATACCCAACCTCTAAGAAGTTCTCATCACTAAGGCAGAAGAACCTAGATTGGCGTGGTCTACCCCAGGTCTGTGTTCCACCCTAAAGTTCATTCCCTGTAGTGAGATGGACCACCTCAGCAATTGTATATCATTCACCCCTAATTTGCATTAGCCATCTGAGGGACCTGTGGTTTGTCTGAATCAGGAAGTGAATCCCAAACAGGTATTGTCTCAATGTCTTCAGTGACCAGACCACAACAAAGGCTACCCTTTCAATAGCACTCAACCCCTGTTCCCTGGGAAGTAACCTCCTAGAGATGAAGGATGTAGGTTGGTATAGGCCTTCTGCGTTAAGTTGTTGAAGTACTGCCCCTATGCCATGCTCTGAGGCATCTGTCTGAAGAAAGAATTCCCTGGAAAAGTCAGGGGCCTTGAGCACTGCGGCTGTGCACATGGCCTGCTTTAGGGAGTTGTTAGAAATGGGGGTCTCTAGTTGGCAATGGCTGGCCACTGTCCAAGTAGGGACCATTCTTCCTAAGTCAGAGTAAGCAGACTACACCCTTTGATAACCCCTGCTCAACCCTGTGGTAACGTAGCACGAGCAGCTAGGCTTTTCTCAGAGGCAGTGTGTGAAGCATTTACAACCATACACAGTAACACAGTGAAGAACACTACAAAGGGACACCACTCAAGTAGTTATAAAAATAAGTATCTTTATATATAGATTTGACACAAGACCAATAACAGTAAAAATCCACAATACTAGAAAAATAGGGTTACTCTTAAAATGCTGCAAAAATAGTTCAAGGTGTGCAAAGAGGAGTTCAGTTCAAGGCAGTGGTCTCTGTGGCCCTTTTACTCACAAGATACCTGGATTCTGTAGCAAAGCAACAAAAATGTCGCTAAGGAGTTGTGACGATGATTTTCCTCACGCTAACCAGCGATGCGTTGAATCCTTGCCGCAAGGGAGGATGATGCGCTGATTTGTGTGCAGGACAAAGCGACAAACTTCTACACGCTAAGCCGGCGATGCGATAAAATCCTTGCCGTGAAGGGAGGATGATGCACCGAGCCTGTTGCAAATTTGAGTCTGTAATAGACCTGATTTATCCAGTCATGGCCAAAAAACTATATTTACAGTTCAGGCACGGCTCCCTCCCGCTCTTTTCGAGAACAAACAAGTGGCTGGGCTCAGTCCGGCAATCCTGCCCTGGTTGTGGTACCCTTGAAGAAACTGAGGTACATGTCGTTTTTTTCTGCCCGGCATATACTATCCCGCGCAGATTATGGATAATCCAACTAGCCAAGAACATAGGGGCTAGACACTGCATGGAACTCCATAGGCTGTTGAAGTACGACACTTCTCCTCTATATGCTACCATAATTGCCAAATTTCTTTTCTCAATGTGGCTAACTAGAAGAAAACTGCTACCTCATTAAGGTTAATTTGGTCTTTTTACCTGTATCTTATTATCTGCTTTTATCTTATGTAATGATGAATGAGTTTTATTAGACCATTGTTGTATCAACTTTTAATAATATTATGTCTTTTATGTACTTTTATGGCTAAAGCCGAAATAAAGTTTTCTGACTGACTGACTGACAGTAACACAGTGAAAAACACTACAAAGGGACACCACCCAAGTAGTTATAAAAATAAGTATCTTTATATATAGACTTAACACAAGACCAATAACAGTAAAAATCCACAATACTAGAAAAATAGGGCTACTCTTAAAATGCTGCAAAAATAGTTCAAGGTGTGCAAAGAGAAGTTCAGTTCAAGGCAGTGGTCTCTGCGACCCTTTTACTCACAAGATACCTGGATTCTGTAGCAAAGCAACAAAAATGTCGCTAAGGAGTTGTGACGATGATTTTCCTCACGCTAACCAGCGATGCGTTGAATCCTTGCCGCAAGGGAGGATGATGCGCTGATTTGTGTGCAGGACAAAGCGACAAACTTCTGCACGCTAAGCCGGCGATGCGATAAAATCCTTGCCGCGAAGGGAGGATGATACGCCGAGCCTGTTGCATGTGCGATCAGTAGTGAAAAACGAAATTGGGTGTGGACTAGGGCCTGCTAGACGACTCAATCACCCCTAGGGAAAACATTTTGGAGACCTCCTCCTTAATGTAGGCCCTGACCCTGTCAGTCACTCTGTGAGCCTTGTGCTTGAAAGGAGGACTGTCCCCAGTGTCTACCTCATGGACGCACCAATCAGTGACACCAGGCACCAGGAAAAATAAATCAGAAAATTGCCCCAACAGCTGGTGACAATCTCTCTGCTGCTCAGGGGTCAGTGTGGTGGAGAGGACCACACCCTCCACTGACCCATCCTTCTCTCCTGCACACAGGAGGTCAGGAAGAGGCTCACTCTCCTCCTCCATCCCTGCATCTGTGGCAAGAAGCATTCCCACTTCAGACCTCTCAAAGTGGGGTTTTAGGCGGTTCACATGCAGGACCCGTAAGGGATTCCTGAGAGACTTAAAGTTCACCAAGTAGGTAACTGGACTTTTGCACTCCCGAATCTCAAATGGACCGGTCCACTTATCTTGGAGTGCACAAGGCTCCACTGGGGCCAGGACCCAAACCTTCTGACCAGGGTGAAATTCGACCAGAGTGGCATTCTGGTCGTGCCAACGTTTCATCTCCTCCTGGCTGGCTTCCAGATTTTCCTCAGCAATTTTTCTGAAACGCCGAGCCTGGTTCCTGAAGGCCAATATGTAGCTAAATACATCTTGGGGAGGTTTCCTGGGAGATTGCTCCCAGCCTTCCTTGACCAGGCTCAGAGGCCCTCTTACCGGATGGCCATGGAGCAGTTCAAAGGTACTGAACCCTAAGGACTGGCAAGAGGACGTCCCACTTACGCCTCAGGGGCTCTTCTAGGCCCATGATCATGCCCTTCAAGGTCCGGTTGAACCTTTCAACCAGACCGTTACCTTGGGGGTGGTAAGGAGTGGTGAACTTGTAAGTTACCCCACACTCCTTCCACAAAAATGTCGCTAAGGAGTTGTGGCGATGATTTTCCTCACGCTAACCAGCGTTGCGTTGAATCCTTGCCGCAAGGGAGGATGATGCGCTGATTTGTGTGCAGGACAAAGCGACAAACTTCTGCACGCTAAGCCGGCGATGCGATAAAATCCTTGCCGCGAAGGGAGGATGATACGCCGAGCCTGTTGCATGTGCGATCAGTAGTGAAAAACGAAATTGGGTGTAATTCATACCAGGACATGCTACACACATCAGAGCATGTCCTACCTTACACTTACAATGCACCCTACCATATGGGTGGCTTACATGATGCCAAGGGACGGTTCAGGGGCTGGGAAGTGGGTGCACTTCACAGCCAAGATGGGAGTTCTAGACTGCACACAGACACTGCAGTGGCAGGTCTGAGACACACTTTACAAGCTGCTTCTGTGGGTGGCGCAAACCAGAGCTGCAGGCCCACCAGCAGCATTTGGTTTACCAGCCCTGGGCACACACAGGCCACGCTACTAGGGACTAATAGGTAAACCAAATAAGCCAATCATGGATGTACCAATTCACATGTCATCTTTACACAGGGAGCATTCGCGCTGTGGCACCGAATGGCAGTGGCACAGCGCCCGGAGCATCTATTACCAGCAAAATCAGAGGAGACAACAGCGAAAAATGGAAGGGAGACTTACGCCAATGGTGCCAGGTCTAACAGGAGTCAAATGCTTTTTGCCATGCCCCTGTCCAAATCATGTTTCTGGGCTGCTTCTTCAAAATCAGCTCTTTCAAGGGGTAAACAATGGTTCCATATCCCTTGACAAACCTCCTATAGTACCTTGTGAGTCCTAAGGAGGCTTTCGCCTCAGTCTGGGTTTTGGGGGGTTCACAGGCCATGACAATCTCTGTCTTGGCCTGTAAGGGCTCCATCCTACCCCTGCCTACCATGAAGCCTAAGTACACTACAGACCCCTGCCCTATCTGGCAGTTAATGGCCCTGATAGGAGGCCTGCCTGTTGCAGGACCTGAAGCACTTCTTGCAGGTGAAAGAGGTGGTCCTTCCAGCTGCTACTGAAGACAGCTAAGTCATCAAAGTAAGCTGCACTTAAGGACTCCATGCCACCCAAAACCTGGTTCAACAGCCTTTGGAAGGTGGCAGGAGCATACTTGAGTCCAAAAGGCATCACTCTAAACAGATGGTGACAGTCTGAAATAGAGATAGCTGACCTCTTCTTGGCTCGTTCAGTTAGGGCAATCTGCCAGTACCCCGAAGTAAGATCACAGGTACTCAGGAACTGGGCAGCCACTAACCTATCAATCAGCTCATCACCCTGGGGGCTGAGATGAACATCAGTTTTGGTGACTGAATTGAGCCCCTTGTCATTCCACACAAAACCTGAGTGCTGGTGTGTGTCTGTTGGGGCAGCTTTTAGTTCCAGCACCACAGGGCTGGGCCAGTGGCTACTGGAGAGTTCAATCACCCCCAACTCCAGCATCTTCGAAACCTTATCTTTGATTCAGGCCCTGAGACAGCCCGCAGACAGCCTGCAAGTTTTTTTCTTGACAGGGAGGTTGTCTCCTGTGTCCACATCATGGTTACACAGGTGGATAGTCCTAGGGGCGAGGGAAAACAGAGATGAGTACTGCCCAACAAACAACTGGTGGCAGTCCCTCTGCTGTCAGAGTAGGGGAAAGGTTCAAGCCTTTCACTGACCCATCCTTCTCCCTGAAGGCTAAACGGTATGGGAGCAGTTCACTCTCCTCTTTCTCCCCTTCATCTGTCAACAACACCATGGAGAGCTCAGACCTCTCAAAGTGGGATTTGAGACGGTTGATATGGAGCAGCCTCTGGGGTGCTTTAGATCTTGAGGTCCACCAGGTAGGTGACCTCTTGCTTCCTATCAACTATCTCATAGGGCCCAGTCCAACAGTCTTAGAGGGCTGTGAGACGTTGGCCTGGTATATGCTGGTCACTAGTTAAAGTGGCCACCTTGCACCAGTACAATTCGACTCTTATGGTAGATAGGTTTAAGACAACCTTTTAAAGAAAGCTATCCTAGTGGTAGCTGTGGAGAGCAGCCTTCAGGCTAAGTCTCAGAGGAATGTAAAGCAGCTTGTTTTATCTCTTGAATCACTAAATGAAAAGGACACCACACAGGTATATATATAAAATATATATATATTTATTACTAGACACACTCTACTAATCTCTTTAGAAGTCAAGGACATATGCACAAATCAACATTTCACAACAAATTAAGCACTTATATGGCAGGGGCCCTAGGGGCGTACCAGACCATATACTAAAAAAGAGGTATAAGAAGAACGACTTGAGAAGGGAGCAGGCCTAAGGTCTTCAGAAGCACTGGGGCCTCACTAATCCACCCAAGGCAGGTAAGTAAAGGACCCACGGGAGACGCATGCGATATGAGAACACAGCCGAGGATCCTAATAGACTTCAATGGAGCAACTTGCGGTTGGAATTTTAAAGTTTTAGGATACTTCGGGAGAGTCTACATGCAAGTCACTTACAGGGTAAGTAGTTCTAGAGCCAACACACACAGGAGCACCTGAGTACTCGAGTTACCTCACCCAGGGAAGCCGGGTGCATAGGTGTCTTTTGGTGTCGGGTCGCGGCGTCGTTTTCAATGGGAGCCAAAGAAGACTTGCTGCTTGTGACGACAGGAGAAGTGTCCGGTGGAATCCAAGGCTGGATTCTGAAGAAAGAAGACCTGAAAGCAGAGGAGACAGTGTTCAAAGTCACTTGCCAGTGACCCGGGGCCAGGAAGCTGGATACCCACAGTAGTCGGGTGATTTCAGTTGATCATGGGTGTCTTGACTCTTCAGCCACGAGGTCCAGGAGGCGTCGATGACAACCAGGAGCTGGATTCTGAGTGTCCCACAAAGTCTGCAGCTGACTGAGGTGTCGGCAACCGGATTGGAGCCAACAAGCCTTGGCAACAGCAAGTCTTGTGGAAAGAGAAGAAAGTCAGCGGTGCAGACCAGCAAGGTCTGAGGGACTCACCCAGCAAGGGTAAGTCAGGGAAGGCCTGGAGCAATCAGGGGAGTCCTTTGGTTCTGTAGAAAAGTCTTCAGGGGACCCACAAGCCAACTAGCAAGGGGTCGCAAAGACGCCTCAGGAGGATTCACTCACCAGGAGCCCACGGTCACTCGGGACAAGGTAGGCCTCTGATTTTCGGAGGAAATCCTGCTGGAGGATTGTTTTCGGAGGAAATCCTGCTGGAGGATTGGGCCACACATGGTCCAAAGCACAAGTTCGTATAAACATCCTGAAGGGGTTGCACTCGACAATAGTGCACGGTACCCGGGTATTGCTGTTCCTCGTCACTCGTGGAGTCCACTCGCCTCAGCTTCACTGGGGACTCACACTGGCTGTTGAGAAGTCAGAAAATCCACTTCTGGGCTGCAGGGACTTCAGACTCCGGCGGGAGTGGGAACGTTTGCGACCGTTGTGCAAAGTTTTGATGCCTGCCAAGCAGGGGAGTCACTCCTTGACTCCAAGGGGGATTCTTCAGTCTTCCAAAGGTTGTGGAACATCGAAGGTCCAGGATTCTTCTTTCAGAGCGTCGTCCAGGGATATCTAGTTTGCAATGGCAAGGGTTCCCTAACTTATACTAAAAGAAAGGGAGGGACTAGCTCTAGGACCACTCCTATGGGAGGGTCAGGGGACTGGGTGGCTACACCCACTTCCCTTTGTCCAGTTTCACACCAGAGCAGGGGCTGGTAGCCCCTGAACCGGTTTGAGCTGGCATATGCACAGAGGAGCCTACTGCTCCCCCAGTGCAGGACTTCAAAGCACTCTAGGAGTGCACCCACCCAGCCCCAATACACTAAATCTTGTCTGGAAGGTGTACACCTCCCTGTGACAGGATGCCTATTGTTGGGCCTCCTCCACTGCGAGTTTCGGGTAGCAGCAGGAGGGCAGCCCAGTGTCTGTGCTGGTGGCATCCATTTTGTGATGCCAGGGCTCTTCAGGATTCTACCGTGTTTCCACAGTGGGTAAATGACTATCCCTCTAGAAGGGTGGGATCATACTCCCACGCCAGTTACTGGTGTGGGGGTATGATTCCAAGGCGTTTGACACCAAACACGACATGTTTTGATGCAGCCATTCCAAAGTTAGCATTTACCGCTAGGTTATAATGCACTTAAGAGTATATGGTTTAACCGCATCCACAAAGAGCCACAGAGAATGGACTCTGAGATCTGTAGAGGGGCCCTGCTCAGGCAGAGGCACCCCCTCACATGGAAACCAAGCACCCTGCCCTCAGGATTGATAGGGCCTGCCTTGGGGGTGACTGATAGGTTTAGATGTGTGTGTAAGGTGAGATATAGGGAACCTATACCTCAGTGAGGAGTGCTAACACTACCTCACCCAGGCTGCAGTAGCAGGCCTCTGGTGTCAGATTTAGTCTGCTTCCCAGGGGTGGCATAATATATGCTTCAGCCCCTGGTAGGCCTCTGAAGTACCTATGCTCTTGGTACCTAAGGTACCATATACTAGGGGCTCATAAGGTACCACAGTATCCAATCACTAGTGCATCTAATATGCACTCCAAGTTGTTTAGAGAGAACAGAGAGGCTGGGGCCCTGATTAGCAGGTTCCCGTGCCAGACTATAGCCAGAAACCGGTGTACACATCAGAAAAAAGGTGGAGGCAACATAAGTGCAGATCCTACTCTCCTACACAACCCCTCCCCCCCCCCAACGCAGGGACACTAAACTAACCTTGACCAGTTGAGTCTTCGTGTTCTAAGTGGAAATACCTTGCGAGTCCATCTGCATTGGCATTTTGGGTCCCAGGTCTATGTTCCACTGTATAGTCCATCCCCTGTGGGGAAATGGACCACCTTAAAATTTTGGGTTTTCACCTTTCATCTGTTTGAGTCATAGGAGGGGCTTGTGGTCAGTCTGAACTATGAAGTGAGTGCCAAACAAGTATGGCCTCTGCTTCTTCAGGGCCCACACCATAGCAAAGGCCTCCCTCTCTATAGCTGACCAACGTTTCTCTCTAGGGTCAGCCTTCTGCTTATAAAAGCTACTGGCTGGTCTTGACCTTCATCATTCAGTTGAGACAGTACAGCTCCCACACCCAGCTCAGAAGCATCTGTTTGGACAATTAACTTTTTGGTGTAGTCTGGACTCTGTAAGATGGGGCAGTGTACATGGCCTGCTTTAGGTCTTCAAATGCCTTCTGACAGCTAGCTGTCCACTGAACCTTTTTTGGCATTTTCTTTGAGGTAAGATCATTTAAGGGGTCACTATAGATCCATATCCCTTAACAAACCTCCTATAGTACCCAGTCAGGCCCAAAAAGGCTCTCATCTGTGTCTGGGTGGTTGGAGCAATCCATTCCATGATGGTTTGGATTTTACTCTGTAAAGGCTGAACCTGGCCTCCACCTACAAGGTGGCCCAGGTACACAACCTGACTCTGCCCTATCTGGCACTTAGTGGCATTGATAGTGAGGCCTGCTTTTTGCAGAGCCTCCAAAACATTTCTGAAGTGGACCAGGTGATCCTGCCAGGAGGAACTAAAGACAGCAATATCATCAAGATAAGCTGAGCAATAAGTTTCCATTCCTGTCAGAACTTTGTTCACCAACCTCTGAAAAGTGGCAGGTGCATTCTTCAAACCAAAGGGCATCACCACAAAGTGAAAGTGCCCACCAGGGGTTGAAAATGCTGTTTTGGCCTTGGCATCCTCAGCTAACCTGATCTGCCAGTAGCCAGCTGTTAGGTCAAATGTACTCAGATACTTGGCTGAGGCCAAAGTATCAATCAGTTCACCTGCCCTGGGAATTGGATAGGCAGCAGTCCTGGTGACTGCATTGAGGCCTCTGTAGTCCACACAAAACCTCATTTCTTTCTTATCACCCTGGGTATGAGGTTTGGGTACTAGGACTACTGGACTAGCCCAAAGGCTATCTGAAGGCTCAATCACACCTAGTTCCAACATTTTCTGGACTTCAGTCCTGATACAGTCCCTGACATGGTCAGGTTGCCTGTAGATTTTACTCTTGACAGGCAGACTGTCTCCAGTGTCCACCTCATGGGTGCACCAGGAAGTCTGACTAGGGGTCAGGCTAAACATATGTCTAAACTGTTGCAAAACTTGTCTGCACTCAGTTTGCTGATGATCAGTGAGGCTGCTTGCCAAAGCAACACCATCTACTGACCCATCATCAGGGTTCTGTGAGAGCAGGTCAGGGAGAGGGTCACTCTCCTCCTCCTGTTCCTCATCAAGCCCATGTCAGCCCTGTCAACATATGGTTTCAATCTGTTGACTTGGAGCACCCTAAGGGGGCTCCTGGGAGTTCCAAGATCCACCAGATAGGTGACTTTTTCTCAACAATGGTATGGGGACCACTCCACTTGTCTTGGAGAGCTGCTGGGGCCACAGGCTCCAACACCCACACTTTCTGTCCTGGCTGGTACACAGTCAGCACAGCCTTTTGGTCATGCCAAGTTTTTTGCAGTTCTTGGCTGGCCTCCAGGTTTTTAGTTGCCTTCTTCATGTATTCGGCCATCCTGGAGCAGAGACCAAGTACTTAGTCCACCACATCCTGTTTGGGAGGTTTGAGAGGTAACTCCCAGCCCTCCTTCACCAAACATTATGGACCTCTTACAGGGTGCCCAAACAGAAGTTCAAATGGGCTGTAACCAACCACCTTCTGTGGAACCTCTCTGTATGCAAACAGAAGGCAGGGAAGTAAAAGGTCCCATTTTCACCTAAGCTTTTCTGGGAGGCCTTTAATCATTCCCTTTAGGGTCTTTTTGAAGCATTCAACTAACCCATTGTATTGTGGGTGATAGGGAGTAGTGAATTTATAATTTACACCACACTCCTTCCACATTGCTTTTAGATATCCTGACATGAAGTTGGTACCTCTGTCAGATATGACCTCCTTTGGGAAACCCACTCTGGAGAAAACTCCAATGAGGGCTCTTGCCACCACAGGGGCTGTGGTGGTCCTCAGGGGAATTGCTTCTGGGTACCTGGTGGCATGATCCACCATCACCAGGATAAACCTGTGCCCAGATGCTGTTGGAGGGTCAAGGGGACCAACAATGTCAATCCCTACCCTTTCAAAGGGTACCCCCACCACAGGTAGTGGTATAAGGGGGGCCTTTGTTGTGCCACCTGACTTGCCACTGGCTTGGCAAGTGACACAGGAGCCACAAAACTCCATGGTGTCCTCTGACATATGTGGCCAATGAAAATGTGAAACAGGCCTATCCCAGGTCTTGTTTTGGCCCAAGTGTCCTGCTAAAGGGATGTCATGTGCTAGGGTCAAGAGGAACCCCCTAAACTTCTGAGGTATTACCAACCTCCTGGTGGCTCCAGGGGATGGATCTCTAGCCTCAGAATATAGGAGTCCCTCATCCCAATAAACTTTATGGGACCCACTAGCACTCCCAGCAGCCTCAGCAGCAGCCTGCTGTCTGAGGGGTTCAAGAGAGGGGCAGCACTGTTGTTCCTTGCTCAGATGTTCCCTAGAAGGGCCCCCTGCCCCCAAGAACTCAACCTGATCAGGCTCAAGTCCCTCTGGGGCAGTTCCTTCTTCAGGATATGCTTCTCCTTCCTCAGGAGGGGAATCTGTAATCTGAGGGGAAGGCACTGCCTTAACCCTTCTGCTCCTCCTCTTGGGTAGCATCTGGTCCATAGTTTCAGGATCCAGAGCTGGTTCAGCTTTATGCATTTTGGCCTGTGACCTGGTCACAGCAAATACCTCTGCAGGTATGCCCAACATCTCAGCATGAGTCCATAACTCTACTTCATACCAGGCTGAAGACTCTAGATCATTGCCCAATAGACATTCGACAGGGAGGTCTTCACTGACTACTACTTTCTTGAGGCCAGTTACCCCTCCCCAGGAGAAATTCACAACGGCCAGACTATGGTTGATCCTGACATTGCTTGCATTGGTAACCTGGTACATTTCACCCAGGATGATCTGCCCAGGGTCCACAAGATCCTCTGCCACCATGGTGACACTAGCACCTGTGTCCCTGAATGCCAAAGCCTGTTTGCCATTTATTACAGGCTGCTGTTTGTATTTGCCCAGATTACTGGGGCTCACTAGGAAGGACATATCAATGTCTCCATCACAAATCAGCAATGCCTGAGCGGGTACTCTGACTAGGCCAGAGTCTACTTCAGAACCCAGGGTCAACCCTACTACACCCTTATTCTGATTACCACCTCCACCAGTAGCTGTACTAGGGGGAACAGTTGCCGTAGGGGCAGGAGTGGTGGTGGTTTGGTCTTTGGACTTGTTACAGTCAGAAGTCCAGTGCCCTTTCTGTTTACAGAATTTGCATCAGGGCTTCTTTTAGCCTTTCCCTTTGTTAGACTGTGAATCCCCACCAGATGCAGATTTTTGGGGCCCTTCTGAAGACTTCTGGTCATTTGACTTATGCCCACCTTTCTCAGAGCCTTTAGGATCTTGCTTCTTAGTGTCACCCCCTTGGTTCTGGGTGTTCTGCCTCACCCTGGTTCTGACCCATTTGTCTGCCTTCTTTCCCAATTCTTGGAGAGAGGTCAGGTCAGAGTCCACCAAGTACTGATGCAACAACTGGTTTTGGCAATTATTAAGGATCTGTTCTCTCTTCATAAGATTATACAATCCCTTAAAATCAGTAACTCTACTACCAACCAGCCAACCCTCCAGGGCCTTGGTTGCACAATCTACAAAGTCAGTCCAGTCCTGATTCTGTGCTTTCTGGGTGTCTCTGAACTTCAACCTGTACTGTTCAGTGGTTAAGCCAAACCCATCTATTAATGCACTCTTCAGAACTTCATAATCATCAGCATCCTCTTCTCTAACAGTGAGGAGCTTGTCTCTGCCTTTATCTGAAAAGGAGAGCCACAAGATTGCTGCCCACTGTTTCTGGGGGACCTGTTGAACTTTACAGGCCCTCTCCATAGCAGTTATCCATTTGTGGATATCATCCCCACTCTGGTAGGGAGGAACAACCTTGGACAGGTTCCTATGGTCTGGAATGTAATCTCTGACTCTAGGGACACTGTTGCTGCCACCAGGGGGTTCTAACCCCTCTCTTTTAGAAGCTCTCTGGAGCGCAAAGGCTTCTTGGTCTAAGGCCAACTGCTTAGCCTTGAGGGCAACTCTTGCTTCCTCATACTGCAGCAGTTTGTACATTCTTTCAGAGGAGGTCTCTCTTCTATTAAAGTATGAGTTCCTCTGCTAGACAGATTCTCTGCCAGGGTGATAGGAGTGGTCAGATTCCCTTGAAGGGGACCTAGGCCTCTCTTGCACTCTGTCAGCTCACTTAGGGAGAATTCCTCTGTCCTTTTCAGATCTTTCGGGATCTGGCCCTTCAACCACAGCATCCAGGTCATCTTGATTTTCATCATCTGACCCAGAGACTATAGCTGACCCACTCCCTGATTCAGACCCCTTAGCTCCTAGAGCTAATCTAAGATCATCTGCTGTCAGCAGATCTATCAGGTGAAGTGTGGAGGGACTCTGTCCTATCCTCAGGTGCCTTGCAGCACACATGGCTTTCAAGTCAAAGAAAGTCATGTCCTTATACTGAGGCTGGGTGGACCCACTGGTTCCAACCCTTAAGGACATTCTAGTGTTGTGCAGTGTTGTACTACCTACACTAGTTTGTGGCCTACTGATCCTAGCTTGAGCTGTAGCAAGGGTGTGCCATCCCTTCACACACAGCTTTAAGTTCAGTAGAACTTGTTGATACTAAGCTTGACTTTATATGTACCTTGAGTACCTTTAGTGGTTTTCAGTTAGTAATTCAAATAGAGATTTTCTGGTAAAACAATGGCAAGCTGTAATCCCACACACTGCCCACCAATGTGAGACGTTGGCCTGGTATATGCTGGTCACTAGTTAAAGTGGCCACCTTGCACCAGTACAATTCGACTCTTATGGTAGATAGGTTTAAGACAACCTTTTAAAGAAAGCTATCCTAGTGGTAGCTGTGGAGAGCAGCCTTCAGGCTAGTCTCAGAGGAATGTAAAGCAGCTTGTTTTACCTTATAATCTCTTGAATCACTAAATGAAAGGACACCACACAGGTATATATATAAAATATATATGTATTTATTACTAGACACACTCTACTAATCTCTTTATGAGATTAGAAGTCAAGGGCATATGCACAAATCAACATTTCACAACAAATTAAGCACTTATATGGCTGGGGCCCTAGGGCGTACCAGACCATATACTAAAAAAGAGGTATAAGAAGAACGACTTCAGAAGGGAGAAGGCCTAAGGTCTTCAGAAGCGCTGGGGCCTCACTAATCCACCCAAGGCAGGTCAGTAAAGGACCCACAGGAGACGCATGCAGTGTGAGAACACAGCCGCGGATCCCAATAGACTTCAATGGAGCAAGTCGCGGTTGGAATTGTAAAGTTTTAGGATACTTTGGGAGAGTCTACAAGCAAGTCACTTACAGGGTAAGTAGTTCTAGAGCCAACACACACAGGAGCACCAGAGTACTCGAGTTACCTCACCCAGGGAAGCCGGGTGCATAGGTGTCTTTTGGTGTCGGGTCGCGGCGTCATTTTCAATGGGAGCCAAAGAAGACTTGCTGCTTGTGAAGACAGGAGAAGTGTCCGGTGGAATCCAAGGCTGGATTCTGAAGAAAGAAGACCTGAAAGCTGAGGAGACAGTGTTCAAAGTCACTTGCCAGTGACCCGGGGCCAAGAAGCTGGATGCCCACAGTAGTTGGGTGATTTCAGGTGATCATGGGTGTCTTGACTCTTCAGCCACGAGGTCCAGGAGGTGTCGACAACAACCAGGAGCTGGATTCGGAGTATCCCACAAAGTCTGCATCTGACTGAGGTGTCGGCAACCAGATTGGAGCCAACAAGCCTTGGCAACAGCAAGTCTTGTGAAAAGTGAAGAAAGTCAGCGGTGCAGACCAGCAAGGTCTGAGGGACTCACCCAGCAACAGTAAGTCAGGGCAGGCCTGGAACAACCAAGGGAGCCCTTTGGTTCTGTAGAAAAGTCTTCAGGGGACCCACAAGCCAACCAGCAAGGGATCGCAAAGACACCTCAGGAGGATTCACTCACCAGGAGCCCACGGTCACTCAGGATGAGGTAGGCCTCTGATTTTAGGAGGAAGTCTAGCTGGAGGCTTGGGCCACATGTGATCCAAAGCACAAGTTCGTAGAATGTCATGAAGGGGTTGCACTCGACAATAGTGCATGGTACTGGGGTATTGCTGTTCCTCATCGCTCGTGGGGTCCACTTGCCTCAGCTTCACTGGGGACTCACACTGGCCATTGAGAAGTCAGGAAATCCACTTCTGGGGCTGCAGGGACTTCAGACGCCGGCGGGAGCGGGAAGGTTTGCGACCGTTGAGGCAAAGTTTTGGTGCCTGCCAAGCAGGGGAGTCACTCCTTGACACCAAAGGAGATTCTTCAGTCTTCCAAAGGTAGTGGAATGTCGAAGGTCCAGGATTCTTCTTTCAGAGCGTCGTACGGTGATATCTAATTTGCAATGGCAAGGGTTCCCTAATTTATACTACAAGAAAGGGAGGGACTAGCTCTATGACCACTCCTATGGGAGGGTCAGGGGAGTGGGTGGCTACACCCACTTCCCTTTGTCCAGTTTCGTGCCAGAGCAGGGGCTGGTAGCCCCTGAACCAGTTTGAGCTGGCATATGCACAGAGGAGCCTACTGCTTCCCCAGTGCAGGACTTCAAAGCACTCTGGGAGTGCACCCACCCAGCCCCAATACACTAAATCCTGTCTGGAAGGTGTACACCTCCCTGTGACAGGATGCCTATTGTTGGGCCTCCTCCACTGCGAGTTTCGGTCAGCAGCAGGAGGGCAGCCCAGTGTTTGTGCTGGTGGCATCCATTTTGTGATGCCAGGGTTCTTCAGGATTCTACCGTGTTTCCACAGTGGGTACATGTCTATCCCTCTAGAAGGGTGGGATCATACTCCCATGCCAGTTACTGGTGTGGGGGTATGATTCCAAGGCGCTTGACACCAAACACGACATGTTTTGATGCAGCCATTCCAAAGTTAGCATTTACCGCTAGGTTATAATGCACTTAAGAGTATATGGTTTAACCGCATCCACAAACACCCACAGAGAATGGACTCTGAGATCTGCATAGGGGCCCTGCTCAGGCAGAGGCACCCCCTCACATGGAAACCAAGCACCCTGCCCTCAGGATTGATAGGGCCTGCCTTAGGGGTGACTGATAGGTTTAGATGTGTGTGTGTAAGGTGAGATATAGGGAACCTATACCTCAGTGAGGAGTGCTAACACTACCTCACCCAGGCTGCAGTAGTAGGCCTGTGGTGTCAGATTTAGTCATCTTCCCTGGGGTGGCATAATACATGCTTCAGTCCCTGGTAGGCCTGTGAAGTACCTATGTCCTAGGTACCTAAGGTACCATATAATAGGGGCTCATAAGGTACCACAATATCCAATCACTAGTGCATCTAATATGCACTCCAAGTTGTTTAGAGAGAACAGAGAGGCTGGGGCCCTGATTAGCAGGGTCCCAGCCAGACTATAGCCAGAAACCAGTGTAAACATCAGAAAAAAAGTGGGGGCAACATAAGTACAGATTCTACTCTCCTACAAGGGCCCTGGGCTTCATGGGTTCCATCTCTCACACTTTCTGTCCAGGTTGCAATTCCACAGGGGTAGCCGTTTGTTCATACAACTGCTTCATTACTTCCTGGCTGGCCTCTAAGTTGTCGGAAGCTTTCTTCCACAACTTGGCTGTTTGGCTTCTGAAGGACAGCATGAAGCTAACTAGTAACTACATCCTGGGGAGTTTTCCTGGGAGCTTGCTCTTACCCTTCCTACACCAAGCTGAGAGGTACCCTTGCGGGGTGTCCGTGCAGAAGCTCAAAGGGATAAAGGCAACCCCCTTCTGTCGCACCTCTCTGTAAGCAAAGAAAAGGCATGGCAAGAGGATGTCCCACTTACACCTTGAGGCCTCAGGCAGGCCTTTGATCATGCCCTTAAGGGTCTTGTTAACCCTTTCAACAAACACATTGTTTTGTGGTTGGTAGGGGGTGGGGAGCTTATAAATCACTCCACCCTCCTTCCACGCTGACTGCATATAAGCAGACATGAAGTTGGTGCCCTGTCAGACACCACTTCCTTCGGCAAACCCACTCTGGAGAAAATCCCCATTAGGGCCTTAGCCACTGCAGGTGCCGTTGCAGTCCTTAGGGGTATGGCCCCTGGGTATCTTGTTGTATGGTCCACCAGTACCAGGATAACCTTGTTGTCGGAGGCTGTCTGGGGATTCATAGGCCCCACAGTATTGATGTCCACCATTTCAAAGGGGGTGCCAATGACAGGCAAGGGATTAAGGGTGGCGTTCACCCTCTGCCCTGTCTTCCCAATGGCCTGCGAGGTCAAGAAATTCCTACA
Organism: Triturus cristatus; assembly: GCF_964204655.1. Classification (NCBI taxonomy): domain Eukaryota; kingdom Metazoa; phylum Chordata; class Amphibia; order Caudata; family Salamandridae; genus Triturus; species Triturus cristatus. The sequence goes on from NC_140579.1 coordinate 1,242,654,785, forward strand.
GAACCCATCTGAGGAAATCTTAATCTAGGGCCAATAAAAGTGAGTGACAAGCCTGGCAAAGGTCTTGTCCTGCCTCAAATATCCTGTCTGGAGTATCTCATGAGCCTTCCCTGAGGAAGGCCCTGTAGCATTGGGGAACAACCAGCGCCCTTGTTGCCACATGCACAGGTGTCTTAGGCTCACTATACAGGAGGTTTCCCAAGAGCTGCTGTGAGGTGCACAGAGGTCCTCCCTTCCCAGCCCTGTCTCTAGACTCACTAAAGGGGGCATGGAAACCTTTGTGTGGGTACAGGACACCCCCCATTCAGGTATACATGTCAGCTCCTCCCTCCCATCCAGCCCAGGACAACCCATTATGATGCAGATGGCCATTGAGTTACACTTAACCTTCTTTTGTGTGTAGCTGTCTAGATGGAATGCTGTCACCCACCCCTAGACCAGTGGTTCTTAACCTTTTGGCTTCTGTGGATCCCAGCTTAATCATTATTGGAACCCGGTGCCTCCTAATAAATCATTATTGGAATGCAGGGACCCTAATTAATCATAACTGGAGGCCGGTGACCCCCAATGAGTAACTGGAAGCTGTGTACCTCAGGCTAAGAATTTTTGTGGATTTGAACCATAAAACAATACACTAAAAATACAGAAACAATCATTCATCAAACAAATACGCAAATGAAGAAATATTCACAAACAAATATTAAAATGTAAAAAAAATTATTTTAATGAAAAGGTTGGCACTTTTCTAAATGTAATTGAGGGCACTCATCGCCATACTATATTCTATTTGTTGCACTTAAATGAATGAATGAAGGAATTATTAAGTGCAAACTCCCGCCCGGAGGCCTCTTAACGCTAAAAAGACATGAATGGTGCAGATTCTAGGGTCCACGTACTGGGCAGTGATACTCCATAAAGAGCCCACGCCTCCTATTGTTGTACAAAAAGCCACGTTTTCAGAGATTTTCTGAAAACTGATAGAGATGGAGCGGTTTTAATTTCCAAGGGTAGGCTATTCCAGAGTAGAGCGGTGGTCCTAAAGAAGCTTTTCCCACCCCAAGTTATTCTTCTGAAAGAGGGAATCACTAAATTCCAGGCTGAGTCAGACCGCACGCAGTGATGTTCCTTGGCCTTGTAGTGACTTATAGGCCATACAGAGTGTTTTAAACCTAATACTTTGTTTAACTGGTAACCAGTGAAGTTTTCTTAATGGTCCTTTTGCTGAATCAAATTTGGGGATTTTAAAAAGGAAGGGAGCTACCGCATTCTGCTCTGTCTGCTTCTTCTTTAAGGACCCTACTGATAAGTTAGGTAAAGGCTATTGCATTAGTCAAGTCTTGTAAGTGCAAGAGAGATGACTACTGTCTTCAAGACATCAAAAGGTAGAAATTTTTCAATTTTCTCAACTAGTCTCAAAAAACAGAAGGAGGAGGATGTAACCTCGTTAACTTGATCTTTGAGCCTCATCTCTTTATCTAGCATAATTCCTAGGTTTTTTTACATTATTCACTGGTTTCAGAAGGGAACCCAGTTCTGCGAATCGACATACCGGTGCCCAAAAAGATGGGTTATTGCCGAATAAAATAACCTCTGTGTTTTTTGCTGAGTTTAGTTTGAGGCAGTTATTATCCCTCCACTTATTGACCTCGCTCATACATTTCCTAAAAGGAGCATCCAGATTAGTCTCATCTTTAGACCGTGAGATCACAATTTGTGTGTCATATGTGTAGGAAGCTAGAGAGAAACAAAATGATTTAATAAGCTTTGCTAATGGTGTGACATATAGGTTAAACAGTGTAGGGCTCAGCGACGAGCCCTGTGGGACTCCACAGGCAAGGAAAAGGGTTTGGAAATGACTTACCACGCACTACTCTCTTTTGCCTATTTGCAAGGAAAGACTGTAGGAGATTAAGAGTAGCGTTCTCTATCCCCACCTTCTGAATACGATCAACCAAAATATTGTAGTTAACCGTATCGAAAGCTGTAGAGTGATCCAGCAAGATCAGAGCTGCATTGCCTCCTCCATCTAGGGTTTCTCATATTTCCTCTGTGACTACTACCAACGCGGATTCAGTACTATGATTTTTTCTCAACCTGAACAGGTTGTCATCTAACAATTGATTATAAATGTGGCTAGCTGTTTATTCATCACCTTCTCCACCAACCTGGCGGCGAAAGGGAGCCTGGAAATGGGATGTTAGTTGTTAAGGTCAAGGGCATTGAGGTTGGCCTTTTATAGAATGGGCAGAACAGAGGAGGATTTCCAGTGCGGGGGAAAACTCCCTCTTTGAACATTATAGCAAAGATCTCCAAGAGGTGTTGTGCCACCTGCACTGGAGCAATATGCATGATCTTGGGTGGACATGGATCATGGGGGGCACCAGAGTTCACCAGGGGGATAAGCCTCCTAAGGTCCTCTTCGGTTGGAGCTTTAAAGACCGAGACCTGTCTCTACATTGGAATCTCTGATTCTGCAATTGTCTTGTCCATAGAGAATTTGTTTTAAGATGTTTTCGACCTTCTCCTGAAAAAAACCAGACAGGGGCATTACAAAAGTCCTGACAATTAACTTGCACTGCTCCCATGAATAAATCTGAGGACTAACTTAATTTTTAGTCTCCAATTTCAAATTCTTTCACATTTACAGAACGTTTAAAATTTTTCATTTTTACATTTTGCTTCCTTATTTATATACTCTTTAATAATCTGTTAGTGTTATTTAATTTTCTTAGCAGTTTCAAACCCCACTGTTTTAAAGAATTCTCTTTGAAGTGCTTGAAGCTTCCTGCTTTCCCTGCTCTGGCTCCAAGCTGACTGTCTGAAAAATGCAGAGGTAACAAATTATTTTTGTGAAGGCCGAGCACAGCTTATTAAGTCGCAAGTGAGGCTGTGCTCAGCTCCGCCCACATCCTGCCAGTGGTGGCATATTCAGGCACACCGAATCCCTCTATTGTATGTCTGTCTGGGAGAAATACCAGCTGCCAACTACACCCAGTCATGTGACCCAGGAACAGACTGCAGGCACCAAATAGCTAAGCAAGAAACAGCTAACATTCTAAAATTGTCATTTTTTAAATTGTTACTTAAAATCCAACTTTACCATTGAAAAGGATTTTTCTTACAATTTTTCAGACACCAAACATGAATGTTTACCTGTTCCCAAACAAAAATTAGCACTTAATAAATGTAATAAGGCAACCAAATGTTCTCTTATGGGAGAGGTAGGCCTCACAGTAGTGAAAAACGTATTTAGGAGATTTTCCTCACCAAGACATGCAAAATGTAAAAGCACATGACCAATCTTTTAATTACAATGCAACCAGCCCTATGAGCTACCTAGGGCATACATTAGGGTTGACTATCAATAAAAGGGGAGTTTAAGGCTTGGGAAGAGGGATTTATTCAGGGTCTCTTCAATTATGTGATTATGCGGCTGTGGCATTTTTCGCATAATTGTGGATTAGTCATATTTGCCAAATAATCCATCATCTGATGTATAATTTGCAGATTTTAACAAAAATATTGTTTCTAGCTCAAATGGATCAAATGTTAATGAAAGCATGGTGACAGGTGCATAGTAGAAAGCCCTTTGCAAAGTTTGATAGTTCATCTTTCAACTGCTTATTGCTGCATTTGTGTGTTAAATTAGTAGCAACAGGGTGAGATTTTTTCCCAGACAGTGTTACCATGTGTTAAAATGGCATAATAATAAAGTAATGCTATCACAAAATCTGCTGCATCTTGCCTCTGGAGTTTGGCACAAAAGCAGCAAGGCTTAACATAGAGATAATGTGTAAAGCCTTTATGCAGCACACAGACAGTAATAAAGTGAACACACAACAGAAGAAAAATCCCAAGCCATCTTAGATAAAAGAGTACATTTTAATGAATAAATATATACCAAACTGACACAAATACAATCAGTAGAACTGGAGATATTCATTTTTGTGTGAAAATAGAGCCTAAGAGCACAAACACTGCTCACAGTCATCTGGTTGCACTAGACTGGGGTAAATCAGCTCTTCAAGAAGGAGGGCAGTCCTTCTGAATCTTCCACAGGTCCAGGAGTGTTCTGATGAGTGGCTCAGGAGGTTTAATATTTATTTTGGTGCCAGACATTCTGCGGCTGTCCTACCCCTAAAGTTGTTTCTGGAAAGTTCCTCCCCTTCTCCTGGTCAAGGTTCCTCCAAACTGTCTCAGTTGACAAAAGGTATGGCAGGCCTGGTGTTGGATTCCTTTGTGTGTGCTTTAGGCGAGCCCTCTGTCCAGAAAATGAGGATGGGTGCAGCTGCTCCCCAGTCATCCTGCTAAGATGGCCCATCCTGTCCACACCTCAGCCCCCTTTGTCTCACTGCCTGGAAGCAATACACAACCCCAACAGCAGAGCCATTCACAGTCCTGTGACCCAGGACACTTGTAGAAAGGCACAGTTGGTTGGGACAAGAAAATGGCAAATTTCTTAAAGTTGTATTTTCAGAATTGTAACTTAAAATGTGACTCCGCCATTAGAGAGGTGTTTAAATTACAGTTCAGTTGAGTGCAAACAGCACATCTCTATCTGCTCCCAATCTGAAGTTAGCACTTTTTAAACATAATAAGGTACTCCAATGTTAGTCAGAGGGAGACATAGGCCTTACAGCAGTGAAAAATGACTTTAGGAGTTTTTCACTGCCATGAAATGTAAAACGTAAGTACACATGTCATCATTTTTAAATACAGTGCAGCCTGCATTATATGCCTTTGGGGCCCACCTTAGGGGTGAAGTATAAGTAAATAAAAAGGGAAGGTTTAGGTCTTGCAAAAGGTTTATTTGGCCAGTGCGAAATGGCAGTTTAAAACCGCACATAGGGCCTACAGCGGAAGGACTAAGACATATTTTACAGTGCTATAAGTACTGCTGCTAATCAGCAGTGTTTAATTTACAGGTCTGGGTACTGGAAGTACCATTTACTTGGTACTTACAACTATATTAAAGGTGCCAATTATGTGCAGTTCCATTTTACCATGTTTAAAGGAGAGAGTACAAGCACTTTAGCACTGGTTAGGAGTTGTAAATTGAACAGCATCCTAAAGCCAACAAAATCTAATTCATCAAACAGAAGGGGTGAAGGCAGAAAGTTTGGGTGAATACCACAACAAGGATGTCAGGTATAATACAAATGATCTACATGGGAAAAAGTTGTATGTTGTTTGATGAAGGCTCAGTTATGAAGACGTTCTTCGTTTCTGGGTTTGTTTTAAAATGGGCTGCCACCCTCTTGCTACCAGGTATGAAATTGATAAAAGGCTTTGAGTGGGCTGGAGACCCGGTAGTGATTAAAAACAGGTATTGAAACAGGTCCCAACAGGCCCTACATTAATATCCTTAACTTCAATGGCAAAAATACTGATCGATTTCTGAACAAGAAATGTTAAGGTAATCCATGTAAGCGATTTAGTTCTTGTTTATATTTAACATGTTTTTACATACTCTTCCGTAACAGTGTTAGCTATTTCCAGGATGTTGTAGTCCTGTAATTTTTTTATTTTGTGAGGCATATTTCCCAAGTATATTACTACTTTCTACTGAGTCACCTCCAGGTGTTTATAACAGGCCATGATTAAGAGCTCTGGAGATGAGGCTGAACGCAGTGCCAGTTTCTCAAAGTGCCTGTAAATGGGTCATAAAAGATGTTCAGAATACATAGTGATCCAATCTTTGTCCTCTGTGCAGAGTGCATAGAGCAATGGTTAGTCAAAATATGTGGTATGGGTCATAGGTACGTTGGCGCTTCAAAGAAAATTCACATTCATATGTTAATATTCACTTATATGATGGTGCTGTAAGGTGTAGAGAAACCACCAACTCTACAAAGGAGAGCAGGAGCTCAACATAAAAGTTTATCGAATCCCCAGCACTCGTAATTATTACAATTTCAAACGTTTCACTCGTGTAGGTCAAGACCGTATATTGACATCAATAAATCATATGCAAAGTTCTTCTTCTTTGTTCTTTATTTCAAATGTAACATCCTAGTCACAGCCAACACATGTTTCGTCGTGTCGGGACAGTAATCCCACGACTTCCTCAAGGCTGTGCAAATAAAACAACAATAAATACCAAATGGCATCATGAGCTTCTAAAAGAGAGGGGTCATTCAACAGTATTATAAACTCGTTATAATCCGATACAAGAGGGATTTGCGAAATTAAGGCATGTAAGGTATACATTACAGGTCCTAGATGTGATAAAATAAATTAAAAGGGTTTAAAGTGTGGTGGAGCAATTTACAATAAGACATGAATATGAATCCATTGTAATCCGAATGTGAAGAAATACAAGTTACAGGTATTTACAAGTAGTAGTTTAAGAAACGTGTACAAACGTGAAATGAGATCAACAATTTATGAGTACCTAGTAAGACTGAGGACCAAAAGGGATGGAGAGAACAGGATATGGACGTGAGAGAACAACGTGACCTGATTCCGCCTAGTAAGATACTATGTTGCCGTGTTCAGCGAAGCTATAGTGACGAGGTGAGTGACAAAACAGCATGCCAACCAGAGTGGATCCACTTGAAACGAGGCCAATGGCCAAACATATTTACCTATTTTCTATCCAGTAAGGTTTCTATTATATGAAAAAACACAATATCGGGACACAATATGTTAGTGCTCTGTCCATATGGTGTTATTGATTGTCTTTCTATAAATATGCACAAACCAGACCTACTTATTATGTGGTTAAAATTCCAGACCACATGGGGGTCAAATCCAGGATGGGGACAGTCAAATTCTACGATCTCGTAATCAACGTGGCGTGCGTGTAGCGCTGGTCTGTAAGTAATAAATATGCCAATAAGTGATTGCAAATAGTTCTATACCAACGAGTTGATAAGTAGCAACCTAATTTATCATAATAGTGCCGGCTCGGTCTCGTGGAACTAGTTCCCAAAACTATTGTTACATCTCACAGTCAATAAATGTCGTAAACAGTTCGGCTATCATGAGCTAAAAGTCACAATCTAATTGCTCATATTCATGCCATACTGCGTACCATTGAGCTTAGTCCCGAATCTACCATTATATCTTATACTCACTGGCTAAAATCACAACTAACTATATCCCTAACAGAATGGGCGTTAACCATGCTTTGCTCTGACAGTGTAATTTCTTACCTAACTTTTCAGTCGGTATCCCGTTATCTTTGTCCTCCCATCCAATCGATGTGGTGGCGCCGAGTACAGCTATCCGTAATCCAAAATCTCTCTAATGCGGCGAGCAATCGAAACGAATATACTTCCGGGTGGCGTGCAGGATCTCACGTCATAGAGATAGACATAGAAGTAAGACTACCAAGAGTCTTTTAGTCTTAGTAAGTATTAATCCGTGACAATCTATTATCGGAGATTGTAGGTCACTATTCCAATAAAGTTGTAGATTTAAGACATTTTATGTATTAGGAATTCTAAATATGTTTGAACTGTGTGAGCATCATGGAATCCATGTGCTGTATACACATTGCGATTCAGTGCCCCTATAAGCCGTCTCAGATTTCCACAGAACAAACTGATACTTCAGAAGGAGCCAAATCTGACGTGCACTCAACGTGTGCGTGTCACGGAATTGCTAGTCTGTAAGTGAGAAGGACAGCATGCTTAATGCCCTTCGCATTTATGATATGCCGAACCTAATTATATGAAGTGAGTCTACGAGTAAGAAGACAGCACTTGGTGACAACCTCATTCTTGTGCTGCTATGTTCAAATTCGTATAACATCAGTGTGTCCTCCATTCTCTCCATCTGTTGTGGTCTTACATGAATAGTATCCTGATTTCTTACTGTACAAACAAGTTAATTTTTCCAAATGGCTATACATACCTTAGGACATAGACATCATATAACAGACCATGATTAACCTATATGATTTATCCACTTTACTTAACCAGATTTGTGATCATTGTGTCCATCAATATACATAGTGATTCATGTTCCCATTAGGTCATTATAGCTAGTACATTATATTTTTGTTTGAAACACACGGAAATAAACATGAGTAGGCACGCATATTATCTGCCTAGGAAGTAATGTAGCTCATGATCGATATTTAGGCCACATTCCGTGCTCCTCAATTTTAAAATCCATAATGCTTCCTTGCGTCTAAGTGTCAGTTCTCGGTTCCCACCCCTTGGGTGTCTGGGTATATGGTCGATGCCATAGAATTCAAAACTCCTATTAGCTGTTTGTTCCGAGCAGATAGATATGTGTGCTGCTATAGGGTATCTCATATCCCCATTTTTAACTGCTCGTATATGTTCCCCAATTCTGTTTCGTAAGGGTCTGATAGTACTGCCAATGTATCTTTTCCCACACTTGCATTTTAGGGCATAGATCACAAATTTGGTTAGACACGTGATGTTGCTTCTGATTTTATATGTTTTCCCACCTGGACCTTGAAATTCAGTGATTCTGGAATGCGCCTTTTAATTTATTTTATCACATCTATGACCTGGAATGTATACCTTACATGCCTTAATTTCGCAAATCCCTCTTGTATCGGATTATAACGAGTTTATAATACTGTTGAATGACCCCTCTCTTTTAGAAGCTCATGATGCCATTTGGTATTTATTGTTGTTTTATTTGCACAGCCTTGAGGAAGTCGTGGGATTACTGTCCCGACACGACGAAACACGTGTTGGCTGTGACTAGGATGTTCCATTTGAAATAAAGAACAAAGAAGAAGAACTTCGCATATGATTTATTGATGTCAATATACGGTCTTGACTTACACGAGTGAAACGTTTGAAATTGTAATAATTACGAGTGCTGGGGATTCGATAAACTTGCATAGAGCAATGGTCTCTTATTACAGTTGCAACACTGATTCTGAATATGTGTGGAGGTACACAGTTGTCAAATTATTGACAAGGTGCAAGTAAAAGAAAATGCAGTGTTTACAGGCGATTGGGTGCACCCTGTGTTTGTGGGTGGTGAAGTGAAGGTGATGCGAGGAAATGTATTCAAGAGAGAATGAGAAGAGGGTGCTGAAGATGAAAGTGGTGAGGTGTTATATATGTAGATGGACGAGGTGTGGAGAGTAAAAGGTGTAAATGTCTATCACAGAGTGAAGTGATTGAGATACTCCGAAAGCCACTGCCCCTTCCACAGGTCTTAGTAATGTTTAATTCACAGTTTCACAATTTCAGAATTCAAACATTTTCAATATTAAATATTTAAAACAAAATAATTGCTGTTACTCATTTTTCTCAAACAGCTAACCATTGACAAAGCCAACAATGCTGGTTGGATTTGTGTGTGTCAGCTTCTGTGTTAGATTTCTGAATGCAATAACAGAAACTTCAGAGGGAACCACTATAAGGGTCAAATTTGCACACTATAGGAATTGCAGAAATGCAATTTACGAATTTAAGCCACGCCGTCCCTTTCAGAGACCCCATTCCCCTTTTTTTCATCCCACTTAAAGCCCTAATTGGCGAACAATTTGCCAAGGTAATTAATTCTCTTGATTTTTGCCTCCAATTAGTAGAGATGGAACTCGATTGTGGTGATGGAATGCAAAGTGGCCAGAGAACAGATTCTTCCTACGCGCCTCCCTCTAACACAATGGAAAGCACCGATAACAGGCGCGAAATACATTGCAAGAAGGAGTTATTGTCCCGATTTGTTTTTTAAGAGGGAGGTTTTGTAAAGAACTACCAAAAACGTATGCGTATAATATTTCCACTGTTTTCCTGTTAAACGATTGTGAGGAGATGGATAGAAGCATTGCGTTTTAAAGTGATTCTGCAGCCATAAACTGTATTTCTTTTATTTATAACGTAGATGTTTTGTTTATCCGCGAATATGCTTTGTGTTTGCGGCAGGCGATGCAATGTTTGTCTAATTTGTTAAGTAGATTAATGAGATGAATGTTGCTTAAAAAAAACACAGTTTACCTGTACCTCAGCAGGTATCTATGGAATGGATCCCAGTTATTTTCGAAAATGCTGTTGCACTTGTTCCCTATGAGTTAACACTAGCTAACCTCTTACATTGCTGGCAATGCATAGCTTCAGGGTTTATCATTTTTTTCTCCCTTGTAATAGGCCTTCTCTGACAAATGTTAAAACAAGCCATCCTAGGTTGAAAGCATTCTGTTGTTGAACCGGGATGGAAGAAACCTAATTAATGAACTGCTTAATCTGCTAAACTGTGTTTAATACCCAATGCCTTGTACACGGTGGCGAGATACTTGGAATTGTAACGGGCTTTACACATCGCTTGCTACCCCTGACGAGGCTTTGAAGTGCTTACGGCGAGCTACTCCAGAACCCAAGGTTAGTGGTTAATCTTGTAGTTGGTGTTGGTTATTTTGATTAGTCAAGCGCTCTCAAGATAAATTGGATAGCTATACTCCAGTTACTTTGTGAAATATTATTACCAGGTAGGTGTGATCGTTATTAGTGCTATGTGGTTTCAGGTGAATTGGTTAGTGAGATAGGTAGAAACAGAGATACTTCTGAATTTCCTACACACAGCCTAAACACGTCAAGGGAATTCTGATCTAAGCGCTATAAAGTAGTGAATATTGTAAACCACTTCTAGTGAGAGGTGGCGCAGTGCATTGTACAAAGGTTTGAGAACAGGGGGGCACATTTACAAGCCCCTTGCGCCACTTTTGCGTCACTTTTAACATGGGAATGTGGCGCAAAAGTGGCGCAAGGGGCTTGTAAATCTACCCCTGAATATTTTTCGCATTTAGACATTGCGAGCAGACTTCTCCACCAGGCCAGTTTCTCGCAAGTTGACATTTACACACATGTTACACCTGTGGTCCACTCAGGATGAAGATCTGCCTACCCACCCATCCTGCAAATACTCCTCACCACGGGGGTCATCTGGTTACATGGCTCTATCGAGCACTGCGGATTCACACTGGCGCTTCCCTCTCTCTCCTCCATGCGAAGTGAGAGGAGGACATGAGCAGAGCCTTTCATGATGCTGAGTGGGTCCAGGTGGTGGCCTTTCCACAAACTGTCTCCAGAAACGCCAGATTCAAAAACATACGATTCCATATCCAGCACCAGGTGTATTTAACCTCTGCACTGTTATTTTCCCACGGCTGACTCCCAATGCCTCCACTGTCAGGCTGGAGATCCAGACCTTTGCTGTATGCTGTGGTCCTGACCTGCCCTCACCGCCTCCTGGAGCGGTGCCCACACCACAAAGCCCAAAATTATTGAACTCACAGATATATTCACCTGGGAAGCTTGTGCCTTATGCACATTTAAACCAAGAAAGAGGCTCTCTGTGTGTACTCGTTTTGCTGGGACTGCCCTCCTTCTCCTCCTGAAAGTAACCTGCAATTCTATCCTTACGCCGCACAGTGACAACTACCTCCCAGACAGATATATATGACTTCTACTTCCACCCTCCCTCTCTCCCAGTTATAACTGTTTTAAATAGAGGTAATAAGTTTACATAGTTATTAATGAAGGACTTGAGAATATACCACTTCTGTGCCGATTGAATATGATGTGCCATTTGTGGAATTTTTATATAACACTGCTCATCTTGCAGCAATATCTGATCTCAGGATTCCCTGTAAGGGGATCCCTCTGTCGCATCACAATGGTTACAAATTGGCAAAACCTAAAATAAAATGTTTAGAAAAAAAAAAGATATTATGAGTAGACTTACATACAGAATGCTGTAAGAGGGGTGTGGAGACGGTCACAGTTCATCGCTTTCCGGTCAAGAAGCTGGCATGGTGTGTGCACATGCATTGCATGCACCAATGCCATGTATCATAATAAAACCAGCCCTTCTGGCTTTGCCTAAGCTTTGGAGAATCTTTTCACCAAAATGATTTTAGTCCTGTGATGTAGGAGAATCCACATGAAGAAGCTGCTTCCACCTAAATGTGAGAACTACCCAGCGTTCCCTGCTTCCTTTTCCCATAAATTATGCGGTACTCTAAGTCTGAAAGAGTATTGTCTTGACATATATTGTGTGGTCCCTTGTGTCTGGACAAAGCTATACCTCACTGGCGAGATCTAATTAGAGCGAAACACTGTGTCAGGGGTTGCTTTTACTCATTTCAGGTTGGCTTGGATGGTATTTTATCAGTCCAAATCTGTAACACGAAGCCTACAGTGGTAAAAAGCTTTTGTCATTTTTCAGCATGGTGTGGATGACACTGTCCTAATCCTATGCTTGAAGACTTTGCTATAAAAATGGAAAGAGGCTTTGTAACTCTCTAGCTCAGCATGGATGGCACTGTACTAATCCAATGCTTCAAAACTCTGCTACAGAAACAAACAATTGAGGTGAGCTGATTCAGAGTGTCGGTGGTGTTTAGGGTGCTGCATATAAAGGAGCTGCTCTCCACCTAAAGTTGGGAACTACACCAAAGTTCCCTGCTTCAGTTTTTGCATATATATTACAGAGCAGCGATAGCCACTCTGTAGATCTAGTTTGGATTTCCAGGTATAGGAATTCCTCAGATTTTTGCTCACTAATAACTTTGCCCCCATTTGACAAATCTCCATGAACCTTCCAGACCTCTTGCTTTTTCTACATTGGCTGCAGATGGAAGGTTTTGTGGTGAATTATCAAGGAAGCGCAAAGTACAAGGCAGCAAAACAACTGCACTGATTACCATGAAATGTGGCTGATTATAGATGATAGTGTGCAGATGATTCTTTTTGGTAGTAGAGGTAAGTAGAATAAGTATTTTTTAAGTTGTAAGGCTTCAAAAAATAGTGATAGATCAGTGATGCAGTAGTTTCGCAAAACTTCAGGAAATTTTGCAAAACTACCATGGTACAAGCTGATGACAAGGCCTTATGTGATTTACTAATGACTGCCTTTACAAAAGGTAAATACAAAAACAACAAGGTGATGGATGGAATGCTTGAATTAATCTCAGCCACTGCCAATCGCTCAGGCCGCATCCCAAGCCATTGTTTTTCACCCACCATGCTACCTCAGTTTGTACTCAGCCACATGCAAATCAGTCTTGACCCTGTTCCTCATGGGAACAGTCAAGCCTGAACTGCCAGACCAGGTCCTCCCTGGCCCGTAACACAAGCAACCCAGGTCCAGTTTTACTCTCGTTATGGGATCTTCAGCCAGACACAAGTTAAAGGCAACCATGGTGTTTTAAGCACACTTTAGCTGTGTTTTGGATTAGGGACTTACTGGCACATGTATCAAAGCTTTTTGCGATCGCAAACGGTGCGATTCGCAAAAATCGGCCGTTTGCGATCGCAAAATTAGCGTTTGCGATGCATCAAGGGTCAAGGCCCTCGCAATTTGAGAATTCGCAATTAATTGTGAGTTCTCAAATTGCGATTGCATTTAAGGAATCGCATTTTGCGATTCCTTAAATGCAATGCAAGAACCACTTTGAAGTAGCGATTTCGCTACTAGGGGGCGCAAATTACCATGAAGTTGAACTTCATGGTAATTTGCAAAAACTTTGAAAAATGCACTAAAGTGCATTTTTCAAAGTTGTAGGTTACACACACACATGTCCTTGGGACGTGTGTGCGCAACATTTGTGCACAGATCAATTTCAGGGGTGCAAAAGGGTGTCCTTTTGACACCCTTGAAATTGCATGAGCAATTTGCGAGTACCAATTGGTACTCGCAAATTGCGCTTGCAATTTTCCATTCATTCCTATGGGCCTGTAGCCCTATAGGAATGAATGGGAAGCTATTCCTTATTTGCGAGTTGCTACTTGCGAGTCGCAAATAAGGAATATACAGGAATCGCTAATATTATAGCGATTCCAACATGCATAGGATTTTGCGAGTCCTTAATTGCGAATCCTTCATATTTACAATTAAGGACTCGCAAAATCCTAGCTTGATGCATGTGCTTGTTAGATCTAGGTAAGTAGTGGGTTTTATATTTGTTCCCTACCTATTGCCACTTTATTAAAGTAGTAATAGGCAGGGAAAAGTATTAATAAGTTTATATATATTATTTTTAAAAGTCACTGAGTACCGCGGTACCACCTGGGAGCTACTGGGGTCACTAAAAAATGTTTAAACAACAAATATATGAAAAATAAGTTAAAACTACACTCTACTACACTATATTTCATAAATACAGTGCACCACAGTGTATTTTCTAGTTTTTTACATATTTACTTTTAAAAAAAATTAACACTGTACGGCGGTGCTACCTAGAAAGCAATGCACTACTTCGATTTTTTTTTTAATTGTTAGAAAGATTACACTGTACTACACCATATTTCACAAATAGAGTGTACTACAATTTATGTTTTATTTTTTGCTTATTTATTTGTCAATTTTCCTCTAACTACTGTGGTACTTTGTAGGTACAAGCGCAAAAGTGTTTAAAAGGTTTTTAGAAAATAAAAATATTAATTATTTTCCCTTATCACTTAAATAAGGTAGAAATAGATAGGAAACAATGATAAAACCTACTACTTACATATATCTATGGCCACAACCCAAAACACAGCAAAAGTGTGGTGAAAACTACATGGCTGCATTTTACTTTTAAAAATGCAGCCATTAGCCAGGCATATACTGCCCTATAGATGCCATGCACAGCAGTATGCTGCAGCACATAATATAATAAAGTGTTTTGGTACTTATAACTTTATTACTGCTAAACCAATTTAAACCTAATATCAAAAATAACCCTTTCCACCCCATAATATATTGGATCATGCAAAATGTTATCTACATCCATTCAGCCACTTTCACATTACATCTTTAAAAAATGCACTCTACTACACATACATGACTCCACTCTACGCCACTACACTCTATGCCACTACTGTCTACACCACTCCACGCTATTCGACTTTACACAACTCCACTCTACACCACTATACTCTATGCCACTCCCTTTTACACCACTCCACTGTATGCCGCTCCACTCTATGCTATTCCATCGTACACCACTCAACTCTACACCACTCTACAATTCTCCACTCTATGCTATTCCACTCTACTCCACTCCACTCTGTGACACCCCACTCTATACCATGCCATTGTATGCCACTCCAGTCTACATCACTGCAATCTACGCTATTCTACTTTACGCTACTCCATTGTATTTTACTCCATGCTGCAATATTCCACTTTACAGCACTGCACTCTACGCCACTCAACTGTACACCACAACACTGTATGCTAGTCCACCCCACCCCATGCCACTCCACGCTACGCCACTCCAATATACACTATTCCAATGTACCTGACTCCGCTCTACTACAAGCCACTCTACACCATTCCACTATATGCCGCTCCACTCTATGGCACTCTACTTTCCTCAGCACTGTTCCACTCTAAGCCATTTGACTCTATGCCACTCCCCTTTATGCTATTCTACTGTATGTCCCTCCACTTTGCACCACCCTATTGTACGACACTACAACACTACTTAACTATAACTAAGAGTTGATTTTGATCTTGGCAGACGGGTTACTTCCATCACAACGGTGACGAATATTTCCTCCTCCGAAATAGAAATCCCATAGGATAAAGTGTGATTTATATTGCGGCAGACATGATATCCATCACCGTCATGATGGAAGTAACCCGTCTGCCAAGATCTAAATCAGCTCTTAATTATAGTTTAGAAAAACTTATTTTTTCTTTCTATACAAACCATACAAACCAAGCTTAAACTGCACAAACATTAGAAATTCTAAAGTTATAATGATAGTTTAAATATATAATTCTTGCACCACCTCCATATTACTATAAATAATAATCCATATTTGTAAACCGCTAATATATCACCCCTTAAGGTTTCAAGGCACTGGGGAGCGTCGGGAAGATTAAGTGAGCTATTGCCCAGAGTCATATGGTGTTGAGCTGCTGCAGGCACCGGGGATCGAACGGTGAACCCCCTGCTCTGGAGTCAGCCACTCTGGCCACTGTGCCACACCTCTCCCTATACCTGTAACTTGTGCACCTCCATACACAGTGTTGTCAATTCGCTAGCCACACTACATTAACTATAACTTGCAACTCTACCATTCAGTGTTCTCATAAATGATGTTACTTCAGATGTCAGAAGTGTTGTTATGAATGCTATGATTTCACATGTTATAAAGGATGAAATATGAAAGGGTCTAACCAGTGCATCGTAAAGGTGCAAGTTATATTTGCTGTAGTGTGGCTACCGAGTTGACAACACCGTGTACAGTGGTGCGAGAGTTATAGTAATTTGGAGGTGGTGCGTAAATAATAAATGTAAGGTATAATTAGACCTTTAGAATGTCTAATGTTTGTGTAGTTTGTTTGGTTTTTATAGAAAGAATAAAGAAAGTTTTCCAAATTATAACTGTGTCAAACTGTGTTTTCTTCATTGAAAACATATATTTATATGTCAACTCAATGGGAATTGTTCTGCACTCTGCAGGTCAAAGGTTAAGATTGCATCAAGTTTGCTCAGGCTATCGTCCTTTTGAAGTTGATAAAATGAGTTACAGCACTAGAAATCAACCAATGGTAGCATGCCCTTTTCCAAATCACATACTAGAGTGTATAGTTCATTATGATGCACTTTATTTATGTACTGGGCATAACTTCCAGCTTGGAAAGGGAATGTGTAAACACTGACTAAGGTTGGGTTTGAAGACTAAAATATTATAATTTTATGACCTAGTAAAATTACAAAATAGTTTGACTTTTCCATCCCTTTTCAACCTGCTTATGAAAGTGTTTTGGGGAACATGAATCACCTCCCACATTCCGTTGTTGCTTTCCTCATCCCCTTAACCCCTGCTTTGTGTTGTTTGGCTCACCCTGTGTAACTAGATGGAGGTGAAATGTTAGTTCTGTATTGCACTAATACACCACCAGGTTGAGAAGGGAGGGAGGTCTCCGGGTAGCCATCGCACTTTATAAATGTCATTTCATTCATTCATTCAGAAGAGTTTGTGTGGCGGCGGCAGCCGAAGCAGCCTCTGTCGTAAAAGTGTGAACTTTTTAATTGTGTTACTGATTTTTATATGAAGTTTCACGCTCATTGAACACAAGATTGGTTGCTGCTTCTGATTTATGCAAAGGACAAGCAGCGAATGGGTCTTTCTCTGTCACTAGCTTTGGGAGCATGAAATTATGAAATAAATCACTTGTGTATATCCCAAAAATGTACACATATAAATAAATTTAAAGATATGGAGATCTTTAAAACTCAAGGAGGCCAGTGCTCTTATTTTAAACTTGTACCTAAGTTCCATGCTACATATTAGCTGGGTAAGTCATACTCGCTGTCATAAATATCAGTGCAGCACATTTAGAGTGTTCGTCACAACTCCTGCAAGGAGAGTTAAGTTGGTTAAAAACTAGCTCATTAAGCGAGGCATCAGTTGTCGCTTAGGAAGTGTAAAAGGATGACTATCTTTCCAGCTCCCTTTTTTGAACTTTTTGTTAATTGAAAGCTCAGTTATATCCTGATAAGAAAATATAAATTGCAATATGTTTCTAGTTCAAATGTCTTTTCAGGTTGCTCTTCAGACACAGCCTTTGTGTAGTAATG
Organism: Triturus cristatus; assembly: GCF_964204655.1. Classification (NCBI taxonomy): domain Eukaryota; kingdom Metazoa; phylum Chordata; class Amphibia; order Caudata; family Salamandridae; genus Triturus; species Triturus cristatus. The sequence continues at coordinate 1,242,672,303 of NC_140579.1, forward strand.
CCCCTCACAGCAGGGCTCTCTCCAGCCTTGGAGCACACACAAAGGAGGCATAAAGAGAAGAGGTGTGAGGGATCTGCACTGAAGAGTGATCAAGGTAGACAAAGGCTTGGCCTCACCTAAGAGGCCTTTCAACCTGCAGCACCAACCCCAATCACCCATACCATCTGCAAAAAGGCCAGTGCTTCAAGAAGTCTAATCAGCAGCTATCTGCTAACAAATGTGTTCATTGAATAGGTAAAGGGAGCCAATTCACCATCCCCACACTCACACCAGTGTTTGCATTTTCTGCCCTCCAGCCATTAGAATGCAGGTAATACACTTCCACTGCCTGGGAAGCTGTCCTAATCTTCCATCTGGTGCCAATACAAACCAGAGGCATTCAAATGCCTCTCACTCAGCTGTATAATTATTATTGTGAGTCAAACATGATGATAAACACCAGAATCTCTATTTAAATGTATACATTATTTCCCATGTATTTTCTCGACATATGCATTTGGCCATTCATTTTCACTTTTAATCCATGAGCTGATCACCTGACCTGGCTTAATTAGTGGTCTAGTAGTGAGCTAGCTGTGGCTAGATGTTTACCTGAATCTAGTACCAATCAAAAATTCCTAATATAGCAAGATCTTCACAAGTAAATAATATTGTTTCTTTCTACATCATGTATCTTCAAACTGCATGCTATCTCAAAAATATGTTCTACATTCCTTAAATCCTGCATTACAAACTGTTCCGTAATTAAAACTTCTCTTTGTCACCTCTCCTTTTTTCTTCTCTTTTTCAGATGTCCCTCTCCTTCCCTTCCACCCCCTGCATGCCTCCTCTCTCTGAGCACAACCTACAATAACACATGCATGTTTGTCTATTCTATATTATTGTTATTTTTGCGAATTTACCCCCACAATTCTTTTGCAAGATCACAATCTCTCCTTTTTCCTCTGAAAGTCATACCTATGCAAACTAACAATACCTAATCTCCACTAACTCACTTATTAATCTCACCACCCAGGTCCAAAAGCTCACCCACACACCCACTAATGATCGAAACCAACCACTATTAATTTAGTACACCATGAAGAAATTGAAATCACTTCATGGAATAGTTGCTTTGAGCGCAAAAGACTAATCCCAATAACTAACAGTAACCAATAACACTGGACTAACCATTTACCTTGGGTCCCAGTGCAGCATGCTGCTTCGCGGGTGAAATGGCCAGGCCCATAAGTTCTGGATATTTTCTAGAATCACAATCCGATGGTTCTTTACAGCAGCTTGTAAGCATAGAGGGGCGGAAATTGTCCTCACAGTCGATCAATTCAACAGGAATTTCTCTGGACACAGTAACCACAGACAACTACGTGAGGTTAGTTAATTTATAACAAAGTCAAAAATAACTGGACATAAAGACACCTCAAGATGAGAGTGTAGAAATACATCGGGATCAGCATAAAGCCAAATCTGCGCATCCAGTTTGAACGGTGCAGTATAAACAAAACAATTAATTCAAGAAGCAGAATACAGTGGATCAGAAAGCATGAGTCTAAGTTCACCTGCATCGAGGGTCGATGAATATAAAGCATTAGTCTTTCCCTAGACTAATGGTAAAATGACATCCTTACTTAAGCATCTCCAGGGGCAGGAAATTAAAGTTGTCAGCATGTGGAGTCTTCCTAAGAAGTCTCTCCTCCATCGATGGGTCAGATAGCATAAAGCTATTGAGACAGAGGTTGTGCTCTCTTTTCGAAGGCAGAAGGACTAGTGGGCTCTCTCCCTACTCCCAACAACACAATATTGAAGAGAACCCTCCCAAGATCCTTTGCGGGTCACGCCATCTGCTCTGGTTACCATTCTAAAAGTAGTTTTCCATGGGACAGCAGAGTTCTCCTTCTCACCACATTTGTCCTTGGTTCCCAAGCCTTCTCCTGTGCAAAGGACAACGGCCTTCCTTTATTGATCAGACTGTATGATGTAACTTTTTCTCTCCTTGCCTGACTAATAAAACAAATACATTATTCTAGCTAACAAGAGTGCTTCCTTCACCTGCAACACAAAACATGAGAAAGAACAAATCCCACAGCACACAAAAAATTAAAACTGTTAATTCTAAAGTGAGAGCTTCCAGGGAAAATGCATTTCAGGCCTACAAAATGTTGCTAACTTAAGAAAATGGCATGTGAGCTTTACAAAATTGCATAGGAAAATAAGGCACACTCAGGTAATGCATTTACCTATATGTAGACAGCAAATTAACAAACACATTTAAAAATGAATGATGGCCAGTTACACAACACAAACTCTTCCATGTTGATGTTTGCGGCTAGTCACATTCACTTTCTATATTAATTCTCCAGGTTATTACTCAATGGCCTAACACATCACATTTCATGTTATTACATTTCAAAATCCGAACACTTCACATTAATACGACAATAGGCACACTCTACATGTGTGATTATAACACACCCCTACAAATAAAATGTGGTTTCCGCTGCATCACGTGAAGAGCTTCAACACCTCGTCAGGGGTAGCAAGCGCTACATAAATACAATTACGATGCAGTAATTATAATACTTTTAAAACATTCACTTTTCATGTCTTGCCAGAAAAATGAAGACATCAGGTTAATGGAGCATGATAGAGGGATTAGATAAGATAAACATGATCTCTGCACATCGCTATTTTGAAACTCCGCTATCTCCCCCCAAAAGGGTCTTTATCTCTAATTGAGGCTTAAATCACAAATTGGTTAGCATTTCATTGACAGTGTAGCAGGTTTTGCCTCACAGTAATGATAGAGAGAAAAAGATTGCAAACTATGAAAGTTTATTGATCAGATTAGTAAAATTACATCTCAAATTAATGCCATTGTGTAAAATCGATATTCACTTGGCTACATCATGCAAGAATATAATCCAAGTAGTTGAATTGATAATACCAAAATTTTGTATATTAAAGGCAACCATTGTAAAGCGATGCAAAGACTCAATTCCATAAATGAAATTCTAAGCTAAAGTTGTGAGTAGGACAGGAAATTTTAAAAACAAATAAAGAATCGAATGAGAAACCAGATAAAGGTTCTAATCAGAGTCAGAAGAAAGGCACTTGCTCTCAAGAATATTTCTGCAAGCAGAAAAATAATGGGACACTGGTCTCAGGAGATGTGAGAAGGAGTCCATCTGCAAAGGTAGACATGGGCAAGTGATCTAACTAACTAGCTTCGCACAGTTGAAACTAGGCCCAGTTGGTAAACTCTGCTCCACTTGCAGACTTTGCAGAATTCAGGCAACTCCCCCTCCTATACCCAAAGACAGCACTCCCAAACCCAAGTGCACCCCTTCGAAACCCAAGGACACCCCTCCCAAACCAAGGTCACCTCTTCCAAGCCCAGGGACACCCCTCCCAAACCCAAGTACTCCCTTCCCAAACCAAAGGACACCCCTCCCAAACTCAAACCCCACCTCCCATGTAAGATCTCTAAGGTGCCTGTTCTGTCCACTAGATGCCCCTTCCTGAGGAGGTCCCATTTGGCAGTTATGTAGGAGGCATATTGACTTTTGGGACAAGGAATTGACTGCAATTTGGCTTAGTTTTACATTAGAGAGACTCTCATTGGTATGAATAAATACCTATTTTTCATTTCACCAAGTTTGTCCTGGCATTAGTTTTACTTAGCAATTGTTTTATTCAAAGCAATGTTTCTGAGTAAAATGTGAAGTACTTATTTATCTTTCTCATGATGGCAGGTGATACAACTGATTTGTTTGATGTCTACTTTGTTAAGTGCATACACTGCTTAACATTGTATGTGATGGTCATTTGAATTTAGATGCAGGCATTCATCATAGTAATGGCCACTTTCACCAACTCTTTGATGTTACACATTTTTTGGGGATGTGTTACTACATATGTGTTTGTTTCACCTTGTTTACTGATCAGTATGAGCACATATGCATGACACTTTAAAAATTCAATTGTTACTATTGAAATTGGATACAGTACAGAACTTGCACTAGACAAGGGGAAATGTTACATGTATGTATATGTTGATTACTACTAATTTGTGATTGACATTTATTTTACTGTTACATTCTAAGGTAAAGGTATCATATTGTCTAGTGCAATTTCGACATCATGTTACACTGCACTTATCCCTAATATGTGTGTTTCATATGTTTTCATTATTGGAATTTCAAAGATTTCTTTAGACACACCAGTATGGCGACTTTTAGATTTTTATTTGGATATCCTATTTTTGTGTAAATGTCAATTTTTGGGAAGGAAGCTTGCACAAAATTCATATATACAATGTATTGATATAGGTGTTGTCAGACCTGGCATCTTTTGGCATGGTTCTCCCTCTTTTTTTCTTCTGGCATCCTGTTTTTGTCTGTGTGCTGAACTTTGTTTTTTGCTGGTTTTATGATTCTGGACACTTTACCACTGTTGACCAGTGTTCCTCCATAATTGGCATATTTGATTTACTAATTACTCCTTAGTACAGTTCATTGTGTGTGCCCAGGGCCGGTAAACCAAATGCTACTAGTGGGCCAGCAGCACTGATTGTGCTACCCACGTGAGTAGCCCTTCAAACATGACTCAGGCCTGACAATAAAGAGCCTGTGTGCGCAGTTTTTAACTGCCATGTCGACTCGGCAAATAAACCTACTTGCCAGACCCAAAACTTCCATTTTATTACATGTAAGGCACCCCTAAGCTAGGCCATGGGTAGCGCCATGGGCAGGGTGTAGTGTATTTAAAAGGTAAGACATGTGGTATTACGTTTTACATGTACTGAAGGTGAAAAACTGCTAAATTTGTTTTTCCCTACAGCAAAGCCTATCTCTTCAATAGGTCAGCATTGGAGCTACCTTGTAACCCTTTATAAGTGTAACTTCCAATAGGGAGCAGATAGAAAATTGGAGTTTGGTGACTCTGGACTCACAATTCAAAAACACATCTTTTAACAAAGATGTTTTGTAAGGATCACTGACAAAATATCGAAAAGGAGAATATCGACCTACCAAAATATCGAGGAAAAAATATAGAATGGCAAAATATCGAACCCCTATCTCCAAACAGGTAAGTACAAAAATATAGAATCCAAAATATCGTTGTAAAAAATATAGTTAGTCAAAATATCGAATTTTTTAAATGTCTTAAAAGTAATGTAAAATTAACGAAATAATACATATAATTAACTGAAACATACTTAAAAATACTTAAATAACTTTAACATTAATAAATAAATAATGTAAGTAAAAAAAAAATGAATACATATATATTAACGTAATATTAATTAAAAATATTCAATATTTTTTGCGTAGGATAGCGGGCGGGTAAAATTTACTATTACCACTCCAGAGAGTGCAACAGTAGGGAAAGTGTTGGATAGCGGGAGGGTAAAAATTACTATTCCCACTCCAGAGAGTGCAACAGTAGGGAAAGCGTTGGATAGCGGGAGGGTAAAAATTACTATTCCCACTCCAGAGAGTGCAATAATAGGGAAAACGTCAGATGGCGTAGGGGTAAAAATTACTATTCCCACTCCAGAGAGTGCAACAGTAGGGAAAGCGTTGGATAGCGGGAGGGCAAAATTTACTATTCCCACTCCAGTGAGTGCAACAGTAGGGAAAACGTCAGATGGTGTAGGGGTAAAAATTACTATTCCCACTCCAAAGAGTGCAACGGTAGGGAAAGTGTTGGATAGCGTAGGGGTAAAAATTACTATTCTCACTCCAGAGAGGGCAAACAGTAGGGAAAGCGTTGGATTGCGGGAGGGTAAAATTTACTATTCCCACTCCAGTGAGTGCAACTGTAGGGAAAGCGTTGGATAGCATAGGGGTAAAAATTACTATTCCCACTCCAAAGAGTGCAACGGTAGGGAAAGCGTTGGATAGCGTAGGGGTAAAAATTATTATTCACACTCCAGTGAGTGCAATAGTAGGGAAAGCGTTGGATAGCGTAGGGGTAAAAATTACTATTCCCACTCCAGTGAGTGCAATAGTAGGGAAAATAATAATTTAATATTTTATTAAAAATACATTAATTATTAATACCAAAAAAAAGTATTAAAATGTATTACCAATCACACAATATTTTATAATTAATTATAAATACCAATATTTTTTTTGATAATTACCTATTAATAATTGATTAACAACCAATTAATTTTCAATACCAAAAATAAATAAATACAAATAATTAATTAATAATAAATTAATTATCAATATACAAAAATTATTTCAATAATTAATTATTTACAATTAAATTACTTCCCACCATATTCCCCTATAAACCCACAACCCGCTACAAATAATAAATTAATACAATTAACATACTTATCAATTAAACAATTAATACAAATTAATTACCAATTAATACAAATTATTTACCAATTAATAATTAATCAACAACCAATTAATTTTCAATACCAATTAATATTTACCTAATAAAAATTAAATTACTTCCCACCCTATTCCCCTATAAACCCACAACCCGCTACAGAAGTAAAACGCAAAATTAAATTAAAAATAATTAATAATTCCTATAAATGATTATTTACGGGCCGATTCCGATCCTGTAAAAAGGCCCTACGAATAGTCGTACGGAGCGTTTTCTCCGTACGACTTGTACAAGGTAAACTCATTTCACAACCTAGGAAGTACGATTCGTACCGAAAGCCTTTTTCTGTACGAATCGTACAAAAGACCGTACAGCAAAAAAATACCCACGGTTCCGATCCAGAAATGCCTGTACGCGACGTCCGTACGTATTTCACCAGCGTTTTCCGGCCCAGCAAGTACGATTCGTACCGACGTCACTCCGTACGGCTCTTTGTTTACGGGAGCCAAACACAGCCGTAAAAGCAGAGTCCGACACTAACGGCAACGCCACGGAGCCCCGGTACGTGACGCACAGCCATGAACCCCATCGTGCGTGTCATTCCGGTCCTCCTGGCCTACGACCTGGCGCACCGCACCCGACGCACACGACGCAGAAGGTGAGAACAACATGCGTGGGTACGGTGCGTACCACATGTACCCCTACGGCGCCATGACAACAGTGGTACGGACCGTACCCACGCATGAATGCGTGGGTACGGTGCGTACCCCTAAGGCCCCATGAGTCCTCAGGTACGGACCGTACCCACGCATGAATGCGTGGATACGGTGCGTACCCCTACGGCCCCATGAGTACTCAGGTACGGACCGTACCCACGCATGAATGCGTGGGTACGGTGCATACCCCTACGGCCCCATGAGTAACCAGGTACGGACCGTACCCACGCATGAATGCGTGGGTACGGTGCGTACCACACGTACCCAGTTACGGCAGCAGGAAAATTTGGATATGAGGCGTACACACGCCATGAATGTGGGCATGAGGACTGGCCCAGCATGTTAACTACAAATTGATGTGTGTGTAGGTCCTGGCCAGCAGTGTACAGCTCCAAGGGGGTGCGTGGGTGGGTGCAGAGGCCTCCCAGCAGTGCCCAGACATATGAGGGGCGGGTGTAGAGGACTATCAGCAGTGCCCAAACATATGAGGGGTGGGTGTAGAGGACTACCAGCAGTGCCCAGACATATGAGGGGTGGGTGCAGAGGACTTGCAGCAGTGCCCAGACATATGAGGGGTGGTTGCATATCCCTCCCAGCAGTGCCCAGACATAAGAGGGGTGGGTGCATATCCCTCCCAGCAGTGCCAAGACATATGAGGGGTGGGTGCATATCACTCCCAGCAGTGCCCAGACATATGAGGGGTGGGTGCAGAGGACTCCCAGCAGTGCCCAGACATATGAGGGGTGGGTGCAGAGGACTCCCCGCAGTGCCCAGACATATGAGGGGTGGGTGCATATCCCTCCCAGCAGTGCCCAGACATATGAGGGGTGGGTGCAGAGGACTACCAGCAGTGCCCAGACATATGAGGGGTGGGTGCAGAGGACTCCCAGCAGTGCCCAGACATATGAGGGGTGGGTGCAGAGGACTCCCAGCAGTGCCCAGACATATGAGGGGTGGGTGCAGAGGACTACCAGCAGTGCCCAGACATATGAGGGGTGGGTGCAGAGGACTACCAGCAGTGGCCAGACATAGGAGGGGTGGGTGCCTGGGACTCCCAGCAGTGCCCAGACATATGAGGAGTGGTTGCATATCCCTCCCAGCAGTGCCCAGACATATGAGGGGTGGGTGCATATCACACCCAGCAGTGCCCAGACATATGAGGGGTAGGTGCAGAGGACTCCCAGCATTGCCCAGACATATGAGGGGTGGGTGCATATCCCTCCCAGCAGGGCCCAGACATATGAGAGGTGGGTGCATATCCCTCCCAGCAGTGCCCAGCCATATGAGGGGTGGGTGCAGAGCCCTCCTCCCAGCAGTGCCCAGACATATGAGGGGTGGGTGCATATCACTCCCAGCAGTGCCCAGACATATGAGGGGTGGGTGCAGAGGTCTCCCAGCAGTGCCCAGACATATGAGGGGTGGGTGCATATCCCTCCCAGCAGGGCCCTGACATATATGGGGTGGGTGCAGAGGACTACCAGCAGTGCCAGACATATGAGGGGTGGGTGCAGAGGACTCCCAGCAGTGCCCAGACTTATGAGGGGTGGTTGCATATCCCTCCCAGCAGTGCCCAGACATATGAGGGGTGGGTGCATATCACTCCCAGCAGTGCCCAGACATATGAGGGTTGGGTGCAGAGGACTCCCAGCAGCGCCCAGACATATGAGGGGTGGGTGCAGAGGACTACCAGCAGTGCCCAGACATATGAGGGGTGGGTGCAGAGCCCTCCCAGCAGTGCCCAGACATATGAGGGGTGGGTGCATATCACTCCCAGCAGTGCCCAGACATATGAGGGGTGGGTTCAGAGGACTCCCAGCAGTGCCCAGACATATGAGGGGTGGGTGCATATCCCTCCCAGCAGTGCCCAGAAATATGAGGGGTGGGTGCACATCACTCCCAGCAATGCCCAGACATATGAGGGGTGGGTGCAGAGGACTACCAGCAGTGCCCAGACATATGAGGGGTGGGTGCGGAGGACTCCCAGCAGTGCCCAGACATATGAGGGGTGGGTGCAGAGGACTACCAGCAGTGCCAAGACATATGAGGGGTCTGTGCACATCACTCCCAGCAGTGCCCCACTCCCAGGAGGATGGATGTCATTCACACACTGCATGACACACCACATGTGGGTGTGAGGTCATACAACACATGTATACCCACCCATGGCGGATGCCCCACAATACACACCCGGATTTAATGCCAACAGACTGTATAGTCATGGAAATGCATACTAAAATAAGTTAGCCAAGGGGACCACACACTATCACGCACATCACAGGAGTGATAGGAATGTCCAGGTGCTGGTCCAGCCACCCAGATGATGTCTCTCATGTAAGGAATAGGTTCCACTGCCACTAGATACAATGCCCACAATTGTGAGTCACGCGCCCAAATACCCTGCATTACACGTGCCATTTGTGTGTTAGGCCGTGATTACACACATGCATAGTGCTGAAAAGGGCCAATTGCTTCCTGATGCCATTCCTACATACACAAAACACAAGTACAGTGACTGGCAAGGATGGCACAGACGAGTTAGCAGGAGACAGTGGTGAGCATGCATGTCCATTGGTGAAGGGATCCATCACCAACAAAGGATATGTTGACATAGGTCAGCACAACGATTGTGCAACTGTTTGCAGGGAACATGTCAGGTGCCACAGAGTCATGACACCTCTTGTTTACCCTGAAATAAACCGGAGTGGTGCACTCAAGGTAAACTTACACACCTCAATACTCAAGGTGCCACCACACTGAGAGACCTGTAAGTCCCTTGGAACACAAAACGAACAAATGTTGGTACGTTGGGACTCACACAACTTCAACCGATCTACATGTTTGGGATGTGCCAATTGGCCATTTTGCTAATAGAACACTAATGTGCCTGCATGCAAGATGTTGCAAAAGGCAGTGCATACAAAAGTACATTGACACTGTCATTGAAGAAGCTGCCACCGGTTCGGAGGAGCCACTGTCAGAAATAGGTTGTGTTGCAGAAAGTACATATACATGGGCTCACGGAGGTCCCATGTATATGCTGTGAGTGCCAAGGTACAAATCATGAAGAGTAACAAATAGAATCATGTCAGTTGTCACCAGGCTATCCGTCACCTGATGACACAGTTGGCTACACATTTGTCCTACTGCCTGTCATCTGGAGTGGCACCCATGTCCACACCCAGGACAATGCATAAGCCAATGGGACTGCAATTGGGTGTTAAAAAAGGCAAGCTGTACTGTGGGGACACCCTCATGGCAAGCCTGAATGTACACACAGATGTCAGCACACACAGTCCAAACTGCGTTGCATCAGAACCACACACGTGCCAAAAAATGTATGGGCAGGATTCTTGTTGGTAAAAAAAAATACACAGGCTGCAAAGCACGTAGATTGAGCACTGGCCAGCATCACAGGGGCACTGCCCAGTGTATTTTAGTACAGCCAATTCTCTCACAAATGTCAGACCTGCCAGTTAAAAATCTGAGTTGCACATGTATGCCTCTCCCGCACCCCCCTCCCCCAATACCTGAGTCAATGTGATGTATACATATCAAGAAGTGACACCTCTTATTCAGGGTTACAACAACTGTGCTTGCAAAATAGCTTCATTGACACCACATCACCTCGTGGGGCTGAGAACACATATTTGTGACAAACAACCATCAACAGATTGTTGTGAATAGCCACACAGGCAATGCCCAGTGTGAGTATGAACAAGCAAAATGTTGTATCCCTGTCCAGTGGACACATGTAGCACATATTAACCAAATAAAAGTAGGGCAGGGAACAATGCCACAGAGGCAGACCTATGCAGCACACACAGAGAATGTGCACAGTGTTGGATCACACATGATTAGGAGGCCAGGGTGTCTCAGGGGCCTGTAGTGGGCACACTGCTCGATGGTCCTGGAATGAGCTGACTCTACCATGTACAACCGTCATGGCATTATGCATATCTCACACTCATGCACATCATGTCTGAGGCCACAACATTGCACATGCATGCTGCAAGGGTGTCCATTTGAAGGCTCACACTCATATGTTGAGAATCAGCATCAGTGACAACAACTATGGACCCCGACATAGTGAACAGGTCATGGCACAGGCAAGGTACCGACACAAGTCACCGACCACCCACCCACATGATGCAGTAAGCAATGTGCACTTAGATGTACTGGCACCATAGATGACCAGGTGCAGATGTGATTACACACACACCAGGGGACACATGTCAAGGAGAGGAAGGGATGAAAAAGATGGGCAGGTGACATTTAGAAAGAGAAAATGCACTGCACATATGAACTCTGGGAGTGTATTCATGCAAAATAGCACTTCCTAAAGCTGGCGACACATAACACAACAAAAAGACATGTACCTACCCCCTCCTTGCTGCAGTTCCTCCTCTAACTGCCTATCGAGGTCAGGGAAGACCACCGCCAGGACACGTTTCATGTGGAGGGTCAGGTGTCGGCGCCCGCCGTGGCGGCGAGGTGGAGAGAGCTTCAGCTGGACCCGGGCGATCGCCCAGGTCCAGCACCAGATGTCCTGCCACCTCTTGCGGACCTGGGCCAGCTGCCAATCACGCCCCCCGCAGTCCTCACGGCCCTGATGACGTTGGTCCAGATGACCCCCTTCTCGTAGGCAGTTACCTGTCAGGATGACAAAGTGACACAACATCAATACACCTGCTCCATGTCCCAAAAACACACATCAGAACATCTTTGAAATGTTGAACAGGGCATAGGATGCTGACAGGAATAGCTTTACTCACAACATGCAAGTGGCCTGTCATTGACCACAGCGGATACAACCCTCACTCTGCACATGTGCCATTTGCCAGGGGGGAGTCACAGGGGTCGTGGCAGCTCTGCAAGTCAGACACAAAGCACGGCTCACTTTTCACATCAGATGGTTAGATCAGTAGCCTTCCACATGCAGGTGTGGTGCAACACTTCACATAGACACTAACCCACATGTCAAGGAACATTCACACATGTCAATGTCCATGAGGTCGTACACGTCATTTGGATACTCTCACCACAGGTCCACCCAACTCATACACATCTGTGGATACAGTCACCTGTCACACCGGGGGGAACACTGAATCACCTCAGGACAACATGAAGAAAAGCCCCCAAGGATTAGCCAGGCTGAATGTCTCATGCACTATGCAGTGAAAGTCACTGTAAGCACCATGCAAGTGAGGAGTGCACACAGGAACTACATGATGCACTGCATGAGTGACATAAGCATCCCCCCCCCGGGACACACTCTGAACAACATTGCATGTCAGTCCCACCTGGACACAATATTGACTGTCACACAACAGGTGCATAGGCAAAAGTAGTGGACTCAGCACTCACCTGCTCCCCTGGTCTCCCATACAGGCTGATGTACTGTGGGAGGAGGACGTCCAGCATGGACTCATTCTCCTCCAGGGTGAATGGCTGGGCCCTCTCCACAGCACGAGACATGGTCCAGGGAAGCAGAGACAGCAGCAAGGTTGTCGACAGGAAAGTTGTGCAGGCAAGTGCCCTCTCATGGCTTCTGGCTGCCTTATATCTGTCTTGCTGAGGGCCATTCATTTTGAGGAGTACATAGTGATTGGTCAGAATCATTCGCATCTTACGTTTACTCCAATCCCTTTAAACATACAGCAGTGACAGCATTAGCATCGTTCAAATTTAGAGCATCATGTCAAGTCAACAACCACTTTGCAACATTGTATATTGTGGCTAACTGACTTTTCTAGGACACCTGCTGGAAAAATTTGAAAAGAAAACTCTGTATCCATGGCAACCTGCATGCATTTAGGGTCTAATACCTGTCCCTTATGTGTCCCCTATGTAAATTTGAAAGCCACACACAGGTACGGTGGGTTTCACACGTACCCCTACGGCACCAGTCGCACTGTGCGTGTGACACGTACCTGTAGGCACTGTTAGTACAGGTACATGTAGGCACTGTTAGTACACGTACGTGTACAACTGGTGCGTACACATACGTGTACTACCAGTGCCTACACGTACTTGGACACGTACGTGTAGGCACCAGTCGTACACGTCCGTGTACGACTGGTGCGTACACGGACGTGTACAACTGGTGCGTACACGTACGTGTCCAAGTACGTGTAGGCACTGTTAGTACACGTCCGTGTACTTACCAGTCGTACACGGACATGTACAACTGGTGCGTACACGGACGTGTCCAAGTACGTGTAGGCACTGTTAGTACACATCCGTGTACGCACCAGTTGTACACGGACGTGTACGACTGGTGCGTACATGGACCTGTACTAACAGTGCCTACATGTACGTGTACAGGTACGTGTAGGCACTGTTAGTACACATATGTGTACGCACCAGTCGTACACGGACATGTATGACTGGTGCGTATAGGGACATGTCCAAGTATGTGTAGGCACTGTTAGTACACGTCCGTGTACACACCAGTCATACACGGATGTGTAAGACTGGTGCGTACATGGACGTGTACTAACAGTGCCTACACTTACGTGTACAGGTACGTGTAGGCACTGTTAGTACACGTACGTGTACGCACCAGTCGTAGAAGAAGCTCATACACAACTTCTTCTCATAATGGTGAGTCACTGGCTATGAGTGTGCAAGCTTGTAGTGTTGAGTGGCATGTGTTGCAATGTGTGTGTCCAGCTGACTGAATGCACAGTGACTTGGATGTGTGTTCTGATGTGTCACTCGAGTGATGATGTCATGCAACACAGTTTTGCAGAGAGACTTGATAGGCAATTTACATGTGTCCAACATTGTTGCTGTTTTGTACACTTCCATGTGTGCGTTGAGAATTATTTTTTGGTGCCTTCTCGTGGGTCTGTCATTCCCAGGTATTTGGCACCTGTTGTCTGGTTGTGTCATCGTTGTCCTCCTGCTATTCCTCGTGTGGATTGCAATGTGTGCTGAATCAGCGTTCCATGCACGGACATGTGGAAATGTCAGTTGGGGTGAGTATTGCAGCAAGGCTTTTTTGTGGTGATACAGGTTGTGAATGTGTGGTGACTGCTTCTGTGCATGTTGTGGTACCCTGCATACATGTCTTCTCACCATGGAGCATATGACATGTAGCATCACTCCCATGACATGATAGTCAGCCTTCTTGACAGTCATCTGTAGTGGAATATGGCGTCTGATGAAGGCTTCAATGTGTGTGTACCTTGGCTCTGAAACATTGCAGAGGCTACGGGTGGACATAGTGGGGGACATCACAACAACATGCTCTATGGGGAATTGCAGCCTCTCAGTGTGCAGCAGGATGTGTTCTGCTCATCCCCTTACCTTATGTGCCAGTTCATTGGGATTGACATCATCCGTGATGTGAAGGGGGTGTCCAGCGTATGTCCCACATGTTTTGTCAACTGACCTGTGAGTCTGTTAATATGGAGGCATATCCCTTTGTGTGTGTATGTGGGTAGTGTTCAGCACAATCCAAAGTGCCTCATCTCGGTCACTGCAGATCTCTTACCAGTTTGCATGCGTCATCTATGGCAGACTTGACAAAGATTGGGCATATGAGTGTATGTGTACTTTGGCAACATGCATGCAGTGCTTCATGGCTAATGATCTCTATTGTGCATGATGTGCCTGGTTGTGTATGTATTTGTGAAGGTTGCTGCCCACAACGGGACGTGAATGGCTGCTGATGGTGTGTCTCCTTTGCGCATCTCCCCATTTGTTGCCTGACACAGTGGCTGTCATTTATGGTGATTGATCATACACTTTCTGGGAGTGACCCATGAGTGAGCTGACACTCCTTCCTTGACATACACCTGTTGCACTGTGCCTTGCAGACCTCCTTGTCTTTGTGTGTTGATTTTTGCATGATATCTAAGCCCTTTCGCCTGCTGCTGCCTCACCTGCGGCCCCGCCACTCCGAGTGCCCTAATTCTGCAACCCCCACACCTCTGAAATGCTCAGCCCTTCCCCCTCCACCCATTTGTAATGCAGCCAGCAGCTTTTCTGTACCACTGTAGCCCCACCGCCGTGCAAAAGGACGGACCGTCTGCGCCTTCAACATGCACAGTGCACGACCCTCTAGATTTTGCATTACCCACGTCACACAACAGGCTCATGTTGCAGCCACTCTCCAAGCAATGTCCTTGTGACAATCATCCTCCTGCCATCAGGCAACCCCTAAGCACACACACGACACCTTTGTATGCTGAGTGTGCAACTCCAACTGCCTACACAGCGCTGCCCAGCCTCCCAGACCCTGTCATTCCAACCAGGTTAGGTGCCTCCTACTCCACACCCGCTCCATCCACCAGCACGCCATTGGACTCTGTTACCTCCTCAACACTGCAGCCCCACACATCACCTTCATGACAGTAACCTGGACAAAAGCATCCTCAGCACATGACGTCTTCATTGCCATCTCAGATGGATCCAAGATTACCCGCAGGGACGCCAACACCACTCACGGGGGCTGAATAGGTAATTATTGACAAGTACACCCTCAGAGTCACAAGTCCGGGTTTGCAGCAACTCCCTAGCAACCCTCGGAGTAACACTCATCTACAGATCTGCAGGCCTACATCCACAATTCCGCGAAGCCATCAACACGTACATCTGCACGCAGGCCCTCACCTCCACAAGCTACATGTGGCTGGGGGCCCGTAACTTCTTGCGGGAGGGGACACACACCACCATCCATCATTGGTCCATCAACATTTGAATCAACGTCTCCAACAAGCAACACAGTGCCACTCACCCCGCTACCGATCCCTCACAGATGCCAGATGTAAGTCGCCACAGACAAGCTGTGTGGGACCCTCAATACAACACCACCGCCACACCCTGCAAACTCACACACTGGATCAGCAAATGATCAATCAATCTAGCCACATTGACGGACTTTCCTGTGAAGCACAACGACAGTTAAGGCACCTGGGACAAGGCAGACCTACTGGACTCCTATAGACCTAGCCGGACTCTTGTGCAAACCTTGCAACACAAAGAGCCATCATTTTCCTTACAGCCCTGGAAAACACCACACACAGCCATCACCATATCTTCAGCAAGGACAAGTGGAGATCCTTCAGATAGTGCCGAGACACCCAAACACACGACATCAAGGAGCTCTTCAGCATTGTGAGTGAACTGACAGCAGATCAACATCCAAGACACCCCACCCTTGCAAGGCAGATCCCATCCCTTGCTACTTTGTACCACTGCAAGCTCATGGCCATTGACAACAGCCTTGGCACACAGAGGTAGTCAGCACTATTTTCCGCTGGACAAACCCCCCTCAGGTCATGGACTCCCATCAGCAGCAGGTACACAACCGGGATCATGTAAACCATCCACTCTGGCTCTCCATCAGGCCCCTTCCCACACAACTTCTCAACCACATCATTCGCCATCCTTGAAGCCCACGTCCTGCGCGTCATGAATGTCTCCTTTGAGTTAGCCACATTCCATGGATGCAGGAGGCATACAGAGCCCCAGGCCCTTCTTAAACAACGGATGGCAGTACCACAGGATCTCCTGGTACATCAGCCTACTTCCCTTCCCAGCAAATGTCACCAGGAAGACACTCTACTAGCAACTGTCCAATTTCCTACATGCTACCAGCTCCAGCCAACTGGCACCCAACCGTTTTACACAGTAATTACACCACTGCAACCGTCATCGTTGCCAACACCAACGACTACTTTGCCCTGCTCACCAATGGTGAGCCCACCACCCTTGTCCTCTCAACGCCATTCTACACCATGTGCTACCACACTGTCAGCTCACACATCCCCAGCAGTGGTATCCAGAGGAGGGCCCATGATTCACTCAAGAAGTAGCTCACCAGCAAGGGCCAGGGAGTCTGCCTCCACCCTGCAACATGTAGTACACTGGGGGCACCTGGCCCATGCCACAGGGCTCGACTCTCAGCGTGACGATCTTCAATGTCTCCATGACCCCCCTCTCCACCATCACATGCACACACAACCTCATCATCATCTGGTATGCCATTGACACCCAGCTGCTCCTCAAACTCACCAAAGGGCCAGCCATTGACAGATCCAAACTTCACAGAGGCATGAGATCCTTTGATGAATGGCTAAACATCAGCCATCTGAGGCTGGACTTGGACGTGACAGAGGTCATCATCTGAGGATTGTCCCCTTACAGCTGGGTCAACTCCTTGCGTCCCACTGGTGTGTGCACCGCACCAGCACCCAGTGGCCACTCAGGCAAGCTGGTGTTCGTCATGGACCCATCGCTCACAATTAACGTGCAACTCACCAACATCTGTACCTCATGCTGCAACACCCTCCACATGCTGCTGATGGCCCCCAGATAGATCCACTCCAAGGCAAGACAGACCGTCCCCCTGGTCCAGGACGCCAGCCGGCTCACATACAGCACCAGCCTCTACAGAGGACAACAGCAAACATGCAGGAGAACTTATCCACATCCAGAGTGCATCCGCACACCTCACTGCAACATCCCCCACCCCAGCCACATCACCGTCCACCTGAGATGGGTACAATGGCTCACTGTGTGCTGCAGGATCACCTTCAGACTCCTCAACCACACTCAGGAGGCAGTCCACAACCCCTGACCCAAACCGACCTTGGACGTGTGTCATCCAACACCCCATTGGCCCTACTCCATGCAGCCCACCTTGCCCTGGCCACCATTCATCACATCCACATGACCTCTGCATGCAGGAGATAGTTCTCCCACCTCGCAAAACAGACCTGGTACTCCCTCCCCAGGCACATCAACATGACCCATGACCTCTACACCTTCATGTGACTCTACAAAATTTGTCTGTCAGAGCAATATAGCAAGCCCCCCCTCAGCAGCTTGAGGCCATCACGGGTGAGTGTTAGGCTCCATGTCTGAATTTTGTGATACATTGTGAGCCATGTGTGTCCTCGACCGGACTTAGATCCAAGTGTATGGATGGCTGGAGTTAGTTCCACGCACAGGCATACTTTAACATATCCCCACACGTAGGTTGTGGACTCATGCTAAATGACTGCAACATGAAATTTCAATAATTAAATTTTTAATTTCGAACTCTGGGGCGTGATTTGTGCACAGAAAAAGGGGAAATGCAGGGACCATAGAATCCAAAGTTCACAGGGGGAGATGGGATCCTTGGCATTTGAAGTCATCAGAGTCCAGCTCACAGTGTTTGGCATCATTGGTCAGACTGTGACCAGCAAGTCCATGTAGCAGATGATGTCAGTCAATGGGGTGATGCTGTCGCACATGAAGGCCAGGTGCCTGGCCAGGTGACCTGGGAGATGTGGATGGCCCGCTGCCTCTCACGGTCTTTTCCGTGGACGACTAACCTTCCTCCGGGGACCCTCAGATGCAGGCCTTGACGATGTTTGGGACGCTCCGTCTGACGAATCCTCCTCCCTCCCTGTGGCTGGTGCTGGTCTGCGCCTGGTGTCACAGGGAGGGTTGCCCATGTTGTCGGCGATCCGATGGAGTGAATGGCTTATGTCCCTTTGCACCGCCAGGAGCTCAGCCAGTCTTGCCTCCATCTGTCCTTGGTGTTGTTGTTGACTGGCGTGTTGCTCGGCCTGCTGGTTTTTGATCTCAATGAGGGTCACCACTACCTGGCTGATCTCCCTGGTGTCACGCCGGTATGCCTCCATGATGTTGTGGATGTGTGACATACCGGTCCCTTCAGCTGGCTGGTCAGGTTCTCGCCTCCGCCTGCCTCTACTCCCGCCACCCCTGCCCACACGAGCCGAGCCTGCCGTTGTGGGCACATCGGGTCGACGGGACCCCTGAGGGATGGCAGTGGTAGTGTTGTCTGCCTCCTCCTGGGTGCCCGCCGCACCTTGTCCCTCCTGGTCAGACTGGCTCTGTTCACTGTGGGCAGGGCTCCTGGGTGTCTCCTGTGATGTGGCAGGAATGGTGGTGGTGGTTGGCACAGATGTTCCTGAAGCAGGTGCTTGGACACCAGAGGGTCCAGGTCGGTCGGGGTCATCCGCGGAGTGTTGAGAGGCGTCGCTGCTGGTGGGATCCGGTTCCTCCCGAGCCTGTGACTGTGATTCTTCCCCCCCATTGTTGGGGGGATGTTCATCACGTTGCCCTGTGTGTGAGAGAGAGACAATGTTGAAGCTGTTTAATGCAACATGCATGTTTCATACACATTCAAGTTGGCACAGTTCCTCCAGGTAGTTGTATGTGCCTAGCATTCTCCTCAATGTTCACTTGTGTATGGGTATGTTGTGGGGGACAGATTGATATGTTCGCCTGAGTCTTTGACATGTCCATTTGTGGCTTGGATGCTTCTTCGGCTAGGTATTGGTGTTGTTGTGTTACATGTCCATTGTGGCAGTGGGTAAATCCATTGCCTGTCCTGGTGGTGTGTGCTTGTGTAAGGGGTGTGTGTGACAGGGCCTGCTGGTGGGTGTAGTGTGATTTGGCACTGGGGCTCCCAGGTGATGTAGCTGTCCCACCATGGAGCATGCTGCCATGACAGTGAGTGTGAGTTCCTGTCCTAGATATCTGACCTGGTTGTCTTGGTGTTTGTGTTTGCACTGGTCACAGGAGGGCCATGTGCTGCCTACACCAGGGCCAAGTGTGAGCTATCTTGTCAGTACTTTCCCAATCCCTGGGCATTGCGCATGGTGCATGGGTATGTAGCTGGGCCATATGGGATGAGGGCAATTGTGGCTGATTTGGAATTCAAAAATGTGTTTTGGTGCACCCACCCTCCCAGCATATGGGACATCCATTCTTGAGTTGGTGCTTCGTGTAACATGGGACATGGCACGGACTTGCTTTCTCAATGGGGCATTCACATGTTCTTGGCATTCGCGTTGTTTGTGACTGTGGTTCTGGCGGGTGAGGGCTTGGGGGTAGTTGCGTGCATTAGGTGTAGTTAGGGTGTGGATGCCATTACCCCCATGTTACCTAAGTGGTTTGTGTACTCACCAGTCTCTGGAAGTCCTTGGAGTCCATGTACTCCCACCGGCGGAAGCATGGCCATCACCTTCTCCTCCCAGGGATGGTAATGTACTAGTCTGCGGGGCGCGCCACCTCCAGTGATTTTGGTCTGGGCGTGCTCTTCATTTATTTTTCTCTTGACCGCACTCCGCAGATCGTACCACCTGGCTTGGCATTCATTCCTGGTCCTTCTGATGGGTGCAATAACAAGAACAAAAGATTTGCTCTACCTATCTAAATAGTAGTGGATCGACTAGATCTCGCTGATATATAACCCAAAGAGTTGCCTTCGGCTATACCATTTGAAAAAGAGCACACAAGAAAACAATTTTTTTTTTAAATTAAGGATTATACTTTTTATTTGATAATTCTATTGGTATAAATGCAAAAAACAAATACTCAAAATATAACTTGGATACATTTTTGAAAAGATATATACAAAAACCAAGGACGGCCCCATCAGAGAGGTAAAAGAGATATATAAACAATTAAGTCACATTCATACTCACCAAACAAAGCATTCAATCTTGTACATCCAATCAATACACTACACATACATTTTCACCACATTAAAAAATACACATAAAGGGGAACTCTCTTCAAAACATTAATATGTACTGTTGGAGTTGATGGAAACAACCAAACACTACAAAAAAAGACACGCCGACGCGCGTTTCGGTGCAATCACCCAACACTAAGGGTGCCACCTTCTTCAGGGCGTGGGTTTTATGTGTTTCTGTTGTCCGAGGGGCCTGTGAAAATATATAAACAATCACTATCTCATTGGAAGTTTATTCAATAATTTTACAGTATTCTAGTCCATACATCAATTTGAGGTTTTGAGGAATTTATGTACAAATGATATTTATTAGTTACTCGATAATAGAACAAATGGTGTAGCATAAAGGCACTCAAATTGGGTTTCCATATAATGGGTCAGAATATTCGTTTTAAGAAAATACAACATAATTTATCAAAAAAGGTTAATTAAAAGCACCTGCAAATAACATGCCACTTCTTGCTGAATGAATTGGCTATAAAGGAACTTAAATCAAATAGTAATGACCCTCCTGGGGGCCATGCGATAACTATAGAAAATACATAAAGACAAAAACAGAAACCAAAAAGATGGGTGCGACAGCATTCACCCTCTCGACGATCCTCTGCCACAGGCGTGATTTTTTAGCTATGCTGGTCTGTCTGACCAATGTTCCAAACAGCTGCGGCTCAACTCTGATGACTTCATTGACAAGGATGTCCAGCTCCTCCCTTGTGAACTTTGGATTCTTGTCGGTGGGCATGGTGTGGGGTGAGGGTGTGGATAGTTGTGGGTGTGTGGGTCTGAATGTGACGGTGTGTGTGTGAATGTGTAGAGGGGGTATGTGTGAAGGGGTGTGTGTGTAGGTGTATATGTTTAGGTGGATGGGTGCAGTGGTTTGTGTGTGCTCTGTAGCAGTGGTGAGTCTGTTGCAATGGCTCATGGTTTGTGTTTGTGGGCCCTTTTTATTGGTCCATTTGTGGGTGGGGCTCAGTTTGAATTTTTGGTGGGTGTGTTATAAGGGGTGGTTGTAAGGTTGCCCCTCTGTTTGCCTGTTTGGATGTGTCCAGGTCAGTCCTTTTCATTTCTTGTGCAGTGTAGACGTGTTTTGTGGTGTTGTGCGAGTCGTATAGGCCCTCCTTGTGCTGTTTTACAGTGTCCGTGGTTCTGTACGGTACTGGGGTACGAGTCGTATATCCACACACCCCCATGCATTGTGTATGTACGGCACGTACACGGACATTGCTATGTACGGTGCGTACACCCCATTGCTTCTGTAGGGTGCGGGTGCGTAGACCGCCAGCGTGTATGTATTGTGCGTACCCCCAGCGCCTAGGTATGCACCGTACCCCCAGCGCAAATGTACGGTGCGTACCCCCAGCACGTAGGTACGCACCGTACCCCCAGCGTGAATGTACGGTGCGTACCCCCAGCGTGTATGTATGCACCGTACCCCGATAGCGAATGTACGGTGCGTACCCGCAACATTGCGTACCCACATCATCCACCGTACATACGCGATGTTGGGGGTACGCACCGTACATTCGCTATGGGGGTACGGTGCGTACATACGCGCTGGGGGTACGCACCATACATTCGCGCTGGGGGTACGGTGCGTACAAACTTCGCTTCATAGCGGGCAAAGTCATTCCCCGTCTACGGGACGTTTTTTGTACGAAACGTAGATTGTAACGCCGGTCCGGATCGTACTAGTACGGTCGAACCTAATTTTTGCGATTTGTACGGAGAAGTGTCCGGGTCCGTCTCGTACTAATTTTCCCGCTACGAATCGTACGGACCGGGCCGATCCGTATGTACTTTTCCCCGTACGGATTGTACTTCACGGGTCGGACGTGACTTGTACGATTCGTACGGGAAAAAATACGGATACGAGTCATACGGGAAAACAAAATACAGGATCGGAATCGACCCCTTAATGTACTATAATTAAATTACTTCCCACCCTAATCCCCTATAAACCCACAACCCGCTACGGAATTCAATTACACAAAAATTAAATAACATAAAATTCATTACTTTAAAAATATTCAAACATACATTCCAAAATTAATACATACTTTTAACACATATACTAACACTTAAAACACTATAAAAAAATGCGATATTTTTAACAACTATATTATGACTGTCGATATTACTTACTTCTATATTATTTAAATAGATATTTCTTACCTGATTTTCGATATTCTTCACCACTATATTTTGGCAATTCGATATTCTGTCCATTCTATATTAAAAACTAGATATTCTGTCCAGTCGATATTTTTTATTCGATATTATGTCTGTTTACCGTTTTGTAAATTGCAAGTCTAAAAATGCTACTTTTAGAAAGTTTGCATTTTCTTACTTATTCATTCTGTGCCTCTGCTTGTCCCTAAAATACAAGTCTGGATTGGATGAATGTTGGGGTTTGTGAATTTACTCTAGGCAGTCACACACAAAGGGAGCTGAGGTGTTCCCTGCACATCCTGATGGCCCATCACTAAGTTGATGGATCTTCCTGAGCTAGAGTGGTGGGAGGAGTTGACACTTGCACCTAAATAGGGCTATGCCTGTACACTCACAAAGAGCTGCATATCCCCCTGTAGGGTGTCTGGAGCCAGGGCAAGGAAGGGCAGGGTCTTGTGCACTACAAAGACCTTTCTTTGAAGTCTCCTGGCTTCAAAGGTTAAAATTGGTATAAGTACTGGACCTCTGACACCATTTACTCGGAACCCTTTTGCACTGAGTACATTCTCCCAAGAAGATGAGTTGTTGTGCTCCAGAAGGGACTGCCACATTGCTGAGTGCTTTGCTGTGTAGGCCTGCTACTTCTGTCTTGGGAGTGATAAGGAATGGACTGTGTCCTCTGCATCCTGTTTTTTTAAAGGTTCTTATCTCGAAGGCTTTTGTTGAGCTTGCCTCCTGCTGGAAGCCTCAGTGCCATCAAAGACTTTACCTGAAGCACTTGGGCTTTTCTGCTGAGAGCCCTACTCTGCCAGGTGGTGCCAAATCAATTTCTGTGCCCTTGGAATTGAGTTGCTGCGCTAAAAAGAAAAAGTTCAACACATCAACTTTGAGCACCTCTTGCAACACAGGCCCTGATGCCACTGCAGCGCCTTTGATGAACCGCCACTACCCCCACCCTGCCCCTCCGCCGCCCCGCAGCACTCCCTCGGCGAGCCGCCACTGCCCGGTGCCATGCAACATCTTTGTTTCTCAACGTTTCCAGGTTACTGTACTGGGGGATCTGTACAACTCCATAGCCAGCCCTCACTCCATCACAGTTGGCTTCAATTTGTGTATTTGACTCCATCAAGCATGTCGATATAGCCCCGACCAGAGCTATTGGGTTTCTAAGTGCTAGAACTGCATTTAATCTTTAAAAATCGGTAACTTGACTCATTTATGTTGAATTTTGGTCGTTTTGGTCTTGTTTTACATTTTGGCTAATTTTCCAAGGGCCCAGTTCCTGGGCCCTTGGAAGTGAGTTGCTGTGCTAAAAAGAAAAAGATCAATACATTGACTTTGAGTACCTTTTGCAACGCTGACCCTGATGCCACTGCAGCTCCTCTGAAGAACCACCACAGAGGGAGTCTCGAGTACTGTGTCTCCGAAGTCTGTGGCGTCTGACTCTGCCTCCACTGCTGCACTGGTGGCCCTG
This sequence comes from Triturus cristatus, assembly GCF_964204655.1. Lineage (NCBI taxonomy): Eukaryota > Metazoa > Chordata > Amphibia > Caudata > Salamandridae > Triturus > Triturus cristatus. Next base: position 1,242,696,514 of record NC_140579.1, read on the forward strand.
TGGTGTGACATCGACACTGCAAAATTGAGGCTTTGCAGCTTGACCCTCAATGCTTCATTGACACCGCACCGCAAGTGGAACCAATGCCTTGCCACAACAGCAGCATCACCTCCCCTGCGCAGCGCAACATCCCTGGCATCAGCAGCTCAACGACTCGGCGCAGTCTCACTTATTTTAGTGATGTCTAACCTGTTGTGCAGCGCACCACCCCCAAGCACTGATGCACATGCGTAACAGTAAGGAACTCATGCAGCACCTGCCTATGCAAAGTCTCACCTACCCGGTGCCGTGCAACGTCTTTGTTTCTCAACATTTCCAAGTTACTGTAGTGGGGGTCTGTACGACTCCGTAGTTGACCCGCATTCCATCACGGTAGGCCGGAACTTGTGGTTTCGACTCCATCAAGCATGTCGCGATGGCTCCTACTGGAGCTATTGGGTTTCTAAGTGCTACTACTGCATTTAATCTTTAAAAATTGGTAAGTTGACTCATTTATGTTGGATTTTGGTCTTGATTTAATCAGATAAATATTGGCTATTTTTCTAAATTGGTGTCGAGTACTTTTGTGGTGTTTTTACTGTGTTACTGAGTGTGTGCACAAATTCTTTACACATTGCCTCTTTAGTTTAGTTTGACTGCTCGGAACCAATCTACCAGAGAGTGAGCACAGGTAAACTTAGTATGTTCTACACTTACCCTGATTAGTATTGTGGGTCTCTACTTGGACAGGGTGCAAACCTCTGGCTACTATAGATTCCATTTCTAACAGGATCGTTTCTTACACTACAGACATGTGCTACAGTTTGTATGAGCGATTTATAAATGCACGAGTCCTGTGAAAATGTTACCGGACGTGTAAATGGGTAACAGGCAAGAGTGTAGTTTACCATTGATTGCATCCATGATGGTGTTGGTTTTCTTCATCTTCATGCAGCAGCAGAAGCTGGACACCTTGGCAGATTGATTCCATGGCAAAACAGGAACTGTGAAAGTGACAAAAGGTGAGTTTCAGCCTAATATCCCTTCCATTCCACCAACTCAGGTTTGGAATTGTGATCAACACAGTGACGTCTACGGGGAGGCACATCGTTATTGGGCAGGCAGGGAAACTGGTGATCCTCCCTCCTACAGCCACTTCTGCCTATCCTGCCGTAAACGCAGTTGAGATTTCCTGGATTTGATTGCAGGACTGTGGCGATCTTGCGCCTATGAACCCTCTAAATAAATAGGGCAGAAGGACAGCCATGTCGGTGTACAGGAAGCCTGCCGAAAAAGCGACGGCAGGACTGATTCCGCTAAGATCTAAATAAGGCCCTTACTGTTCTGTAGCTGCAGATCATCCTCTGTATTCACATAGTCGAAAATTTTAATCCACCAAAACTGGGGGAAAGTTTTTTCCAAAAAGCCCAAATAATAAAACAAAAATAAACCAATTTAATAGAGATCCCTCAAAGTAATCCAAAGTATCTAGGAACCATAAAAAAACAGAAACGTGTTTAAAAAAAAAGGAAAGCTCATGGAAACCTGGAAAAAAATTAAATCAGAGATATTCTTTAAATAAAAAGGTAAATCCAAATGCCCATAGGACACGTTCGTAGAGAAAAACCTGCAAAGTAAAACAGAAAACTCACCTGCAGAAAAAATTGCATTCCCAAAAGTATATATACATTAACTTAATCATCATAAAGCATGTACCATAACAGAATATAACATATCGATGCCTTACTAACACAGTGTACAAAAACCCAAACCTACAAACTAGTGAAAAGCTCTGCAATTAATACAACTGAATGTACAAATAACCCACAAACAACACTATAACTAACATCTATACCTCTCCCTACATCCTCCCTACATTCAAAACCCTAAAAAATCTTTTAGAAAGGACTTACCTCACAAACAGCAGCAACTTACCCCAACCTCGATCCTGGAAAATAGACTAAAAATTACATAAATGGACTACAAAATAAAAGGTAGTGAGGCCCTGCCTGGGGGGGCTCCTATAAGGACTTGCAGGGGCCGGTGGGCCTGAGGATTCAGGGAATACACACCACGTGGACTGTCTCTCTCTCCCTTTTGCCACAGTCCCCAGGGGTGTAGGAATGCGGCACATCCCCGGCTGGATTTGGTACCTGCATGACAGGGGTACCTCCCAGCTAGCAATGGAGGGGCCTAAATGTGGCTCTGAGGTAGTGGTAGTTGGCTTCTTGCTCCAATAGGGAGGCCACACCGGGGAGTGGGCCCCCCACCCCACAACACAGTAGGGCCTTGGCCGGGGGTTCAATGGATCTGGTGTGGCACATGCACCCCAACAACTCTAGTGGTTACTTATCCCTCCCCTTGTCCCATGGGAAGACATGCTGAAGGACAAACAGCCAGATGCCCAGACCTCATGGAGTTGAATAGACAAGTTCATGAGGACTACAGGGGCAGCTGAGAGGGAGCCTCCATTGATGGCTGCTTACACCTCAGCCGACCACTCGGCCTCCATGCTGCAGGTGATCCAAGACCTGCGGACCAATCTGGGAGGGAATGATGTGAGAGCTGAATGTGTGTCTTTGTTGCTTCAAGATCTGTACAACACAACAGCCAGGGTGGCTGGGGCCGAGGGTCGTATCTTGACAATGTAAGATACTCTACGAGCACTTCAACCCATGGTCTCTGGAAAACAATGCATCTACTCAGACGTCAGACAAAAGACGTAGAGGGCCTTTCCAGGTGCAATAAAATTAGAATTCTGGGTATTTGAGGGTTTGTCCCCAACTCAATTTCTAACTATCTGGTTGGCTTCGTGGATACCGAAGGGGGAACTGTTGCCTTGCTTTGCAGTGGAGAGGGCACACAGGTTGCTGGCACTTAAGCCCCTGCCAGGCACGTTGCCTAAGCCCATCATTGCTCGTATCATCAACTTCTCGGACCGTGACAAGATCCTCAAAGCCTCTCGGCTGTGGAAGACTCTGTCAGTGACTCTGCCGGGGTAACGTTCTGTCCCGACTATACACTTAAGGTTCAGCAGCAGCAACGCTCTTTTCTGGCAGTCAAGCAGCAATTACGAGCACACTAGATCTAATACATGTTCCTCTTTCAGACTCAGCTAAAGGTCATTTTTAAGGACAAAATGCTTTTTATCGACATGCCTAAAAAGGCTTGGACATAGCTGGAGGATAGACCTTACCTTCGGTGTGTGGCTTCCTCCTTGCCCACCCATTGGGTGGGATGGAGCCGAGCCAGGGTTGGGGGCAGCTACTCTGCCGGTCCCGGCATATGTGGTGCCATCGTTACTCACTCACTGACTTGGTGGACTCCCTGGGTTCCTACTGCTCGAGGTCCTTGGACCCGGACTTGACACCTGGGAGGTCGCCCTCATCTTTGACTGTGACTAGTGACCCAGCCCCCTGATAAGTTTCACCACTTGGTCCATCACTGGACTTTATTTTGATGTAATGTGAATTGTGCTTTTGGGATTGTTTTGGTCATGGTAAAATGGAACAAGGTCGTGGATTGGTCATCCGGTTAGTGACAGTTCCCAGTCTATTCAACGACAGGTACTTCATGTTCTCGAGATCTGGGGCAGATGCTGGGCTAGATTTGTTATGGTTTTGACTATTTGCCTTTTGCTTACAGGTACCAGACACCACTACACATAGATGCTTCTGACACTGGGCCTGGAATGCCTCCCCTGGTAGGTCACCAATGTTGTATTGACATGCCTTATGACTGGCCAGGTTGATACCGATGCACACAGGGCAGTCCCCCTCTTGACATGGAACATTGTCAAGCAAGGAGAAGTGTTGAAACAGGTCAAAAGGTACCCCGCATAACTTTCTCTACCCACCTCAGACTCTCACTGGGTTAAAGGCGCTCACATGTTATGTTATGTTATGTTATGTTATGTTATTGAGGCTTTTAAAGCGCACTTATACCCACGGGTGTCCTGGCGCTGACTGCTGTCTCACTGGTTCCATAGGTAAAATGTTTATTCAGAGAATAGCCACGTCTTCAGACCCTTTCTAAAGGAGAGGAGCTCGGTGGCATTTCTAAGATGCCCTGGCAGATTATTCTAGGCTTTTGCCGCCAAAACCGAAAAGCTGCTGCCGCCCCAGTTGGCTTTTTTTACTCGGGGAACAATCACTTGTTTTCCTTCCGAGGAGCGCAGCACTCTTCTGGGAATATACCATTTAAAGCGTCTGCTCAGATCTTCAGGACCATTGCCCAGCAGTGATTTAAAAACCGTGCACAGTGCTTTAAATTGTGCACGTTTGGCTACTGGGAGCCAATGTAATTGACGAAGACCGTGTCTAACTGAGACAAACCTTGGTATGCCCATTGGCAACCTAGCCGCCGCGTTTTGCACTAGCTGGAGTCTGTGAAGATGTTTTTTCTTAATACACAGGTACAGACTGTTACAATAGTCCAGCCGTGACAAGATGAGGGCTGAGACTGCAGTCCTAAAACATTCCACTGGTAAGAAAAATGATATTTTCCTCAAAATTCTAAGAAGGATAAAGCTTGACGAAACAACTCCACTGACCTGAACTCCAAAAGTCAGTTTGTTGTCTATAATTACACCCAGGTTCTTAGCTTTGGACGTGGGAGCTGGAAACATACCCATTTCTTCGGGCCACAAGTCTGGTGCCCGGAAGTTAGGGTTATTTCCAAATGTAATGACCTCGGTTCTGCCTGCATTAAGTTTCAGGCAGTTCGAGGCCATCCAACCAGATATGTCTTTCAGACAGTCCTGGCATCTGGTGGTCATTTCCTCTTCTTTACCTCGTTGCACGGACAACACAATTTGTGTGTCATCCGCATAAGAAGTGAGTTGAAGCCCGTAGGATCTTATCAAAGCTGCCAGCGGACTGAAATAGACATTGAAAAGCGTGGGGCTGAGGGAGGACCCCTGAGGCACCCCGCACGGGAGGGAGAAGGGCTTGGATCTGTCCCTCCCAAGATCCACTGTCTATGTTCTGCTGGCCAGAAATGATTTCAGAAGGCTCCAGGCCCTGCCCTGAATCCCAACCTTCGATAAACGGTCCATCAAAACATCATGGTGGACTGTATCGAAGGCTGCTGACAAATCCAGCATAATTAGGATCCCCATACCTCCCTACTCCACCGCCTCTCTGACCGCCTCCAAAGCTTAATAAGAGCTAGCTTCGTGCTGTGACCTGTGCGAAAGCCATACTGTGTAGGGTCAAGCGCGTTGGTGTTCTGAAGAAACGTGCTGAGTTGCACATTGATGGCCTTCTCTATCATTTTGGCCGGTAACAGAAGTCTGGAGATAGGTCTATAGTTGTTAGGATCATTTTTATCCAAATTCGGTTTCTTTATCAGCAGAAGTATTGAGGCTGCATTCCAAATATTGGGATATTGACCTGACTCGATGATGATATTGAACAATGGCGTAAGGGTAGATGACCTCTTGGAAGCATTTGATCACTGACACTGGACACGGGTCCAGGGGGGACGACAACAAAAGTTTAATTATTTCCTGAGTTTCAAAAGGTTTAAAACCCTTTAACATATATGAAGAGGCAGTGGTCTCCAGCATAGGGTCGACTGACACGTCACACGCCTCTCCTTGCTGGTTAATGAACGAGGAGAAGATAATTTCCACCTTGTTGCGAAAGAAGGAGGCTAACGACTCACAAAGAGCTGGGCTACTGGAAATATTTGATTCGGCGGGTTCATAAGATTAGTAATAGTTCTAAACAATTCTTTAGAAGAGGATTTAGCCTCTTTTATCGCACGATAATATATATTTTTTGATTCAAAGAGTAATTTTTTATAGCTTTCTTTATAAGCTATTTTATTGCTAATGTTGTACCCTTTTTTCCAATGCCCTCTCCAGCCTCTTACAGTCTGTTTTAAGTTTTTGCAGGTTCGCAGAGAACCAAGGTGCTGAGGGCTGGGCTCTCTTAGGGGTAAACAATTTGGCAGGAGCAAATTTCCAACATGCGGTCCCGATCCATCTCGAGTAAGCCGGCGTGGCATCATCCACATTAGTAGAAAGATTTGGGGTAGTTACTTTCAGAAAATTCCCCATCTCAAGGCTATCAATGTTTTTCCAGGCCAGGGTAACTATGTTCTCTTTTGGCTTAGATTTAAGTTGGTCATGAGGCGTCCGCGAGAGACTAAAAATGATGGCTGAATGATCTGTCCAAGGGAGTGGCAGTATCTCCGACAGAGAGAGGCCTGTGTTGTTTGTGAATATGCCATCTAAGGTGTGTCCAGCAACATGTGTAGGGCCTTCTACTCATTGCTCATCCATGCTCATCCATGCTCACAGCCTCTGAAATCATTCCCCTTTGGAAATACCGCTGCAGCTAGGCCTGCATCTCTCGCAGCTGGGATGGTGCCTTAATACTGAGATGAAGACTTATGTACACACAGCCATAAAAAAGTACTTGGACACAACAATGGCACAGTTGAGTCCCCAGACACTCTCTGGGAGCCAATAAAGGCCACTATCATGGAGGATATCATCAGCTACATTACTGGCAGGAAAACCTAATGTAGGCAGGAAATGATTGACCTGGAACTCAGCATCCAGGGTCTGGAGGCGGCCCACACCACGTCTGGCTCTGATACTGCATTGCAAGATTTAATCCACCAACAGGAGGTACTTTGTCAGCTACTCCTAAATGAGGCTCAGAATGCTTGGCTTGCTACCCAGAGTTGCTTATATCAGTGGGGTGACAAAAACAACCAAGACTCTACACTGGCTCTGTACCAATGTAACTGGCTGGACACCTAAGCTTATGTAACAGATGAATGGGGAAGTCAGGCAGGTGTGGGGCATGGCCATTGCACATTGCTTTGCTCCTTACTACGCACCACTATTTGTTCTACCGCCTGAGGCCCTCAGAGATTTTGTGAAAGACTTAACTACGCACCCCCTGTCAAATCTTGAATTGGACTCACTGGACAGAGACTTCACCTGTGAGGAGTTAGAGGAAGACCTATCCCACTCAGGCAAAACGCTGGGCCTTAATGGCTTTCTGGTGGAGTTGTTTAAGTCATACATGGGACTACTTATGGATTTTCTCTGCCAGATGTTCCGGGGGGCACAGGAGTCAGGCTCATCTACCCTGTTTCGTGAGGACCAATTTGGCTTTATGCCTCAGAGGGCCATAATGCACAAGATCAGGCTCCTACAAAATGCACTGGCACTAGCTGGCAGACTCCTGGGGACACACTTGCTCCTCCTTGTACACTTCCACAAGGCATTTGCCTCAGTTTTTTTTAGACTATCTGTTATTTCTTCAGTGCAAACTAAACTTTGAACCCAAATATCTCAGTTGGGTGCATCTATTGCATACGCACCTTCGGGCACAGGGCATGGTGGGAGGGTTGCAGTCCGCTCAGTTCCTGCTAAACAGGGGGAAAAGACAGGGTTGTCCTCTATCACATCTGTTGTTTGCGATAGCCATTAAACCCATGGCAGGGTGGGGTGGCTGAGGGTGGACGCTCTGGCCAGAGGTCTGGAGTGGGCTCCCAGGTTCTGAGACTGGATTGGACTTTACGCCAATGACATCTTTATCTTTCTTGATGACCCTCAGGACTTTGGTCACTGAGTGCTCTAGATTCTGGAGTCTTTGGGACCTTCGCTGGGCTTACCATCAACAAAGCAAAATCTTTCTCTATCCCCTAACGTGCCCCCCATCGCTGTTCGGCGGTTGACCAGAGGGTCTACAGATTCTTTGGAAGGGCTTTCAATATCTGGGAGTATACGTGACCAAGGACTCTAACCAGGCCTGGGCGAACAACATCCAGCCTCACCTGGAGCAAATGTTTGGGGATTTTGGGTTCTGGGGAACCCTACTGTTGTCTGTAATTGGACGCTATCTACACGATGATCATCCTGCCCCACATACAATATCAGTGGCAAAATGATCTATTTTCACTCCCATTTTCCTACTTCAAGAAGATGGATTCTGTATTGTAGGATTTCCTGTGAAGACATCATACCCGTGAGTAGCCCTCACCAAATGCCATACATCTACCTATGACAGAGACATTGCAACCGCTGAAATACTCTCACACTATAGGGTCTCCTACCACGCATATGCCACCAAAAGATGAATAATGCAGGAAACACCCCTCTTGCATTTGCTGTATGGGGGGCTCTTAACATAACCACAAAAGTAACTCTGCAGATTTGGAGGGACACACAGAAGGCCCTCGGGTGGGAGGGACACTTGACTAAAAAAACAATGGCATCGAACCTGATTGGCTCAGGTCTCAGCACTTGAGGGCTACAAGACACGGACATTCATAAGTATTTCAATGCGCTGGTAGATCATGTGTCAGGGATTACACTAAAATCCTTTCTTTTGCTGCAGGGGGAATATGACTTGCATTGTTCACAATTCTTCCGGTACCTGCAGCTCTGGCACAATCTCACCCAATACATTAAGGGACTTGCAGCCCTGCGTTATCATAGCCCTTTAGAAGTCAAAATACTGGGAGACCTGAATATCCACAAACTTTCACAGGTACACATCTCATTGGTGGTCAACACTCTTGACTCCTTTGCCTCTTGAGGGGAGCTTGGGATAAAGAGTTGGGACCCTTCACTGATGACAACTGGAGCGATGCCTGTATATCTCCCTGTGAAGCGTCAATTGCCTCCAAGTTCCATCTCATACAGTGTAAATTCCTCCACAGGGTCTACTATACTCTGGAGAGGTTGTGCAAGATGGGCTTTGTGGCATCACCGGACTGTCGGTGCTGTTCAGCACAGCTGGGGAACCTGCTCAACACAATTTGGACATGTGAAAGATTGATCTCTTTCTGGGAGGGGGTATTGTCATGCCTGGTCTGCGTGCTAGGGTGGGAGTTGCCCTGTGACAGGAGTGGACTTCTTGAAGTTAGTCAGGGGGCTGAGCACAGCTCCCAGGCCATCCTGTCAAGATAAGGATAAGACCTCCCCTCTCCCAAGGCCCTTTGTCCCTGTCTTGGAAGCAGTGCACATCACCATAGGGGAGCTACCAGCGGCCAGGTGACAGCTAAAAAGCATCGAAAGGCGTTAGAAGCTTTAGGCAGCTTAATAAGTAACTTTATAAAACTACCTGTGTTAAAATATTTATTACAAATCTAACTTTACCAATGCATTGGGCTTGTAATAGATATTTAAAAAAATACAATAATGAACTTTGTAGCTAGTGCTTAGGCGGAGATACATTATTTAATTTTAATATAATCACTCAGTGCTTTCTCATTGAACAGCAAACCCTGATTTTAGGGCTTTTTCACTATAAGGACATGTTTAACATTGACCATTTACATGTCCTACTTTTAAACACTATCTACACTGCCTTTAGGGCAGTAAGGCCTGTATAGGGGTGGCCTATTAATATTTGAAAGGGTGGTTCAAGCCTGCCGAAAGGGGTTATTTTGACCAGTCAAATTTACAGTTTAAAATCGTACCGTGGTGTTGCACAAGACTGGCCTGCAGCAATAATTGCCTTGTCACTGCAGTGGAGGTCACAATGGGTGCTCACAATGGGTGCTTACTTGTGACATTAAATTTACGGGAACTGGTGCACTTTGGATACCATGTACTTGGGACATATAAGTTTAATATGCCTGTTAGGGGTATGGCAATTTCATCAAGTTGAAAGGTGGAGCACAGGCACTTTACCACTGGTTAGCACATGTAAATTGTACTCACTTTCTACAGCCAACAAAAAAAACAGTCAAGGTGAAAAATAAGGGGATACTTCACACAAAAGATGGCCATTTCCAACATGTACAGATAATACACAATAAGGATTCATCATTATGGATTTGATAACCTTGGAATTCCATTTGGTGTTTCGGGACAGGTTCACCAAGAAAACTTGTTCAACATTATTACAGTCTCCAGCTTCAATGTCATTAAATGGCAACAACACTCGGAAACTGAGCTCCTGGGGAAGAAAACAATTTAGTTACTTGTGTGAGTTTGTGTGAATTCCTCAAAAGTGTTTGTTCATTGATTTTAGAAACACTTTTTTCTGTGGGTGGATTTATTTAAAAAAAATTACAAAGCCATGTGAAGAATCTGTCACTTCTACTTAAAAACTAGTCAGTATTACAGAGGGAATATGAACAAAGAGAGCCCAGTTATAGCAAAGAGAGAAGGTCAGCTGTAAAATATGTAAAATCATGGAAAGAGTTTCAATAATCATCAAAAATGTCAGAGACAACTTACCATAAAATAGTGTATTTTTAGCTATAACTGTATTTCTATATGTAAAGCTGATGCCTATGATGTAATGGTTTGATGTCTTAATGGTAACCTGCATTACTCCAACTCCACGTCTTCTAGTCTGTGCACCTGCTCTAGAAGCTAGAAATGTATTTATCTCCTTTAGTAAGAACATAAACAAGCCGATGTATCAAACTTATTTTCTCCAACATAAAAATATGTAGAGACAAATATATTTGTCTCTACATATTTTCCTTACAAAACACTCATCTCTGTAGAGAGATCCTAAATTTTGCCAAGCTGAACTGTGGTGGAATAATGGAGATTGCTGGTATGTCTATTAGCATCCATTATGCATCTTCATCCAGTCTTTACTGCTTTAAGAATATGCTGAAACTAGATGACCTAGACAAACAGCTAGCCAACCATGGCACCGGAGAAGCCAGCACTAGTAAACACAGAGTCAGGATTGTGCAACACAACAGTCTTTGCTCATCCTGTTGTGTCGCTTACTTGCAGCGGTGTATTATTCAGCAGTATCTTCTCCTCTGGTCATGGCTCTCATAGAACATTAAAACAGTAAAAGATGATGAGTGAAGTGCTTTCAAAATGTTCAGCCATTGGCAATGACTCCGGCAGCATTCCAGTCCATTGTCTTTTGCCCATGTGCAACTTTATACAGGAGCAACCCATGCAATACAGCCTTGGTCCTGCTCCAATAGAAACAGTTCACCCAAAACGCAAGACCACATTCCCTCTAAACAGGAACAGAAGCAAATCTAGACTGATTTCAGACTTGTTTATCTTCATAAGAAAAGAGTTTCTTTGATCCTATTGTGTGGTAAACCCAGGTCTCACGCCTGGACATAATTGCTGCCCTACACATTAGAAGTACAAAAGGCAGTGAGTGAAATGGTTACATCCAGATCTCCCACCTATCAAAGATGCTGCAGAACTGGCAGAAGCATGAATGCATGAGCCACGGGAGATGGATACTGCTCAGAAATCCAGGGAGTAAAGGAACCATGTCAGGACTGCACTGGATAAGGAAAGACTGCCTGAAGGTCAAACAGGGACCTATCAGCAAAACCTTACCACCCACCCTCTGACTTTTCAGAAGGGTGCTGAGGATCAGAGGAATGGAGAGAAGCATGCAAAACTTCCTAATTGGAAAGTGAGACCCATGCTCCTCCTGAAACCAATGGCTTCTTTTTTTATCAAGATTATTGTTCACAACGCTGGCAGCAGGGTTGTCTCATCCAAGAAGAACTTGCAAGGAACAGCAACGTGTTGACTAATTAAAGTGGGGTAACTCCATGAAGAGAAGACCTTGCTTAACTGATCTCGCTGTCCATTTTTCCTTGTCAGAAGATATACAGTCCTGAGGGAGAAGAGATTCCATTTGGTCTTGATCCAGCAGAGGAAATTTGTGCCCTTTGTATACCCTTTGAACTCAAACTTTTTAGGGAAATTGAAGGATAAAGGAGTTACTTTAAATTTAAATACAGTGCAACCCATCTGGCTACACAGTAAATCTGGAAGTCAAGATTCAGGTTAAACTTATTTTTATTACAAATCAATCTCAAAAACATAGCCTAACAATATAGGATTATAAATGGGCTTCTAGCTCTGCGAACAAAATTAATTCTCAACAGCAAATAACCAATGAGAACTTCAGTGATGATGGTACAGGACAATAAGACCACAAAAGAATAAGAAGATTGAAAAGTTAGACCTTCCTGTCTATGATACATGAAGATCTCTAAATCTAAAATACACTATTCTATAAATTCTAAAATACGCTCTAATTCAATCTATATCATTAAGAGAGAAAAGTATCAGCATGAAACTTCAGATGAAATATCAGAATAAAACGTTGCATAGCATAAAGCCATATAACAGAAATAAAGGGCACAGAGGTCTAAACCTCTCCTAAGTCTCAGCGTAATTTGCTGCTTACGATCCCAAGCATTGTCTAGTTATACACTCGAAAATTCTCCTAAATTATCATCAAAAACACATTGATAACTATTCTTGTTGTTTTCACATATCTTTAGTTGACCTTGAATATATGCCTTCATGTCTTACGGACAGTAAGCCTCTCTTCCGGTCATAATTTCTTTCACTCTTGACTCCCTTCACACAAACTTATCTACTTTGCACAAAGAAGCCTTCTTTCACATCCTTGAGCCATCGGACCGGGCATTTAGAAAAGAAAGAAAAACACCACATCCAAGAGAACATTCATGTAGAAGGTTAAAAACTGTGAAATTCGAGGGCCTGATTCACAAAAGGAAAATGAGACGAAGTCTAACTTTACGACTTTCGGTATTCACGAAGGGCATTTACTACTCGTAAATACCCTTTGTGATTACTGAGTTGTAAAGTACAATTCTTGGTATTCCCAAAGTGCACTTACGATTAGTAAATGCCCTTTGTAAATATCAAAAGTCGTAAAGTTAGACTTTCGTCTTAGTTCACTTATGTGATTAGGGCCCCTAGTGGTTAAGACCTTTGGTCAAGCTAACTGATGAAAACTTCAATCCACTGTTATAACCGAATAAGGCTAAAACATATGCAATCAATTTTATAGAATAAATACATTTTTCACATATATATTTTCCATTACATAACAGCGAAAAACATTTTCTTATAAACAGACATATAAACTATAACTCGTTATTACTAAAAGCATTAGTAGCACCAAGTAGAAAATGTTGTGATTACAGTACATGTGCCATCACGTGTAACTTTAAGTGCACTTTTCTCTCACAAATTACATTAATATTGAGAGATACATAAGGCCATAATATACATCTGTGGTCTAATAAATAATAATGAGAGTAGAGCCAATTTTATGCTGCTCCAGTCTTACACTATATTCTTTGAGAGGAATGAATCAACATTTACCACTTCCTTTCCCCGTGGCAGTTTGAATATGACTTTTCCACTTGATTATATGCCCAGATGTACAGCTAATGATCAGTGGCTAGGACATCTTTCTGGATTGCTGTCACCTCCCACTAATTGAAATAGTGGGTGACTTCTTCCTTGGCCTCTAGACTGCTAGACCCCTGTGTAAATCCCAATTAATTCACACTAGCCTTTGTAGTCACTTCCCAGCCAGTGGGAAGATAAATTGGTTGTATCTAGTTATCAGAACTGACATTTGCATAATGTGCAACAGAATGGAATCAGTACAAGAACTTGACACTTGATCACCAAAATGTGACCCATGGGCCCCGGTGTGATTTGGCATCTTCCAAGAGCCCCAATGATCTTTGTAGGCACTCTGTTGCACTCAGGGTCCAAAGCAGAGGCGATGGTACGGCTGTAACAGGATGGCTGGTTCCGAATCGTGAGTCAGGACTTGGAACTCACTCAGCACACGTCTGCTATCTTGCCGCTGTCAACCATGCCCCCAGGGAAAGGGCACTAAACTGACCCCATTTGGCTAATTCCCCCTCAAACCAAGATGGAGGGAAATGAAAAGTGGGCTCCACATAGCCTGCCCCACCTTAGGATTGATGCTGGCTGAATAGGGACCACCACCTAATTTACCTAATTTTCCCACCTGTCCTCCCACCAAGGGGCCGATTCCAATCCTGGAAAAAGGCTGTACGAATCGTTGTACGGAGCGTTTTCTCCGTACGACTCGTACCCGGTAAACTTTCCTTACAACCTAGGAAGTACGATTCGTACAGAAAGCCTCTTTCCGTACGAATCGTACAAAAGACCGTACGGGTAAAAAACATATCTGACCCGGAACAGCCTGTACGCGACTTCCGGACGTATTTAAGCAGCGGTTTCCGGCCCAGCAAGTACGATTCGTCCCTACGGCACTCCGTACGGCTCTTTTCTCACGGGAGCCAAAAACAGCCGTAAAAGCAGAGTCCTACAAACAGGTCCCCGGTACGCGACGTACACGCCATGAACCCCATCGTACGTGTCATTCCGGTCCTCTTAGCCTACAACCTGGTGCACCGAAACCGACGCACAAGCCGCAGAAGGTGAGAACAACACCCAGGGGCCAGGGTGGGGGTGAGGGGCAGGAAACATACCCCATACCCAAAGCTAAACATATAATATGGAGCCCATACATTACCACCAGGGTCTGGTCACTTGGGGGGGCATTTCCAGCAACCCCTGCGTACCGCAACAACGGAAGTGGACGTGTACGGTGCGTTGCACACGTACCCGTATAGCACCAGTACAATAGTAATACGAGGCGTACACACACAATGAATGCGGGGGTACAGTGCGTTTTACAGGTACGGCACCAGTACAACAGTGATACGGGGCGTACACACGCAATGAATGCGGGGGGTACGGTGCGTTTCACATGTACAGGTACGGCAGCAGTACAATAGTGATACAGGGAGTACACACGCAATGAATGCGGGGGTACGGTGCGTTTCACACGTACAGGTACGGCACCAGTACAATAGTGATACGAGGCGTACACACGCAATGAATGCGGGGGGTATTGTGCGTTTCACACGCTTACAATGGTGATACGAGGCATACACACACCAGGAATGTGGGGTTACGGTCTGGCCCTACATGTTACCTTCATATTGGTGTGTGTGTAGGTCCAGGCCAGCAGTGTACTGCTCCAAGGGGGTGGGTGGGTGGATGCAGAGGATTCCAAGCAGTGGCCAGCCATATGGGGGTGGCTGCAGATCAATACCAGCAGTGTCCAGACATGTAGGGGTGGCTGTAAAGGACTCCCAGCAGTGGTCAGCCATATAGGGGTGGCTGTAGATGAATACCCGCAGTCTCCAGCCATATGGGGGTGACTGCAGATGAATACCAGCAGTGTCCAGACATATGGGGGTGGGTGTAGAGGACTCCCAGCAGTGGACAGAGACATGGGGGTGGGTGCATATGACTACCAGCAGTGGCCTGCAATATGAGGGGTGGGTGCAGAGGACTCCCAGCAGTGGACAGAGACATGGGGGTGGGTGCAGAGGACTCCCAGCAGTGGACAGAGACATGGGGGTGGGTGCAGAGGACTCCCAGCAGTGGACAGAGATATAGGCGGGTGTACATCATTATCAGATGACCACACCTACATGGTGTAATGGTTGCATCCCTAACTTTGGACTATGATGATAGTGCTATAACAACACATCACTGACAGCAGTGTCCCACTCCCAGAAGGATGGATGTCTTTCACCCACTGCATGACACACCACATGTGGGTGTGAGGTCAAATAACACATGCATACCCACCCATGGCGGATGCAGCACAATACACACCCTGATATCATGCCACAAGACTGTATAGTCATGTAACTGCCTACAAAACTAAGATAGCCAAAGGGAACACACACTGTCACGCACATCCCAGGAGTGATAGGAATGTCCAGGTGCTGGTCCAGCCACCAAGATGCTGTCTCTCATGGAAGGAATAGGGTGGAATTCCCCTAGATACAATGCCCACAATTGTGAGTCAGGTGCCCAAATACCCTGCGTAACAAGTACCATTTGTGTGGTAGGCCGTGATTACACACATGCATAGTGCTGAAAAGGGAGAATTTGTCCCTGAAGGCATTTCTACATACTCAAAACATAAGTACAGTGACTAGCAAGGATGGCACAGACGATTCAGCAGGAGACATCGGTGAGCAGGCATGGCCATTGTTGAAGGGATCTGTCACCAACAAAGGAAATGTTGACACAGGTCAGCACAACAATTGTGCAACTGTTTGCAGGGAAGATGTCAGGTGCCACAGAGGAAGGAACACTCCTTGGGACAATGTCTCAAAACAAAATGAACACACACTACCAATGATTATTTGCAGAGACATTGTGATGGCACACAGATACCATGGTCCACCTCATGACCATCATACAAAAACATTTCTCAGAACCCTAACACATTACCAGAACACCAACTCCAGGAGTCTCATCACCAACATCAAGTACCTGAAATGCAATAGTGTTGAAAGTAAAACAAAAGGCTTTATTCAGCACAAAAAAAACAATTCAACAAATAGACTATTTACACAGGCCAATGGCCAGTCCATATGTAAAGTCCAAGGGGGGACATAGAGGACCGCGTCTACCCCTAGCTTGCCTGCACAAATGAACCTCCAGGTTCGTCGAACGGGGGTGGGGCATCCACTGGGGCAGTACCAGGCACCGCCGGGACAGGTGGGGGAAGGGTACATGTGGTGGGTGCAGGGGTGGACGTCTCCACCACAGGGGGTGGGTCAGCGACGAAGGTGGAGGCGAGCTCGGCACTCCACACCGCTGCAAGTACGTCCAGCACAACCCTTGCACCTGAGGATTCCCCAGGGTCAAGGGAGGGTGTGGTGGGCGAGGGATGGGGTGCAGCGCTCTTGGGGAGGGGGTCGACGTGGTGGGGGACTCAACTCCCGTGCCCGGGGACTTCCTCGCCCGCTTGTGGGGTGGTGGCTCAGCGGGGGCGAGGTCCAGCTCAGCCAGAAAAAGCCGCTTGGGTGAGCGTTTGGCAGGGGAGCCAAGGGGAGTGGTTTTGGAGGGACAGGGTTGTGAGGACTGCGGACTGCGACTGTGGCTGCGTGTATGTCGTCTGTCCCCAGACCCTGTGGGTGTGCCTACATCCCCCTGAGTGTGCGTGCCAGGAGGTGTGTGCTTTGCCTTACTTGGGGGTGTGCTGCCTGTGTCTGGTGGGGTGCGTGCTCGTGGCTGTCTGGTTGTGCGTTGGACAGGTATGGGAGAGGGGAGTGTGGATGGGTCCAGGGTAGGGAGGGACAGAGCACTGCAGGGGAGTAACTGCTGCCGTCAGGGAAGAGACCATGGACCGCAGAATCCTGTGTTGGTCACACATCGTTGCTGACATGCCCTCCATGAACGACACCATCTGTGTGAGCAGTGTAGTGTGGCCATGGAGGACAGTCAGCACCGATGCCTGCCCAACCTGCAACTGCCGCAGTATGTCCACAGACTCTTCACTGAGGGCAGCAGGGGTGACAGGGGCAGGGGGTGCGGTGCCTGGGCCAAAGGAGACATGGTGGACCTCTGCACGGACAGAAGGGACGGGAGCAACTGGGAGGGCGGAGATGGTAACGGAGGAGGCAGGGACAGATGTGGGGCTGCTGCCAGGTGGTGTAGCAGCCTCCGCCTCCTCGAGGAAGTCAGCGTCGGACCCGTGGGCGTCGTAGGTGGTATCGTCTCCAGACAGGTCCTCGGACTGACTCCCCTCGCCCTCCGTGCCACTGGCTCCCTCGGACTCGACAGCAATGGTGGCACTGTCGCTGGGTCCCTCCTCCAGGTCCATGCAGGGGTCTCCATCTGCTTGGGATGATGATGCTGTGGGCAAGGAGAAGAAACCGAAATGCATCAGTCACCTGTATACATCTGACACATGAGCACAAAAACAATAGGTCACAGTGCATCTCAGGCAATGCATCATGAGTAACAGCTAGATTACTCCGCACATATGTAAGCCCTGTACTGCCCAGTTGGTAGACCCACTATGCCACTTGGACACAAGGAAAAAAAGAACACACCAGGCCACAACTTGAATGAGAAATACACTGACAAGCTAGTGTCTGTGAACAGGTGAGCACAGCAATACAATGAAGTCATGTCACCTCTTGTTTACCCTGAAAGAAACAGTAGTGGTGCACCCAAGGTAAACTAACACACCTCAATACACAAGGTGTCACTACACTCAGAGACCTGTAAGTACTTTGGAACACAAAACGAAAAAATGTTGGTACCTTGGGACTCACAATACTTTACACAATCAACATCTATTGAATGTGGCAATTCGCCATTTCGTGAAACGAACACTCATGTGCCTGCATGAAAGATGTCTCCCAAGGAAGTGCACTCAAAACTACATTTCAAAGAAGCCACTGTTAGAAATAAATGGTGTTGCAGAAAGTACATATACATGGGCCCACGGAGGTCTTGATGTCTTGACACTAGTTAGTTTGTATCACCAACAACAAAGGAGTTTCACAAAATCAAGACCACTGTGGGAACATGTATATAGAGAATCTGCAACACCATTTAATTCTAACAGTGGCTTCTTTGAAAATGTGCCAGCGTGTTCCATGAAAGTGGAAATGTCGTTTGGTGTGCACTTCCTTGGGAGACATCTTTCATGCAGGCACATTAGTGTTCTTAACACAAATCATCACATTACCACATTTAAAACATGAAGACCTGTTGACAAGTGCTGTGAGTGCCAAGGTACAATTTTTTTTGACTAACAACTTGAATTATGTCAGTTGTCACATGGCCATCCGTTACCTGATGACACAGTTGTCTACACATATGACCTACTGCCTGTTATGTGGAGTGGCACACATGTCCAAACCCAGGACAATGCATAAACTAATGGGCCTGCAATTGGGTTGTAAAAAAGCATAGCTGTACTGTGGAGACACCCTCATGGCACGCCAGAATGTCCACACAGATGTCAGCACACAAAGACCAAACTGCGTTGCATCTGAACCACACACAGGTGCCAAAAATGTATGAGCAGGAATCATGTTTTTAAAAAACTGACACAGGCTGCAAAGCACGAACATTAAGCACTGGCCACCATCACAGGGGCACTGCACGGTGATTCTTTGTACAGCCAATTCTCACACACAGGTCAGAGCTGGCAAAGTAAAATCAGGGGTGCCCATGTAGGCCTTTCCTGCACAACCCCCCATACCTGAGTTAATGTGATTGATACAGATCAAGAAGTGACACCTCTTAATCAGGGTTACAAAAACTGTGGAGCAACAATTGCTACATTGACACAACATCACCTTGTGGGGCTAGCAAACATATTTGTGACAAACAACCATCAACAGATTGTTGTGAATAGCCACACAGGCACTGCCCAGTGTGAGTATGCACAAGCCAAATGGTGTATCCCTGTCCAGTGGACACATGTAGCACACATTGGAAAAATACAAACTAGGCCAGGGAACAATGCCACAGAGGCAGACCTATGCTGAACCCACAGAGAATGTGCACAGTGTTGGATGACACACATGATTAGGAGGCCAGGTTGTCTCAGGGGACTGTAGTGGGCACACTGCCCCGTGTTCCTGGAATGAGCTGACTGTACCATGAGCAACCGTCATGGCACTCTGCATATCTCCCACTCATGCACATCATGTCTGAGGCCACAACATTGGTCATGCATGGTGCAAGGGTGTTCAGTTGAAACCTCACACTCCTATGTTGAGACTCATCATCAGTGCCAACAAATATGGATCCCCAACATAGTGAACAGGTCATGGCACAGGCAAGGTACCAACACAAGTCACAGACCACCCTCCCACATGATGCGGAAAGCAATGTGCACTTTGATTTTCTGGCACCCTAGATGACCATGTGCAAATGTGATTACACACAGACCAGGGGACACATGTCAAGGAGGGGAAGGGATGAAAAACAGCACCAGGTGACATTGGGGAACAGACAATGCACTGCACATATACACTCTGGGAGTGTATCCAAGCTACAGAGCACTTCCAAAAGCTGATGACACACAACACAACAAACAGCCATGTACCTACCCCCTCCTTGCTGCAGTCTCTCCTGTAACTGCCTATCGAGGTCAGGGAAGACCACCGCCAGGACACGGGTCATGTGGGCAGTCAGGCGTCAGCGCCCGCCGTGGGGGCGAGGAGGGTCGATCCCCAGCTGGACCCGGGCGATCCGTCGGGTCCAGCACCGGATATCTTGCCACCTTTTTCTGACCTGTGGTAGGCGCCGACTACGATCCCCCGCCGATCTCATGGCCCAGATCAACATCTTCTCATAGGCAGTTACCTGTCAGGATGACAAAGTGAGACAACATCACTACACCTCCTCCATGTCCCGGAGGCACACATTTGAACATATTTGATATGTTGAACAGGGCATAGGATGCTGACAGGAATAGCATCATTCTCAATGAGAAATTGGCCTGTGTGCAAGCCCCAATGCACTACATGGCATTGAAAGTCAACAGGTGGCATAAGGGGTGCGACACACTCACTGATCATGGCACACACTGTGCAGCACATGCAACAGCAGGCTGATGGACAGCATGTGCCAAGCAGTCACATGTCCCACTCCACTGACGCACCGTTAGCAGACTAGGCAGAGACACCCAGGCACAGATCACTTGCCTGTCAGTGACAACAACAGATACAACCCTCTCTCTGCACATGTGCCACTTGCCTGTGGGGTGTCACAGGTGTCGTGCTTGCTCTGCAAGTCAGACACACAGCATGGCTTACTTGTCACATCAGATGGGTAGAGCTGTTGCCTCCTCCATGCAGCTGTGGTGCAACACTTCACATAGACACTCACCCACACGACAAGGAACATTCACACACATCAATGTCCATGAGGTCGTACACATCATTTGGACACTCTCACCACAGGTCCACTCAACTCATACACATCTGTGGGTACAGTCACCTGTCACACTGGGGGGACCACTGAATCACCTCAGGACAATAGGAAAAAAAGCCACCAATGATTTGCCAGGCTGAATGTGTCATGCACTATGCAGTGAATGTCACAGTAAGCACAATGCAAGTGAGGAGTGCACACAGGAACTACATCATGCTCTGCATGAGAGACATAAGCATGTCCCCCCTGGGACACACTCTAAACAACATTGCATGTCTGTCACACCTGGACACAATGCCAGAAGTGACAGTCACACAACTGGTGCACAGTCAAAGGTAGTATTTTACACCGCTTATGGCAACATTACAACAGTGACACGATTCTAACCAACACCATGGGTACGATGCGTACACACGCAATGAATCCAGGTGCAGCTTCGTTTCACATAGCATGTCTGTCCCACCTGGACACAATATTGACAGTCACACAACAGGTGCATAGGCAAAGGCAGTGGAGTCAGCACTCACCTGCTCCCTTGGTCTCCCATACAGCTTGGGGTACTGTGGGAGGAGGCAATCCAGCAACGCCTCATTCTCCTCTAGGGTGAATGGCTGGGCCCTCTCCAAAGTACTCAACATGGTCCAGAGGAAGCAGAGACAGCAGCAGTGTGGTCGACTCGAAAGTTGTGCAGGCAAGTGCCCTCTCATGGGTTCTGGCTGCCTTATATCTGTCTTGCTGAGGGGCATTCATTTAGAGGAGTACATAGTGATTGGTCAGACTCATTCGCATTGTACGTTTACTCCAATCCCTTTAAACATACACCAATGACACGCATTTGCATCGTTCACATTTTGAGCATCATGTCAAGTCAACAACCACTTTGCAACATTGTATTTTTTTGTCAACTGACTGTTCCACGACACCTGATGGACACATTGCAACTGAAATCTCTGTATCCATGACAACCAGCATGCATTTTGGGCCTAATACTTGTCCCCTATGTGTCGCCTATGTAATTTTGAAATCCACACACATGTATGGTGCGTTTCACACGTACCCGTACGGCACCAGTACAATAGTGATACGGGGCATTCACACGCAATGAATGCGGGGGTACGGTGCGTTTCACACGTACAGGTATGGCACCAGTACAATAGAGATACAGGGCGTACACACGCAATGAATGCGGGGGTATGGTGCGTTTCACACGTACAGGTATGGCACCAGTACAATAGTGATACGGGGAGCACACACGCAATGAATGCAGGCGCACGGTGCGTTTCACACATACAGGTACGGCACCAGTACGATAGTGATACGGGGCGTACACACACAATGAATGCGGGGGTATGGTGTGTTTCACACGTACCCATACGGCACCAGTACAATAGTGATACGGGGCGTACACACGCAATGAATGCGGGGTACGGTGCGTTTCACACGTACAGGTATGGCACCAGTATGATAGTGATACGGGGCATACACACACAATGAATGCGGGGGTACGGTGCGTTTCACACGTACAGGTACAGCACCAGTACAATAGTGATACGGGGCGTACACATGCAATGAATGCGGGGGTACGGTGCGTTTCACACGTACAGGTACAGCACCAGTACGATAGTGATACGGGGCGTACACATGCAATGAATGCGGGGTTAGGGTGCGTTTCACATGCTTACAATGGTGATACGAGGCGTACACATGCCAGGAATGGGGGGCTACGAGTTGCACAAGGATGTCCATCAAGTACTTGTCATTGCATACTTTCATGTGCAGGCCCTAGGTGTGGCAGCCAGTGATATTGCACAGGTCATCTCATCTAGTTGCACAATTGATGTGTGCTGACCTGTGGACACATGTCATGTGTGATGGGGCACTATGTGGCACACATCACCTTGACACTTGCCACATGTGTGTCTGTAGTCCAACTGTGTCATGCACAGCAGCAGTGGGATGGCACAGTCATCAACACCCGCACCTGTCTCCTGATGCCAGGGACAGGGACACTCTATCAACTGACATGTCACGATCAGCGTGCCCCTATGTGACTATGTCAGGTATGTGTCATGTGTTGCCATGAGCTTGCTGTTAGTGTTCCGTCAACTGCATCTGCTGTTGGTGCATCCAACATGGGTCTGTGTGGAGATGGGCATGGCACACATCTACGCACACCATGCCACATGGGGATTCCCACGGCTGTAGGGTCTGTGTGCATCAGACATCATATTTTCCCAGGCATACATGTCTGCGTCGTCTCAATGGCTGTGTTTTTTTGTTGTCACGTGTACCCCTTCATCGCAATGTGTTTGATATGTACATTTGACATTCCATGTGACCTGTGTGTGTGCCTTGCAGTCAGCTGTCTGGATGAGATGACATCCTTTCAATGCAGTTATGTGGATGTGTGTCACTCCGGTGATATCTCTGGCTGTTCACTCAGACTGGCCCCCAGCTCATTTCAGGGCATGTCATGTAGACTTGACAATCAACAGGTGTATCTGGCTTTTCGTAGGAGTGACAGCAAGCTGGCATATGTGTCCTGGATGTATTACACACACCAGACTTCCTAGTTACCTGATGTTTAGTAGAGGTTTAGCACTTGCTATGTTCATTGACATTGATGTTGGCAGACTCTCAATCTTCTTTATTCCAAACAATGTCCTGCAGGGCACCGCCTGTCCCAAGACCAATGCCAGACTTGGCTGCCATGAGGGAACATGCCTGCATCCGACGTTACAGATTCACTCGACAGTTGATTGAGGACTTGACTAACAAGCTGGCACCACACCTCCAACCGCGACACAGGTTAGCCTACTGCGCTGACCCCCAAGATGAAGGTGATGGCAACCCTACATTTTTTTGCCACAGGTACGTTTCAATTGACCATAGCTGATGTTGGTGGGATGTCCAGACAATGTTCAGCCGTGCCCTGCGTGATGTTTTGGCAGCCATGTTGGAGCACCTTGATGAATTCATCAAATTTCCTACTCCTGAGGACTTGACAGATGTCAAGGGTGATTTCTATGCCCTGGGAAGGATGCCCCATGTCATTAGGTCCATTGATGGGACACATGTGGCTTTGGTACCACCACAGGTACAGGAGCAAGCCTTTCGCAACCGAAAACATTACCACTCAATAAATGCCCTTGTGGTGTGTCTTGCTAACATGCTGATTTCCCATGTCTGTGCTTGTTTTCCAGGATCAGCACATGATGCCTATATCATGAGGCGTAGCAGGGTGCCACAAATGATGCTGCGGCTGCACAACGAACGAGCATGTCTTGTTGGTGGGTATAATCTGTTTGTCCTGTGTGTTGCGGTATCTTTGGCTCTTACGGCATCTCCTAACCTACTTATTTACATGATGTTTCCATGTAGGGGACTCTGGATATCCCAACATGCCATGGCTACTGACACCTCTCCGCAACCCAAGAACAGCTGCAGATCACCGGTACAACAATGCACACGGACAGACCAGGCTAGTGATTGAGAGGACGTTTGGCCTCCTGAAGAGCCGATTCCAGTGCCTTTACAAGACAGGCGGGTCCCTACCATATTCACCGGAGAAGGTCTGCAAAATCTTTATCGTGTGCAGCATGCTGCACAACATGGCAGTTGAGAAGGCAGTGCCACTCATCCTGGATCCGGATGAGCAGGAACATCCACCCGTGGAGGATCAAGGGCTTGGTCACGAGGCATATGATGAGGAGGAGGAGAAGGATGATATCCGGAGTCAGCTCATACGCAACTTCTTCTCATAATGGTGAGTCACTGGGTATGAGTGTGCAAGCTTGTAGCATTGAGTGGCATGTGTTGCAATGTGTCCAGCTGACTGAATGCAAAGTGACTTTGATGTGTCACTCGAGTGATGATGTCATGCCACACAGTTTTGCGGAGAGACTTTCTTTGAAATTTGCATGTGTCCAACATTGTTCATGTTTCGTAACTGACTATGTGTGCGTCTAGAATTGTTTTAGGTGACTTCTTGTGTGTCTGTCATTCCCAGGTTTTTGCACCTGTTGTCTGCTCGTGTCATCTTTGTCCTCCTGCTATTCCTCATGAGGATTGCAACGTGTACTGAATCAGCGTTCCATGCATGGACATGTGGAAATGTCAGTTTGGGTAAGGATTGCAGCAAGGCTTTTTGGTGGTGGTACGGGTTGGGAATGTGTGGGGACTGCTTCTATGCATGTTGTGGTACCATGCATACATGTCTTCTCACCATGGAGCATATAACATGTAGCATCACTCCCATGACACAATAGTCACCCTTCTTGACAGTCATCTGTAGTGGAGTGTGGAGTCTGATGAAGGCATCAATGTGTGTAAACCTTGCCTCTGAAACATTGCGGATGCTACGGGTGGACATAGTGTGGGACATCACAACAACAGGCTCTATGGGGAATTGCAGCCTCTCCGTGTGCAGCAGGATGTGTTTGGCTCATCCCCTTAACTTGTGTGCCAGTTATTTGGGATTTACAACATCCGTGTTGAGAAGGGGGGGTCCAGCGTATGTCCCACATGTTATTTCAAGTAACCTGTGAGCCTGTTCACATGGATGCATTTCCTTTTGTGTGAGTTTGTGTAATAAAGGTGTTCACCACAATCCAAAGTGCCTCATCTCTGTCACTGCAGATCTCTTGCCAGTTTGCATGAGTCATCTATGGCATAATTGTCAAAGATTGAGCATATGAGTGTATGTGTACTTCGGCAACATGCATGCAGTTCTTCATGGCTAATAATCTCTATTGTGCATGACGTACCTGGTTGTGTATGTATGTGGGCAGGTTGCTCCCCACAACGGGACGTCAATGCCTGCTGACGGTGTGTCTCCTGTGCGCAGCTCCGCATTTTGTTGCCTGATCCTGTGGCCATTATTTGGTGATTGTTCATATATTTTCTCAGAGTGACCCATGAGTAACCTGACACTCCTTCCTTTACATACACCTGTTGCACTGTGCCTTTCTGACCTCCTTGTCTTTTTGTGCTACTTTTTGCCTAGTTTCTCATCCCTTCCGCCTGCTGCTGCCTCACCTGCGGCACCGCCCCACCGAGTGCCCTGATTCTGCAACCCACATGCCTCCAAAATGCTCCTCCCTTTCCTCCTCCACCCATTCTTAATGCAGCCAGCAGCTTGTCTGTGCCACTGTTGCGCCAACGCTGTGCCAAAGGCAGGACCGTCTGCGCCTGCAACCTGCACAGTGCACGACCCTCTGGTCCTTGCATGACCCACGTCACACAACAGGCTCATGCTGCAGCCATCCTGCAAGCAATGTCCACCAGACAATCAACCGCCTGCTATCAGGCAACCCCTAAGCGCGTACATGACACCTTCGCATGCTGAGTGTGCAACTCCAACTGCCTACACAGCGCTGCCCCACCTACCAGACCCTGTCAGAACAACCAGGTCATGTGCCTCCTACTCCACACCCGCTCCGTCCACCAGCACGCCATTGGACTGTTAACTCCTCAACACAACAGCCCCACGCATCACCTTCATGACAGTAACCTGGATAAAAGCTTTCTCAGCACACAACTTCTTCATTGCCATCTCAGACGGATACAAGATCACCCACAGGGACGGCACCAACAATCCCGGAGGATGAATTGCAATTTATTCACAAGTACACCCTCAGAGTCACAAATCCGGTTTCGCACCAACCCCCTGGCAACCCTCAGAGTAACACTCATCTACAGATCTCCAGGCCTACATCCACAATTCCGCTAAGCCATCAACACATACATCTGCACGCACGCCCTCACCTCCACAGGCTACATGTGGCTGGGGGCCAGTAACTTCTTGCTGGAGGAGAACCACACCACCATCCATCATTGGTCCATCAACATTTGCATTCACGTCTCTGACAAGCAACACACTGCCCCACACCCCGCTACCGATCCCCCAAAGATGCTTGATGTAAGTCACCACAGACAAGCTGTGTGGAACACTCGAACCAACACCACCGTCACACCCTGCAACCTCACACACTGGATCAGCAACTGATCCAACAATCCAGCCACATTGACGGACTTTCCTGTGAAGCACAACAACAGTTAAGCCACCTGGGACAAGGCAGACCTACTGGACTCATACAGATCTAGCCGGACTCTTGTGCAAACCTTGCAACACAAAGAACCATCAGTTACCTTACCGCCCTGGAAAATGCCACACACAGCCATCACCATATCATCAGCTTCAGATAGGGCCGAGGCACCAAAACACACGACATCAAGGAGCTCATCAGCATTGTGAGTGAACTGACAGCAGCTCTCCATCCAAAAGACACCCCACCCTTGCAAGGCAGATCAAATCCCTTGCAACTTTCTACCACGGCAAACTCATGGACATACATGACAGCCTTGGCACACAGAGGCAGACAGCACTATTATCCGCGGGACAAACCCCCCTCAGTTTCTGGACTCCCGTCAGCAGCGAATACACCACCTGGCTCATGTGCACCATCCACTCTGGCTCTCCATCAGGCCCCTTCCCACACAACATCTCAACCACATCATTCCCCATCCTTGAAGCCCACGTCCAGCACGTCATGCATGTCTCCTTTGAGTTTGCCACATTCCATGGGAGCTGGAGGCATGCAGAGACCCAGGCCCTTCTTAAACAACGGACACAGTACCGCAGGATCTCCTGGAACATCACTCTGCTTCCCTACCAAGCAAATGTCATCAGGAAGACACTCAACGAGCAACTGACAAACTTCCTCCACGCAAACAGCTCCAGGCAACCGGCACCAGACCATCTTCCACAGTAATCACACCACTGCAACCGTCATCATTGCCACCACCAATGACAACTTTGCCCTGCTCAACAATGGTGAGACCACCCCCCTTGACCTCTCAACGGCATTCTACACCATGTGCTATCACACTGTCAGCTCACACATCTCCAACACTGGTATCCAGAGGAGGGCCCAGGATTCAATCAACAAGTAGTTCACCAGCAAGGCCCAGTGAGTAGGCCTCCACCCTTCAGCATGTAGTACACTGGGGTCATCTGGCCTATGCCCCAGGGCTCATCTCTCAGCGTGACGATCTTCAATGTCTCCATGACTCCCCCTCCACCATCACATGCACACACGACCTCATCATCATCTCGTATGCCATTGACACCCAGCTGCTCCTCACCCTCACCAATGACCCAGCCATTGCCAGATCCAAACTTCAAGAAGGCATGAGATCCGTTGACGAATGGCTGAACATCAGGACTGAGGTAATCATCTGAGGATTGTCCCCTTATGGCTGGGTCAATTCCTTGTGTCCCACCGGTCTGGGCACCGCACCAGCACCCAGTGGCCACGCACGCAAGCTGGTGTTCATCATGGACTCATCGCTCACAATTACCATGCAACTCAACACCATCTGTACCTCATGCTGCAACACCCTCCGCATGCTGCAAATGATCCACAGATAGATCCACTCCAAGGCAAGACAGACCGTCCCCCAGGTCCACGACACCAGCCGGGTCAACTACAGCACCACCCTCTACGGAGGAACAACAGCAAAACTGCAGGAAAACTTGTCCACATCCAGGGTGCATCCGCACACCTCATCTTCAACATCCCCCACCCCAGCCACATCACCGTCCACCTGAGATAGCTACAATGGCTCACTGTCTGCTGCAGGATCACCTTCAGACTCCTCAACCATCACCCGTGCAGCCAACCTTGCCCTGGCCACCATTCATCACATCCACAGAACAACTGCATGCAGGAGATAGTTCTCCCACCTCGCCAAACAGACCTGGGACTCCCTCCCCGGGCACCTCCACATGACCCATGACCTCTACGCCTTCATGATACTCTTCCAAATTGGTCTGTCCGAGCAGTATTGCAAGCCCTCCCTCAGCAGCTGGAGGCCATCACAGGTGAGTATTGGGCTCCATGTCTGTATTTGATGATACATTGTGACCCATGTGTGTCCTCGACCGGACTCAGATCCCAGTGTATGGATGGCTGGAGTTAGTTCCACACTCAGGCATACTTTGACATATCCCCACACGTATGTTGTGGACTCATGCTAAATGACTGCAACATAAAATTCCAATTATTCTTTTTTGTATTATAGGTCTGGGGTGTGATTTGTGCAAAGAAAAAGGTGTAATACAGGAACAATAGAATCCAAAGTTCACAGGGGGAGATGGGATCCTTGGCATTTGAAGTCAGCAGAGTCCAGACCACAGTGTTTGGCATCATTGGTCAGACTGTGACCAGCAAGTCCATGTGGCAGATAATGTCAGTCAATGAGGTGATGCTGTCGCACATGAAGGCCAGGTGACCTGGGAGATGTGGATGGGCCGCTGCCTCTCACGGTCTTTTCCGTGGACGACCCACCTTCCTCGGGGGACCCTCAGATGCAGGCCTTGACGATGCTTGGGACGCTCCGTTGGACGAATCCTCCTCCTCCTCACTCCCTGTGGCTGGTGGTGGTCTTCGCCTGGTGGCACAGGGAGGGTAGCCTATGTTGTCGGCGATCCGACGGAGTGAATGGCTTATGTCCCTTTGCACCGCCAGGAGCTCAACCAGTCTTGCCTCCATCCGTCCTTGGTGTTCTTGTTGACTGGCGTGTTGTTCGGCCTGCTGGTTCTTCATCTCTGTGATGGTCCCCTTTATCTCTGTGAGGGTCCCCACTACCTGGCTGAACTCCCTGGTGTCACGCCGGTATGCGTCCATGATGTTGTGCATGTGTGACATACCAGTCCCTTCAGCTGGCTGGTCAGGTTCTCGCCTCCGCCTGCCTACACTCCCACCACCCCTGCCCACACGAGCCTGGGCTGCCGTTGTGGGCACATCGGGTCTACGGGACCCCTGAGGGATGGCAGTGGCGGTGTTGTCTGCCTCCTCCTGGGTGCCTGGCGCACCTTGTCCCTCCTGGTCAGACTGGCTCAGTTGTTCACTGCGGGCACGGCTCCTCGGTGTCTCCTGGGATGTGGCAGGAATGGGGGTGGTGGTTGGCACAGATGTTCCTGAACCAGGTGCTGCAGGGGCGTGGACACCAGAGGGTCCAGGTCAGTCGGGGTCATCCGCGGAGTGTTGAGAGGCGTCGCTGCCAGTGGGATCAGGTTCTTCCCGAGCCTGGGACTGTGATTCTTCACCCCCATTGTTGAGGGGAGATTCATCACGTTGCTCTGTGTGTGAAAGACAGACAATGTTAATGCTGTTTCATGCAACATCTATGTTTCATACACATTCAAGTTGGCACTGTTCCTCCCGGTAGTTGTATGTGCCTAGCATTCTCCTCAATGTTCACTTGTTGATGGGTATGTTGCGGGGGACAGATTGATATGTTCTCCTGAGTCTTTGACATGTAGATTTTTGGCTTGGATGCTTCTTCGGCTATGTATTGGTCTTGTTGTGTTACATGTCCGTTGTGACAGTGGGTAAATCCATTGCCTGTCCCGGGGGTGTTTGCTTGTGTAAGGGGTGTGTGTGACAGGGCCTGCTGGTGGGTGTAGTGTGATTTGGCACTGGGGCTCCCAGGTGATGTAGCTGTCCCCCCATGGAGCATGCTGCCATGATAGTGAGTGTGAGTTCCTGTCCTAGATATCTGACCTTGTTGTCTTGGTGTTTGTGTTTGCACTGGTCACAGGAGGGCCTTGTGCTGCCTACACCAGGGCCAAGTGTCAGCTATCTTGTCAGTACTTTCCCAGTCCCTGTGCATTGCGCATAGTGCATGGGTATGTACCTGGGCCATAAGGGATGAGGGCAATTGTGTCTGATTTGGAGTTCAACAATGCGTTTTGTGACACCCACCCTCCCAGCATACCGGACATCCATTCTTGGGTTAGTGCTTCGTGTAGCATGGGACATAGCATGGCCTTCCTTTCTCAATGGGGCATACACATGTTAGTGGCATTAGCGTTGTTTTTGACTGTGGTTCTGGCCGGTGAGGGCTTGGGGGTAGTTGCGTGCATTTTGTGTAGTTGGGGTGTGGATGCCATTACCCCCATGTTACATAAGTTGTTTGTGTACTCACCTGGCTCTGGAAGTCCTTGAAGTCCATGTACTCCCACCGGTGGAAGCAGGGCCATCACCTTCTCCTCTCAGGGATGGAAATGTACTGGTCTGCGGGGCCCACCACCTCCAGTGATGTTGCTCTGGGCGCAGTCGTCATTCATTTTTCGCTTGACTGACCTCCGCAGATCGACCCACTTGGCTTGGCATTCAGTTCTGGTCCTTCTGATGGGTGCAACAGCATTCACCCTATCGACGATCCTCTGCCACAGGCGTGATTTTTAGCCTATGCTGGTCTGTCTGACCAATGTTCCAAACAGCTGTGGCTCGACTCTGATGACTTCACTGACAAGAATCTCCAGCTCCTCCCTTGTGAACTTTGGATTCTTGTCTGTGGGCATGGTGTGGGGTGAGGGTGTGGATGGTTGTGGGTCTGTGGGTCTGAATGTGAAGATGTGGGTCAGAATGTGAAGAGGGGGTATGTGTGAAGGAGGTTGTGTGAAGGTGTATATGTCAAGGTTCATGGTTTGTGTTTGCGGGCCCTTTTTATTGGTCCATTTGTGGGTGGGCCTCAGTTTGAATTTTTGGTGGGTGTGTTATAAGGGGTGGTTGTGAGTTTGCCCCTCTGTTTGCCTGTTTGGATGTGGCCAGGTCAGTCATTTCCATGTTTTGTGCACTGTAGACGTGTTTTGTGGGGTTGTGCGAGTCGAATAGACCTTCCTTGTGCTGTTTTACAGTGTCTGTGGTTCAGTACGACTCGTTTTGTTGTATTTGCTTCTGTTTTTTTGTGTGTCCGACTCGGTTATACGCGGCGTTCTCCGTGGTACAAGTCGTACTCCGACACGTTCCCAGGGGTGCGAGTCGTACAGGGGTACGAGTCGTACAGGCATACACCCCCATGCGTTGTGTATGTACGGTGCGTACCGCAACATTGCGTATGTACGGTGCGTACATACGCGATGTTGTTGTAAGGTGCGTACATACGCGATGTTGGGGTACGCACCATACATACGCAATGTTGTTGTAAGGTGCGTACATACGCGATGTTGGGGTACGCACCTTACATACGCGATGTTGTTTTAAGGTGCGTACATACGCGATGTTATTGTAAGGTGCGTACATATGCATGGGGGGCCTGTACAACTCATACCCCTGTATGACTCGCACCCCGGAAACAACTTTTCCCGGGATACGAGTCGTACAAAGTTCACTTCGTAGCGGGTAAAGTCATTCCCCGTGTACGGGACGTTTTCCGTATGATTCGTAAATCGGAAAGCCGGTCCGGATCGTACTTGTACGGTCGGACTGTATTTTTACGATTCGCACGGAAAAGTGTCCGGGTCCGTCTCGTACAACTTTTCCCGATCCGATTCGTACGGATCGGGCCAATCCGTATATATTTTTCCCGTACGAATCGTACTTCACGGGTCAGACGGGACTTGTACGATTCGTAATACAGGATTGGAATCGACCCCCAAATGTGAAGCACGAAAGGGGGGTGGCATCCTCCACTAGTTGGAGCTGCTTGGGTTGCCTTTCAAAGGCGTCATCACCTTTGAAGCATCCTGCCTTGGAAGGCCATCCTGTCCTGGGGGAGGTGTGTGGCACATCTGCACAGAGGAGACTTTGTTCCTTGCCTCTAAGAGTGCAGACCCTCACCCCATGAGGTCAGAAACATGTCAGAGACCGCACCAGTGCTTGGTATGTTTTTAGAAGACCCTCTAAATTGTCTCCTTCGTGCATGTATTAATAAATCCAACACTGGCATCAGTGAGGCTATATTAAGACAAGATAATTGGTACCAAACATTTTTATATAGCGCAAACTAGCCCTGAGAGATGGGTATCAGAACGCGTTACATGAGCACCAGTTTCGTTACAGATGGGCACGGGGAGATTAAGTGATTTGCCCAGAATCACGGGATGTTGAGTGTCATTGCCGGTTCCCCAGCTTCGAGGTCGACCTCTCTCACCGTAAGGCTACATCCTCTCCCCTTAGGGGGGATCTTAGTGTACAGTGAAGCCATCATGGAGCTGGGAAACTCATAATGACAGGTATTCAGCCTATGTACTCTCTATGACTTCCTTGTGTACTTACAATATCTAAGAATGGACTCGATATTGTAGGGTTATATGCTCATGCAGATATGTCCACACATGGGATATAGTGCACTCTGCATTAGGGCTGTAAGGCCTGAAGTAGAAAGTAAATTACCTAGACCTCATGCAGTGTATGGGGGCATGACACACAGGGCTGTGTGCCATGTCGAGTCTTCGGTTTTCTCTGCATCAAGATACGCAGCCTGCAATGGAAGTTTGCATGGTCTTGATGAGGGTCTCTGGGGTGGCACAATTTGTGCTGCAGCCCCAGTGGACCTTTTCAGTCCCAATGACCTAAGTACCAGGGGTACCATTTACTAGGGACTTATGAGGGTTTCCGAAGTTATGTCAATTGTGGTATAGTTTCAGGGAAAGGATGGTATTCAGACAAAGTATCAAAATTAAAATATCGAGAGGCAAAAATATTGAGTTTGAAATAGCGGAATGCAGAAACATCATGTTCAAGAATATTGTTGACAAGAATATCAATTTTAAGGTAAATAATAGCGATGTTCAAAATCTCTAAGTTGTTATCGTTTACAAAAAAGTATTGTTGATAATAATACAATGTGTTAATTATTTTTATGTATTTTAGTGTATATTTTTATTGTATATGGTGTAAGTTGTTTCTGTAATCATTGTTAATGTGTTTTTGTATTATAGTTTGTACATTTTTAGTTGTTTTTAAATTTAATTTATTAGTTCATTGATATTTGTAGTGCCATAGTGGATTGTGGGTTTTATAGGGGTACCGGGAGGGAAGTCAATTAACTTTAATTAATTGAATATTTAATTAGCATTAATTATTTATTTAATAATTAAAAATGTTAATTGTGTAATTAATGTATTTGTTATGTTAAGTTTTGGGTGCAGGTTGTGGGGTTTATAGGGGTACAGAGCGGGAAGCAAATTAATTATAGTTAATTAATATTTACTATTTACTTAATATTAATTATTTAATTGATAATTAACTATGTTAATTGCGTAATTAACTTTTTTATTAATATATTAAGTTTAAGGTGCAGGTTCTGAGGTTTGTAGGGGTAAAGAGTGTGAAGTGAATTAATTAGAATTGATTAATAATTAATTTTTAGTTATTATTAATAATGTAATTGATAATTAGCTATGTAAATAGTATAATTGATTGAATTTTGTATTTATATTTTTGGAATGATTTGTAGTTTTTGTACAGGTAAAGGGTGTGAAGGAAATTAATTATAATAATTCATAATTAATGTTGTTTATTAATAATTATTTAATTGACATGTGAGTATGTAAATTGTGCAATTAAGGTCTAAGTTATATATCAGGTGCGGGTTGTTGAGTTTGTAGGTGTGAAGGGTGGGAAGTTAATTAAATATAATGTATTTATTAGTTAATCATGTAAATAGTATAATTTAAAATTAGACATTAGGCTTGTGTTACGTTTGTAGAAATAAAGAGTGGGAAGTTAATTAGGAATATTTTATTTTTAGGTAATTATTAATACTTGTTTAATTAATAAATAATTCAGTAAAATGTGTAATTATAATTATTGAAGATATATTTTAAGTGCGTGTTGTTTACTTTGTAGAGGTATAGGGTGCAAAGTTATTTAAGGAATAATAAATGTAAATATAATTATTCATTTATTATAAATTGTGCTATATATTATCCTTTGTCTGAAATGTATTATGCTTATTAATTGTAAATGACATTGTATTTGTTGGTTGTTATGATTGTGAGAATATATTGTGGTATTGTAATTACATTAATATTATTTGTTTTAATTTATAACATTTACTAAACATTGCAATGAATATGTATTTTGTATTTAAATGTGTATATATAATTTTTATATTTAAATATTTGTATTTTAGTTATTTAATATAGGTGTTAAAATATTTGTTTGAAGTGAAATACTCTCTTTCTACTGTTGCTGAGACTGGAGTGGGAATAGTCAATTGTACCCCTCCGCAATCCAACACTTTCCCTAATTTTGCAGTGACTGGAGTGGGAATAGTAAATTTTACCCCTTGACAATCCTACACTTTCCCTACTGTTGCAGTGACTGGAGTAGAAATAGTCAAATTTACCCCTCTTGAGTCCAATGCTTTATCTACTGTTGCACAGACTGGTGTGATAAAAGCAAATGTCACCCCTCCGCAATCCAACACTTTCCCTACTGTTGCACTAACTGGAGTGGTGTAAGACCTGGGGTCTCCAGGCCCTAAGGGGGTAACGTGACACGAGCGGCTGGGCACCCAAAGGCTTGTGTGTAAAGCGACCATACAACACGCACATCCCCTGAAACAAGGAACGCACACAATAAGGGACACCACACTGTAGAGATTTATGCAAATAACCCAAGTTTTATCCAAGCAGTTCGAGATAAATGCAGTTCATAACATATATATGCACTTCATGAGATATAAATTCAGTTAAGGAGATGACAATGGCAATTCACTTATGTCAGTGTTTGATCCGCCAGTACCATATTCATCAGTATGATATTCACCAGTATGATATTCACCATTATGATATTCACCAGTATGATATTCACCAGTATGATATTCACCAGTATGATATTCACCAGTACCTTGTATATTTTTACTCCCCGTGTTAGGGTTTGGGGATTGTAGCGCTACTCCTGGGGGCGTGCAGGGACCTAGGGCAGACCTCGCGGGCCTCCCGTTACCTTGGGACAAATCTGACGAACACCTTCAGAGCAGAGCATTAGAACATAGCGCCACTCGTAACCAGGACGCAGTGCATTCTTCAGAGCAGAGCATTAGAACATAGCGCCACTCGTAACCAGGAAGCGGCGACTACTTCAGCACTGAGCATTAGAACATAACGCTACTCGTAATCAGTAAGCAGTGAATACGTCAGCACTAAGCATCGGAACATAACGCTACTCATTGTTTTTTTAACTGAATATTGCTGCTATTACCTTTGCACTGCTTATTTGCACAGCTTCACTCTGTTGAGCTTATTTGCACAGCTTCTCATTCTACCGCCGTTGCAAGGCGGAGCCGCCATCTTGGGAGCTTTGAGGTTAGCGCTCTAGGCTTCCTCATTGACCCCTACTTAAGGACGTTGCCTACGCGAGCGCGCCCAAGGACACCTGAGGCTTGAGCCGGGTGTATAGTGAGCGCGCGGCTAGCGAGGTACTGAAACTGCTTTTAATTATTTTTTTAACTGAATATTGCTGCTATTACCTTCGCACTGCTTATTTGCACAGCTTCGCTCTGTTGAGCTTAATTGCACAGCTCTGGACACAGTCTGGACACGCAGTCTCAGCATTCAGTTCTGGCAATCAGTTGCTCTTGAAAGTCTTGATGGCGCAGATGTATCTGGCGCCCTTAAGGGGTTCTGTTACAGGGGGGTAGGGGGTGAGTTGGCGACTAGGTCCTTCCTAGTCAGGCTGGGCAGAGGTCCCCTGGGTCCTCCTACTGCTGGGCAAGATCAGTGGGTTTCACAGGATCCCTCACTCACTTAAGAGGCAGCACCTAAATCCTGTCACTCTCAGAGGCATAAGTCCCTGGCTAGGCCCTACCGCCTACACTCCTGCATGGATTCTCCAGCTCTGCTTTACCCCACTGGCCAACTGACTAGAAAAAGTTCCCCCTCTCACTTAAATATCCCTAGGTCAGGTGACCTCTTTACCCAAGGCGGCAAAAGTAAAACCACACCTCCCTTCTAGAAGGTTCCAGCACATTCCAAGAGCTTCCCCATTCTACCTATGGGACAAAAAAGGCGGGCTGGTGTCGCAACATTGTTGTGGGGTTCCAGCCAGCTCCTGGCAGCTAGGGTGCTACTAATAAAGACCACTCTGCAGTAGCAGGGGTCTGTGGCAGCCATCTTGGGAGAAGGGAGCACCTGCACCGTAACACTGATTGGCAATGAAAAGGCGCCCGGAGACCTAAGTCCAACATCAAAATGAGGGTGGAAAAAATGAGGCACGATCAAAAATAAATGGGGAGACCACCCTAGGGCTGACAGGTCCAACAAGTGAGAATAGTAAATTTGGCACACCGTGCATGAATGTGTGTAGGGGCACCTCATCTGCCCCCTGGGCCACTTTGCAGTGGCTCACGAGGGACTGGGGCCTTTTTTTGACAACCGTGCAGACCGTCACGGCGGCATGTTGGAGGTGGTCCGCCCGACATCGTAATCAGGCCCTTATGCTTTAGTCTGTTCAGCTGCTGTGTTTAACATTTTGGGGTAATACGTCAAGCGGGGGCCGAGAAATAAGGGGGGGTTCCCAAAACACATTTTCTCCATTTATTTTCCCATAGGGATTTTGAACATGAATACAGCCCGAACCGCTTAATGGAATTACACCAAATTCGGCAGAGAGCTAGATGTTCGTCCAGAAAGGTTGCTTTTTGTAATTTGGTGTAAATTCTTCAAGTAGTTTTAGAGATATTGAAGGCAAATAAACATAGCTATATAGGGACGTGGATCCTTACAATGGACTCGCGGATTCACTTGCTAAAGAAAGATTATGATTGGCTAGCCGCAATCTCACAGAAAAGATGCAGCAGCCATTTATTTTGTCACATCTGCTGGGGGGTCAGAAAAGGAGAGTGTGAAAACACATATGCATTCAGATACAGATATCCTGACCTCATAGGACACATAGAGCGGTCCATTAGAGGCCACTTGTGGACAAAAAGTTGGCCAATTTGATTTTTGTCTGATTTGCAGATCCACTTGCGATTCTCAGCATTGTCCCTTTGTAAATTCTCTGGTCCAGAAAAAAGATTTGCGAATCCAGAAAAAAAATACAAAAAATTAAACACCCACTGCATCCAACACCATGTTGCGCATAGTCTAATGCTGTGAGCAGCTTGTGTTTGGCTGCATTCAGCAGCATTGGCGCTGGGTATATTAAGGTGCATGTTAAAAAAAACATGGAAATTCACTGAAAATACCAAAGGTTACTTGGACATTATCATTAGCTTCTGAATTTACTCGCACAAAATCAACTTATAGTTAAAGTCATCTGAAGAAACTATAACACGGGCAATTGAGTAACGATAAGAATTACCTTTAACTGCTGAATTTCTATGGCTTTGTGCAAGTTAATTCAGAACTTAACTATACCGTACCTGTAACCTTTGTTTTTCATTAAATATATACATACGTATGCATCTATCTATCTCTCTCTCTAGATATATATATATCTAGATAGATAGATAGATAGATAGATAGATAGATAGATAGATAGATAGATAGATAGATAGATAGATAGATAGATAGATAGATAGATAGATAGATAGATAGATAGATAGATAGATAGATAGATAGATAGATAGATAGATACATAGATACATACATACATACATACATACATACACATATATAAATGTATATATATATATAGCAAAAACCAAAGGAAATGATGGACGGAGTGTTGAACATTGCAAGCACTCACCCCCAGTCAACTGATCTGGGTTTAATCCATCACCTTTCTTTAGCCCACTCTGCCACCCACGACCAACTTGTGTTCAAATTATTACGGCTCCCGTGAGCTAATGGGCTGACGAGCCCTGGTTCTGCACCTACGCGCCATGAGAGGTATTTGACCTGTTTTAATTACATTTTGGCAGTCCACTCGGCACCCCTTTACATTGTCCTGCTCCCTGCTGACGAGAGGCAACTACCTCGAAACACGTGTCCAGGGATGGCTAAATGCAACACATACTGTTTTCTTTTTACACATCGTGGCATAGGCGTACCCGCCGTCGCCACTACATTCGCCACAGTCCTTTGGGGCAACTTGCTGGTGTGACGAGCAGTGTGCGACCAACTTGTGTTCAAATTATTACGGCTCCCGTGAGCTAATGGGCTGACGAGCCCTGGTTCTGCACCTACGCGCCATGAGAGGTATTTGACCTGTTTTAATTACATTTTGGCAGTCCACTCGGCACCCCTTTACATTGTCCTGCTCCCTGCTGACGAGAGGCAACTACCTCGAAACACGTGTCCAGGGATGGCTAAATGCAACACATACTGTTTTCTTTTTACACATCGTGGCATAGGCGTACCCGCCGTCGCCACTACATTCGCCACAGTCCTTTGGGGCAACTTGCTGGTGTGACGAGCAGTGTGCGACCAACTTGTGTTCAAACCAGTTCAGACATGTGATGGATTAAACCCAGATCAGTTGACTGGGGGTGAGTGCTTGCAATGTTCAACACTCCGTCCATCATTTCCTTTGGTTTTGCTTTGTTCGCCATAAGTTGGCAGGGTATGCTCAGACGTGAGTCCCTTGCTCACTTTGCCACTGGATTCAAGCAAGCCTGGATGAAGACGGCTGAAATGCCAGAAACCGGTCCTAGGAAGCTTGTTTCCGGTCCAGGGAAGACATGGCTTGGCAGTTCGGGCTGGACTGTTCCCATGAGGCACAATCTCAGACTGATTTGCATATGGCCATGTCTGAACTGGGGTGGCAGAGTGGGCTAAAGAACGGTGATGGATTAAACCCAGATCAGTTGACTGGGGGTGAGTGCTTGCAATGTTCAACACGCCGTCCATCATTTCCTTTGGTTTTGCTTTGTTTGCCATAAGTTGGCAGGGTATGCTTAGACGTGAGCCCCTTGCTCACTTTGCCACTGGATTCAAGCAAGCCTGGCTGAAGACGGCTGAAATGCCAGAAACCGGTCCTAGGAAGCTTGTTTCCGGTGCAGGGAAGACATGGCTTGGCAGTTCGGGCTGGACTGTTCCCATGAGGCACAGGGTCAGACTGATTTGCATATGGCCATGTCTGAACTGGGGTGGCAGAGTGGGCTAAAGAACGGTGATGGATTAAACCCAGATCAGTTGACTGGGGGTGAGTGCTTGCAATGTTGAACACTCCGTCCATCATTTCCTTTGGTTTTGCTTTGTTTGCCATAAGTTGGCAGGGTATGCTCAGACGTGAGTCCCTTGCTCACTTTGCCACTGGATTCAAGCAAGCCAGGATGAAGACGGCTGAAATGCCAGAAACCGGTCCTAGGAAGCTTGTTTCCGGTCCAGGGAAGACATGGCTTGGCAGTTCAGGCTGGACTGTTCCCATGAGGCACAATGTCAGACTGATTTGCATATGGCCATGTCTGAACTGGGGTGGCAGAGTGGGCTAAAGAATGGTGATGGATTAAACCCAGATCAGTTGACTGGGGGTGAGTGCTTGCAATGTTCAACACGCCGTCCATCATTTCCTTTGGTTTTGCTTTGTTCGCCATAAGTTGGCAGGGTATGCTCAGACGTGAGTCCCTTGCTCACTTTGCCACTGGATTCAAGCAAGCCTGGCTGAAGACGGCTGAAATGCCAGAAACCGGTCCTAAGAAGCTTGTTTCCGGTGCAGGGAAGACATGGCTTGGCAGTTCGGGCTGGACTGTTCCCATGAGGCACAGGGTCAGACTGTTTTGCATATGGCCATGTCTGAACTGGGGTGGCAGAGTGGGCAAAAGAACGGTGATGGATTAAACCCAGATCAGTTGACTGGGGGTGAGTGCTTGCAATGTTCTACACTCCGTCCATCATTTCCTTTGGTTTTGCTTTGTTCGCCATAAGTTGGCAGGGTATGCTCAGACGTGTGTCCTTTGCTAACTTTGCCACTGGATTCAAGCAAGCCTGGATGAAGACGGCTGAAATGCCAGAAACCGGTCCTAGGAAGCTTGTTTCCGGTCCAGGGAAGACATGGCTTGGCAGTTTGGGCTGGACTGTTCCCATGAGGCACTGGGTCAGACTGATTTGCATATGGCCATGTCTGAACTGGGGTGGCAGAGTGGGCTAAAGAACGGTGATGGATTAAACCCAGATCAGTTGACTGGGGGTGAGTGCTTGCAATGTTCAACACTCCGTCCATCGTTTCCTTTGGTTTTACTATATATATATATATATTCACTAAAAAAAACATGGGTTTCACACACGTTATAGTTAGGAATTAGCATTTAAAAAACCTTGCAAATTTAGTGAAAAAACCATAGGTTTCACAGACGTTATAGTTAGCTGGACATTTCACTCGTAAAAAACCAATGAAATTCCCCCGTTATAGTTAGTTAAGCTAACTATAACTCGCGCACCCGCAATCCACTGCTGATGACGTCACATATAACATCACTCATGACATGGTCACTGACATCACTCATGACATCACTGATGACATCTCAAATGACATCACTGATGACATCACTGATGACATCATCCTTGTGATAGAGTGGCAGTCCTCCTCTCACCCTAATATAACAATTGATAAACACATTCAAAAATAGAGACTAAAAATCAACAAAATATTGGAAATACCAATACCAGTTACAACAACCTCTTCAGTAATTCTAAGATCCACATACACATCCACTCATTCACCAACAGTTAAATGCTAATTCCTAACTATAACGTGTGTGAAACCCATGGTTTTTTCAGTGAATTTGTATGGTTTTTGAAATGCTAATTCCTCTATTTAAAGTGTGTGAAACATTTCTTTTTTTTTTATCTTTGCAAGGTTTTTTACATCTTTTTTTTTTACTTTTTTTTCCCTTTAAACACTATGGTAAAATTTAATGCATTCTGCAATATATAAATGTACACCTTTTTTTAAAAAAAACAGGTAAGATATAATAGTATAACATAGTGAATCTTTTTTACAAATTTTTTTGTGTTTTTTTAAAAAAAAGTTTACCGTGCGCGTACGGTAAGCTTACCGTAAGCGCACGTTTTGCTTTATGTACGTAATATTTCTACTCTGTTTGCGTATGGTTTAGCAATTTGCGTAGACGTCCGTACTGCGTACGCGATGCGTAAGCGCATACTTTACACGCGTACGCGCGCGCGCGCGCACGTTACGCGGAAGTGTTCGAGCGTGCCTGTTATGCGCATGCGCGCGTGCGCGTGTCTTTTGTACGCGCATGCGTACTTTTACCGTAAGCGCTCCGTAAGCGTAACGTACACGCACGGTTGGTCATGTGATCAAGAAACAACACTTTTGATTGGTTTAAACTACTTTCAGTTCTAGAACCTTCCTACACCACACCCATTCCCCTTATTACTGCTTGTGACCCCTTAGGAGAAGGAGCTGAGTTGTCTTTGTGATACGATGGCAGAACAGCAGTCCTCTTCTGAGAGTGAGCCTGGTAGCAGCATCATCAGAGAGAGAAGGAGGAAACAAAAGACTTCTTTTGTATGGGAATATTTTACCTATCCAGAGGGGCAGAAAAAGGTAAATGCTCCTTTAGTCACCTGCTCACTTTGTGAGCGTGTCTTATCTAGAGGGAATCCAAGGAAGAAGTATTCCTTTGGAAATCACTCTATGGGTAGACACATTAAGGATAAACATCCCAGGACTTATGCTCGACATACTGGAGAAACATCTCCAGTAAGTCACCCGAGCACACCTGCAGAAGCTCAGCCGAGTACATCTTCGGCAGCTCAGCTGAGCCCTTCCTCTGCAGTGGGAGCATCACCCTTTTCTGCTCCTCTGGATATAAACCCTCGTTTTGGGAGGGTTACAATGAGGTGCACAAGATGTCATGGCCTTATTGTTCATGCGGAGACCAGTGTTTCCCTCATAAACAATAGGATAGACCAGCACATCTGTGGTCCTTGTTAGTATTCCCATTCTTTCTTTCCTCTTTCCCTTTATGAACACAACGGTTCTTTTAAGAGCCAACCTTACCTCTTAACTTTTTTTTAAATTTTTGAAATGACTTTTATTTTTATTTTTTTAAACACCCTACAAGGTCCTTGAGGGACTACTACAGAAATGAGAAAAGCATAGAGAAGAGTAGTGAAAAAAAGTGAGCATTAAAGTAAATGTGTGATAATTCCAGAAATTTCACACTTACCTGACAATGAAAATAACTTAATTAAAAATAAGTGATTTATTTAACTTTATATAAAGAAGTTTATTTTTCATATTTTTCCTTTCTCAATCTGTAAAAAAAGAAAAAGGTATTAATATTTAACAATACATTTTAGAATACAGTGCACATATTTTCATATTTCAACAAACATTTTTTTGCCCGTTTTTTGTTGTTTTCAGAATATATTGCATTTCACTGTAAATCGTAAAAGCAATTGCATTCATCACTTAACAGCGGGCAAAAAAAAAAAACAATCTGAAAGATTGTTTAAAAAAAGCCCAGAATCTCTTCTCACTAAAACATACCGTAATAGAAATGTAACATTTGCAATAAAAATCT
Source organism: Triturus cristatus (assembly GCF_964204655.1). Taxonomy (NCBI): domain Eukaryota; kingdom Metazoa; phylum Chordata; class Amphibia; order Caudata; family Salamandridae; genus Triturus; species Triturus cristatus. The sequence continues at coordinate 1,242,739,289 of NC_140579.1, forward strand.
CACCTAAGAACAATAACTAATTCCAGTAAATATCGTCTGAAAATTGTGTTGCATAAGCATAATCACCAAAATAATTTGTGTCAAAGAAGTCCACAATGCAAATTATTACCTTTCCTTTAGGCCAAATGGTAATTTTAAAAATATTTTTTGATGACATTTCCAATGGTAATCCAATTAAATTGTAATAATGTTTTGTACAGATGTTGCAATTTCTGTCTAAAATTTTGGTTTCAGAAAAATTAAATAGGAATTTGCTAAATCAAAAGGCAAACGTTGCTTGAAAACCAATTGAGAATCATTACACAGTGTCCAGCCTTTTTCACATTTAAGAAAAACTGTGTAATGACCAGAAGTTACAATAGGAAAATTATTGCAACTGTGACAAAAGTTTTTCCAGAAATTGATAATTGCTGTCCTGTAAATTTCTTTATTAAAGTGTCCAATTTTGTTCCATCAGCTCTACAACGTTGCATCATTAAAATTACATACTGTCCGTATTTCTTTAAAAATAACGTTGAAAACATGTCTGATTTACATTTCGAACATTCCATGTTGTGATTGGCATCTTTAACTAATTTACTAAAAGTCACTGATTTAGTCTCTGGCAATGTTAAATAGATAAACCTTTCTGAATCAACATTAGAGCTGCATGTGTAGAAACAGTTTTCACAACTATGTTCCCATTTATAACAGAGACCAAACACATTTTCAATTTCTATCCCTTCATCTTCAAGTACCAAAAGGATATACATCAAGAATTCCTGTGCATCTTGCTGGACATTTTGAGAAAACTGTGTTCGTCCTGAAAAAACATCTAATAGATTTCTAATTTCAGTCGCACTTTCTATTTTAGCTTTATCAACACTCAGCTTCTCATAAAGAAGACTTAGCACAGAACAGAATCTTTTTTCATGATTTTCTATTATCTGCTCTTGCAAAGTTTCAAGATAAAATACAGCATTCAGCATTACATTTACGTAGCAGTTGACACCAGAGCTATTTTCAAAATGGCAACCAACAACCTCTTCAACATTGTCCTTTTTCTTTTTGCTTTCAATCACATGACTCTCTTTTTGTTTTCTCTTCTGTACATCCTCATTACAGAAATTCTCAATTCTCCTTTTCCGACAAACAACACGTTTCTCCAACACAGGATACTGACCTAAATGAGGAGCATAGGTTCTTCTTAATCTATTATACTCCTTAACACAATTTGCATCAGCACTAACTTTTGAGTCATCAAAGTCTATCATGAATAAACCAGATAATGTTTTCACTCGTGACAAAGCAACATATGCCATACCTTCTTTGAACACAGTAGATCCAATGTTTACAAATGCACTATCAACAGTTAATCCTTGACACTTGTGAATAGTTACAGCATATGCTAGAGAAAATGGAAACTGCTTCCTACGTACATATAAGTCTTTCACAAGCAAAAAACGGACTGATGTCTTTTACCTCTTCAATCTGATCAAATTGTATTTTTATAAACTCAATTCCTTCTTTTTTCTGGTAGTTAGCAAAACCCACAACTTTACCCATAGCTCCATTTACTAAACCTTTTTCAACATCCAAATTTCTCCATAAAAATACTCGACAGTTCATGCAAAGATATAGATTTTTTTCTAATCCAGCTGTTTTCGAAATGTTCTTCTCTAGAGAATCCAATTTATTTTTCAGTTCGCCTGTTAATGTAATAGTAATTCTTTCATGTTGGATTTTGTCCACTGCTTCCATTTTCTTAATCTCTTCCTTTTCCAATTTCAAAAGTTCCTCATTAAATATTGAGCATTCACGTAGTGTTGGCATTAAGCAGATTACAGTATTTTTTTCTGCAATGTTCTTGTATATTTTCTCTGCAACTATTTCTTCACTTGGAAATAAATTATGTAGCAACCGACTCTGTAATGCTTTTCTGCCAACTTCTGTGAGTAGTCCAATTCTGATATCTTTCAGAATACTTCCATATTCTTCATTATTTGCTTGCCTCATATTGGTAGTGAGTTCTTTGTACTCAAAGAATGACCAAATATTCGCATTACCAATGCTTCCTAATGACTTCTTCGTGTCCTCATGTGTCACAGTATTAAACACTGGTTGTCCTTTAACTGGAGTGAGCTGCAGTAGATCTCCAAAAACTATTACATGTTTTCCACCAAATAACATGTCATAGTCTCTTTTTACAATTTGCTGCATTCCTAAATGCACAAAGGCAAGCATTAAGTTTGATACCATGCTTAGCTCATCAATAATGAGAACTTGCATCTTTTTTCAAGACTCTTGAAACTTCGAAACATGCTTCGCCAGTTAGCTTGTGATATTCTATTTTGTTCTCATGCTCCACTGGTAACATTAGCAAGCGATGGAGAGTAATTCCTTTAATATTATATGCTGCTAACCCAGTTGGAGCAGTAACAACACAAGATAAAGTTGAATCAGTTTTTTGCTGTAGGTAGCTTCTGATGACTTTAATTAAGAAACTTTTCCCAGTTCCCGCTTGTCCACTCACATACAACCTAATTGGTTCAAATGATGTGCATGTGCACTCTTCATTTTCATGTAGTAATCCGTGATGAATTTTTTTCTGACTTCTTCATAAATTTGTTGTTGTTCTTCATTCAGTTGTTGTTCCAAATTTGGTAAGTCTATTAAATCTTCCTGAGCTTGATTCATAGCCGTTTCCACTTCAGTCATGGCTATTGCAGCTTCATTTTCTAAGATTGGCTGTCCTAGTGGATCTTGACTGAGCGTTCCAGAACTTTGGCTGTCTTGAGAACTGTCTCTAGCTACTTCAGCTGCAATTGTAGCTTCCTGTTCAATTTCTTCTTTTAACATTTGGACATAATTCCTGAAAATACTGCATTCAATGGTATCTTTACATGCATTAAATGAATCCTCATAGCTTTGAAATTCTCCAAGTAGTTCGCCCTCTGAACGCCATGGTTTAAACAGCTGTAAAAGTGCCAAGTAGTAAAATTCCTTTTTGTCAGGAGTGTCACAACTCAGCTTCCTGTGATTAATCAAGCTTCCTTTTGTTTGCTTCACTAAACATCCTTCCTCACCAATGACTTTATATTTTCCATTGTTGATGTCTTCTGTGGCTTTTCGTGAAAAAATGTAGTTCTGCAGCACTTCATAGAGACACATGTTCTCAAGATGATGACTTCTTTTTGGGTAATATGTGTCCAACATGTTTTTTTTCAAAATATCTGTACTTTCTGGGTCGTTCTCGGCCAAATATTCAATTTCTCCAACAGATTTCAGTACCCGATTTCGCATTCCTGCAAGGCCTAAACTGACCCAAATTATTCTTCTGGATTTCGAGTACAGACTTGCAGATGATAACCTATCTGAACATTCGTAGGATCCAATTTCTCGATGTGATAACATCTTTAAACTGAAACTGTACAGCTTCTTACTGACAGTCTTCTCGTGAGAAATCTCTTCCCACATTTCCTTCAATTCTGTTTTCTCAGATTTAGTGATGTAAGATGTGACATACCGAGCAACAGCAATAGAATTGTCTGCCACATACTGAATATCCATGTTAGCATTCCACATGGATAAAATGACTGGGTTGTAGTCATTTATATATTTTGACTCTTCTTTTCTTCTTACGTTGTAGGTATTCTTAGGCGATTTTCTTGTAATAGTATGTCGCACAGCTGACATAAAACTGTTGACTCTTCCTTTTGAAAGAACAGGTCTAGGAAATCCAAATCGACATTTTGTGTAGAATTTATCTTTGGTCTTGTACTTCCGTCGACAGTATTTTCCACACCGATGACTTTGGAAACGTAAAACTTGCTCTTTTAACTTTTTCTCTTCTGTGCTTTTAGGTATAGCACATGTTGCATATTCTTCAATGAAAGATAACACTGCTTCATCAGCATCTGTTCCAAATTTTGGTGCATCCTTGATCCACAACAGCATATGAATGTGAGGAGCACCTCTTGCTTGGTACTCTTTTCTCCAAAAGAAATCCACAACTTCTCCAAGTGGTGGATTTTTTTTATTGCAGATGAAGGACATCATAGCCTCAAATCTATGATTGAAATATCTGCAAACATTAACCGGATCCAATGAGCACAGTTCTCCTGCTGTCTTGTATTCGATGTTTTTAATGTTTGAATTTGCCTCTCGTAGAAAATCCAGTAAATCATCCCAAGCGTACTCGGCACAGCTTAGGGTTAGGAACCATGTTGGAGTTCCTAAATTCCGTAACATACATTTCAATTCTCCATGGCGTCGGTACCAATATTCATTCGTCCCACGCTGACAAGCCATTAAATTGATCAATTGTGATTCCAAATTATCATCTCGCTGCTGCACTTTGTTTATAAAATCCTTAGCAGACACATTATGTAGATGTGTTCCACTTTTTAAAATGTGGTTTACTGCATAAGATAGTGCAGACAAGTCACTTTCAAATAACAGATGGAACAAATAAGGAATACTTTGACGAAATCTGGGATCTTCTGCATATAATCTTGTAGTCCGATACTCAGAAGCAGTAATCTGCACTGGACGTTCATCGTATCGTCCACCTTCTCCTGTAGGAAACAGCTGGGGAAAACAACGAGCTTCCAAGCTCTCCTCCCATACACTCACAGGAGTTCCTTGTGCTTTTTTCATTTGAAACAGATCAATGGTGTTTGCCATTACTTCTTTTGAATGAAGAGGATGTATGCTGAAATGTTCATAAATTTCTTCTTCTTTTGACTTGTCAACTTTTTCAATTTGCCCAGTTGGTGTTTCTGTGTCTCCTAGTACATCTTCTTCATCTTCATCTATATAAATTGATTCATACCATTTATTATTTTTTTTCAAATACAAATTTGCTCTTTGTACTTTTTGTACATCTACCAGCTCCTGCCAAATTTTCTTACTCTTTGTAGGTACACCATTAACCAGAATAACTAATGGTTCAGTTTCCAAAGTATCTGTATCAATAGATTCCATATTTTTTTTTCAAATCCAACGGCAAATAGACAACTCTTCCTTTTAAACCTCTCTGTAAATCTGAAGGAGGTAATTTGCCTGTTTTTGGCTCCATACGTACTATGGTCTGGAACAGATGAACACATTGAATGAGTATAGACTCATACGTATTTAAATTAGAAAGTTCTGCAGGAACTTCAACCAATTCTAAATTATTATGTACAGCTCTAGCTGGCATTTTATTTTCTTCTAACTTGTTGTAACAGTATTTACAAATACGATGATCTTCACCCAAATCAGAACAATTTTCAAGAAATATATATGTTACAAAATCCTTCAACTTATAATTATCTTCTTCTTCACTTTTTTTGTAGAGATCAACATTCCTTGTTTGGATTTTATAATGGCTTCTCCGGCAACAAATACAAGTAATATTTGGTCTTTCATTAGAGATGATAGCAAATTTTGTTATTTGATCTTCAAATTTCTTATTTACGGAGGGTTCTACATTCTCTTCCACATTTTCCTCAATAACTGTGTCATTCCCTGCACTTTCTTGTTCCGGACCAAAGTAACTTAACTGAATTTCATCAGTAACCATCTCAACATCTGATACAGATCCACGGAACAGAGCCTTATTCAACTCATTTAACTTTAGTGCTGGACTTTTAGCAAAATACAATCTTCTCACAAATGTTCTAATTTCAGTATGATGAACTGCCAGCATCCTAAAATGGTGAAAAACCCTTTGACACACTTTCCTAGATAAACAAGCCAGAGAATGTCCTTGCAAACCAGTATTCTCTCTCACTCTGCATGGATCTAGTCCTTGAAGCACCTTAATCTTCTGTTTAACACTCTTTTTACTATATTCTCTTAAAAACTCACATAATTTATCAATAGATTCCTGTCGCAAAGTACAAATACTACTACAATTCCAAGTATACACTGGGGCTTTAGGACGTCTCCCCATAACCTCATCCGCAATCACTTCTTCCTCATTTCTTGGAACCATTTTCTCCTTTTCCATTATACAGCCATCTTTTACTTCATATGCTCGTCCACTGGTGTCAACTGCATGCAGCAAACTATTACTTTGAAGATAACTCTCTTCATTAAAAATGGTTCAGTACTTGAACTATGCATCCATTCTCTTAAAAACACTTTACAAAAGTTATTTCTTTTTACTACTCTTTTCGTTTTGCTTTGTGACTTCATTACATTAACTATTTTTTCTAATGTACGCATCCTGTTCAATATTAAAATGAATAGTTTTCTTTTTAAATCTAAAGCCTTAGCTACAATGGCTTCAATATCTTTTTTTCTCTTGTAAAATTTAGCTCTTTTCTTATATTTTTTCACATCCTTTAGCAAATTGGACATCACTCTTCTCTGAAACATTTTCCTACGGATCTCTTTAAATGCTGATTTTCTTTTCAAGTTAATTTTTATAGCTTCTGCTTGTACATTAGCATTTAGTAAATTCTCACTATTCTCCTGTTGTTTTCTACTTGAAACAGTTTTTCCAATGGGGGCATTTTTTAAATTTTTCCTTTTTTTGAATATATTTTTAAAGAATTCCTTTGTCTGCTTACCAGAAGACTTTTTCTTTTTCCCAACATGAGCATCTTCAACTAACTTGGGTCCTCCAGTTGTCTTCAAATATACATTTCTTTTCTGTTTTTTTCGCCGTCTTGATTTTATAGGCATCTTATATTTCCTTCACTGCTCTGCAGCAATACCTGAAAGAAACTAAAAAAAATACCTTTTTGTAATTTTAATATATTACTATATTTGTTATGATCTTTTATTTTCTTATAACACTATCTACCCCTTTCCTACAAGTGAAAAACACAAGAAAACCAACACGAATTTAATCTCTAAGAACAATTCCTGTGTGCACACAGACTCTTGGTGTGATTCTAGGCAGAACACGATATTTCATTTGCAAATCAAAAGCACACTTATTTTTTTTTTTTTGCAACTGTTAATTACTCTAACAGTCTGACACATTTTCTTTACAGTTTAGAGAGGCAGAAAAGAGCACATGTCCAATCAGCTTTTTTAGAGCATGTACATGTGTAACCTGGCTGACTGACTACACTCCAGCAAAGATAATGATCCTTGGTGATGTTCAATGCATTAGCGTTCCTCACTCCTACCTAAAACACCACACAGTGCTGATTAGTAAGCATGAGTGTACAGGAAAAACAGCTACCTCTCTGCTAAGAGTGTGGTTCTGAAGACTATCTACTGTCAGGTGCAAGAGAGACTTGAATGGACCCTTACATAACTGCATAAACACTGTAAACATGTATGTAACACTACATGTGTGGTAAAGGTTAATATGAGTTTTTAGCATGTAGCAACTACATGACCCATTGCAAGAGTGGAAGAAAAATCTACCATGTTGATTTCAAATATGTTAGCATTTGCCCCTTATTTGAGATACTGTGTTGGGCTGAATGCTAACCACCACATTTCCAGAAAACAAGCTTCCCCTTGTACACGAAATACATCTCTGACAGCAATTCCTCTGTGCTCACAGACTCATGCTGTGATTTTACGCAGAAAATGAAATTTGCTTGCCAATTTCAAAGCACACTTACTACTGTTTTTTCCTGCAAGTGTTAAGTACTCTAACAGTCGCATACATTTTCATTACAGTTTTCAGAAACAGAAAAGAGCACGTGTGCAAACAGCTTTTTGAGACCATGAACATGTGTGACCTTGGTGACTGACTACACTCCAGCAAAAGAAATCAGCCTTAGTGATGTTGAATGTATTAACGTTACTCACTGCTACCTGAAACACCACTCACTTGTGAATACTAAGCATGATTCTACAGGATAAACTGCTGGGTGTGTGCTAACAGTCTGCTTATGCAGACTGTGTATTTTCAGTTGCAAGAGACATATGCATGGTTACTTCCAAAAAGAACCAGAGAGACACGAAATACATCTCTGACAGCAATTCCTCTGTGCTCACAGACTCATGCTGTGATTTTATGCAGAAAATGAAATTTGCTTGCCAATTTCAAAGCACACTTACTACTGTTTTCTGTGATTTTAGGCAGAAAATGAAATTTGCTTGCCAATTTCAAAGCACACTTACTACTGTTTTTTCCTCCAAGTGTTAAGTACTCTAACAGTCGCATACATTTTCATTACAGTTTTCAGATACAGAAAAGAGCACATGTGCAAACAACTTTTTGAGACCATGAACATGTGTGACCTTGGTGACTGACTACACTCAAGCAAAAGAAATCAGCCTTAGTGATGTTAAATGTATTAGCGTTACTCACTGCTACCTGAAACACCACTCACTTGTGAATACTAAGCATGATTCAACAGGATAAACTGCTGGGTGTGTGCTAACAGTCTGCTTATGCAGACTGTGTATTTTCAGTTGCAAGAGACATATGCATGGTTACTTCCAATAAGAACCAGACAGACACGAAATACATCTCTGACAGCAATTCCTCTGTGCTCACAAACTCATGCTGTGATTTTACGCAGAAAATGAAATTTGCTTGCCAATTTCAAAGCACACTTACTACTGTTTTTTCCTGCAAGTGTTAAGTACTCTAACAGTCGCATACATTTTCATTACGGTTTTCAGATACAGAAAAGAGCACATGTGCAAACAGCTTTTTGAGACCATGAACATGTGTGACCTTGGTGGCTGACTACACTCCAGCAAAAGAAATCAGCCTTAGTGATGTTGAATGTATTAGCGTTACTCACTGCTACCTGAAACACCACTCACTTGTGAATACTAAGCATGATTCTACAGGCTAAACTGCTGTGTGTGTGCTAACAGTCTGCTTATGCAGACTGTGTATTTTCAGTTGCAAGACACATATGCATGGTTACTTCCAATAAGAACCAGACAGACACGAAATACATCTCTGACAGCAATTCCTCTGTGCTCACAAACTCATGCTGTGATTTTACGCAGAAAATGAAATTTGCTTGCCAATTTCAAAGCACACTTACTACTGTTTTTTCCTGCAAGTGTTAAGTACTCTAACAGTCGCATACATTTTCATTACGGTTTTCAGATACAGAAAAGAGCACATGTGCAAACATCTTTTTGAGACCATGAACATGTGTGACCTTGGTGACTGACTACACTCCAGCAAAAGAAATCAGCCTTAGTGATGTTGAATGTATTAGCGTTACTCACTGCTACCTGAAACACCACTCACTTGTGAATACTAAGCATGATTCTACAGGATAAACTGCTGGGTGTGTGCTAACAGTCTGCTTATGCAGACTGTGTATTTTCAGTTGCAAGAGACATATGCATGGTTACTTCCAAAAAGAACCAGAGAGACACGAAATACATCTCTGACAGCAATTCCTCTGTGCTCACAGACTCATGCTGTGATTTTATGCAGAAAATGAAATTTGCTTGCCAATTTCAAAGCACACTTACTACTGTTTTCTGTGATTTTAGGCAGCAAATGAAATTTGCTTGCCAATTTCAAAGCACACTTACTACTGTTTTTTCCTCCAAGTGTTAAGTACTCTAACAGTCGCATACATTTTCATTACAGTTTTCAGATACAGAAAAGAGCACATGTGCAAACAGCTTTTTGAGACCATGAACATGTGTGACCTTGGTGACTGACTACACTCAAGCAAAAGAAATCAGCCTTAGTGATGTTAAATGTATTAGCGTTACTCACTGCTACCTGAAACACCACTCACTTGTGAATACTAAGCATGATTCAACAGGATAAACTGCTGGGTGTGTGCTAACAGTCTGCTTATGCAGACTGTGTATTTTCAGTTGCAAGAGACATATGCATGGTTACTTCCAAAAAGAACCAGAGAGACACAAAATACATCTCTGACAGCAATTCCTCTGTGCTCCCAGACTCATGCTGTGATTTTATGCAGAAAATGAAATTTGCTTGCCAATTTCAAAGCACACTTACTACTGTTTTTTCCTCCAAGTGTTAAGTACTCTAACAGTCGCATACATTTTCATTACAGTTTTCAGATACAGAAAAGAGCACATGTGCAAACAGCTTTTTGAGACCATGAACATGTGTGACCTTGGTGACTGACTACATTCCAGCAAAAGAAATCAGCCTTAGTGATGTTGAATGTATTAGCGTTACTCACTGCTACCTGAAACACCACTCACTTGTGAATACTAAGCATGATTCTACAGGATTAACTGCTGGGTGTGTGCTAACAGTCTGCTTATGCAGACTGTGTATTCTCAGTTGCAAGAGACATATACATGGTTACTTCCAAAAAGAACCAGAGAGACACAAAATACATCTCTGACAGCAATTCCTCTGTGCTCACAGACTCATGCAAAAATCACCACATACATCCCCTCTCAAACTCATAACTCACCTTTAAAATTAGTTAGTTGAGAAAGAAATGTGGCACTCAAACAGCAGACTATCAGACTCAGAATATCAGAGCTGTACACCTCTCTCCTCTGAGCAGAACCAATTAATGGCAATGTTTCCCTCTCTTTTTTCACACATATACATGTTAATTACAAATCTCAGTGCTTCCCACTTTTTTTCAAATGAAATCATACATTTCTATTGGTTGAAAACTTCAACCCTTTTCCAAATGTACCCTTCCCCCTACTTGACTTCTGCCTGCTACCATAGCAACAGCTCATGGAACACTGCTGTGAGGAGAGAGGTCACCACACAATGTTTCAAATAGAAAGACCAAGAGTGCTTCACCTATCCAACCTAACAGCAAATCCAAACTATTCTTCTGTAGGAACACAATTTTCTGAACCAATACAAAACATGCTTCTAAAAATGTACACATACAGCCTACTTTTTACTGTAAAAAGATTTGAATCAGCCAATGAGTTCTTTTTATTTAAAAAAAATATGTATGCCTCCATTTTCAAACTGTCTTTCATTTCATATTGCCATTCTACTGAAAGACACCTTCTGAGTGCATCCAGATCTCCTTGAAAGATGTTCACAGTGTGGATTGTAGGTCACAGCTATGTCTTCTGGAGTGAAAAGTATGCAGAAAACAGAGGTATGGTGAGAGACCTTGCTTTGCCAAATGTAGACATTAAATGGATTGGTCAGAGAGGGTTAAAGTGGCACCAATTATTGCCTTTGGTGAAAACTTTTCAACATCTCCCACAACCTAACCTTATTATTGTGCACTGTGGTGGAAATGACCTAGGCACTTTAACTGGTGTAGGTCTGGAAATGCTTATTAAGGACACCTTTGTGCAATTGATGTCGCTTTTTCCTCAATCTGCCTTTGTATATTCTAACATATGCCAAAGGCAAAAGTGGAACTGGTCCAACCAATTTTGTCCGCAGATTGACAAAGCAAGAAAGCACGTCAACAAATCTGTTTCTGCTTTCCTCAGAGACTATGGTATGGGTTCTATATACCACAACAACTTGCGTTACAACATGCAAGACATTTATAGAGGAGACGGTGTACATTTCAATGATGAAGGGAACAGAGTCTTCCTCTTGAACTTTAGACTCTGCATCGGTACTTACTTGTAGGTACCAAACAACACTCAATGAACACAACGGCTCTTGTTAGAGCCCCCTAATATCTTAACACTTAAATTTGTTTTTTTCTTCTTTTTTTTATTTTCTACCGTACGCGTACGGTAAGCTTACCGTACGCGCACCCCGCGATTTAAAAAAAATAAATAAATGTATTTTTCATACTTTTATGGCCATCTTGGACCCCCTGACAAACGCTAGGGGGTCTGCAACTCTCTTCGTTGCCCCCTTTCCACGTTCTCCTCCTTTGTTTATCAGTGTGAGACACACAAAATGGAGGCCGACACTTCCTGATTTCGACCGATTCGAATGTTTACAGTCATGTAACCACCAATCAGAATTAACCTCGCGCATGGCAACGTGCGCGTACGGTAAGCTTACCGTACGCGCTCGGAGCGTGCCTATAGATATATATATTGATTTAAATGCTATTTTCTCAGCAAATACTGAACACATTTACACCAGACCTACAAAAGGCACATCCCTGACCTGAGGACTACCTCTCTGCCAAATTTCAAGTAATTCTGTTCAGCCGTTCGGGCTGTAGCTTGGACTAAAGGTCCTATGGAAAAATGCATGGGGAAAACACGTTTTGGGACCACCCCTTTTTCTCAGCCCCCGCTTGACGAATCCCCCCAAGACTTTCAGGGTAGGAGCGGAGCGGAGCGCCCCACCTATTTTGAAAATTTCGCCAGGATTCGTCAATCTGCGCCAAAGTTATTCAAAATAGAATGTTGCGGATTTCCTATCGAAACACGGTCCTAACTATAACTACCTACTGGCGACCGCCAGTAGGTAATATATATACACATATATATATGTATTGAAAATGATAATATAAATTATAATTATTGTGAAATAATAGTTATAGAGTATATTTATGTAAATAAACATGCACACATACATACATATATATATGTGCTTTTTTAAATTAGTAAAACAATTATATATAGTTTTAAATTATTTAAATACATTTAATTTATATTATCTTACTGTTAAGGTGCCGATTCCGATCCGTTAAAAATAATTTGCGTACCGTATTTGCGTATTTTTTTACGTACGAGTCGTACAAGTACCGTACAAATGGCCAAGTACGATTCGTACGTGAAAAATATCTACGAATAGCGTCGGGAAAAGTCTACGAGAGTGCGTCGGAAAGTTTTTACGTCCGAATATCGTCGGGAAAAGTGCACGAGAGTGAGCCGGACATTTTTACATGCAAATCGTAAAACACAAGTCCGAGCGCGCAAGTACGATCCCGACTGTCCGTCCGAATACACAATCGCACGTAAAAAGGCCCATACGGAGCCACCGCAGTAGCAAACATGTACACGGGTAAACTTATGCCCGTGTACGAGCGTACAGCCCCCCACCCCCAAATATGTCTGCACCGTACACCACCCTGTCCGCACTGTACCCCAGCCCCACAACTGTACACGCCGTACCCCAATGTATGCGCCGTACCCCCATGTACGTGCCTTACCCCCCCTGTCTGCACTGTACCCCAGCCCCACACCTGTACGCGCCGTATCCCCCGCGCATGTACGCGCCATACCTCCGCATGTATGTGCCGTACCCCAGGCCCGTACGTGTACGCACCGTACCCCCACGCATATACGCGCCTTACCCCCCATGTACGTGCCGTACCTCCGCATGTACGCGCCGTACCCCAGGGCCGCACGTGTACACACTGTACCCCCACCGCATGTACGCGCCTTACCCCCCCATGTACGCGCCGTACCTCCGCATGTACGCGCCGTACCCCAGGGCCGCACGTGTACACACCGTACCCCCACCGCATGTACGCGCCGCACTCCAACACCGTACCTGAGCACCCTCACCCAGCATCGCGTATGTACGGATCGTACCTACGCGAAAAAGACTCATACAGAACCAGGAGTAAAACAGCACAAGGAGGGTCAATTCGACTCGCACAACAACACAAAACACGTCTACATGACAAAATACATCTCAATGACTGACCTGGCACATCCAAACAGGCAACCAGAGGCCCCAAATCACAAACACCTCTTATAACACACCCACCAAAATTCAAACACAGCCACACCCAAAAATTGACCAATAAAAAGGGCCCACACACACAACCCATGAGCCTTTGCAACAGACCCACTGCTGCCAGACCCCACAGAGAAACAACTCCACATTACTCATACCTTCACTACACCTTCACTCACACACCTTCACACAACCTCCTCCACAAACATCCCCTTCTTCACATTCACACACACACCGTCACATTCACACCCACACACCCACAACCATCCACACCCACACCCACACCCCACACCATGCCCACAGACAAGAATCCAAAGTTCACAACGGCGGAGCTGGACCTCCTTGTCAACGAAGTCATCAGAGTCGAGCCACAGCTGTTTGGAACATTGGTTAGACAGACCAGCATAGCTGAAAAATCTGCCATGTGGCAGAGGATTGTCGATAAGGTGAATGCTGTTGCGCCCATCCAAAGGACCAGGCATGAATACCAAGCCAGGTGGTACGATCTGCGCAGGGCGGTCAAGAGGAAAATGAATGAAGAATATGCCCAGAGTAACATCACTGGAGGTGGGCCGCCCCGCAGACCCGTACACTACCATCCCTAGGAGGAGAAGGTGATGGCCCTGCTACCGCCGGTGGGAGTACACGGAGTCGAAGGAGTCGCAGAGCCTGGTGAGTACAAAAACAACTTATGTAACATGGGGGCAATGGGGGCCACACCACATATACACCAAATGCATGCAACTTCCCCCAAGCACTCACCGCACACAACCACACTCAAAAACCACGCTCATGCCACTAACGTCTCCATGCACCCTTCACAAATCAAGGCAAGGCCATGTCCAAGGCTACAACAACCACAAACACAAGACTGGATGTCCGGGAGGCTGGGAGGGTGGGCCCCACACAACACATTGTGAAAATGAGACGCAGACACCAATGCCCTCAGCCCATATGGCATAGGTACATACCCATGCACAATGCACAGGGACTGGCAAAGTACTGACAAGGTAGCTGACATTTGGCCCTGATGTATGCAGCACAAGGCCCTCCTGGGACCACTGTACACTCAAACACCAACTCCACAAGCACAGGTATCTAGCACAGGAACTCACACTCACTGTCATGCCAGCATGCACCATGAGGGGACAGACACATCACCTGGGAGACCCAATGACAACTCACACTACACACAACAGCAGGCCTGGTCACAACGCCCCCCCCTAACACAAGCACACACCCCCGGGGCAGGCAACGGATTAACACACTCCCACAATGGACATGTGACACAACAAGACCAATCCAGAGCCAAATAAGCATCAGAGCCAACAATCTACAGGTCAAACACTCAGGAGAACATCCCAATCTGTCCCCCGCAACATACCCATCCCCAAGTGGACATTGAGAGGAATGCTAGGCACATCCAACTACCTGGAGGAACTGTGTCAACTTGAATATGTATGAAACATAGATGTCGAATGAAACACCATTAACATTGTCTCTCTCTCACACACAGGGCAACGTCGTCGATCCCTGGGGTTGAAGAATCACAGTCCCAGTCTCCGCGTGAAGACGATCCCACCGGCAGCGATGACTCTCACCACTCCGTGGATGACCCCGACCAACCTGGACCCTCTGGTGCCCAAGCCCCTGCAGCACCTGCCTCAGGTACATCTGTGCCAACCACCCCCCCAATCCTGCCACATCCCAGGACACACCCAGGAGCCCTGCTCACACTGAACAACAGAGCCAGTCTGACCAGGAGGGATAAGGTTCTCCGGGCACCCAGGAGGAGGCAGGCAACCCTGCAAATGCCATCCCTCAGGGGTCCCTTAAACCCGATGTGCCCACAAGGGCAGGCCAGGCTCAAGTGGGCAGGGGTGGTGGGAGTGGAGGCAGGCGGAGGCGCAAACCTGACTAGCCAGCTCAGGACACCGGTATGTCACACATATGCAACATCCTGGACTCATACCGGCGTGACACTAGAGGCATCAACCATGTCGTGTCAAGACTCTCCGAGATGCAGGGGACCCTCGATGAGATTAAGAACCTGCAGGTCGAGCATCATGCCAGTCACCAACAACTCCAAGGACGGATGGAGGCAAGACTGGCTGAGCTCCTGGCGGTGCACAGGGACATGAGCCGTCATATCGCCCAAAGCATGGGCAACCCTACCTGTGCCACCAGGCGTAGACCAGCACCAGACACAGGGAGAAAGGAGGAGGAGGAGGATTCATCTGACGGAGCGTCCCCAGCATCGTCAAGGCCTGCCTCTGATGGTCCCCGGAGGAAGGTGGGTCGTCCACGGAAAAGACCGTGAGAGTCAGAGGACCATCCACATCTCCCAGGTCACCTGGCCTGGCACCTGGCCCTCTGGCGCAACAGCAGCACCTCATCCTATGACATTCTCTGCCACATGGACTTGCTGGTCACAGTCTGACCAATGATGACCAACACTGTGCCCTGGACTCTGATGACTTCCAATGCCAAGGATACCATCTCCCCCTGTGAACTTTGGATTCTATTCCCCCGGTAGAGCACCTAATTTCATCTACCAATACACGTACCCCACCGCAAATAAATATATCACTTTGGTCATGAGACGTTCCTGTCATTTTGTATTATTCAACGACATATGTGTGTGGAAATGTCAAACTATGCCTGAGTGTTGAACTAACTCCAGCCATCCATACCCTGGGATCAGAGTCTGGTACAGGACACACATGGGTCACAAGGTATCATTCAATGTAGGCATGGAGCACAACACTCACCTGTGATGGCCTCTGGCTGCTGAGGGGGTGCTTGCTAAACTGTGCGGAGAGACCTATTTGGGAGATTATCATCAAGGCGTGGAGGTCATGGCTCATGTGGAGGTTCCCGGGGAGGGAGTCCCAGGTATGTGTGGCCAGGTGGGAGAACAATTTCCTGTATGCTGGAGTACGGTGGATGTGAAGAACGGTGGCCAGGGCAAGGTTGGATGCACGGAGATGGCCCAACGGGATCTAGGATGACAGACGTACAAGGTTGGTTTGGGGTCGGGGTTGTGGACCAGTTTCCTGGGAGTTTGGATGTACTTGCTCCATAGAGGGCAGGGCAGTATTTGACACGGATGTTGTCATGGACCTGGGGGATGGTCTGTCTTTTCTTGGAGTGGATCTATCTGTGGATCATGTGCATAATGCAGAGGGCGTTGCAGCATGAGGTACAGATGCTGTGGACTAGCATGGCATATGTGACCGAGCCAAACATGATGCACACCATCTTGTGTGTGTGGCCAATGGGTGCTTGTGCAGGGCTCTTGCGGGTGGGACACAAGCACTTGACCCAGCTGGAAGGGGACAATCCTCAGATGATCACCTCAGTCCTGTACAAGTCCAGCGTCAGGTGGCTCGTGTTCAGCCATTCATCAATGGATCTCATGCATACTTGAATGATGGAACTGCCAATGTCTGTGTCTTTGTTGAGGGTGAGGAGCACCTGGCTGTCAATGGCATACGAGCTGATGATGAGGTGCTGTGCGCATGTGATGGTGGAGAGGGGGGTCCTGGACACTCTGTAGATTGACATGCTGAGAGATGATACCTGTGCCATGTCCCAGATGATGACACCATACTACATGCTGAAGCCTTGAGTCCCACTCCCATGCCCTTGCTGGGCTACAGAGCCGGTGGGGAGTATTAGGGACGTGACCTGGTTGGTGTGACAGGGCCTGGAAGGCGGGGCAGCACAGCGCAGTGTAGGCAGTTGGAGTTGCACACTCAGCATGCAAAGGTGTCGTGTGTGTGCCCAGGGTATGTCTGACAGCAGGCGTTAGATGTGCGGATGGACATAGCTCGGAGTGTGGCTGATACATCAGACTGTAGTGTGATGTGGGTTATGCAAGGACAGGATGGTGGTGCAATGTGCACCTTACATGTGCTGATGGTCCAGCCTTTGGCACCGCGTGGCGGCAACAGTGGCATAGACAAGCTGAGGACAGCCAAATTAATGGGTGGAGGGAGGAAGAGAGGAGCATCTTGGAGGCGTGTGTGTTGCCAAATCTGGATACTCTGTGGGCCCTTGCCACAGGGGCCGCAGCAGCAGGCGGCATCTCCTTGCAAATTGACAGAATTTGCACACAAAGACTAGGATGTCAGAAGGACAACTGCAACAGGCGCGTGTGTAAAGTAAGGAGTGTCCAGTGTCACATGGCACACCCAGAGACAATGAATGCACAATCACCAAAGAAGCATGACACCGGATCAGGAAACTGAAGGCCGACCTGCGCACAGGAGACACACCCTCAGCAGCTGTTGATGGCCCATTGTGTGGATTAACATGCCAAAAAACATACACGACCATGTACTTCATGCCCGATAGGGAGCCTAATCCATGAGCAACTGCATGCATGTTGCTAAACTACACATGGACTCCTATGCATAATCTTCCACAACTATGCCAGATATGCCGCATGCAAAGTGGCAAGAGACCTGCATTGACAGAGATGAGGCACCTTGGAGTGTGACGAACACCTTTATTACTCAGCCTCACACTAAGGTAAATGCATCAATTGGAACAGACTCACAGGTCATTTGGCTGACCATGTGTGACCTACACTGGACACCCCCTTCAACACACAGATGTGGTAAATCCTACTGAGCTGGCTCACAAGTGAAGGGGTTGAGCCTAACACCGCTTGCTGAACACGGAGAGTCTACAATTCCCCATTGAGCCTCATATGGGGATGTCCCACACTATGTCCACCATTAGCATCCCGTATGTTCCTGAGGGACGTTATACACACATTGATGCCTTCATCAGAATCCACAAACCATTACAGATGACTGTCAGGAAGGGTGACTATCAATTCATGGGAGCTATGCAACACGTCATGTGGCCCATGGTGAGTCGACATGTATGCATGGTAACACAACATGCACAGGAGCAGTCCCCACATATCACAAACACGTACCACCCACAAAATGCCTTGCTGCACTCCTTACCCCAAATGACTTTTCACCATGTCTGTGCATGTAACTCTGATCCAGCACACGTTGCAATACTCATGAGGAATAGCAGGAGGGCAATGATGACATGAGCAGACGACAGCCGCAAGAACATGGGGAGGCCAGACACACAACAAGTCAGCGAAGAGCTAGTAATCCGCAGACATGTACATGTACTCTACAGGAATGATGTTGTCACATGCCCTTAATAAATTTAGTGTCCCAGCTAAAATGTGTGGAATGACATCATCACTTGAATGACACATCAGAACACACCTCCAAGTCACTTAGCACACAGTCAGCTCGACACACACATTGCAACACATGCCACACAAGGCTCAAAGCGTGCACACTCAGACACAGGGACTCACCATCATGAGAAGAAGTTGCAGATAAGCTGACTCCGGATGTCCTCATCCTCATCCTCATTTTCACTTGCCCCGTGCCCGAGCCCTTCATCCTCCACGGGTGGATGATTCTGCTCATCCGGATCAAGGATGAGTGGCACGGACTTCTCCACTGCCATGTTGTGCAGCATGCAGCACACAATGAAGATTTTGCAGACCTTCACCGGGGCATATGGGAGGGCGCCGCCAGTCTTGTGGAGGCACCGGAATCTGCTCTTCAGGAGTCCAAACGTCCTCTCAATCATGCGCCTCGTCTGCCCATGGATGTCGTTGTACCGGTGTTCTGCGGCTGTTCTGAGGTTGCAGAGAGGCGTCATCAGCCATGGCATGTTGGGATAGCCAGAGTCCCCTACATGGAAACATCATGTGAAGAAGTGGGTCAGGAGATGCCGTAAGATACAAAGATAGCGCTAAACACAGGACTAACAGAGTATACCCACCAACAAGACAAGCTCGTTCCGCGTGCAGCTGCAGCATCATTTCTGGCACCCTGCTACGCCTCATGATGTATGCATCGTGTGCGGACCCTGGAAAACAGGAACAGACATGGGAAATCAGCATTTTAGCAAGACACACCACAAGGGCATTAATGGAGTGGTAATGTTTTCTGTTTCTATAGGCTACCTCCTGTGCCTGTGGTGGTACCAAAGCCACATGTGTCCCATCAATGGCCCCAATTACATGAGGCATCCCTCCCAGGGCATATAACTCACCCTTGACACCTGTCGACTGCTCACGAGTGGGAAAATGGATGAATTCATCCAGGTGCACCAACATGGCTTCTATAACATCATGCAGGACACGGCTGAACATTGTCTGGGACATGCCACCGACATCAGCTATGGTCAATTGAAACGTGCCGGTGGCAAAAAAATGTAGGGCTGCCATCACCTTCATCTTGGGGGTCAGAGCTGTAGGATACCTGTGTTGTGGTTGGAGGTGTGGTGCAAGCCGGCGGGTCAAGTCCTCTATCAACTCTTGTGAGAAGCGGTATCTGCGTATGCAGTCATGTTCAGGCATGGCATCCAGGTCTGGCATTCGTCTGGGGAGAGGCGGTGCCCTGCAGAGATTTGGAAGGAATAACGAAGAGTGAGTACATTACCACACCAATGTCACTGAGGTGAGCACATGTTCAACAGCTAATACACATCTGCTTAATACAGAGTCTGTGCTGTGCAATACATCCAGGACACGTAGGCCAGCCAGGTGATACTCCTACGAAGAGCCAGCCACAATAGTTGCATGGCAATGTTGACGTGACATGCCATTAAAATAGCTGTGGGCCAGTGTAAATGACAAGCCAGACACATTACATGAGTGACAGACATCCACATATCAGCATTTGAAGGATGTCATCTCATACAGACAGCTGGCGGGAGTCTAGACGCACAGGTCACATGTCATCTGGAAAAGGACAGATAACACACATTTCCATGAAGGGGTACATGTCAAAAACTGATGACACAGACATTGAGAGAACGCAGATATTGCCTCAAGTCAGGAAGTCATCTTCGAACCATCATGACACATGTAACGTGTGAGTCCACATGTGGCATGGTGTGCGTATATGTGTGTCATGCACATATGCACACAGACACATGTTGGATGCTGCCACAGCAGATGGAGTTGACGGAACACCAACGCAAAGCTCATGGGAACACATGACACACACATGACATAGTCACATCGTGGCACGCTGGGAGTCACATGTCAGGTGTAATTATCCGTGTACCTGGCATCAGGGGACAGTTGCGGGTGTTGCTGACTGTGCCATACCAGTGATGCAGTGCTTGACACGTGTGTCGTACATGCACACATGTGCAAAGTGTGAAGGGGAAGTGTGCCACGTAGTGCCCCATCACACATGACATGTGTAAACAGCTCATTACACATCTATTGTGCCACAACATGAGGAGACATGTGCCACATCACTGCCTGACACACCTAGTCCCTGCACATGAAGGACTGCACTGACAATGACTTGATGTACAGCCTTGTGCGAGTCTGACACCTCCATTCCTTTCGTGTGCGCCTCCTATCACCAGTGTAAGCTGTGAAAGGCAGTACACACGCTCTGAGGGCGTTTGTAGGGCACGAACTCACGCGTGAGTACCTGCCGTACACGCGTGAGTACGTGCCTATCACTATAGTTGTGTTACTGTAGGTCCGAGTGATACGGCACGTACTCACGCATGTACGGGCCGTACACGCGTGAGTACGTGCCTATCACTATAGTTGGGGGTACCGTAGGGCCTAGTGATACGGCACATACACGCGTGAGTATGTGCCGTATCACTAGGCCCTACGGTACCCCCAACTATAGTGATAGGCACATACTCACACGTGTACGGCCCGTACACGCGTGAGTACGTGCCGTATCACTAGGCCCTACGGTACCCCCAACTATAGTGATAGGCACGTACTCATGCGTGTACGGCCCATACACGCGTGAGTACGGCCCGTATCACTGTAGTGATGGTGCCCTAGGGGTACGTGTGAAACGCGCCATACCTGTGTGGGGATTTAAAAATTACAATGGGGACACATGAGGGACAAGTATTAGGGCCTAAATGCATGCTGGTTGTCATGGATACCGAGTTTCAAGTTCAAAATTTAACATCATGTGGTCTGGAAAAAGCAGTTGGCCACATTATACATTGTTGCAAAGTGGTTGTTGACTTGACATGATGCTGCAAAATCAAAAGATGCAAAGGCTGTCACTGGTGTATGTTTAAAGGGATTGGAGGAAACGTAGGATGCAAATGAGTCTGACCAATCACTCTGTACTCCTGTAAATGAAATAGGCCAGCAAGGCAGATATAAGGCAGGCAGAACCCATGAGAGGGCACTTGCCTGCACAACATGTCAGTCGATACCACTGCTGCTGTATTGTCTCCCTCTGGCACCATCTCAAGGACTGTGGAGAGGACCCAGCCTTTCACCCAGGAGGAGAACGATGCCCTGCTGGATTTGATCCTCCCACGGTACCCCATGCTGTATGGTCGACCAGGGGAGCAGGTGAGTGCTGACTCCACTACCTTTGCCTGTGCACCTTTATTGTGTCTGTCACTTCTGGAATTGTGGCCAGGTGTGACAGACATGCAATGTTGGTTGGAGTGGGTCCCGGGGGGGTGGCTTATGTCTCTCATGCAGGGCTTGATGTAGTTCATGTGTGCCATCCTCACTAGCATTGTGCTTACTGTGACATTCACTGCATAGTGCATGGCACATTCAGCCAGCCTAATCCTCTTGGGCATTCTTGTTCTATTGTCCTGCGGTGATTCAGTGGTCACCCCGGTGTGACAGGTGACTGCACCCACAGATATGTGTGAGAGTTGAGTGGAGCTGTGGTGAGAGTGGTGAGAGTGTCCAAATGATGTGTACGCCCCCTGGACATTGATGTGTGTGAATGTTTCTTGTCATGTGGGTGAGTGTCTATGTGGAGTGTTGCACCACAGCTGCATGGAGGAGGCAACTGCTCAATCCATCTGATGTGTGAAGTAAGCCGTGCTGTGTGTCTGACTTGCTGAGCTAGCCCCACACATGTGACCCCCCCCAGGCAAGTTGCAAATGTGCAGAGAGAGGGTTGTATCCGTTGTTGTCACTGACAGGCAAGTGATCTGTGCCTGGGTGTCTCTGCCTAGTCTGCTAACGGTGCGTCAGTGGAGTGGGACATGTGACTGCTTGGCACATGCTGTCCATCAGCCTGCTGTTGCATGTGCTGCACAGTGTGTGCCATGATCAGTGAGTGTGTCGCACCCCTTATGCCACCTGTTGACTTTCAATGCCATGTAGTGCATTGGGGCTTGCACACAGGCCAATTTCTCATTGAGAATGATGCTATTCCTGTCAGCATCCTATGCCCTGTTCAACATATCAAATATGTTCAAATGTGTGCCTCCGGGACATGGAGGAGGTGTAGTGATGTTGTCGCACACTGCTACACCTACCAGGCGTGTTCCCCCAATGAAAATGGTCCCTGAAGGTCAGCGTCGGCGGATACACCTATGCTCGAGTGTGAATGCAAGTATGCGTGGCGTGTGCCACACCTGGACACGTGTTTCGAGGTAGTTGCCTCTCGTCAGCAGGGAGTAGGAAAATGTGTGGGGTTGCTGTGTAAGCTGCTAAAATCGTTATCAGGTCTAGTACCTCTCGTAGCGCGCAGGTGCGTAACCATGAGTCCGTCGACTCCACCGGCTCAAGGGAGCCTGAATATAAAGTTAAACCAGATTGGTCGCACACTGCTACACCTACCAGGCGTGTTCCCCCAATGAAAATGGTCCCTGAAGGTCAGCGTCGGCGGATACACCTATGCTTGAGTGTGAATGCAAGTATGCGTGGCGTGTGCCATCCCTGGACACGTATTTCGAGGTAGTTGCCTCTCGTCAGCAGGGAGTAGGAAAATGTGTGGGGTTGCTGTGTAAGCTGCTAAAATCGTTATCAGGTCTAGTACCTCTCGTAGCGCGCAGGTGCGTAACCATGAGTCCGTCGACTCCACCGGCTCAAGGGAGCCTGAATATAAAGTTAAACCAGATTGGTCGCACACTGCTACACCTACCAGGCGTGTTCCCCCAATGAAAATGGTCCCTGAAGGTCAGCGTCGGCGGATACACCTATGCTCGAGTGTGAATGCAAGTATGCGTGGCGTGTGCCATCCCTGGACATGTGTTTCGAGGTAGTTGCCTCTCGTCAGCAGGGAGTAGGAAAATGTGTGGGGTTGCTGTGTAAGCTGCTAAAATCGTTATCAGGTCTAGTACCTCTCGTAGCGCGCAGGTGCGTAACCATGAGTCCGTCGACTCCACCGGCTCAAGGGAGCCTGAATATAAAGTTAAACCAGATTGGTCGCACACTGCTACACCTACCAGGCGTGTTCCCCCAATGAAAATGGTCCCTGAAGGTCAGCGTCGGCGGATACACCTATGCTCGAGTGTGAATGCAAGTATGCGTGGCGTGTGCCATCCCTGGACACGTGTTTCGAGGTAGTTGCCTCTCGTCAGCAGGGAGTAGGAAAATGTGTGGCGTTGCTGTGTAAGCTGCTAAAATCGTTATCAGGTCTAGTATCTCTCGTAGCGCGCAGGTGCGTAACCATGAGTCCGTCGACTCCACCGGCTCAAGGGAGCCTGAATATAAAGTTAAACCAGATTGGTCGCACACTGCTACACCTACCAGGCGTGTTCCCCCAATGAAAATGGTCCCTGAAGGTCAGCGTCGGCGGATACACCTATGCTCCCTTGAGCCGGTGGAGTCGACGGACTCATGGTTATGCGCACCTGCGCGCTACGAGAGGTACTAGACCTGATAACGATTTTAGCAGCTTACACAGCAACCCCACACATTTTCCTACTCCCTGCTGACGAGAGGCAACTACCTCGAAACACGTGTCCAGGGATGGCACACGCCACGCATACTTGCATTCACACTCGAGCATAGGTGTATCCGCCGACGCTGACCTTCAGGGACCATTTTCATTGGGGGAACACGCCTGGTAGGTGTAGCAGTGTGCGACCAATCTGGTTTAACTTTATATTCAGGCTCCCTTGAGCCGGTGGAGTCGACGGACTCAAGGTTACGCACCTGCGCGCTACGAGAGGTACTAGACCTGATAACGATTTTAGCAGCTTACACAGCAACCCCACACATTTTCCTACTCCCTGCTGATGAGAGGCAACTACCTCGAAACACGTGTCCAGGGATGGCACACGCCACGCATACTTGCATTCACATTCGAGCATAGGTGTATCCGCCGACGCTGACCTTCAGGGACCATTTTCATTGGGGGAACACGCCTGGTAGGTGTAGCAGTGTGCGACCAATCTGGTTTAACTATTGGGACATGTTGACAAGTGTAGTGAGTGCCAAGGTACAAGACATCTTGATTGACAACTTAAAACATGCCACCTGTCACATGGCCATCTGTACCATGATGACACAGTTGGCAACACATCTGACACACTACCTGTGATGTGGATTGGCACACATGTCTAGACACAGGACAATGCATTAGCTAATGGCCCTGAAATAGTGTTGGAATAAGGAGCACCTGCACTGAGGAGATACCCTGAAAAGAACGAAGAATGTCCACACAGATGTCAGCACACACAGACCAAACGACATAGCATCGGGAGCACACACCGGTGCCAATAATGGATGAGCTGGAAACATGTATTGTAACTTTTGACACATGCTGCAAAGCACAAACATGACACCCTGCACAACATGTCTGGGTCACTGCACGTTGAGGGTCAGTCCAGACTATTAGCACACACAGGTCAGACCTGGCAAGGAGACATAAGGTTTTGACATGTATGCCTTTCCTGCACAAACCCCCCATACATGAGACAATGTGATTGAGACAGAGCAAGTAGTTACACCTCTCAATCTGTGTTAACTAAAAGGGGAATCAAGAACTCCTAAATGTACTCAACATCACCTCGTGAGGCTGACCACACATATATCTGTGACAAACAACCATCAACTGATAGTTGTACATAGACACACAGGCACTGCCCAGTGTGAGTATGCACAAGCCTAATGGGGTCACCCTGTACAGTGGACACATGTAGCACACTTCACGTTAATACAAATTCGGGCAGGGAACAATGCCACAGAGGCCAAACTATGCTGAACACACAGAGACTGGCCACAGTGTGTGATGCCACACATGATTCCTAGGATAAGATGTCTCATGGTACAGTAGTGGGCACACTGCTCCATGGTCCTGCAATGATCTGACTGTAACCGGAGCAACCGTCCCGGCCCTAGGCATATCTCCCACTCATGCACATCATGTCTGAGGCCACTACATTGGTCATGCATGCTGCAAGGGTGTGTATTTAAAACCTCACACTCCTATGTGGAGCCTCAGGACAGTGCCAACAATTATGGACCCCCAAATGAGTGGACAGGACAGGGCACAGGCAAGGTACCAACACATGTCACAGACCACCCCCACACATGATGCAGAAAGCATTGTGCACCGTGATGACCTTGCAGCCTAGATGACCATGTGCAATAGTGATTACACACAGACCAGGGAACACATGTCAAGGAGGGGAAGGGAGGAAGAACAGCAGCGGTTGACTAGGGGGAACAGGATATGCACTGCACATATAAACCCTGGCAGTGTATCCATGCGACTGAGCACTTCCAAAAGCTTGTGACACACAACAGACACACATGTACCTACCCCCTTGCTGCTGCTGCTTCTCTTGTAACCGCCTATCCATGTCAGGGAAGACCACCGCCAGGACACGCTTCATTTGGTGGGTCAGGCGCCGGCGCCCGCCGTGTTTTCGTGCTGGTAAGTCCCCCAGCAGGACCCGGGCGATCCTCCTGGTCCAGCACCGGATGTCCTGCCAGCGTTTCCTCACCTGGGCCAGGCGCCGGCTGCGACCCTCCACAGAGATCACGGCCCTGACGGCCTGCTTCCATATCTTCCCCTTCTCGTAGGCGGTTACCTGTGAGAATGACAAAGTGAGAATAGATCACTACACCTGCTCCATGTCACAGAGACACACATTAGAACATCTTTGATTTGTTGAACAGGGCATAGCATGCTGCAAACTAATAGCACCTTCGCCATAGGGAATTTCGCCTCTGTGTAAGCTCCAATGCACTACATGGCATTGAAAGTACACAGGTGGCATGAGGGGTGCAACACACTCCCTGATCATGGCACACACTGTACATCACAAGCAACACAAGGCTGATGGACAGCACCTCCAAGCAGTCACATGCCCCAGGCCACTGACCCAACCTCAGCAGAGTACACAGACACACACAGGCACAGATAAATCACCTGCCAGTGGCAACAGCGGATACAAACATCACTCTGCACATGTGCCACTTGCCTGGGGGGTGTCACAGGCGTGGGGCTAGCCCAGCTAGTCAGACACACAGCACGGCTTACTTCTTACATCAGATGGGTTGAGCAGTTGCCTCCTCCATGCAGCTGTGGTGCAACACTCCACATAGACACTCACCCACATGACAAGGAACAGTCACACACATCAATGTCCAGGGGGCGTACACATCATTTGGTCACTCTCACCACAGCTCCACTAAACTCACACACATCTGTGGGTACAGTCACCTGTCACACCGGGGGGACCACTGATTCACCTCAGGACTATAGAACAAGAATGGCCAAGAGGATTAGCCATGCTGAATGTGCCATGCACCATGCAGTGAATGTCACAGTAAGCACAATGCAAGTGAGGAGTGCACACATGAACCACATAATGCTCTGCATGACAGACCTAAGCCATTCCCTCCCCCTGGGATCCACTCTAAACAACATTGCATGTCTGTCACACCTGGACACAATGCCAGAAGTGCCAGTCACAAAAAGAAGGGGCACGGTCAAAGGTAGCGGCACCTGCTCCCCTGGTCTACCATACAGGCTGGTGAACTGTGGGAGGATGACGTCCAGCAACGCCTCATTCTCCTCCTGGGTGAAAGGCTGGGCCCTCTCCACAGTCCTTGACATGGTGCCAGAGGAAGTCAAACAGCAGCAGTGGTGTCAATGAAAGGTTGTGCAGGCAAGTGCCCTCTCATGGGTTCTGGCTGACTTATATCTGCCTTGCTGGGCTATTTCCTTTACAGGAGTACCGAGTGATTGGTCAGACTCATTTGCATCCTACGTTTCCTCCAATCCCTTTGAACATACACCAGTGACAGCATTAGCATTTGTTCAAATTTGCTGCATCATGTCAAGTCAACAACCACTTTGCAACAATGTATAAGCTGCCCAACTGCTTTTTCCAGGCCACATGATGGAAACATTTGATCTTGAAACTGGGTATCCATGACAACCAACATGCATTTAGGTCCTAATACTTGTCCCTTATGTGTCCCCATTGTAATTTTCAAATACCCACACTGGTACGTTGCGTTTCACACGTACCCCTAGGGCACCACTACTCTAGTGATACGGCCCGTACACGCGTGTGTAGGGGTGCTATCCCTATGGGAGTGTTGCTCTAGGCGTACGCCATAGTGATACGGCCCGTACACGCGTGTGGAGGGGTCGTATCCCTATGGGAGTGTTGCCGTAGGTGTACGCCATAGTGAAACGGCCCGTACACGCGTGTACAGGCTGTATCACTATGGCGTACGCCTACGGCAACACTCCCATAGGGATACGACCCCTACACACGCGTGTACGGGCCTATCTCTATGGCGTACGCCTTACGGCAACACTACCATAGGGCTATGACCCCTACACACGCGTGTACGGGCCGTATCACTATGGCGTACGCCTACGGCAACACTGTCATAGGGATACGACCCCTACACACGCGTGTACGGGCCATATCACTATGGCGTACGCCTACGGCAACACTACCATAGGCATATGACCCCTACACACGCGTGTATGGGCCGTATCACTATGGCGTACGCCTACGGCAACCCTACCATAGGGATAGGACCAGTGTGTACACGTACGTGTGTACGGTCCGTACACACACGCGTACTCCTACCTAACCCCTATATAGTGATACGACCGTACACACGCCCTCAGAGCGTGTGTACGGTGCGTTTCACAGCTTACACTGGTGATAGGAGGCGCACAGGAAAGGAATGGAGGTGTCAGACTCGCACAAGGATGGACATCAAGTCATTGTCAGTGCAGTCCTTCATGTGTAGGGCCTAGGTGTGTCAGGCAGTGATGTGGCACATGTCTCCTCATGTTTTAACCCAATAGTTGTGTGATGACCTGTGTACACATGTCATGTGTGATGGGGCACTATGTGGCACACTTCCCCTTCACACCTTTTACATGTGTGCATGTAGTACAAACTTGTCATGCACTGCATCACTGGCATGGCACAGTCACCAACACCCGCAACTGTCCCCTGATGCCAGGTACACGGATGATGACACCTGACATCTAACTACCAGCGTGCCACGATGTGACTATGTCATGTGTGTGTCATGTGTTCCCATGAGCTTGCTGTTGGTGTTCCGTCAACTGCATCTGCTGTAGCTGCATCCAACATGTGTCTGTGTGTAGATGGACATAGCACACTATTACGCACACCAGGCCACATGTGGAATCACACGTAACGTGTGTCTGTATGCATCGAACATGGACTTGCGAGCTGAGTACATATCTGCGTAGTCTCAATGTCTGTGTGATCAGTTTTGACATGTACCCCTTCATGGCAAGGTGTGTGGTCTGTCCTTTTTCAATGACATGTGACCTGTGCGTCTAGCTTGCAGCCAGCTGTCTGTATGAGATAACATCCTTCAAATGCACATATGTGGATGTATGTCACTCCTGTAATGTGTCTGGCTGTTCTCTCACACTGGCCCACAGCTACTTTCATGGCACGTCATGTAGACCTTGACAATCCACGTTTGTAGCTGGCTCTTGGTAGGAGTATCACCTGGCTGGCATACGTGTTCAGGATGTATTGCACAGAACAGACTCTGTATGTAGCATATGTGTATTAGCTGTTGAACATGTGCTCAGTTCATTGACATTGGTGTAGTAATGTACTCAATCTTCATTATTCCTTCCAAATTTCTGCAGGGCACCGCCTCTCCCCCGACCAATGTCAGAGTTGGGTGCCATGAGGGAACGTGACTGCATACGCCGTTACAGATTCCCCCAACAGTTAATTGAGGACCTGACAAACATGCTGGCACCACACCTCCAACCGCGACACAGTTATCTGACTGCGCTGACCCCCAAGATGAAGGTGATGTCAGCCCTACATTTCTTTGCCACCGGTACGTTTCAATTCACCACAGCTGATGTGGGTGGCATGTCCCAGACCATGTTCAGCCGTGTCCTGCATGATGTTTTAGAAGCCATGTTGGAGCACCTGGATGAATTCATCCATTTTCCAACTCGTGAGCAGTTGACAGGTATCAAGGGTGAGTTCTATGCCCTGGGAAGGATGCCCCATGTAATTGGGTCCATTGATGGGACACATGTGGCTTTGGTACCACCACAGGCACAGGAGGTAGCCTATCGAAATCATCAACATTATCACTCCATTAATGCCCTTGTGGTGTGTCTTGCTAACATGCTGATTTCCCATGTCTATGCACGTTTTCCAGGGTCAGCACACGATGCCTACATCATGAGGCGTAGCAGGGTGCCAGAAATGATGCTGCGGCTGCACAACGAACGAGCATGACTTGTTGGTGGGTAGACTCTGTTTGTCCAGTATTTAGCGGTATCTTTGTATTTTACCGCATCTCCTGACCCACTTCTTTACATGATGTTTCCATGTAGGGGACTCTGGCTATCCCAACATGCCATGGCTGGTGACGCCTCTCCGCAACCCCAGAACAGCTGCAGATCACCGTTACAACAACGCCCATGGGCAGACCAGGCGAGTGATTGAGAGAACGTTTGGCCTCCTGAAGAGCCGATTCCGTTGCCTCCACAAGACAGGCGGGTCCCTCCCATATGCACCGGTGAAGGTCTGCAAAATCTTCCTCGTGTTCTGCATGCTGCACAACATGGCAGTGGAGAAAGCTGTGCCACTCATCCTGGATCCCGATGAGCAGGAACATCCACCCGTGGAGGATGACGGCCTTGGTCACGAGGCAAGTGAGGAGGAGGAGGAGGACATCCGGAGTCAGCTCATACGCAACTTCTTCTCATAATGGTGAGTCCCTGGGTCTGAGTGTGCACGCTTGGAGCCTTGTGTGGCATGTGTTGCAATGTGTGTGTCCAGCTGACTGTATGCTAAGTGACTTAGAGGTGTGTTCTGATGTGTCACTCGAGTGCTGATGTCATTCCACACATTGTAGCTGACACACTCAATTGACAACTAGCATGGTGTCAACCTTAATCGTGCAGAGTACATGACCATGCATGCGGATGACTATCTTTTTCCTGACTTCTTGTGTGTCTGTCAATCCCAGGTAGTTGTGCATGCTGTCTGCTCGTGGCATCGTTGTGCTCCTGCTATTCCTCATGAGTATTGCAATGTGTGCTGAATCAGCATTACATGCACTGACACGGTGAAAAGTCTCCTTTGGGTAAGGATTGCAGCAAGGCATTTTGGGTGTGGCAGTTGTTTGGAATGTGTGGGCACTGCTACTGTGCAGGTTTTGTTACTATGCATACATGTCGACTCACCATGGGGCACATG
Source organism: Triturus cristatus (assembly GCF_964204655.1). Taxonomy (NCBI): domain Eukaryota; kingdom Metazoa; phylum Chordata; class Amphibia; order Caudata; family Salamandridae; genus Triturus; species Triturus cristatus. The sequence goes on from NC_140579.1 coordinate 1,242,770,289, forward strand.
ACATGTAGCATGACTCACATGAATTGATAGTCACACTTCGTGACAGTCATCTGTTATGGGATTGTGGATTGTGATGAAGGCATCAATGTGTGTACAACTTCCCTCGGAAACATACGGGAGGCTACGGGTGGACATAGTGTGGGACATCCCCATAAGAGGCTCAATGGGGAATTGCAGCCTCTCCGTGTGCAGCAGGGAATGTTTGGCTCACCCCCTTCACTTGTGTGCCAGTCCAATGGATTTACAGCATCTGTGGTGCGAAGGGGGTGTCCAGTGTAGGTCCCACATGTTCATCCAAAAGACCTGTGAGTCTGTTCATATTGATGCATTTCCATAGGTGTGAGCCTGAGTAATAAAGGTGTTCCTCACCCTCCAAGGTGCCTCATCTCTGTCAATGCAGGTCTCTTGCCACTGTGCATGCGGCATCTCTGGCATGGTTGTCAAGGATTGTGCATATGAGTCTATGTGTAGATTAGCAACCTGCATGCTGTTCTTCATGTATTTGATTCTCTATTGTGCATGAAGTCCATGGCTGTGTATGTGTTTTTGGCATGTTGGTCCTCACAACGGGACGTCAACACCTTCTGGGGTGTGTTTCCTGTGTGCAGCTCGGCCTTCTGTTTCATGATCCGGTGTCAGTCATCTTTCGTGATTGTGCATCCTTTGTCTCTGGGTGTGCCATTGAAAACCGGTCACTCCTTCCTTTACATACACCTGTTGCAGTAGTCCTTTCTGACATCCTAGTCTTTGTGTGGAAATTGTGGCATAGTTCCCAGGACATGCTGCCTGCTGTTGCAGCCACTGCAGCAAGGGCACACAAAGTTTCCTGATTTGGCAACACACACACATCAAAGATGCTCCTCCCTTACTCCCTCAACCCATTCATTTGGCTGTCATCAGCTTGTCTGTGCCACAGTTGCGGCCACGCGGTGCCAAAGGCTGGACTGTCTGCACATGCAACGTGCACATTGCACAACCCTCAGGTCCTTGCATGACCCATATCACACTACAGTCTGATGTTGCAGCCACCCTCCAAGCAATGTCCATCCACACATCTCCCGCCTGCTCTCAGGCATACACTAAGCGCACACACAACACCTTTGCATGATGAGTGTGCAACTCCGACTGCCTACACATCGCTGCCACGCCTTCCAGGCCCTGTCACACCCACCAGGTCATGTCCCTCCTACTCCCCACCGGCTCTGTACCCCGTCAAGGCCATGGGAGTGGGACTCAAGGCTTCTGCATGTAGTATGGTGTCGTCGTCAGGCACATGGCACAGGTATCATCTCTCAGCGTGTCAATCTACAATGTGTCCAGGACCCCCCTCTCCACCATCACATGCGCACACAACCTCATCATCAACTCGTATGCCATTGACAGCCAGGTGCTCCTCACCCTCACCAAGGACTCAGACACTGCCAGTTCCAATATTCAAGATTGCATGAGATCCATTGATGAATGGCAGAGCAGCAGCCACCTGAGGCTGGACTTGTACATGACTGAGGTCAACATCTGAGGATTGTCTCCTTACAGCTGGGTCAACTGCTTGTGTCCTACCCGCAAAAGCCCTGCACAAGCACCCAGTGTCCATGCACACAAGATGGTGTGCATCATGGATTGCTTGCTCACATTTGCCATGCTAATCACCAGCATCTGTGCCTCAGACTGCAACACCCTCTGAATTATGCACATGATCCCCAGATAGATCCACTCCAAGGAAAGACGGACCATCCCCCAGGTCCACAACAACATCCGTGTCAAATACTGCCCTGCCCTCTACGGGGCAGCCACATCCAAACTCCCGGGAAACTTGTCCACATCCAGGGTGCATCTGCACACCTCAGCTGCAACATCCCGCGCCCCAGCCACATCACCGTCCAGCAGAGATAGCTGCAACGGATCACTGTGTGCTGCAGGATGACCTTCAGACTCCCCACCCACACTCAGGAGACAGGCCACAACCCTGACACAAAACCAACCTTGTACACTGTCATCCGAGACCCCGTAGTGCCATCTCCGTGCATCCAACCTTGACCTGGCCACCATTCTGCAGATCCACCGTACTCCAGCATGCAGGACATAGTTCACCCACCTGGGAACACATACCTGGGACTCCCTCCCCGGGAACCTCCGAATGAGGCATGACCTCTACGCCTTAATGGTACTCTTCCAAATAGGTCCGTCCGCACAGTATTGCAAGCACCCCCTCAGCAGCTTGAGGCCATCACAGGTGAGTATTGTGCTCCATGTCTGCATTGAATGATACATTGTGACCCATGTGTGTCCTGTACCAGACTCAGATCCCAGGGTATGGATGGGTGGAGTTAGTTCAACACTCAGGCATAGTTTGACATTTACACACACATATGTTGTGGACAAATGCCAAATGACAGCAACATCTCATGACAAAATAAAGTTTTTATTTTTGGTGGGGTAAGTGTTTTGGTAGATGAACTAAGGTGCTCTACCGGGTGCATAGAATCCAAAGTTCACAGGGGGAGATGGCATCCTTGTCAGTTGGAGTCATCAGAGTCCAGACCACAGTGTTGGTCATCATTGGTCAGACTGTGACCAGCAAGTCCATGTGGCAGAGAATGTCATTGGGTGAGGTGCTGCTGTTGCGCCAGAGGGCCAGGTGCCAGGCCAGGTGACCTGGGAGATGTGGATGGTCCGCTGACTCTCACGGTGTTAGACCTGTCAGCCCTTTGGGTAGTCCCTCCTCATCATTATTTATTTTGTCCCACTTTTGCCTCAAACCCTGTTAGTATTTTTCCTTTTTGGGAACCACCAGACTTTTTAGTATTGATGCAGATTCAGGGAGCCATTTTATCTACCCCTGGAACTTCTGTCTGAGGGCCTGGAACACAAAATGGTGGCCACCCATTGTCACCTGTGACATCATCAGAACCCACTGGAACCTACTAGAACCTTCTGCAACATTCTGGAACCCTGTGACAGTTGGAGGCGGTTTGGAATGTTGGGAAGCCAGCTCAGAGTTGGCAGTTGGAGTTGGCAGTTGGCACCTGACTGGTGAAGAGAGAGCAGCAGAAACCTGAAGGAGGAAGGAGTGAGGCAGCAGGGGTGGAAACTTGTGCCTGGAGTGGGGTCCATAAACCCACCCTTGATACTAGTCCCTACTGACTGAGCCCAGCCTGGAGCCCTGTGTGGGAGAAAGCAAGAAAAACCACCTTAAGGACCTGGACAGCAGGAACAGGCCTTAAAAGTAAAGAACAGCAAATACCTGACCTGGTTACTGGTAACTACCTGAAGTCCGACGTCGAGAAGCCTAGAGACCTGGAGCCCGAGGTGGAGAAGCGGCGCTGACTGGAAAGCAGACGTCGTACCCGGAGCCGCCAGAGGTCGAGAGAGGGCGCCGACGGAGGTCGTGGAGAGTACCAGAGGTCGAGGAGGAAGTCACCCGAGGTCGAGTGAGCGGCGTCGACGGGGGAGTGAAGTCCGCCCTCCGGAGTCGCCGGAGACCGAGGTGAAGCGTGCCGGAGGTCGGGAGTGGAGATCGCACTCCGGAGTCGCCGGAACCTGAAGAGAATCGTGCCGGAGGTCGGGAGTGGAGGTCGCACTCCGGAGTCGCCGGAACCTGAGGAAAGGAGCACCGGAGGTCGGGAGTGGAGATCGCACTCCGGAGCCGTCGGAAGTCGACATCGAGCCAAGACTGCCCGACGTCATCGAACCGGAGGTCGACATCGAGCCGAGGCCGCCGACATCGAACCGGAACCGCCTATCGACGTCGTCAAGAACTGACATAGCGCCGAGGCCGCCGACATCGAACCGGAACCGCCTCACGGCGTCGACACGACTCCAGCGGCGTCGGAGCTTATAAAAAGGGCAGTAAGTGGAATAGAGGGCGCCTAAGGCCCTGTGGAGCCCTGAGAGACTATCCTAGGGGCTAGAGAGGTTCTGGAACCAGCTTGATTGTGCCAGGGGTGAGCTGAGACTAATACAGAGGGGTTGTGTAGTGTGGGAGAGCCAGATCTCTAGATTCCCCCTTGATCTACCTCAGTTTAGGCCTCAGCCTTGTCCAAGCCAGGGAGTATACCCCTCAGGCCATCCATCTAACCACAAGCTGTGACTGGGCCAAATCAGCCCATAGTATTTTAAATGTGATCTGATTTTACAAATGTCATTGTTGGCTGATATTATTTATTGAGGGTACTGTATTTATTGTATTTATCTAAGTTATTCCTGTGATGTATTTATTGTCCTGAGCTAACTTATTCCTGCACAGTATTTATTGCCTCACAGTATTTATTTGACCTGATCCTATTTATTACACCTGTAAAGTGTTATTATTTATTTGACCTGCACTTTGTAAGAAAAAGCCTTGTGTACTGTGATTGTATTATTATTTATTTAATCAGCAACTAAGAGAAAAGAAGATAAAGAGATATATTTTCAGTATAATTTTTAAGGTGTAGTGTCGTTTTTGGAACGGATGCACGCATGGTTATTGTGTGGGTATGACGTATGCTTAACACGGTGCCTTTCTTTCCCGCTCGAGCCAAGCTACCACAGTGTGTCTGGGAGAACACCACCACCCTTCCGGTGTGGGAGTGTGTTTTTCTAACATAATTGGTGTTCAGTGGTGGGATAGAGCTGTGCCTACGTATACTCGACAATAACTGTGGGTAGTCCATAGGCCTACACCTGGAGTTTTCTCAAAGCGGCCTTCCTAATTGTGAGTTTTTGTTTTTCCAAATTTACTCTGGTGGTGGGAGGAGGTATTATCTAAGGTACCCCCCTGCATTGCTTCTGCAAAAACCTGTCTTCTGCTCTGAGCGGGCAAAATGGAGTTTGTGCTAGAAGACCTGGAAACCTATACTGTGGCCCAAGTCAGGGAGTTTTGTCAGCGGGAGGGGGTGTATTGTCCCCCAGGAGCAAAGAAGGGTGCACTCCAAACCAGCTTAAGGGCTTGGGGGGAGGCACGACGAGAAAGCAGGGCTGAGGAGGAGGACAGGGATAGAGAGCCCGACAGTGAGGGAGCTGGTTTGTACCAACCTGAGGTGGGGAACCTGTTAGCGGGGCCCAGGACACTTTCTAGGAAGGGCAGCAGTGCCTCTAGCGGTGGCTTGTCTAAAGTGGAGTTAACAGACCGGAGGGAGAAAAGACAGCTCACATGGCACTTAGCAAGGCTGGAGAAAGAGAAGGAGGAACAGAGGATGGCTCATGAGCTAAGGCTGAAAGAGATAGCTCTTCAGATCCTAAGAGTTAGGGCACACCCTGTTCCTAATGGTGGCAGCGAAGAAAGAGAGTTCACCAGGGAACCCAAACCCTACCTGCCAAAGGACATAGTAGCTAGCTATGGGGCGGGTGACGATATCGCCAAGTGGCTAGCGGCCTATGAGGTCTCGTTAAGGGCCCATGGGGTTCCAGAGAAGTACTGGGGAGGGGGATTGTACAAGTACATGCCTCCAGCTGGTAGGGATGCATTATTGGCCCTAGAGGAGGATGAGCAGACCCACTACCCCACCATGAAAGTGGCGCTCATAAGAAAGTTTGGACTAACACCCGAAAAGTACAGACAGAAGTTCCGGGGTAGTCACAAACTGGGCACACAGAATTGGGTGGACTTCCTGGACTATGCAAAGAAGGCACTAGAGGGTTGGATTCAGGGCAGTGAAGTGAGGAACTACGAGGGGTTGTTTGCTTTAGTACTGAAGGAACACCTGCTCGAAAAATGTTTCCCTGAACTGCGTCAACACCTGGTGGATAGCAAGCTGACCAATCCCCGGAAGCTTGCTGAGGAGGCGGACATTTGGGCTAGTACCCGGGTGTCCACAAGGGGGACTGGAGGGGATACTCAAAAGGCCGGACAGGGCGCCCCCCAGAAGAAAGAGGGAGGGGAAAAGAAAAAGGAGTTCTCCAAAGGCCCCCAAAATAACTTCCAAGGGAAGGGAACAGGATTCACCCCTAGGGCTAACCCACCCAGAAACCCTAATCCTGGCCAGAGTCAGCAGCCAAGGGTTGTCCATTGCTTCGAATGCGGTGGCGTTGGACACTACAAGGGAGATGCGAAGTGCCCGAAACGACCACCCCCTCCCATTGGAGGAAAGACCCCCGGAGTAGCTAGTGCAGTGCTCGGGGAGGAGATGCCTTTAATTAAGGGAAGGGAGTGGGCGGGTGTCACTTTAGTGTCCCTGGGAGAACGGGAGATGGTTCCTAAGATCCAGGTGCCCGCAAATACTGTAAAGTATGGGCAGTGGGTCACCATCAACGGCCAAAGGGGGGAGGCTCTGAGAGACACAGGAGCCAGTATGACTATGGTGCGTAGCCAACTGGTGTCTCCAGAGCAGGTGATTCCCGATGTACTCCACCCTGCCGCGATGGCTGACGGCAGAATGGGCCACTATCCGGTGGCCGAGGTTCCCTTTGAATGGGAAGGGGTTGCAGGTTCACTTCGAGTTGCCGTAAGCCCTGCCGTGCCAGTCGATTGTCTACTGGGGAATGACATGGAGCACAATGCTTGGAAAGAGGTGGAATACCGGACTCACACTGAGATGCTGGGTACACCTGACTGGGCCTGTGTGAGCACAGGGTCCGCGACTACCCGGAGAGGGAGTTCGTTTCGGCTGGAGCCTGGAACAAAGGCCCAGCCAGCTGCCAGTCAAGGGAAGAACCGAGGACAGGAGGAGCCTGCCTCGGCGTCCGCCCCCCGTAGGACGGATAGGCCACCGGAGGTGGTGGACCAGGAGTCTGCGGTGGGGGATGTCACCGAACTGGAGGACCTACCCATCCTGGCCGAGTGGCACGTGGAGGGAGGCCCGTCCAGGGAGGAATTCTGCCAGGGCCAGAAGGAGTGCCCTACCCTTGAGGGACTGAGGCGACAGGCCAAAGCCCAGGCAGCAGGGAACGTTGAAGGGAACTACAGTATTTATTGGGAGGACGGCCTCTTCTACAGTGAACCCAAGGCACCCCTACATGGATCGTCACGAGCCTTGGTAGTCCCTCAACGTTATCGAGCCTTCCTTCTGGAGTTGGCTCACGAGATCCCATTGGCAGGACACCTGGGGCAAGACAAGACCTTCGCCCGTCTTGTCCCACACTTTTATTGGCCTCAAATGAAAGTGTCGTCCGATACCTACTGCCGGACATGTGTGTCTTGCCAAGCCAGTGGGAAAACAGGGGTGAAGCTGAAAGCTCCCCTGGAACCACTTCCTGTCATTAGCACCCCCTTTGAAAGGGTGGGCATCGACATTGGGGGTCCGTTAGATCCACCTACTACAGCTGGTCACAGGTTTATCCTGGTTCTGGTGGATCATGCCACACGGTACCCAGAGGCAATACCTCTGAGGACCATAACAGCACCTGTTGTGGCTAGGGCCCTGATGGGAATCTTTACCCGAGTGGGTTTTCCCAAGGAAGTTGTGTCCGACAGGGGGACCAACTTCATGTCAGCGTACATGCGGGCCATGTGGAAGGAGTGTGGAGTGACCTACCGGTTCACAACTCCTTACCATCCCCAGACCAATGGTCTGGTGGAGAGGTTTAACAAAACCTTGAAAGGCATGATCAGAAGTCTGCCTGAAAGCCTGCGGAGGAAATGGGACGTCCTCCTACCCTGTCTACTCTTTTCTTACAGGGAAGTGCCACAGAAGGGAGTGGGCTTCAGCCCCTTCGAGCTTTTGTATGGGCACCCTGTACGTGGACCTCTCAACCTGGTGAGAGACGAATGGGAAAGAACTCCCAGGAAGCTTCCCCAGGACGTGGTGAGCTACATGCTGGCCTTCCGAAGCCAAATGGCTACGTTGTGGAAGCAAGCTTCTGACAACTTGGAGGCCAGCCAAGCAGTAATGAAGGCGTGGTATGACCACAACGCTCACCCGGTGGAGTTGGAGCCTGGCCAGAAGGTGTGGGTGATCGAACCGGGAGAGCTTAGCGCCCTCCAGGATCGCTGGTCAGGACCCTTTGAGGTATTGGAGAAGAAGGGTAAGGCTACCTACTTGGTGGATCTTAAGACCCCTCGTCAGCCCCTACGGGTGCTGCATGCCAACCGCCTCAAACCCCACCACGAGAGGCCCGAAGTCATTTTGATGATGGTGACTGACGGAGGAGAGGACGTGGAAAGCGAGCCTCTCCCCGATTTGTTTGCGTCTCAAGAGAAGGATGGGTCGGTGGAGGGAGTGATTCTCTCCCCATCTCTAACTCCTGAACAGCAGGAGGACTGCCGCCAGGTCCTGGGGCAGTACTCTTCGTTGTTCTCCCTTGTCCCGGGTAGGACTCACCTGTGCGTCCATGACGTGGACACAGGAGACAGCCCACCTGTGAAGTCCAAGATCTACCGGATGTCAGACAAGGTGAAGGCCAGCATTCATAGTGAAGTCACTAAGATGCTGGAGCTAGGAGTGATCGAACCTTCTAGCAGCCCCTGGTCCAGTCCAGTGGTGTTAGTACCAAAAGCCGCACCACCGGGTGGCCAACCGGAACTGAGGTTCTGTGTGGACTACCGGGGACTGAATTCAGTAACCAAAACTGATGCTCATCCGATCCCTAGGGCGGATGAATTGATTGACCGGCTGGGAGCTGCCCAATATCTAAGTACCTTTGACCTTACTTCTGGGTACTGGCAGATCTCTTTGACTGATGGAGCAAGGGAAAGGTCAGCCTTCTCCACGCCCAATGGCCACTACCAGTTCTGTGTGATGCCCTTTGGGCTCAAGAACGCACCTGCCACGTTTCAGCGCCTGGTAAACCAGATCCTCACCGGAATGGAGAGTTTCTCTGCTGCTTATCTGGATGACATAGCCGTCTTCAGTAACAGCTGGGAGGATCACTTGCGTCACCTGCAAGCTGTTCTCCAGGCCCTGAGACAAGCTGGATTGACGATCAAGGCCAGCAAGTGCCAGATCGGGCAGGGGTCGGTAGTGTACCTTGGACACTTGGTGGGTAGGGGAGCGGTGCAACCCCTCCAGGCGAAGATCGAGGCCATCATGGCCTTGGAACCCCCCAAGACTCAGACTGAGGTCCGAGCTTTTCTGGGCCTCACGGGATACTACCGCCGCTTCGTGAAGGGGTACGGAACCATCGTAGCCCCCCTCACGGAGCTCACGTCCAAGAAACAACCTCGACGGGTAGTCTGGACGGAGGCTTGTCAGCAGGCCTTTGTGAAGCTGAAGAAAGCCATGTGCGAGGCCCCGGTCTTAAGGGCCCCAGACTTTTCCAAGGAGTTCATTGTCCAGACGGATGCATCAGAACATGGCATTGGGGCAGTGTTATCGCAACTCAATGAAGAGGGTCTAGATCAACCCGTGGTCTTCCTGTCCCGGAGACTACTTCCCAGGGAACAGAAGTGGAGTGCAATAGAGCGTGAAGCCTTTGCAGTGGTATGGGCTCTGAAGAAGTTGCGGCCATACCTGTTTGGCTCGCACTTCCTAGTTCAGACCGACCACAGACCCCCTTCGTTGGCTGATGCAGATGAAGGGGGAGAATCCCAAGTTGTTGAGGTGGTCTATCTCCCTACAGGGAATGGACTTTCAGGTGGAACATCGGCCTGGAGTGGACCACGCCAATGCAGACGGTCTCTCAAGGTATTTCCGCCTTAGTGATGAGAACTCCCAAGGGGTTGGGTAGCTCTCCCCACTTTCAGCTGGGGGGGACGCGTGTTAGACCTGTCAGCCCTTTGGGTAGTCCCTCCTCATCATTATTTATTTTGTCCCACTTTTGCCTCAAACCCTGTTAGTATTTTTCCTTTTTGGGAACCACCAGACTTTTTAGTATTGATGCAGATTCAGGGAGCCATTTTATCTACCCCTGGAACTTCTGTCTGAGGGCCTGGAACACAAAATGGTGGCCACCCATTGTCACCTGTGACATCATCAGAACCCACTGGAACCTACTAGAACCTTCTGCAACATTCTGGAACCCTGTGACTGTTGGAGGCGGTTTGGAATGTTGGGAAGCCAGCTCAGAGTTGGCAGTTGGAGTTGGCAGTTGGCACCTGACTGGTGAAGAGAGAGCAGCAGACACCTGAAGGAGGAAGGAGTGAGGCAGCAGGGGTGGAAACTTGTGCCTGGAGTGGGGTCCATAAACCCACCCTTGATACTAGTCCCTACTGACTGAGCCCAGCCTGGAGCCCTGTGTGGGAGAAAGCAAGAAAAACCATCTTAAGGACCTGGACAGCAGGAACAGGCCTTAAAAGTAAAGAACAGCAAATACCTGACCTGGTTACTGGTAACTACCTGAAGTCCGACGTCGAGAAGCCTAGAGACCTGGAGCCCGAGGTGGACAAGCGGCGCTGACTGGAAAGCAGACGTCGTACCCGGAGCCGCCAGAGGTCGAGAGAGTGCGCCGACGGAGGTCGTGGAGAGTACCAGAGGTCGAGGAGGAAGTCACCCGAGGTCGAGTGAGCGGCGTCGACGGGGGAGTGAAGTCCGCCCTCCGGAGTCGCCGGAGACTGAGGTGAAGCGTGCCGGAGGTCGGGAGTGGAGATCGCACTCTGGAGTCGCCGGAACCTGAAGAGAATCGTGCCGGAGGTCGGGAGTGGATGTCGCACTCCGGAGTCGCCGGAACCTGAGGAAAGGAGCACCGGAGGTCGGGAGTGGAGATCGCACTCCGGAGCCATCGGAAGTCGACATCGAGCCAAGACTGCCCGACGTCATCGAACCGGAGGTCGACATCGAGCCGAGGCCGCCGACATCGAACCGGAACCGCCTATCGACGTCGTCAAGAACTGACATAGCGCCGAGGCCGCCGACATCGAACCGGAACCGCCTCACGGCGTCGACAAGACTCCAGCGGCGTCGGAGCTTCATAAAAAGGGCAGTAAGTGGAATAGAGGGCGCCTAAGGCCCTGTGGAGCCCTGAGAGACTATCCTAGGGGCTAGAGAGGTGCTGGAACCAGCTTGATTGTGCCAGGGGTGAGCTGAGACTAATACAGAGGGGTTGTGTAGTGTGGGAGAGCCAGATCTCTAGATTCCCCCTTGATCTACCTCAGTTTAGGCCTCAGCCTTGTCCAAGCCAGGGAGTATACCCCTCAGGCCATCCATCTAACCACAAGCTGTGACTGGGCCAAATCAGCCCATAGTATTTTAAATGTGATCTGATTTTACAAATGTCATTGTTGGCTGATATTATTTATTGAGGGTACTGTATTTATTGTATTTATCTAAGTTATTCCTGTGATGTATTTATTGTCCTGAGCTAACTTATTCCTGCACAGTATTTATTGCCTCACAGTATTTATTTGACCTGATCCTATTTATTACACCTGTAAAGTGTTATTATTTATTTGACCTGCACTTTGTAAGAAAAAGCCTTGTGTACTGTGATTGTATTATTATTTATTTAATCAGCAACTAAGAGAAAAGAAGATAAAGAGATATATTTTCAGTATAATTTTTAAGGTGTAGTGTCGTTTTTGGAACGGATGCACGCATGGTTATTGTGTGGGTATGACGTATGCTTAACACGGTGCCTTCCCTGACCACTCGAGCCAAGCTACCACAGTGTATGTCCGGGAAGACCCCATTACCACCACCCTTCCGGTGTGGGAGTGGGGTTTTTCTAACACACGGTCTTTTCCGTGGACGACCCACCTTCCTGGGGGGACCCTCAGATGCAGGCCTTGACGATGTCTGTGATGCTCCGTCGGACGAATCCTCCTCCTCCTCCCTGTGGCTGGTGGTGGTCTTCGCCTGGTGGCACAGGGAGGGTTGCCCATGTTGTCGGCGATCCGACGGCGTGAACGGCTCACGTCAGTTTGCACCGCCAGGAGCTCAGCCAGTCTTGCCTCCATCCGTCCTGGGTGTTGTTGTTGACTGGCATGTTGCTCGGCCTGCAGGTTCTTCATCTCGTCGAGGGTCCCCTTCATCTCTGTGAGGCTCGACACTACCTGGCTGATGCCCCTGGTGTCACACCGGTATGTGTCCAGGATGTGGCGTATGTGTGACATACCGGTTCCCTCAGCTGCCTGGTCAGGTTCTCGCCTCCGCCTGCCTCCACTCCCACCACCCCTGCCCACACGAGCCTAGCCTGCCGTTGTGAGCACATCGGGTCTACGGGACCCCTGAGGGATGGCATTAGCGGGGTTGTCTCCTCCCGGGTGCCCGGAGAACCTTGTCCCTCCTGGTCAGACTGGCTCTGTTGTTCAGTGCAAGCAGGGCTCCTGGGTGTCTCCTGGGATGTGGCAGGAATGGGGGTGGGGGTTGGCACAGATGTACCTGATGCAGGTGCTGCAGGGGCTTGGGCACCAGAGGGGCCAGGTTGGTCGGGGTCATCCACGGAGTGGTGAGAGTCGTCGCTGCCGGTGGGATCATCTTCACACTGAGCCTGGGACTGTGATTGGGGGGAGGTCGATGACGTTGCCCTGTGTGTGAGAGAAAGACCATGTTAATGCTGTTTCATGCCACATCCATGTTTCATACATATTCAAGTTGTCACAGTTCCTCCAGGTAGTTGGATGTGCCTAGCATTCCTCTCAATGTACACTTGGGGATGGGTATGTTGCGGGGGACAGATTGATATGTTCTCCTGAGTGTTTGACCAGTAGCATTTTGGCTAGGATGCTTATTTGGCTATGGATTGGTCTTATTGTGTCACATGTCCATTGTGAGAGTGGGTAAATCTGTTGCCTGCCCCGGGGGTGTGTGCTTGTGTGAGGGGGGGTGACCAGGCCTGCTGTTGGGTGTAGTGTGATCTGTCATTGGGTCTCCCAGGTGACGTGTCGGTCCCCTCATGGTGCATGCTGGTATGACAGTGAGTGTGAGTTCCTGTGCTAGATATCTGAGCTTGTAGAGTTGGTGTTTGAGTGTACAGTGGTCACAGGAGGGCCTTGTGCTGCATACAGCAGGGCCAAGTGTCAGCTACCTTGTCAGTACTTTGCCAGTCCCTGTGCATGGTGCATGGGTATGTACATAGGCCATATGGGCTGAGGGCATTGGTGTCTGCTTCTGAGTTGCACAATGTGTTGTGTGAGCCCCACCCTCCCAGCATCCCGGACATCCAGTCTTGGCTTTGTGGTTGGTGTGGCCTGGGACATGGCATTGTCTTTATTTGTGAATGGGGCATGGAGACGTTAGTGGCATGAGTGTGGTTTTTGAGTGTGGTTGTGTGCGGTGAGGGCTTGGGGGAAGTTGCGTGCATGTGGTGTATTTGTGGTGTGGATGCCATTCCCCCCATGTTACGTGAGTTGTTTGTGTACTCACCAGGCTCTGCGACTCCTTCGACTCCGTGTACTCCCACCGGCGGAAGCATGGCCATCACCTTCTCCTCCCAGGGATGGTAATGTACGGGTCTGCGGGGAAGCCCACCTCCAGTGATGTTACTCTGGGCGTATTCCTCGTTCATTTTCCTCTTGACTGCCCTGCGCAGATCGTACCACCTGGCTTGGCATTCATGCCTGGTCCTTCGGATGGGCGCAACAGCATTCACCTTATCGACGATCCTCTGCCACAGGCTTGTTTTTTGGGCTATACTGGTCTGTCTGACCAATGTTCAAAACAGCTGTGGCTCGACTCTGATGACTTTGTTGACAAGGAGGTCCAGCTCCGCCCTTGTGAACTTTGGATTCTTGTCTGTGGGCATGGTGTGGGGTGTGGGTGTGGATGGTTGTGGGTGTGTGGGTGTGAATGTGACGGTGTGTGTGTGAATGTGAAGAGGAGGTGTTTGTGAAGGAGGTTGTGTGAAGGTGTGTAAGTTAAGATGTAGTTAAGGTGTAAGTAAGGTGCAGTTGTTTGTCTGTGGGGTCTGGCAGCAGTGGGTCTGTTGCAAAGGCTCATGGGTTGTGTGTGTGGGCCCTTTTTATTGGTCCATTTGTGAGTGTGTCTGGGTTTGAATTTGTGGTGGGTGTGTTATAAGAGGTGGTTGTGATTTAGGGCCTCTGTTTGCCTGTTAGGATGTGCCAGGTCAGTCATTGACATGTATTTTGTCATGTAGACGTGTTTTGTGGTGTTGTGCAAGTCGAATTGACCCTCCTTGTCCTGGTTCTGTACGAGTCTTTTTCGCGTAGGTAAGGTCCGTACATACGCAATGCTGGGTGAGGGTGCTGGGGTACGGTGTTGGGGTATGGTGCGTACAGGTACGGGGCTGGGGTACGAGCCTGGGGTGCGGCGCGTACAGGTGGGGGGCTGGGGCACGGTCTTGGGGTACGGTGCATACAGGTGCGGGGCTGTTCTACGGTGTTGGGGTACGGTACGGTGCGTACAGGTACGAGGCTGGGGTACAGGCCTGGGGTGCGGCGCGTACATGTGGGGGGCTGGAGTACGGTGTTGGGGTACGGTGCGTACAGGTACGGGGCTGGGGTACGGTGTTGGGGTACGGTGCGTACAGGTGCGAGGCTGGGGTACGGTGTTGATGTACGGTTCGTACAGGTACGGGGCTGGGGTACGGGCCTGGGGTGCGGCGCGTATATGTGGGGGGCTGGAGTACGGTGTTGGGGTACGGTGCGTACAGGTACGGGGCTGGGGTACGGTGTTGGGGTACGGTGCGTACAGGTGCGAGGCTGGGGTACGGTGTTGGTGTACGGTTCGTACAGGTACGGGGCTGGGGTACGGGCCTGGGGTGCTGCGCGTACAGGTGGGGGGCTGGGAGACGGGCCTGGGGTACGGTGCGTACAGGTGCGGGGCTGGGCTACGGTGTTGGGGTACGGTGCGTACAGGTACGGGGCTGGGGTACAGGCCTGGGGTGCGGCACGTACAGGTGGGGGGTTGGGGTACGGTCCTGGGGTACGGTGCGTACAGGTACGGGGCTGGGAGACGGGCCTGGGGTGTGGCGCGTACAGGTGCGGGGCTGGGGTACGGGCCTGGGCTACGGTGCGTACAGGTACGGGGCTGGGAGACGGGCCTGGGGTGTGGCGCGTACAGGTGCGGGGCTGGGGTACGGGCCTGGGCTACGGTGCGTACAGGTACGGGGCTGGGGTACGCGCCTGGGGTGCGGCGCGTACATGTGGGGGGCTGGGGTACGGGCCTGGGGTACGGTGCATACAGGTGCGGGGCTGGGAGACAGCCCTGGGGTGTGGCGCGTACAGGTGCGGGGCTTGGGTACGGTCCTGGGGTACGGTGCGGAGGGGGGGTACGGTGCTGACATACGGGGGTACGGTGCTGACATATGCGGGGGGAGGGGGGGCTGTACGACTTGTATCCAGGCACAAGTTTACCCGTGTACATGTGTGCTACAGCGTTCACTCCGTACGGGGCCTTTTACATGCGGTTGTATATTCGGATGGGCGGTACGGATCGTACTTGCGCGCTCGGACTTATGTTTTACGATTTGCACGTAAAAATGTCCGGCTCCCTCTCGTACACTTTTCCCGACGCTATTCGGACGTAAAAATTTCCGTATCCCTCTCGTACCCTTTTCCCGACGCAATTCGTATGTATTTCTCACGTACGAATCGTACTTCTCAGTTTGTACGGTACTTGTACGATTCGTACGTGAAAATATACGGATACGAGTCGTGCGCAAATTTTTTTTGCCGGATCGGAATCGGCACCTACATTTTAATACATTTTTAAAGATATATAAGTTACAAAATGATATTTTTATAACAATATTTGTTTCACTATTTTCCCATTTACCTAAAAAGTATAGGAAAATTATATTTTTGTGATAGATATTTTTGACTCAATATTTATGTCCCACGATATTTGTGGTTTGATATTCTGTCAGTGAACCAGAAAGAACACTGGTACTGGGAACCTGGTTAGCAAGGACCCAGTACTCAGTCGAAGTTACATCAAAAGCCAGGTAAAAAGTGTGTGGGGTTACTACAACAAGAACCCAGATTCCCCACAGTGCTATTTTGTTTATTTAGTAGTAGGGCATATACAAAAGAGATAGTTGTGTTTTGATATCCACCACGTAAGGTGTATATCTGAGTGAATGGTTTGGCCCTAATTTTTAAGGTCCCATCCATCATCCAGGTTTGACAATGGCTTAGTTTCAGTAAATTATCTGCTGAAAATATAAGAATTTGTCTATTATTACTTAGGTTGTCATATAATAGGAAGACTTACTCATTATGTTTTTTTATCGCTTTTGGGCTGAGTTTCTTTTCATAATATTGTATATATACTGACTTTTTTGATGACTTTTTTCTGGTTTGTCATTAGTGTTGTTTCTTGGCACTTTAGCACTTTTCAAAATTATAGTATTTTCTTTTAGTAAGTACACGTAATGAGATAGAAGTTGAAGAGTGTTTTGGTAATTAGTTGCTATTTAACAATTTTAATTTGAAATATAAGTAAGTTGTAGTTTAAATATAAGTTCCACTTACTTTGCAAGATAGTTGTTGAGATGAATATATTTCTTTTTTAAGAGTCTGGTAAGAAAATGTCGCAGCGTTCCTCATTTTGCAGCTTTTGTTCCTTTTGAAGTATTCAGCTGATAAAATCTGTGTGCCTTTTATATTATTGATTTAATTGTTTGTGTGATTTTATTGGTTGAGTTTGTTTATAGTTTTATTTTATTGCTTAATTTAGTTTTAGTTTGATTTATTTTTTAACAGTTTTGTCCTTTTATTATAAATGCAAAGTTATTTTACTACTTCGGTATTTAATATGTAGGTCGATAGTTTTGAGTGTTATTTTATATATTATTATGTATATTTATTAGTATTGAGATTTCTGTATACATGTTTGGAGTTTATGTAATTTATTTTTCTTATAATGTTATGTATTCAGTTATATATTTTAGTGGGGTGAATTATAATTATTTTGCTGGTGCAATTTATTTTTTTAATTCAAACGTGTATATATTGTTAATTTTTTTTAATTGTTTAATGTAAAAAGTAGTTGTTTTATGTTTACTGATGATAATGTAATTATGTTGCTGATATTATTGTAGTCGATATTGTGTGAGGCAAACTTTTTGATATATACTTTTATTTAAAGGTAACAATATTTTTTTCTGATATTTGTGTTTTCGTTATAAGTAAAAACTGAATATTTTTAACATCATTTGTGTTTTCAATATTTAGGGTTTTATTAGTTAAGTATAGGAAGGCAATATTGTAGTTAACTATATTTCTTTTCTTTTGCAAAAGTTTTGTGTTTCAATATTGTGTGTATCAATATTCAGTGATCCCCTTAAGAGCTGTCTCCAATGTCCTGGTTCCTTGGCTAGTGTCAAAGTTTACTCCTCCTATCAAATCTTGAAACCTGGGACTTAGAATCTTTTTGCCAACTTTTTGCTCTGAGAACCGATGGCGGACCATGACCAACCTGCTAAGCCAATCCGACAAAAGTACACTGCAAATGGCGCAAAGATCCCTGTAGGTCCCACTATGTTCTTCTCCACAGCAGCAAAGCCATGGAACCCACAGAGAAGGTATTCAGTCTTGTGGCGCCCTGTTCGGCTACAGTCTGCAACCTTGCCCCTCTGAAAAAATCCGAGATCCAAAAATGTGACTTAGGGCCTGATTTTGGGTTTGGTTGTCCATCGGACTGCTGAACCCTTGGTGGAGGTGCGGTGGAGGTCGTGAGACCGCCTTACCACTGGTCCGACCTTGTAATACCATTTTGGGACAGCTGCAACTGCCAGGGTATCGCGTTCCCTGGCTGTGGCACAGCTGTCTGGGGCAGCAATATGCTTGGTGGTGCCGCTGCGGCATGGCCAAACATATTCTGAGTTTCCCCACTGTCAGCCTTTTCATGGCGGTAATCCTGCCATGAAAAGACTGGTGGTGGGAAAACAAAAGGGGGCCTACAAGACCACCTGTTGCCCTGTACACTAGGATGCATGCAGGGGGGCACATGGAGTGCCCCCTGTGTGCCTGCAAGCCCAGTTCCTGCATGACATGGACTAAACAGTCAATGCCGCCCAGGAACTTGTTTGGTATTCCTGTTGTGGTGCCTTTTTCAAACTCACCTCCGAGGGAACGCCAAAGGACCGCCCATCAGACCAGGAGAAGACTGATAATATGGCGGGTGGCCAGTGATTAACTTTGGTGGTCGGGGAGTGGGGAGGTTTAGTTTAGTTTAGTTTAGTTTATAATTTATAAAGTGCCGGAATCACCCCCCAAGGGGTATCTACGCGCTAATGAACTGCTTCCGGAGGCCAGAGAAAGGAATAAATTAAAACAATACTGTCTTGAGGAGCCTACGGAACTGCAGATGGTCAGAGCACTCCAGCAGATAGATAGGAAGTTGATTCCAAAAGGTAGAGGCTAAATGGAAGAAGGCTTTATCACCCAGCCAATCTTTTCTAAAGCGTGAAACCACAAGTAAAGATTTGGTCCCCGAACATAACGCACTAGGTGGCTGTACATTTTTCTGTCAGATAGCTGGGGCCTTTGCCGTTTAAGAATTCGTGCACAATGCAACAGATCTTAAAGTGGGTCCACTTCAGTACTGGGAGCCAATGCAATCTCTGCAAGAGGGGGAGGGAGGGGGTGAGAGGGGGAGCATTGGAGATCAGTTGGGCTGCAACATTTTGGACCACTTGCAATCTGTTCAATGATGCTTTATTAGCTGATATCAGCAGCGCATTGTGATAATCCAGTCGGCTTAATACTAGTGTCTGGATAAAGGTTTTCCGAGTGGCCAGAGGGAGAAAGGCAAATACCCTTTGCAGAAGACCAAGAACATGAAAACAAGCACCAATGGTGAATGAAGCCTGTTCCTTTAATGTTAATTTCTGGTCCAGGCGGACGCCTAGATTTTTGAACAAGGTCTTGGGGACCGGTGCGGATCCCAGCCCTGCTGGCCACCAACTCAAGGACCATCTTGTAGGCGCATAACCGAACAGCATTATTTCTGTTTTTCCTGCACTGAGCTGGAGAAAATTCTGCCTCATCCAGCTAGCAATGGTCTTCATACCTTCTGAGAGGATAGACTGAGCATTGGGGTTGTTTTTATCAAAGGAGAGAGGAGCTGAGTATCATCTGCATAGGAAATAGGCATAACAAACTAAGTTCCTGAGTAATCCTGCCAAAGGAGTAACATAGCTGTTAAATAAGGTGGGACTGAGACAGAATCCCTGAAGTACTCCTTTAGTCAGCTCCACGGTCTCAGAGCGGAAGGGGCCCAGATTAATAGTCTGAGTTCTGTGTGACAGGAAACTCAGCGTCCATTGTAAGGCTGTCCCTTGAACACAAATTTCACTGAGTCTCCTGAGTAGGATTTGATGTGAAACAGTGTCAAACACCGTCGACAGATCAAGCAGCACAAGTAGTACTGCCTGTCTGTTGTCCAAAGACTGTCTGATGTTATCAGTGACAGCAACCAGAGCTGACTCAGTACTATGCCTGGGTCTAAAACCTGACTGTGATAGATCAAGACAACTGGAGGCTTTGACAAAGTCCGAGAGATATTTGTTATCGTGTTTTCGAGAATCTTGCTCAGGAGAGGTAACAATGAGATAGGTCGAAAGTTGGAGAGGTCATCCATAGGGGCCCTAAGGTTCTTACGTATAGGGATTATTTGTGCTGGCTTTCATTCTGAGTGAACTTGTCCTCTATTCAACAAAAGATGAAGAATGGAACAGATAGGAGTAGCAAGCTGTTTGGACAGCCGGGTTAATATCAAGAGGTGAGCCCGATTTTACAGTGTTGAGTAAAGACTCTACTGCATCGGGCGTAAGCAAGGGGAAATATTCAAGCTTCTGCACATTAGGCAGGACTGGTAAGTAATCAGCAGAAGTATCATGTAGGCAGCTTCCATCTAAAATAATGTTGTCATATATAAGATCAATTTTCTTAGTAAAGCACATAGCTATTTTATCGCATAGAGCTTGCCAGGGTGCTGGCTCATTATTACAGGATTCTGGGTGGGTAAAAGTTTTAAGTATCTGGTAAAGAGTTTTGGGGGCATTCCCAGCCTGCTCTAGATGCAGTGCAATGTGGGCTTTACGAGCCTTTTTTATATTTTTATGATATTTCGACAATGCCGTTTTATAATGTGCTTTGTCTAGAGCATTAGGTAAGAGAAGCCAGCGGCGCTCCAGTTTTTTAGTAAGACTCTTTTCTGTCTTCAAACTGGGGGAAAACCAAGCTGACTGAGTGCGCCTGCCTGAACCAGTGCATTGCTTTAAAGGGGCCAGATGATCAATGGCCGAAGTTACAGTGGAATTATATTGGGCTAAGCCAGCCTCTATATTCTCTGTGTCGAGGTTCCAAGAAGTAGGAATTAGATCCTAAAAGCAATCAGGAGTAATTTATACCACTGTCTACGCCAGCTTGAAGAAGTTGAGGCCTGTGCATCATATAACCTGGGGCCCCTAAGTCTGAACTCAATCAATGAGTGGTCGGTCCATGTGAGAGGATTGGTGGCTCCGCACAGCATGTTGGAAGACTTGGTGAAAATAAGATCTAACGTATGTCCCGCTAAATGGGTGGGGCCTTCGTTGATCTTATTTAGATCTAACATAAGTAGGTCTGTTAGGAGCGACAGGGCATCCAAATTCAAGGTGTCTTCACTGTGAACATTAAAGTCACCTAGCAGAAGGAAGTTTTTTGTAGAAATAACATGTGAAAAAATTAGCTCCAGTAATTGAGGTGAAAACTCCCTGAAGGGGCCAGGAGGCCTGTAAACCAGGGCGTCTTTCCAGCTATATCGCGAATGCAAGTCAATTCTAAAAACTAGAACTTCCATACTGTCATTACTAAATTGCTCCAATATTTTTATTTTAATAAAATCCTTATGAATTATTGCTATACAACCCCCCCCCCCACCACCTTAATTGGCCTATCAAGCCTTAATATACAATATCCCTCTGGTAGTGGTATTGCTATGGCGGGGGTGGAACTCGGTTTTAGCCACGTTTCAGTTAGTAAACCAATATCAGGGAGTTTAGAGGATAAAAGGTCCCAAATTTCGACTGCATGTTTGGGCAATGATCTCAAAGAACTGAGCAGGTAGTTCCAGTTTTAATTCTGAGAGAAAGATTCTGTCGCTACTTGATAGCTAGGCATTCTTTGGTTGTTGTCAAGTATAACATTATGAGAAAGCGGCTGTGTTGATTGCAAACTCTGAAATCTGCAAGCATGACATGCAAAAGGCCCCTCCAGTATCGCGGGAGTACAGGGAGTGGCCTTTGCCAAGTAAAGGCATTTGTTAAAGCCACTTAGTCTAATCTCCCGAAGTTTCTGATTTGTGTAGGTACAAATAACCTTAGGGCAAGTACCTGACTCTGACCTGAAACAAGCAGGGGTTCTGGCTTCTAGCGATGGCCTGACGTGGACAGGCGCCGACGAGCTTGCCTTAGGTGCGCCTTCGGCGCACCAGCGGTACACCCGTTGCATGCGTTGTGCCTGGCATGCCAGATAAATAGGGGAGGTCAGCTGCTAGAACGCTGACCTCCGTACCGTTCCCCCGGAAGTGCAAAAGTGCCACTCCAACCTTCACGTGGTCTCCTTCCACTCAAAGGGGTAAACCTGTGCTGGACCGAGGAGAGATGCGGAAGGCGGCAAAGAGTACGATCGTAGTTTGACAAGGTAATACAAGTACAAAACGTTTAAAAAACAGAAATTTAAAATGCCTAAACTCTAAGTATGCCCGTTCGTTAGAATATTTTGTTGCTGGGAGAAAACAGTAAGGCTTAGAGACATTCGGATTGAAAGACCTGCCTAGCTACCTGTTTAGTGCACTAGATAATCAGTGTTGGCACTTAACACTTTTTGGTGCTGTTGTCACATTTAAACTTACAAAATTAATACATTTGACTCTACTTATTGGATTTTTGTCATTTTCATGTCATTTTATTTAAACCGATTTGGGGTGTTTTGACTTTATCACTGTTTGAGTAGTATATAAATACTTGACAAATTGCTTCTAAAGGAAGCCTGTCTGCTGCGTGCCATAGCTACCAGGGGGTTGAGCTCAGATTAAGGGATGTTAGTGGTTCACCATAACAAGGATTACAGTAAATATTTAAAGATGGGTATTTACCCCCTCACCTAATATCTGCAATTTCATACAGTAACGTATTCTTTCACTCAAAACATATCTGTGTGTTGAGGAGAACCACGAGCGACCAAGCAAAAAGAACAAGCAAAGATTGAAAAACAATAGTGTCTTTAATGCCTTCCTAAAAGAAAGATTATCTTGAGGGATCATATTTTTATCGTAAGTCCATTCCATTGTAGACATACCAAATATCTGACAGGGTGGCCACCAGCAGAGGACAATTTAACCTTAGGAGCTGGGGATTGATAGAAGGTACAATCACTTGAAAGACCAACACTGGGCAGTCATCAGAAGATCTGGATTAAGTGCTGATAAGTAGCTCTGTCACCTCCCACAAAGATGTTAATAAAGGAACTCCAGCAACTTGACACTGGCTGACACACCTTGTACACAAATGGGGTGGTAGGTGGACTCATAGAAGTCTGAGCATTTTCAATGCCTTAGTAGATAGATTTAATCATTGAGTTAAATGGGCCTAATCATATATAAACTGATGTGAGGAGATACTAGATGAAGAAATATGTACCCTACATTGTTAAATTTTGACATTAATATTGGGCTTCCTATAATACATATTTAGACCTTATAACTAAGGGGCCAATTCTGATGTCGGACGGACCGGAGTCCGTCTGACATCAGTTGGGAGCTGGAACCGAACAACCGCCTGTCGTCGGTTCCAGCCCAGGAAGTAGGATGCGGCCCAACCCTGTTCAGTCGCAATATTATATTTTCCAATGGGAGTCTGTTTCATTAGAAGTGGGTCTTCACAAAAGTCAAAATTTGAAGAACCGCTGGTCAATACCATAACACCTCTGGAGATGCCTATACTATATTACCTCTTGTCCTGTGCTGCCTACCACATGCCAGACCAATACCCTAGTATTTTTACCGCTATGCCCTAGTGCCATTATCCCTGCCTATACCCTAGAACCTCTACCTCTCTTGCCTTATATCTCTGCATAAACTGTAATACCTTGTTCCCTACCTATAACTTAGAACCTCCACCCATACACTTGTAGTTCTGGCCTACCTATATTCTTTGTAGGAAAACGTCCATTACAATGCATTCTAACGTTATATATTCAGTCAGTGTACCACTGAGCACAAAATTGTGGATGGCTTCTTTTCTAGCTTTTTTGGGGGTAAACGCCAATTTAAATGAAAATAAGTTTTGGAAACGATTATTTCGCATGATTCACAACCTGACAGAATGTATATTTATTTTGTCTTGTGTAAAAATGTTCATTTATACGTTTCTTCTCGGACTGTCAGCCATTTTGAGTAGATGGTGGGTATGGGGCTGTAATAAAAATTGTCGAAGGACTGCTGTTTTATATGCTTTAGAACTGCCGTTATATGTGCTTCAAGTTGATTCTATGTATAATCTCTTTTTGCCTCTGACAATAGGGTGTATTTTATAAAAAATGCTGTAAATATATGAGTTAATTTTGCAGTTTTTCAAACATATTTGTAGAATTTAATTTTAATGCACAGGTATTTTAAGGGTTAGGTAGTATCAAAATTCCAGACTATTAAACTTGATATATTGGTATTAATACTCTCCCCCACCCAATACCCCTATTTCCCTTGCATCCCGTACCAGGGGATGGATGCAAAATGTATACTTTCTAAAATGTTGGTAATAAACAATGAAAACATATTATGCGTTGTAATAGTATGCGTTGTATTAGTATGCATTGTAATGGAATGCGTTGTAATGGTAGTTTTCATATGTCTCAATGAACATTCCTTGCAATGGCTTACGTTGTAAAAACATGCATTGTAATGGTATGTGCATTGTAAAAACTGTGATGTAAAAGTATGCGTTAGTAATGGTTTGCGTTGTAACGTCATATATTCTTCTTTGTATCCTAGTATCACTATTGATACTGTAGTACCTTTATGCTGCTGAGACCCTAGTACCACTACCTGCTACATGTTAGGATAATCCTAGTACCTTTTACCATACCTTGAACCTATTATCCCCACTACTGACCACATCCTAGTATTTTTACCCTTTTGTTTAGTTTCTAGGAGTCCCCCAGAACTTGCACGTTTTGGATGACCTAAACTGAGGGCTTGGGTTTCCAACCGCTTCCGGACACCCCCACAGGATATGTCAGCCATTAGAGCAGCTAGCTCTAAAGTGCCACTACCGTTCTCCTGTATTCTACAGTGGCATAGGTATTTTCTGGCAACCCCTGAACATGACAACCCTGATTCCGCATGGATCGTGGCAATTAGGACGTTTCAATAAGTATTTATTGGTCCAGCGACAGTCTTGTGTGAAACATATGTGCTGCGACAATCAGGAGGCAGAAGCATATGAAAGAGATTGCTAGTACCAATATACTGAATAGTAGATACATTTCTGCCATAGTGCTAATATGAACAGAAAGAGTTCATATAAAAACAGTAGCACTTGCATATTCCTAAAATGTGCGCCCTAAGTAATTTACTAAAATGTACCTAGCCTATCCTAGAGGTGTAGGTGTATATGTGTATAGATATGTGTATTTGTAGCCAAGAAACCCCTAGGGATGAACCAGCCCCCTCACCTGATGGTTTAGAATGAAGGACCCCGTCTCTGTGTTGAGGATGACAACCTGCAAGGAATGTCAGACCGCTGTGTGTCAAAGATTCCGCATGCAGGACCCCAGTGTCAGCCTGGAAGAAATTCTCCTCTAATTTATGTGGGGGGGGGGGGAAGTTGGCCTGGTATATGCTGTCCACTAGTTATAGTGGGCACCTTGCACCAATCCAAACAACCCTGTATTGATGATAGGTTAAAGACAACCTTATTTGAAAGCTATCCTAGTGGTAGCTATGGAGAGCAGCCTTCAGGCAAAGTCTTGAAGGAATGTAAAGCAGCTTGTTTTACCAGTATATAATCTCTTGAATGACTAAATGAAAGGAGAACCAGGTACATGTATAAAATATATGTATTTATTACTAAATACACCCTACTAGTCTCTTTATGGGGCTAGAGGTCAAAGCACATATGTTACACTTAATATAGCACAGTAAATTAGCACAATATACGATAGGCCCTAGGGGCGAACCAAACCATATATTAGGAAAGAGGTATAAGAACCATGACTTGACTAGATACAAGGCCTAGAGCCTGTATAATCGCTGGGACCCCAAGGAACCACCCAAGGTAGTGACACAGGGGACACACGGGGGACCTGTGCAGTGTGAGAACATAGCCGCGAGCTCCGTTAGCTTCTATGGGGAAAGTCGCGGTTAGAATTTTAAAGTTTAAGGACACTTAGAGGTGGACTAGGAACAAACCCTTTTGGACTTAGATGGTTATAGGGCCAACACCCACGGGAGCACCAGAGTACTCGTGTTACCTAACCCAGGGAAGCCAGGTGCATAGGTGTCATATGGTGTCGGGTTACGTCGTCGTTTTCAATGGCGAGTTGCTGCAAAGTGCTGCTGCCGGGAAGAGGAGAAGTTTCCGAAGAGATCCAAGCCTGGATCGAAGATGTGAAGAACCTGAAAGCAGAGGGGGCAGAGTCTGGGTCACTTGCCAGTGACCCGGGGCACGATAGACGAATGCCCACCGATGTCGGGTGCTTCAGGTGCGAGGAGGGGACACTTGACTCCTCAGCCACGAGGACCAGGATGACAACCAGGAGCTGGATTCGAGCTGTTTCATGAAGGATGTTGAGTGCTGCAGTGTCGGTGCCCAGATTGGACACAACAAGCCTTGGTAACAGCAACCCAAGCAGGAAGAGGTAAGATACTTCGGTGTGGACCAGCAAGGTCCAGGGGACTCCCCAAGCGATGGAGAGTCAGGGCACATCTGGAGCAACCAGGAAAGCCCAATTAAAGTTAGAGTTGCCTTCACAGGGACCCACCAGTCAACGGACCAGGGATCGCAAAGGTACCTTGTGCAAAAACACTAAAGGCTGTCTCACGTAACACTCATGGAGTGTAGGCCAGCAATCTTCTGTGGAAAAGGTGCTCGGGGTCTGGGCTATAAGTAACCCAATGCACACTCTCAAGGGATGTCGAGAAGCTAATGCACTTGCAAATGTGCAAGGTGTCCAGGGGTTCCGGTTCCACGGTACCCACGAGGGCTACGGGTCTCAGCTTTGCAGGGAACTCGTGTCAGCCTCTGGGAAGTCTGGAAACCCACCTCTTGTGTTGCAAATACTTTTGAGTCCGGCAGGAGCTTCGGAGATGCAAACTGGTCAGATACGTCTTTGGTGCCTGCCTTGCAGGGGAGTAACCCTGATTGGAAAGAAGGAGACCCCTATATAACTAATAAACCTGCTATACGTAGGGAGAAAAAACACATTAGGTAAGATACTATAGCAAGTAAATTAACATATGACACAACGTATTCTAGGTGTAAACCATAAATGTAAACCACTAATAATAATCTTATAGATAAAACATTCATACACAAATATGATTATAAAAATATAAATTTTTTATTTCTTATGTATATCTCATTTGATATTTTTTATCTTTGTTTAGTATCATTCATGTCAACTTAATATATGATAACATTTACAAATCAGTGAACAGAATTAGAAATGCGGTAAAATAATTCTTCATGAAAAGCAATACATTTATATACTCAGAGCAAATGACAAAAACAATTTATAAATATATAGTTGATGGAAGCAATGCGGTAGATGTAAGCTACGCGCGTTTCGGCATTACTGCCTTCATCAGGAGTCCGTCTATTGCACTGAAATTAATCTGAATGGATATAAAGAATCTCAAAACGTGGCATCCTTTGATGGACTGAGGACCAATTGCAAACTGGGCAAAAATTGCTGAGCAAATGGAAGTTGCAGAGTTTTTATTTAGATGTTAAGAGGATGAATAATTATGATGAACCAATATTGATGTATTTGACCGAACAGAAAATCACAAATAGATGTCAATATCGTTATAGACAGGCATTAAAGGCTGGCAGTTGCGGTTCTTCAGACAGAAATGAACGGGGGAAAAAAAAGAAAGAAGAAGAAGAAGGCTAATATGATGATCTTGAAGATGAAAAAAAAGTTTAAGTATTCCCAATGATACCTTATTCTGTCTTGATAGCTCTTACAGATCACTCCAACTGATTAACAATAGTTCGAGATGCACTTCAAAAGACGCTGTGCAGGGGAGTAACTCCTTTACTCCACGATAGATTCTTCAGTCATCTAGTCGTATAGATTGTCGAAATTCCAGGAATTCTGTATCAGAGTTTTGTCCAGGTGTAATCTAAAGTCCTGTAGCCAGGGGATCCTTTCTTATACCCAAGGAAGGGGTTGGACATACTCTGGGGACCCACCTATGGGAGGGTCAGGAAAGAGGGGTGGCTACACCCATTTCCTTTGTCCAGTTTTGTGCAAGAGCAGGGGCTGGTAGCCCCTGCAACCAGTTTGAGCTGGACTATGCACAGGGACACCAAATGTGCCCCCAGTGCAGACTTCAAAGCACTCTTGGAGTGCACCCACCCAGCCCCAATCCACTGAAGCCTGTCTGGGAGGTGATAACACCTCCCTGTGATAGGGAACTTAATGTCCAGGCCTCCCCTGCTGGAGTTTCAGTCAGCAGCAGGAGGCCAGACCTGTGTCTGTGGCTGGCAGCATCCATTTTGTGATGCCAGGGCTCTGTTAGCTGGTACCGGGTATACCGGTGCTGTCATGTCTCTCCCTCTAGAAAGGTGAGATCATACTCCCACACCAAACACGACATGTTTCCGTGCAGCCATCCCAAAGTTAGCATTTACCGCGAGGTTATGAGGCACTTAAGAGTATATGGTCAGGCTGCATCACAGGCAACCCCGGAGAATAGATTCTGAAAGCTGCAGAGGGGCTCTGCTCATGCATGGGCACCCTCTCACATAAAACCAAGCACCCTGCCTTCAGGATTGCTAAGGCCTGCCATAGGGGTGACTGATAGGTTTATATGTGCAGTGATAGGGTGGGATATAGTGAAGCTATCTCTCAGTAAGGGGTGCATGCACCACCTCACTCAGGCTGCAGTAGCAGTCTTGTGGTGTCATTTTGGAAGGCATCCCAGGGGTGGCATAATACATGCTGCAGCCCCTGGTAGGCCTCTGGGGTACCTATGCCCTGGGTACATAGTATACCATATACTAGGGACTTATAAGGGTACCCCAGAATCCAATCTGGAGTGTACCTAAAGTACTTGTAATCAATTTAAAGGGGAAAGACAATAGGCTGGGGTCCTGATTAGCAGGATCCCAGCCAAACTAAGTCGAAAACCAGCAAAACATCAGGGAAAAAGTGGGGGCAACCATGCAGTCAGTTTCCACCTTCCACAGGGAGAGTTTTTTTTTTTATACTAATGTGGTCCCTCAAGGGTTTTTTCTAGACTTAATATGTTTGTAAAATCATGGATGTTTTGCAAACAATCATAAATGTTTTGAAAACAATCACCAATGCTTTTCTAAACAAGTGCGATCATGCACAGCTGGCCGTTGGCGAAGGATGAATAAAAGTGGTGACCCTTATACAGAATAAATCTGCTGTGCCTGCAGATATGTTTATGTATGTCAGGTACAAGGATTCTAATAGAAGATTGAGAGTCTGGTGTCGAAGAGACAGGAGTAAGCTATTAAGTAAAAGTTCACCTGTTTAGAATCATTATAGTCGTGTGGATGGGAAAATGTATGTAAAATAGGGTATACAATGATGAGACTATCCTAAAAGACATGACACCCACTCCTCATCAAAAGGTCACCAAGGCCAGCTAGGTAATAATAAAGCTAACATCACTAAAAGGCATAAAAATCACTTATAATAAACATACTAAAAAGCATGTTTAAAAACCTGAAGAAATTGCTCATAAAAAAAATATTTTTTCCCCTATAGAAGCGTTTCAAAAGGTCCTCCAAACTTCAATGTATTGTGATTGTTGCGCTGAGCACCTTGAAAGCCATGAAGCTCAGTTAGAGTCAAGAAGAGAGAAAAAAATAAAACAAAGTCACACTCGACCTTCAATTTGGTAAATGTTTAAAAGTAACCAAACGGTTCCCAGCTGAACAGGAGAGGCCAGATTGTTTTAAGAATCCTGCGCTGAAGACTCAACATCGCTGAACATCTTATCCGCAGATGGCAGTTCCTCAAGAACTTCCAGGATCATATCCAATGGGCAAAGGTGGTCATCTCTTGTTCCTACGGCAGCCGCCGGGGAAGAATTACATGCCTGCACGCCTGATGCTGATGCTTGTACTCATCCGTTGAAATACCTGTGCTTGTGATCAATAAAACAGGATCATCTACACCACCCACATCCTCCACCACATCATCATGTAGTGGGAATAGCGAAAGACAGTCTGCAACCAAATTGTTATTGCGTTGGATGAAGTAAATCTTGAAATTTTATCCCTCCAAACCCCCGGAGCCACTTGGAGACCCGAGGAGTTGAATGTCCTCTCCCTTTAGTGGAAAAAAATATATGTGAGAGGTTTGTGATCTGTTTTCAATATGAAAGGAGAAACCCCATAAAAAGAATCTGAAATGCATGATGGTCCAATAACACACCAAGGCCTCCCTCTCAACAGTAGAGTAATTGGCCTCCGCATCCTTAAGAGATCTAGACGAAAAGGCCACAATATTTTCTTAGCCCTCCACCACTTGTACTAGGGCTGCTCCCAGGTCTTTGGTACTAGCATTAGTATACAACAAAGTTTTGTGAGAGGTGTCAAAGTGCGCAAGTGCAGGCGCCTCAACAATTGCTCGTTTGATAATTTCAAGAGCTTAACCGCATGCAGCATCCCACTCAAACCGGGCACCCTTTTTTTAGAAGGTGTCTTAAGGGTTCCGTGTAGCTAGCGAAGTTCTTCACAAATTTAGCCGTAACTCAACCAGACCCAAGAATAATTGTAATTCATCTTTAGATGAAGGAGGAGGCGCCTCCTTAACTGCCACCACCATGTCAAACTTAGGATTGATTCCCTCCTTAGAAATTTGATGACCCAAGTAATTTATAGACTCCACACAAAATTGACATTTATCTGACTTAATGGTCAGACCAGCTTCCTTCAATTTGTTTAAAACCTATCTCAAGATAACATTGTGGTTAGAAACAGAATTACCATAAATTAGTAAATCATCTTGATAATACATAACATTGGGTATATCTTCAAGTAATTGATGCATCACCCTCTGGAATACAGCTGCTGCAGATGCCAACCCGAATGGCATCCTACAGAAATGGAAAGCTCCAAAAGGAGCGATGAATGAAGTCAGGGATTTAGAGTCAGGGTGGAGTTCAATTTGGTGATAAGCCAATGAGAGGTCAATCACACTGAGCCAACTAGCATCACCTATCATACTGATCATATCACCGATTTTAGGTAAGGGAAACCAGTCAACCCAAATGTTGTGGTTAAGATCTCTAAGGTCCACACATAAACATAGGCCTCTTCCGCCTGATTTTTGACCAACAACAATGGGAGTCGACCAGGGTGAGCTCTCAACAGGTTCGAAGATGCCCTGGAGGGGCGCTAGGTGGCGCACTTGCGGAATGGCTGCCTGCGGGTGAAGCTCCCGCAGTCCGGTATAATAATCCGCATATTACTCCTTCCTCAGGGTCGGGCATGCTCCATGAACGGCTAGCATCGACGAGCAAATGCCCAGTGGATAATGCTGGCGAGCCTTGGGGGTGACGGAGCAGCTAGGAGGTTACGGGAGAAGGAGACATCCCCGACCGGAGCAGAGCGCCTGCTTGGTGGAGGTCTGTGCTGGGTAGGACACAGTCACGACAGGCCGATGTGCCCACGAGGCGTGTAGGCCGCCGCGGGCGAAACGTCGCAGATGAACCGGCACGGACGGGCCGTAGCGGAGAGAACTGGCCGGTATTGCGCCTGAGGGACGGCGTACACAGCGACACCACAGAGAAATATGGCTGGGGGCCTTGAGTGGCCTCGGAGCGGACACCGTGCAGTGCAGCGATAGCCCGGACGGGCCAGGCGCTGAGACTACCGAAGCTGACCGAAGCTGCGAGCAGCGGTGCCTGAAGATCAGCGACGGCGGATTTCCTGCCCCGGCATTGTGCAACTGTCCGGGACTCGGGGGGCCCCTGAAGGTGTATGGGGATAAGGCTTCGGGACGCCCTGCACAGCAGGGAATGGAGGAGTGAGCGACCCTGAGCCGGTGCCTGGAAGCTGGGAGCTGTGTGGCCTGCGCGAGGACGGCGGCGGATCTTTGGCGCTGATACTGCGAAGCTACCCGAGACACGGTAGGCTACAGCAATTGCACAGGGACGAGGTGGCGGGGTGAACTGAGCGGTGGGACAACGAGGCGCATGAGGCCTTACGGTAGCACCTGAAAGCTGCGAGGACAGCATTCCTAAGATGCTGTGGGGACAGAGAGGAAGGCACCTGAGAGCGTCATCTGTTGCTGCGTGGGTGCAGGCGCTGACCGAATTGGCATAAGTGATCTGGCTATTCTCTGCCCAGTGCCCTGAGGACGCCGCCCAAACTCGGGCGTTGATATCTGCGTGAACAAGCAACGCCTGGTGGGTCGGGGTCGTGCTGGGCTTGGGAACTGGCTGCGAGGCAATGCACGTGTGGCCACGGCAAATGAGAGGAGGCAGCGGAGCGACTGCTAGTGAGGGATTTGCGACGTAGCCCCCGGGGGCCCTGAGTCATATAAGCAGTGGACTGCTCTGCGGAGACCCTAGATTGGAAACTGGAGGAGGCCTGCGTCACGTCCCGCTGCGGGGACGCTTTCAATACTGCTTGGGAATAAGGGAAAATCCTGATTGGGGGCCCTACGTGACGGGTGAACGCCGCTGGACTTTGTCTCAGGCTGCCTACAGCGTGGACGAGCCTGGACCTGAGGGATACTGGAGGTGTCAGCCACAGGGAGGACACTCTGCGTACTGTGGGGCCCGGTGCCGCGGCCGGTGTGGAGGCCTGACTGGCACGTGGAGGGGATGCTCGGCTTCTGCTGCGGACTGGTGTGGCTTCCTTCACGGCCAGACGAGATGGGGAAGACGGACCCTCGCCAACCCCGGCTCCAATTTGAGTCGAAAAAAAATGCAAAGATGTGCCAGGAGGGTGGCGCCGAGCCCGTGGCAGCGGGCGCCCGCGACTCGGCGATGGAGCCGGACCTGGACATGAAATCAATCCTCATGGAAGTGCGACAAGGCATAGCTTTAATTGCGGGAAAAATGGACGACATGAACACCCGCATGGACAATATAGTGCTCAAAATTGATGGGCATGAAGATAGACTCAAGGAGGCGGAAACGCGTAAATCAGAATCGGAGGATGCGGCGACGCGCATGCAGCACACGATGACGCAAATGGATAAACTCCTGAAAGTTATTGCGGCCAAGAGCGAAGACATGGAAGCGAGAAGTCGCCACAATAACCTCCGCCTCCTGGGTATTCCTGAAACCACCAATACAGGTAGGATGGAACTCTATGTGGAGAAACTGCCAATGACGACAATAGGGGCTGAATCCTTTTCATCACAATTTGTAGTGGAAAGAGCACACCGGTCGTTGGGCCCCAGACCGCCGGTGGGAGGCCCGCCGCGACCCATCATCGCACGGCTTCTCAATTACAGAGATCGAGACGTGGCTCTCAGGATGGCACGTGAGAAGAAACAGCTTCAATATGACGGTGTAACTTTTACTATCTACCCGGATTTCACTGCGACGGTGCAGGAGGACAGAAGAAAATTTCTTCCAGTGAAACAAAAGCTCCGGCAGGCACAAATTGACTATGCTTTGCTCTATCCGGCCCGGCTCCGTATTACTCACCAGGGCAAGCAATTCTTCTTTACTAAACCACAGCAAGCTGAAGACTTTCTTATACAAT
Organism: Triturus cristatus; assembly: GCF_964204655.1. Taxonomy (NCBI): domain Eukaryota; kingdom Metazoa; phylum Chordata; class Amphibia; order Caudata; family Salamandridae; genus Triturus; species Triturus cristatus. Next base: position 1,242,802,956 of record NC_140579.1, read on the forward strand.
TGAAACGCCGAAGTGCAGGGGAGCGCGCTGCTGGGGGGTCCCGGTCGCCCACCACCTCCGACATTGATTGAGTGACTGAAAAGGTGCCCGTGGGAGGATCATAAGTAAAGTTGATGGTCATGACACACCTCACCTAAGCGACAACAGTGTACTATATGTTGAACTACTCCCCCACATCAAGCAGAGTAATGGCCCTGACTCTGGAGACATTTCCACGAACATACCGGATACCCTTGCCTTTCTGATGGGATATGGCACGTACTTGCGTGTCCCTCAGGAAGCGGAGGGAACTTGTGAGCCACCTGATGACACACCCCACCTGGGAGATCCCCCTTCTATTGTTTTTGGTTAAGCCTCAATATGGCAGGTCTACTGGCCGAGTTGCAGAGGCACCTATAGGGAGGGGAGGGGGGAGGGGAATACTATACTGGCATGATTGGGATGTTCCAGTGGGAGGAGGGAGGGGGGACAGTAGGGGAGTTTACGTTACACTGTATAACAATGATGGGGAGCGCATGGTCAGGATGTACGAAAATAGATACCAACAACACTTTCACAGGTACACGGACAGGCCTATGCATTACTGATACTCAGGTAGGGCATCATGACACGGACTAGCTGTATGGGAGTTATGTCCTGGAATGTGAGAGGGCTGGGTGACCCCAGAAAAAGGAGACAGATACTGTCATATTTGGACTGCCATCACATTAGCGTGGCCTTTTTACAAGAGACCCATTTTGCCCCACAGCGCCCTACTTTATTTGCTAGTAAGTGGGCGGCATACCGTCTTTTTGCCTCTTATTCCTCTTATGCCCGAGGGGTGGCTATCCTTATTAAACGGCACGTGCCCTTCCAGCCTCAGGGGAGGTGATAGATCCACAGGGAAGGTACGCCATAGTCTGGGGGAGAATGGGAACTGAAACGATCACACTAGTCAGCTGCTATGGACCGAATGTGGATGCGCCTGACTTCTTCTCGGTCCTCTGGGGGAAAGTAGCGGCACTGGATACTACGCATATTATTTGGGGAGGGGATTTTAACGTTGCCTTGGATCCCCAGATGGATATATCCAGCGCACAGCCACGCCATTACACTCGCTCGCAGGCAATGCTGCGGGACATCTTGGTGGAGGGTGGGCTTGTAGATGCATGGAGGCACAGACACCCACAGCATAGTGAAGGTACACACTTTACGGCGGGAGCGGCGTCTTGGGCTAGACTCGACTACTGCCTTGTATCTAGAGGTCTGGGGCCGTGTATTGAGGGGGTGAGCCACTTAGCGCGTACGTACTCTGATGACTCGCCAGTGCATACAATGATTGATGTGCTGGGAGATGGAGGGTCGCGTCCTATCTGGCGCCTTCGGCCCGCGGCCTTGATGGATGAGGTCTTTCGCACAGAACTGGAAGAGGAGATCCAATGCTTCTTCCAGAGAAACAGGGGCTCAGTAGAGTCGATCGCCACAATATGGGAAGCATTTAAGGTCACAATTAGAGGGGTGTGTATTTCCAAAAGTTTCGGAGTGCTGCGGGATATTAGGGGATGGCTCCAGAGGCTGGAGGAGAAATTGAAGGCGCTAGAGGTACGCATGTCAGAGGGAGACGGAGGACAGGCTACAATCGAATTTAGAGAGCAATTATCGGAATATATAGCCGAGGCGAATCGGGAGGCAAGGTTTATGGGGAAATACTGGCAGGCACGGAGATACGGGGAAGGGGAACGACCAGGGAGAATGCTACCAGACATGATCAGAAAACCCAAGGGCTCCACCTCTATTCTCGAGATAACGGGGGGCACAGGGGAGGCGCATAGGAACACAGCAGACATACAGGCCGCCTTCATGAACCACTATAATAAATTGTATGCTACACAGCGCAGGGATACCCTGGAGCTTGAATCCTTCTTAGGGGAAGTGGCACTGGGATGGTTAGAGGATCACCACCGTGAGTTTCTGTGTGCTCCGTTCGAACTGGATGAGATACGGGAGGCCATCATGCAGCAGAAGTCTGGCAAAACACCGGGCCTTGACGGCCTTCCGCCCGAATTTTATAAAGAATATATAGAAATCATGGCCCCGGCCCTGCGGGAGGTGTACGCGGAATCCTTGGAGGCGGGGCTACTCCTCCCTTCGATGAGAGAGGCTTTGATTATATCTATTTTGAAACCAGGTAAGGAGCCCAAGCTATGCGACTCTTATAGACCCTTGGCGCTCCTGAACCGTGACACGAAAATATTGCCGTAGCTTATTGCAAATCGGGTACTTCTCTTGATCGACAAACTGGTGCTGCCAGACCAGGCGGGATTTATTCCTGGGAGGGCGACCTCCCACAATCTCCGCACGTTGTTCTCAATAATGCAGAATGTGGCACCTGAGCTACCGCTGGCGGCGGTATTCCTTGACGCCACAAAGGCATTCGACTCGGTGGAGTGGGATTATCTGTTTGGGGTCCTGGGCCGTATGGGGTTTCCCTTGGGATTCATTTCCTGGATACGACTACTTTATCAGCAGCCCACGGCTCGAGTGTCTATTAATGGCCGGGTCTCGACTGCGATCCCCATTACTAGAGGGACCAGACAGGGATGTCCTTTATCCCCCCTACTATTCGCGCTGGCGGTTGAGCCCCTGGCATGCCGGCTGCGGCAACATCATAACGACAGAGCGCTTTGATGCCCTCTGAGACAAATCCTAATCTCGTTATATGCTGATGATTTGACATTGTACGTTAGAGACCCTCAAAGTAATCTGAACCCGCTACTGCGCAAATTCATAGTATTTGGGAAACTCTCTGGTATATCCATCAACTGGGAGAAGTCGCAGCTGTGGCCCCTGACACCGGCGGTGCACAGATTCCCCCTTGACTACCCGCTAACATGGTGTGACACGGATTTGAGGTATTTGGGGATCTGGATCTCTGGGGATAGGGACGAAATGATCCGCCTCAACTATGGAACGGCTGTGAGCCGGCTTGCCTCCAATATTACGCGATGGATCACCTTGCCGCTAACGATGGCGGGTAGGGCTTCGCTGATTAAGATGGTGATCCTGCCGCGATTTTTATATTTGTTTCTCAACCTCCCCTATTACCCAGGACAAGCCTTTTTTAAAACGCTGCAGTCTGAACTGGTACGCCTATTCTGGGGCGGTAAGAGGCCGAGGGTACAGTGGGCGACGCTTACGAGGCCCGTGGCGCAGGGCGGCTTTGATATACCAGACTTTGAATTGTATCACGCATGTCCCTAGGCCCATTACTTATACTATTGAGTGCACCCACCAGCTTGCATGCCGCAGGTGGTGGCGGAGCACTGGCTGGCGGACCCGATACCCCTGGATGGGGTGATTCATGAACAACCTCGCCCTCGTAGTGTGGAACTCCCAACAATCGCGAGTACGATAAGAGCATGGCACCACATTAGGAGGGTTGTGGGAGTGCCATATATCTACTCAGCGGCCTTACCCCTGACATACCACCCTGAACTATCGCTGCTGCAGGAGACAGGGTTTCGGCAGCTATGCGCCCGTGTACACAAACAGACTTGGGGAGCATTGTTCTGCAATGGGACCTTTTGCACCTCCGCCCAATTCTTTGGAGCCATGCAGCCTACACCGTTAGAGATGTTCCTATATATACGGCTACGGCAGGGGCTAAGGGCCATTTTTCCGAGCTTCCCACGGGAGCCGGACTCTTTCAGGCCAATGCAACACATGCTGCAGAGCAAGACCCCGGGGCACTTGGTGTCTAACCTGTATCAAATGATTCGAACGGAAGGAGATCACCCCTGTGGTGCTGCACGAACACACTGGGAAAATGACATGGGCAGGGAAATAACAGATGAACAGTGGCGCTACTGCTGTCTACAAACCGCAGAAATATCGGGTAGTGCCCGGCTTCGTATAATTCATTACAAGTATCTGCAGCGCATGTACTACACACCGGCTCGGTTGTGTCGCTTTGGGTTACGGGACTCGGATAGCTGTGATCGATGCGGCGGACTGGGGGCTGGGTTTCTGCACCTGGCCTGGGAGTGCCCGACGGTGCAGGAGTACTGGGACCGAATCTTTGGGGCGCTTGCGGAGATGATAGAACAGCCAGTGGAGAGGGAGCCTTTAATTGCACTTTTGGGATACACACAGCAAATCCCCAGGGCGAGCCGTAGATTCGTTACGATCTCCTTGCTGCTGGTTAAACTCAGAGTAGCGTGCAGATGGGGGAGAGGGCGAGCCCCCAAGTTTAAGGAATGGCTGCAAGACATGATATATTGCCAGGACCAACTTACAAAGTATGCGAAGACACTGCCCAGGGCCTCGAGACCCCTCGACGTTTGGGACCCACTCACACGCTCCCTGCTGGCCCATACAGAGGATCCCCAGGCGGAGGGGGCGGATGTCACTCCCCCTGTCATCTCACACACATGTTGACCTTAGCCCTATCTTCGCTTGGCGGAGACTTGCACACTACAATAGGATGGTGGGTTTCAGAGCGTGGAGGGGATGGATGCGCTGAACCCCATGATGACCTGAATGCTGTTAATGTATCATCTTTACTTCCGCGAGACTACCTGAACTTACAGCTATAAAGTGTTACGTAGGTACTTAATAGATCTAAACACGTGCTGAGTTGTGTATCTCCTGACTGAAATGTATTATTGTCTTTGTATGGAAAAACTACAAATAAAGTTTTTTTTTAAAAAAGGTTCGAAGATGCCCTGACATAAGAGGGTATCCAACCCTTGCTCTAAAGGTTCTCTCATTAAGTTGAGAACAGGACGGGTCTCATGTACTACAAGTACAGAATTCTCTTGAAGCCTTATTCTGTTTGGGAAATTTCTCATGAGGCCCAACTTTACTGAAAACACCTCTGGGAATTCCTCAGCAATTCTACACTGGCCCATTTGTTCAACAGCCAGCACAGGTTCTCTGCTGTTGGGTTCTAGTTTGAAGCCTTCAGGTTGTCTACTGCACTGGAGATGCGCTGTTATGTCGCTGTGATACATGTCAATTGCTTATCGAGTTTGGCCAACATGTGATCAAAGCGTAAATTTAGGGTGTCTGTGTTCCCATCGATAGATGCTAGGCTTTGCAGCATGGTTTGGAGCCTCGCAGAGAGGGCTGTTTCCACCAGAGGTAATGGCATAGGTTTGCAGCCCACAGGGTTGCTATCTGTGGCTTTTTCACTGCACCACAACTCAAACCGGAGGCAGGTCTGGGTATGGTCTGCTTTCCCCATGACTATTTTTCTGGTGGCCCACAGCACGTACAATTAGTCAGATGGTATAGCACCCTCCGGAGAGTCAAGCAGAGACACTTCACCATGGTAGATACAGGAGCTCTGTATCTCCCAGCATGCACAGACAGGGGGTTAGAGGTGCTAAACAGGAGGGGGGCTTCGCACTCTTACTTTGAGGCACCATGCACTCATTGGTCACGATGTCCCAGTTAGTGTTGGAGCAGTCCTGGGAGGCCTCGCCAGGAGGACGTATTAGGCAAAGGAGGTGAGTGTGTCAAAAGAAGGGGGGCTTAGCTTTCACTCCCCCCACATCAGATAGTCAACTGCAAGGCAGCTCCTAGAGCCAGATGCCTTGGTGACAATAGGGCTTGCCTCTGGTCTGGAGATTCTGGTTGGCATCATCCCTAATCAGCCTGTGAAGCAAGGGCAGGTACCCAGGTACCCAGTGCCCTCCGCTGTCCCCGCTGTCACACAGGGAGATCTCCAGTCGGCCAGCAAAGCTTGGTTCTCACCATCTAAACCTCCATCGGGGACCCGGAGCATGCCTACAGCACCGCTGCACCAATCAGGGCCGAATCAGTCCAGAAGTGCTGGCCACCTACACCTCCTGTCTGCAGTATCTTGCCAGGCCCCACTGAGGTCCACATCCATCCTCCGCTCCTAGCCACCGTGGAGCACCAGCCGCACCGCTGGCTCCACTCACTCCCCCCAGCTGGAGTCCAGTCGGGAAGAGTAACAGTCTGTTTTCCCCCTTAGGTCCGATGTCAGCCTCTCATTCCCCAGACAGCTCCTCCATGTCATCTCACCTTGCCGGGCCCCCCCCCGGGCACCGGCCCCGGTGCCAGCATGTCCCCACAGGGCACAGTCACTAGAGACATGCCCAGCGGTGTCTGGCAATCCACCAGGTGACTGGGCTGAAACTCAGTGGACCCATGCTCCAAGCAACAGCAATCTAGACTGGCTCTCTACTGACCAGGCAGCAGAGCTTGACCCGGAGCGGTCCCGCAGCATCATCGGTGTTGGTATATGGTGTCCGGGGGCAGACCCGCCCCAGCAGGCTAGACTATCTTTGCCTGTTGCTCTGTGAAGCACCACAGCCTGGTCCTTCCATTAAATGGCTTTGCTGCAGGGCTGCGCAGCCGGCGGTTTACCCTTCTCCGGGAGGGGGGGGGTGGCCCAGCAACAGCTGTCAACTGTGTTGTGGGTAGATTCAAAGGCTGACCGCCAGCCCCTCAGTGCCCTGCAAGGGAGCTGCCACGCCAGGGTATACAGGCCTGGGCTCCTCCAAGATCTGTACCGACCTTCCCACAGCTCATACAGCTGCGCCCCAGGCCTGCATCAGGGATCCATCACCCTTAGAAAAAAATAAGAAGGCATATTGGCTCCTAGTGATGTCTGAAGGCCACAGCTCCCAAAATTAGTGGCTCCCGATGCCAGATTGCCGGATTATTGTTGGATAATTGTTCTTGACTGGCAGAGCTGTGCTAAAGTGAGGCCATCTTACCAAGGGCTCTCTAGCAACCCCTCTTTATTTGTTTTTTTAAGATGTTATATAGTTTTCCTCAGACTCTGCCTGTTTCTGATTATGTTTGCCAAAGTGATACTTCTCTAATATGACGCTCACTTTAGGGAGATAATGTTTATCAAGATTTTTTATACAGGTCTCATATTCATTTAGGTCTATAGCATCTTCAACAGTAATTTCAGGTAAGTGGTCAAAGACTTCTTGACCTCCTGGGCCTAAACAATGTAATAAAATTGCTGTTTTCCTATCCGAACTTAAAGTAATGCCACTTAACCTGGCATATTGTTCAAAATCTTTTTTTCCATTTCTGCCATCTAATTGTTGGTACTCCTGGGCTTATTAAAAAAAAAGGAAGGAGCGGTTATATCACCTATCATTAAATACAAACTAAGTAATAATGAATTTATCAGTTTATATCATTAATCACCGACACTTGATCAGTGTGCCCCTAAATTACCTGTAAAGAAATTGTGGGTTAGTTTGAAAAACAATAAGGAAGTCACAAACAATACTGTAGCAGGTACTTGACGAAATGAACTCCTATTAGTCAGCAGTCTAGTTGGACAGGCCATATTCCTGAAGTGCTCATGGAGAGCTTGTGAGGATAAAACCCCTGGTGTAAGTAAAGTCAGTCCCTAAGTGCTCTGAGTAAAGTCCCATATCATTAAAACTTTTTCTGAAATTGTCCTGGACCGATTTCTTGTTGTTGCACCAATTCCATATAGCTTAAAAAATGTTTGTAGTGAGTCACACCATTTCTATATCACTGCGCTCGCCTCAACCTTTTCTCTTCTTTCGAAGTGTGCACAGCACTGAGCCAGCTCCTTCCTTCAGTGCTGATTTACCATAGGGAACCCTTTGCTCTGCATGAAAGTGCACTCTGCATGAAAGAGCTAGCAGCGCTGGGGCTGTTCTTTGTTGCCAAGTAATCTATGAAAGCACAAGCAACACTGGCTTGTGCCTTGTTGCCCGGTAACCCATGAAAGTGAGAGCAGCACTGGGTCAGTTCCTTGTTGCCAGCTAACTAGTAACTACGCCAAAGCGCGAGGCATGGGGGCACGTGGGAAGACGAGATGAGATGAGCTGTTACAGCTAACAAGCTAATTAAAACTCGTGTCACGTGAGCAACACAGTCAATATCGCACTGTTTAAAGGATGCCGGTCCAAGGGTTCAATAGCGTTCACAGTTCATAGCAACAGTTATACCAAGACCAGCTGGCCCAAAGACACAGTCAGGATCACTGCCTCTGTAGAACTGTTATTCTTTAACTAATTCAGCAGACTCAGTGAGTTTAGTGGACCATGTTGGTTGAGCTCATCTTCCATCCAATTATTTCTGGATCCTGAGCATCCCCTCCTCATCCCCAGGTGCCTTCTTGAAAGGATCACACCAAGCGGTATTGTGAAGGTAGAAGAAGTTTATTCATAATCAGAAGACCAGGTCCATTCAGCATCTCATCAACCTTCTCCTCTAGCTTCCAACTACCTCCCTCGCTCTCCCAGGTTTTCCTGTGACCTCATTACATTCTACTCTTTTGTTAAAGGATCTGACTCAGCCTTGACATAACAAAGGCATGAGCCTTAACATATTATTAGCATATTACAGCACATTGTGTTATTGTTATTCAATGAAAGATGCATTATTAATTTTGTTGAATGTCATGAGTGATGTAATATGTGAGGTCATAAGCAGTACATTACGGGGGTGTGAGTTATAGTCAGCGCAGCTAACTATAACTACTGAATTTCTCTGGCTTTGTATGAATGAAATATCAGCCTAACTATAATGTCCCTGTAACCTTTGGTTTTTCAGTGAATTTCTAAGGTTTTTCAAAGTCTATTTCCTACCTATAACATCCCTGTAACCTTTGGCTTTTTCAGTGAATATCTAAGGTTGTGTAATCCTATTTCCTAACTATAAAAGCCCTGTAATCTTTGTTCTTTTCAGTGAATTTCTAATGTTTTTTAAATGTTAATTCCTAATTATAACTTACTTGTAACCTTTGATTTTTTCAGTGAATTTCCATGGTTTTTTAAGTAGCAATGGTCTTTGCAGAATCGTGCGGAAAGGGGGACGGGGCCTCCGACCAGCTCTCAGAAATCCTGCTGAGTAACACTTATAGAAAGTACCAGGAGGGCTTCTTGGTCCTCAAGGTCCTTTCGCATCCAAGACAACTTTATTTCCCAAACAGTAGTATACCAGGAGACGTGTTTGAGGAGTGGTGCAGAAAGGGTGTGTCGCCCTCTTAGCAAACTGACTGTATGGGACTTACTGGAGGTAACAAGAGGGATACTTGGCCCACAAATACCCTCAATAGCCAAGGAGACTAATCCCCCAACTAGTACTATGCCAGGAGGCGCATTTGCATGGATGGAGAAAGGATTTCCTTGATGATTGCACAGGTAGTGCCTGTATGATTCTATGAGTGCCATTTCCAAAGACAGACTGCAAATACCGGGTGTTTTAACAAAGTATAAAACACACGGATATAGGCATATTTTAAATAAAGTTTCAGTGTAGCTATTTAGTAAGATACTAATTTAACTTTTCCCTTTGTATTTATTTGTCGAAATAACTAAATCAAAAATGCATTTCCTTCTTCACAGCAACACCAGAGGTCGCAATGACATCTTTAGTCAAAAATACAAATAACAGAGTGAAAAACAGATATATAGACATATTTTACACAAAGTTGTAGTCTATCTGTTTAGTAACAGATAGGCTTAACTTTATTTTAACAACACATTTATAAAAAAATAACAGTTTAAAAAAATAGCTTCAACATCTGAACTCACAAATAAAACATAACTACCAAACACCCATCAATCTACCGATTGTCACCCAAACTCATGGGAAATTAAAAACTGTTGCCAAACTAGTGCAATGCACAATCTCAAAACATCACATCGCATTGAAGGTAAGGAATATCATTGGATAATATACTGCTCAGTAAAATGAATAGGAAATATACACCCACTCCTCCTTCTTGAATCTTCTTTTCCAGAAGTTTATTGTGAGCAGGTGGTAGATTTTGGCTGGAGACTTTTTTTGGACTCAAGTGGGACGGGTTTCATGTTATACCATTTTTAAAATTATCATAGAAAATGTCTCCAACTGCCAATCAAGCAGAGGAATGCTGGAGGATCATCTACATAAGTGGCAGCAGCAACAATACCCGGCCAGAAAGTCCCTTCAGAGGAACAGACTACTACACCAGTTATGGCTCCAGAATGGCCACGTATTGCATGAACTGTAGTGTTGTTATGACAGCTGGTGAACAGAGTGCTACAGCTATTCACAATGCTGCTGAAAACCACACATGGTATTTTGTTTCCCACTTTTATATTTTTACACATTTCATAGGAGGAGTTCATAGAGAGCACCAAGAAGGCAACGCAAAGCTGAAGGACCCTCAACTTCAATAGCAGCACAACATAACCGAAGCAGAGTCCATTCAAAAGTCCAATCTCAACTTCAAGATTTGGTTCTACAGTTTCTAACAATGGGATCATACTGCATGGATTGTGGAGTTGTAGTGAGTGCTGCAGAGCAATCAATAATGACTTTTCGCAATGCTGGAAAGAAAATTAAATATTGATTATTTTTTTATTTTTGGCTCTTCATAGTTTTTCTACATTAACAGGAATTTTATTATCTTACAAAATGGGTATCCAATATCTATGTGTTGTTCATTTTATTATCTTCCAATTTATTGTAACACTACTTGCATATAACTTGTCATATGGACAAGTCAAACGTCCCTCTACAAATAAATACAGAGGCAACTTTTGCCAGTTATTATAATTGCACTTTTTAAATATAAGTCAAGACTCTGTGTTTAAATGTTCTAGTAAGTGCATCAACAACATATAGAAACATACTCTGTTTTTTTTACAGAACACTGTGTTAAATTTTGTAATCTCTTTTTTAAGACAATCAACTGTAATATAAGTGTGTTGTTCTGCAATGCCTCCTCTTAACAACTCTTCCTTTTCCCTAGAATCCTGCTCAAGAACAAAAACACGAAACTGCACATCACCACAAACCTTTTTTACATCTGCCACACTACTATACAAAAGTGCTCTATTTATTTCTAGTAAACATAAAGCAGGAGCTTCACATAATACAGCCTCCTACCTAAAGTTCGCATTGTTGAGTGGCATAACTTATTTTGTGTTTTAAACTTTGCCTTGGGAAGATAAGTAGGAATTTTCTTAATATATCAATGGATTGCTGTCTAATACTAGAAACACTACTACAATTCCATTTGTATATAGTACATTGACTACGCCTTCTTTATTCCTCTTCTGAAACAACTTCTTCTACATTTCTAAGTACCATCATGAGTAGAGCCTGAGTGTTTCATCAGTGCCCGTGTGTGCCTCAGTATTTCAATGACTGCATGGGTTGTAAGTGGGTGTTTAGATGGCTTCATAGGTTCAGCACAAATGTTATAATGATTGCATAGTTACAGCCTTGTTAATTGCATGTCAGTAGTAAGTAACTAGGTGATTAGATGAATGTATACGTAGTGCTTGCATACTTCAATGACTACATAATTTATGTCTGCCTGATTACAAGAGTAGATGTGTAGTTTCTGGATAATTGAATAACTTCATGGATAGTGAATCACTGATTTGATGACTGCCTGAATAGTGGCTGGGTGATTCCATGAGTGCATGAATACTGCCTGACTGATGGAGAAAGTACCTTAATTGCTGTTAGATACATAACAGTTGTCACTATATCTCTAACTCATTGGTTATCTCTTTAACCTAAATTGATGTGTTACTGAGCATGCACATGCATCAGTGAGTTTCTAAAACAGAAAACAACATTTTGAAATTTTTCAAAGCACAAAACCTTGTGCAAATGGCATACATCAGTTCTTAAACATATATCCAGCATATCTCAAACAAAAGTTACACTCAAAATGAAGCTAGCACAAGAATTCTCGAGGCATTCTCCACTATTAAGCCTTCTCAATTTTAAACAAAGCATGTTTAAAGAATAACACTACCCTCACAATATACATGAATTTGTCATCAGCCTTACTGAACATAGATCACCATGTAAACATATATGTAACTTCTTAATAGATGTACACCTTCAAGCCATCTTTCCCAAAAGATATACCTCGCTGCATTTTTAAGCAAACTCAAAAGTCCCACTGTATATATAACTATGTGCAAGCACAAAAACCATATCTCACCATCTAAGCATATGCAAAGTGGCCATATAATTTAAAAACCACATTGACAAACACTTCCCAATACATACCTAACAAGTATTCTTTCTAATTCATATATAGACAGCCAACATGTTCTCATCTTGTATTTATCACTACACTAGCCCTGTTTGATATTATTATAAAAGTACTTCAACTCCCAGAATGCAAATGACAGATGTATCTTTTCTGCACATGATGTTTTGAAATTTAAACATTCTTAGTTCCTCGTTGCAACTTTCCACAAGACTATACTGGTATTTTTCAATAAAATACACAATGTAATAAAGAGGCACTAATTCATTTTACTCTTACTTCTCAAAACATTCAACACTAACCTCTTAAACACATACACTCTAATAGACACAGTTCATCTCATATATTTTTTTCACATCACTGTAATACTTCTTTTAATCAAACTACCATATACATCTTCATTTATAATGTACATTTTTAAAATAATTACAAAGTAATATACAAACCAGTGAATTGGGTTTGTAGATTATATTGCTGTTTTAGCTCTTTCTGGATAGTTTTGACTAGATTTGTAAAAACTAAGCAGAATAATGGTACATCACTCTCATACAAAGCAACTCTAAAATAGCAAGCTCTTCAACTTTCCACTCTATCATCATGAGAAAAGCAGCAAATGAAATCATGCCTTTCATTTTAGACTACTGCATCTCCACTTGTAAATGGTTAGCATCTTTTAACTGTTTCCCTCTCTTTCAAAATGAGGTTCCTGCTGGCGTGTTTTGCCGCTGGGTTCGTGATCATCGTGGCGAAATAGCAAAACAAAAATGGAAGTTCAAAGTTATATCTAGCTTCATTTTTCTAAAATTTGAATACTATACAACAGTTTATTACAATGTCCTGAGTTGGAAATTAAAATTTGCCATTACTTACATTGTGTCATCACTCCTCAACTTTAAAAAAAAGTTCTGTCTCTTTAACACCCTTCCCCTCAATATTGTCTTAGCTCAGTGTACCTCGCAACCGAGTGGAACCAGTAGGTCAAATGTTTACAGCGCATTCTAGAAGGAACATGCTGCTTCCAAATAAGATACAGCAGGTGTGATTTACTCCACACATTCAAAAACATATCCATGTCTGTATTTCATTTATTTCCTTAAATAATAGCCAATAATAAGACTTTTTGCTAAGACATCCAACACACTGCCTAACTTCATTCAATCAGACTTTGTAATGATAACTCTTGATGAATCAAGTTTATACACGAGTATACGACACATGGATGGGTTGGAGGCAGTGAGATTCTTTTTAAGGGGACGACCTCTAAGATTCTTGGAGCATAACATCATGGTGGAGGATTGCTTTTTGTTTAAATAACAACTTTTTTATTTTCCAGGACCAGAGGTATATACAAGTACAGGGTACGGCGATGGGCACCTGCTTCACCCCCAGTTATTCTTTGGCTGGTGGGAAAAACAGGTGGCCTGGGCCGATACCATGGATGAATGGGTGGACAGAATCATATGTTGGAGAAGGTACATTGACGACCTCTTCATAATTCATGACATGCAGTACCCCTTTTGTGGTGTACTGTCTCATCTGTCCGTGCAACCTACGTAATGTAGGGAGCACTATAAATCAGGTGAAGATGAGAATTGTAGAACACCAGAGGGCCATTGCTAGCAATGACCCAAATTACCCTGTTGCGAGGCATTTTGCGACCTATCACAACAGTGATAGAACACTGCTACAATATTTCTGCCTGGATCATGTCCATAGGGATGTTAGAGGAGGGGACAGGGAGAGAAAACTGAGAAGGCTCGAATCGAGGTTTATTATAGATCTCCAGTGTAAATCTCCAGTTGCCCATCCAGGGCGTTATTTTACAGTTAGACACAATACACAAGTGATTAATTTACCAACGATAGGTGGTCAATGGCAGGTGATTGACTATGTGAGGTCAGTCCTCAAGGGCACTGTCTCAGTGTGGTCAGCCCATCCAGGGCACAATATTAATAAAATCATTGCAAGTGCTAGAACTGTTGTATAAGGGAATTTTCCCGTCAATGAGGGCATTATGCGGGATCCAAGAGACTTATAACAAAGCCATTGACTGAGTCATAATTTGTGTCGCTACTATAAACATGTAAATATGTACATAAGATATTGGAATAATGCAGTGTATGAACATATTACGAGAGCATAGACACTGTGTTCGAGGAATTGTGCGTAAACTGCTCTCTTATTTATAAATTGTGTGGATAACTGAACACGTTCCAAGATGGCGCCCTTATTAGTGATTTCATTGTTTGTCTGTTTTCCCTACTATGATTTATCACGTGTTTAAAGAATGTCATGGCAACGGCGTCCGCCGACATTGACAAAGGAAGGATTGCCGAAACGCGTTTGTTTATTATATTTCGACAATAAATCTGATTGAAGATTTAACCTATGTGAGTGCTGGTCTGTTCTACATATTGTGGGGGAGCTGTGATATATATATATATATATATATATATAATATATATATATATATATATATATATATATATATATATATATATATATATATATATATATATATATATATATATATATATATATATTGCACAGAAGTTCTCTCCACACATCCACTGGGAAAGAAGGCGAGCCACACCGGTCTTGCTGGAAAAGTGTAAATTTTATTCACACAAGCGGCAGAAGACGCGTTTCGGCTGACAAGCAGCCTTGGTCACATGACCTCACCGGTGAACCAGGAAGTGTATATCACAGTTACGATTCCAGCACGTCACAGCGTGCACTAATTGAAAGTGAAAACAGACTTGGTCAAAGTAAAGTGATTTACAAAGTTTTACAGTGTCGTTGGTTTCATGAGGACTGTAGTAGTCAGAGAAAGGAAATACACAATTGTCTTTTGACCCATAATATCATTATTCCAATTAATAGTGGGGGCAACAATACAAAAGTCTGAAAGAACGTAAATTACTGAAACATTTCTCATTGCATTTATGACAGTAACTTTCATAATGTCATCGAAATAATCATCAGTGCATAAGAGTTCTGCAGATGGGGAGTGTTTCTATGTGATGTTTAACGTATAACAAAAGAGTCAATTACTTCATTGCTATGGTGCTAGTGCATAGAGGTATAGTACCAAAGTAAGTTGTCCCAGCTTAGCGCTATGTATCTATCTCTATAAACTAATAGGTGCAAATGGGGGTATAGTATATATATATATTTTTTTTCTTTTTTTCACACGATTCGAAATGAAGGACGTGAATTTAATCTGTAACGCGTTTCGACAGACAAGCTGTCTTGTTCACACAGTGAGCATGTACGTAAGGAGGCTATACATAGACCAAAGTCAACAAAAGTAATGATGGACTCCAAATGGAATATGACTATGGTGGCCATTTGTAAACGGGCAATTGTAATAATTATCACGTTTTAGTGCACAATGCATAGAGTACACATACATGTGAATCCTGATTGCCATAGTGGTAACGTAACGTAAAAACACCACAATATAAGCTTGCAAATGCAGAGTAAGTATAGTGACTGTATAATACCCATAGTGGTTTAAAATTGTGACAATGTTGTTGGCGCGATTGCTAGCGTATACTTTGAACAATGCCTAGGTATTGAAAATAAACCAGCGTAGAGTTACCAAGATGGTTGGAAACATTGTATATATTATAGGTCACGATCCCCATGAACACGTTGCAAAAACGTAAAACAAAAGCAGATATTCAATGGCCACCAACACATCCAAAAATATATGTAAAAGAATCCATTCTGAATATTGCCCACCACACACATTACTATACAGATACTTCTTTCAAAACATGTTTAAACTCATATGTTTGTACTAAGTTTCTTTAAAAACCATCTTTCAGACCTATTTTCCATTTTCAGGACGTCGAGACATTGCAGCTTACCGCGACGGTTGTGCCTTTCCCATAAAGTGAAAACACATATATGCACACACATTACAGTATTCTACACACTAGAGGTTTATTACTGTACACTTTAAACTCATGTTTTTGTATTGTATTTCTAGAAAAACCATCTCTAAAACCTATTTTCCATTTTCGCAGTGAGGTCGGAGATCGCAATGATGTCGGTCATCGCGATCTCCGAAAGCATAAAGCAAAAGCAGGAATTCAATAGCCACCACCACATTAAAAAAAATATAACTATATAATTAATTATACCCATCATAGTAGATAACTCACTATATAACTAACTCTATAAAAACATGTATCAATATCTCTATAACAATGCATATTAATGATTCATTGATATATTTGTAAAATATTTTCACCAATATTTGCGACGACTTTGATAGTCGCGATGTACCCGCGATGGTACACGGGGGACACACTGGTGGTCTATTTTGGACATATAACTTCTGTCACTAACACCTCCATTTCTCAACCATTGGATCAGAGTATCTCAACCTTGACCCCTTATGTGGACTTTTAAGTGAAGATATACAAAGAGTATATCTTTGATTTTTAAGTGAATATTCACTTACAAAACAAAGAGTACAGGGGAGTTATAGTTAGGAAAAAGAATAACAAAAAAACATATAAATTCACGGAAAAAACAAAACGGTTACGGGGAAGTTATAGTTAGGCTCAGATTTTCCTCATACAAAATCATTGAAATTTAGAAGCTATAGTAAGCTGAGCTAATTATAACTTACGCCACCATTATGCACTTTTTATGAACTCGCATATTATATCACTCATGACATGGGCAATAACATCACTGATGACATCACTGATAACATCTCAAATGACATCACTGATGCCATTACTGATGACATCATCCAGTGAGTGTAAGTGTTTTGTAAACGTTTCTGAGACTTTAAGATATATACTAAGCTACAGCATAAGTTAAATAACTATTCTTTCTGTACTATTAATCAGTAATACTATCTCTAACATGTGTGATCTGAGTGGGTCTGTGACTGTATCTGTGTGGGAGTGGGTATGGGAGTGGGTGTGTGAGTGGCTGTATGGTTGTGTGAGTGCATACATGAGTGAATGTATGGGTGAGTGAGTGGATTTCTGACTCGATCTGTAAGTGTGTGAGTGGTTGTGTCAGTGGTTGTATGGGTGTATGAGTAGGTATGTGAGTACCTGGGTGGCTACCCTTCCCTGGGCTGACTTCGCACCTGGGGACCCCATCTCCAGGGGCCAGCCATTTTTTAAAATTTTGAATTAGTATTAGGGGAGGGAGAATGCGCGGCAACGCACCCTGGGCTGATTTCAGCCCTGAAGACCCCATCCCAGAGTGCCCAGCCATTTAGAGATGGGGGAAGGTGGCTGAGCGGCCCCCCCTCTCTGGGTCGTGTGGTCCCCTTCCGTAGGCCGATTTCAGCACCTGAGACCCCATTCCCCCAGGGCCCAGCCAAAATCTTACCATTACTATCTTTATGTCGGCACTCGGGCGGATCTCTGCCCTGAGTGTGGACATAAAGATAGTGCTCAAAAATGCCCTTTATGAATTCCCAAAGTCGTAAACGTTGATGTTTAGTCTAAGTTCAGACCAGACATCTAAGTTTTCTTTTGTGAATTGGGTTCACTAAGTGCAAAGGAATGGTCATTTTGGTTCAGCAACAGATTACCCCATCTATCACAGTTCAAAAATACTCTCAGATCTCAAACCAGCAATTGTAAAATAACATTGACTGCTCTGCAACTTGAGAATGACACATGAGGCCCCAGATGTCATATGCTCTGCACATCATTGATGCCCACTAAACAAAAACATAAGAGTAGAATGCAAACCGATAGACAAGGACAGTGCAAACTTTTAAAACAGGGTGGGTACAAGGCAGAAGGGAGCCTTCCAGGGCACATGGGTGGAAAGCATAATGGGACAAGGCTGGACTGAGGACCGTACAGATTGACACAACTCATGAGATGGTACAGATGAAACCATTTGTGTGCAGGCAATACAGGCGCCCATTGACAGCAGGCCGGGAGTAGCTGCAACAAGAAGTGGTGGATTTCATTGGAAAGCTGCACTGAGCACTGTGCCTTATACCCTAAACAGAGACAGAAGCCTTAATCTAAAATTATGGTTCCAATCCAAGATTGCGGACTCAATCTGAGACTGTGACTCCAGTCCTGTATGGCAGCTCACATTCCCCCATGTAAACATAAGTTCAATCAAAGTGCATTACCTAATTTTACATCCTATCAAAGGACATACCAGATAGCAGCTGACTTCTACTCTTCCACTGTTGTGGCTCCACACATTTATAAATCCTGTACTCTGCATTGTGAGCAGTGGATGAAATAAAAATAAAACAATAATAACACTATGTTATTATCATTTTATTTTTCCGGTATGCTGGGTGGGGCAGGGATTAGCTGTGTCACAGCCAGTTCGGGGATGAGTGGTGAGCACTTAAGTGGGCATGACTGCTTGGCCGGCTGTCTTGGCCCAGCCCAACAGTCATGCTCACTTTGCGTGTTCCCCACCAGGCTGTACTGCACAGCCTGGTGAGGAACATTCACAGGCTCCCACTGCCTGTCTGAGTGCCAAACCACGGCGATCAGACCAATCTCAACGCTATATTGTAGTGTTGTGATTGGCTGGGGGAGCCTTTTTGTGCTTCTTGCTTCAAGCAGGAAAATAAGAGGTCGAGGCGGCGGTTCGGGAGCAAGAAAAAAAAGTCTTAGGTGTCCTGCTTGACCCACGTTTCCTACCCTTGACCAGTCTGGTTTCCCTCTGTTTGCTAATGTTTTTATTTAGCGCTAGGACACTCTCTTGAGCAGCTGCTGCGCTTTAAAAATCTTAAATAATAATGTTAGTGCGGTTGTGACAGTGGCCAAGACTAGTTTTTTGTGGTGTTGTGCTGCTCTCTCATCTTGTTCTGCTTCAGAGCCATTCATGTGCAACTTGATCAAGTCCTTGAACACGCCATTAACTACCCGTGAGTGCATCATTTCCACCTGTTTTGATTGGGGTTGTTACAGTTTAAAAATTGAAGTATTTACCTGCCCGTGATTGCGTCATTTTTCCCCTGTTTTGTTTGCAAATTTGAGGTTTCTATTTGCCCCTGACTGTTTCATTTGACCTGTTGAATTGGGAGCTTTGCTGTCTAAAATCTGTTGTTTTTTCAAATTGGAGGTGACTACCTGATTTTCCCTCCTAGTTTCTCCCTTGCTCTGTACTCAGACCTGTGTGTTAAGTAAGTAAGCTAGTACGTGAGTGAAACCAGATTACCTCCCCCTTAGCAAAAGAGATATTACACATCAGAGACTGAACAGAGGGTGCTCTGAGACAGCAGTAATCTGCTGTTACCTGTTGAAGCTGTGTTGTTTAGGGATTGTACACTAGTTTTTTGACTAGGAGAGTGAGTAAAGTTTTATATAAACAGTATTGTTAGAGGGCAAAGTATGTTAGGCCCTTACCTGCAGAACTCCAAAGTGTGGATTGAGCCTGTCTGTGTCCTACGAGATTCTGAATTGAGGAGCAGCTTCCGGCCCCCTCGCCAGTAAACATTGCCTTAGGTCACAGGGACCTTCTATAGGCTGCTATTGGAAGCTACATGTGCGCACTGATTGGTGGTTTCATCTCGTGTTTCTATTATATTAGGGTTAGTGTTCTCATTGATTGTGTATTTGAAGGAACTGATTGGTTCCTGGGTCAGTGATTCTATTGATGTAGGGCTTAGGGCTAGTGATTTGATTGATGGATGGATGTAGGGTTTCCGATTGGTTCTTGGGGCTAGGCTTTCTATTGGACATAGTGTTTAAGGTTTCCTGTATGATTGGCTGCTGGGGCTAGGGTCGGAACTAGGGCTTGGGTTAGGCTTTCTTTGGATGCGAGGCTTAGGGATTCATGTCTGATTGAATGCTAAGAGTAGGGCTCTGATTGGCTAGAAAAGGGTGCTGCCCTGTTGTATCTAGGGCTTAGGGCTAGTATTGTCATTGGTTAGGGTTAGGGCTAGGGTTACCATTGGCCGAAGGGGTAACCTGATTCCTAGGCCTATTTAAGGCCAGGGCTCAGAGCTTCTCAGCCCAGTCAGAGAGGCTAAGGTCAGAGAGGACAAGGGCAATTGCCTGTATGAGCCTGTTTAGAACTGGTCATAACTAGGGCCAGAAATGCTGCCCAGTTATATATTCACCTGCACCCACCCTACCCCATCCACAACCAGAGTAACACACTCACAGCACATGTACTTAACGCATTTACTACAAACTAACCCGAGACAAACTTCAATGTCTCAGTACCTACTACAAAATTTCAGAAACCACATCTATACACCTTTCTATCCCAGCTACCACTCATTTCCACCATCACCTACAAACAGTACACAACTCTATCCTATACCACTAACCTATCCACTCATCACAAGCACAACCCATATCCACACCATACTTAACTAAATCCCATCCAGATACACACTCCTTGCTCTAATTACTCCTAATAGAACCCTTTTGTCACAAGCAAACTGATACTTAGCCTTCCCTCATTTCTCCGACCAATACTCTCCTCTTCTTTCAACCACAATACCACAACCACACAACACTTATACTCCACTACACCACACATATTGCCTCTTGCAGCAATCAAATCTAAGAGAAGCACTCTTAACTCTACTTCATCCCCTCTTACACACAACATACACTCTTCTTACAACCACACCTTAGAACTTCCCCTCACAAACAATACTATACAAACAAATCCATCTAAAAAAAACAAATAAATCAGCACCTCGTTTCACCACTCCTCAAAAACAAATCATAACATGCACACCGGCACAACAAAAACTCTCAAGCGCAACAGTTCATCTTTAACGAACATGAAAAGACTATAATGGATTCAGAAGTCGGCTGCCAGACCACTCTTACATATAAAACCACAAGACCACATCTCCCCTGCCTTGAAAGTCCTGCATTGTTTACCGTTTGCCAGAAGATCCACTTTCTTGCTGCTTTGTATCACCCACAAAGCAATACATGAAACAGGACTGCTCTTCATCAGGAATAAAATCAGCAAACACATTCAACAAAGAAACCTATGCTCTATAGTGGCACCCCGCCTCAAAATCTCAATGTACAAGAAAAAAAACATGTGTATCTGTTCAAGCAGCCAAACTATGGCACTCTTTACCCCCAAGACAAGATCCATAGATAACCACCTTATCTTCAGAAAACTACTCAAGAATTTGCTCTTCCCCACAGAGCCACCATACGCATACAGAAATATACAGCATATCCCTCTGTATAGAAGCATTTATTTGTACTATAGATATGTACCTATATATGTGTATCACTTTATAAGCGTATAGAATAATTATTTTTTAAAAAAATATAGACATTCACTAGTTCTGCTTAACAAGTGTACACATTACTGATAGCTACATTGTTCTATATTTTTAACATGTATATAAATGACTGCATAAATAAGTAGATTTTGTATCTAATCTATTTATCTAGAATTGCTTTACTATTGAATTACAAAACAATCATAATAATTTAAAGCACAACAATACTTGAAAGCTGGAGTTTATTTAATGCATCTTTAATTCACATATACTACCTACCTTTATGCATCTATATACCTTCTATGTACTTAGGGATCTATATATTTATTACTTTTCTTCTAATTCAGCATATCTAATGCACTACCCTATTTCTCACCCTATACCACTCTCAATATATCCTCTACCTCAACTCTCTGACTCATCTCAAACCTTGTTCTTCTACTCTTCCCAATGCACTACCTTATTTATCACCCTATACCTTTTTCAATATATCTTCTACCTCTACTCTCTCATTCATCACAAACACCATATCACTATTATGATCCTCAAAATAACCCTTTCTAGACCCTTCCCTCCTCTATCCCTCCCTGCATCATCTCATACCTCTTTTACTATTCCGATCTCTCAAAACAAGACTTTCTATACCCTTTCCTCTTACTATTCCCCCTCCACCTTCCTTTTACAGCATCGTAAGCCTCCTCCTACTGCTATGAGCTCCAAAACAAAAACAAAAAACATTTTAAATCCTTCCCTTTTCTATCCCTCCACTATCCTTTTCAATCCAAATAACAGTCGAACATGTCCACCACTCAAATTAATTTCATATTTCACTATACTAATTCACCACTAAATCTTTATGGGTTCTGCAGTAGCGCGCTACTCGCTGAAAAAGCGCTTCAACACCTCATCAGGGGTAGCAAGCGCTTTATAAATGCAAACATTTTTTCCTCTTCTAACCCTCCACTATCCTTCTCAATCCAAACAACTGACTAACATATCCACCACTCAAATTACTTTCATATTTCACTATACTATTTCACCACTAATCCTTTATGGGTTCCAGAGAGGTGTGCTACACCCTGAAAAAACTATTCAACACCTCATCAGGGGTAGCAAGCGCTATATAAATGCAAACATGTTTCCCTCCACTATCCTTCTCAATCCAAATAACTGACTAACACACCCACCACTCAAATTACTTTCATATTTCACTATACTAATTCACCACTAATCCTTTATGGGTTCCGGAGTAGCGTGCTTCTCACTGAAAACGTAATTCGATGGCTTGTCAGGGATAGTAAACGCTATATAAATGCAATTACAAGACAATACAATATAGGACTTATTCGTAATCTGAAGAATATTATCTATGGAAGAAAATACCGCTTTTAAGATTCACCAAACATAATTTGTATGTTCAAAATAAGAGAATGTGATTTCTGAAAGATAAAGATCCTTATATGGATTTTTAAAGAAGCCCTCTCATATTCTCCAAGGAGTAACATATTATTCTGCCGAGTACTTTATTGTTATGTTATAACTGAAAAGTGTTATGTCTATGAAATACTTGGCCTCTTGGCAAGTGCTAACTTTTGTGCGTGGTAAGGGCAACCAGCCACAAATTATTTTGGAATTTATTAACAATTAATTGTACGTTTACAAGCTGATTGTTATTTGTAAAGTGAAGTTTATGTGTGATGAAACTGTGGTGCTTATGCGTCATTACATTAGATCTAAGTCATCTGGCCTGTCGAGGATCTGGCCAAATGTACTTCACTTATGGTATGGCACCCTCTTCTACTACCAAGGCTTAATTTAACCGAGCTACCTTCCAAATAGCTAATCTTAAACATTAAACAGGGGCTACTAATTTACATATAATACTGCTACAAAATTTAAATAATAGGTCCAACAGTAGGGTGAGAGGATTGTTCCTATGGTATCCATATGGCCAATTTAATGTTTTAGCAATCCGGCCAGGAATCTAAAAAAAAAAGCCCCCGTCTGTTTTTCCCATTTCAATCCCTGCTCAAAGGGCTCCTACTCCACTCCTATCTTTGTTAGACATTAGAAGAATTGAAGTCTCACCTGCATCATGAAGATTCTATACATGATGAAGATATCTCCTGCATTCACCCCGAGCAACTAAGGGTTGTGTTTTCTCTTTCATACATGCTATTATTATCTCATCAGGAAATTATTATACAACAGATATTGCAGCTGATACAAAGATGTATGCGGGGAACTGTAGAATTACAGAGAAAAAGATTCCACTGCATGAGAAAGATAATAGCAATATTAATGTTCAATTTACTTTTATTGATTTAGTGTTCATTTAATTGAACTATGAAATAAGACCCCTATCTCCAGAAATCAAAACCTCCTAAAACAGTAGATACTCTTCCCACTACCTCAGCACCTCAATAAACTATTTGAGGAATTTCCTGACGATTATTCACATCAGGCCCTCTGTCCCTCCTCCCACTGCCTTACTTGTTATCTACTATGCTCTCCCCCTGTACTCTTCTAGCCTCTCACTATGTATCCCTTTTCTATCCTTTTCTTTCCTCTATCTGCTTATACCTCTCTTATTTTCTCTATTACACTGATATTCTCTGCCATCAGTAATACTAGTAACTGAAAGTTAAAGTAATATACTTGTCATATAGATCATTAATCGTAACCAAACTTTCAAGTTTATTCTTGCTGCAACTATACAGTTTATATATCATAGGTGATATAATTATGTTATAGAGAATTGTTGATATACTTTGGAACAACAAAACCTTTCATGTTTGACTAAGCCACATATATGTTTACGTAGGGCCTCATGTATTCATGTGACTTGACATTATTAAATTAGTGCACCTGAACAAATATAAAAAGTGTAATCTTGACATTTATGCAAGGGTGTATATTAACGTTTTCACTACAGTCACATCAAATTGCAGTTCTCATATATATCTACATTTGTGTGATTTTAATAATATTGTAATTCTTGTATATTAGCGCACTTATTTGAACAGTTCTCTGCATTTATTTTACAACTGAAAATGTATCCATTTGAATAGTACTCTACATCTGTATTGCAAGCGTATATGTATCTGTATCTGTAATCATGCATTTAACCGTGTACTGAAATGCTTGTCACTTTAAGTTGCCCAAAGGCCATAAGCATTTGGATTTCTTAACGTTTAACCTTCAGCGTGAACAGTTTCTTTGGATGCAAAGTTTTTCTCTCCTCTGCAGGTGCAGTTCTGTGATCTTCTGAATAGAGAATGGCACATTATGTGAAAGAGATGGTGAGGTTTGAAAGGAGTACTTTTGGCAGGGATGGGACGCCTTTTAAATAGCAAAGGGAGGACTACTGTCTTTGTGAAATAGGGATACGGGAGAAATCCAAGGACGTTCTGATGTGTGGACGAAAGGAAAGAAGCCTCGAATATAGTTGCCAAGTTTTAGTGTTTGAAGATGAAAAATAATGAGACATCTGACATGTGATTCTCGAAGGCTCTGTTGTGGGTTTAATTGAGGTTAACGCTTTACCTTTATTCAGATTCCCTTTAGACTTCTAGAGGTACAGACCACTTGGTGACATCTCTTTTGTGTGGCTTCATGTTATACAATATCTCTCCCTTTAAATAACGTCTACAGAGTGTTTGCGATGCTGAGACCTTCCTCTGCTTCCATGACTTAAATAGGGCTTCTTGATCCCTAGTTTAGAATAGGGCTTAGTAGATTTTTTGACAACTTCATGTAAAGGCAGAAACTTTCAATCTACTCACCAGACTTTGTTTCTCGTTCTCTGCATTGCAGCTACGGAATTCCTCATTTGCTTTCTGTTATTGAGGATACATTTTGTCAGACGTTTTGGATATCCATTAGTGATTCTGTATTTTTATAATATGTTTCTGAGACTGATTTATATCAGCCTGGCTTTGAATTTGTGATAAATCCATAGTTAATCCCATCTTCTGACTAAGAGCCCGATTACAAGTTTCGGCGGTGCAAGGATGGGTGGTACTCCACAGCCGTTCCACTGCCACATTACAAGTTACTTATAGTCTGTCAGGCGGCATGGCGTTCCCAGGGCGGTGCCTTTGAAAAAGGCACCGCAATGGGAATGCCTCAAAATGTTCCTACACGGCATGGACTGAAAAGTCCATGCCATGCAGGAACTGTTGTGCATGCACACAGGGGGCACATATAATGCCCCCCTGTGTGCATGTACAAGTGAAGGATGCACAGCCCTTTGTTTCCTCTCAACCAGGATTGACATGGAGGAGGAATCTCTATGTCACCGCCGGCAGAGAGAAAACTTGTAATATGCTTGGCGGGACTGAGGTGGTCCTAGGGCGGTCTGACTGCCCAACTCGCTATGGGGCAGTCAGACGGCCAGTGCGCCGGTAGCTAGACTGCCACCACTGCACCACCACGAGTGTGGCCGTCCTTGGACCACCAGACTAGTAATCAGGCTCTAAGAGTTTTACTGTGTGGCCAAATTGGTTACGCTGCAATTGTTCCATTATAATTGACTCTGACTCCTTTTATTCCTGAGGCACCTACAAATTTCTATTGTAGGGGACAAGGAAGAAGATGCCCTAATTCTATGTATTGTTAACGCCAACTAAGAAACTAATACAAATTTCTGAAATCAGATGTATTGTTTTCACTGGTAATAACCTTAGGCCTGAGTTGGAGTTTGGTGGATGGCTCAATCAGTCACAACCTGACAGTCCCATCCACCTTATTACACATGCATCATTTTCAATGGCACTTGTAATAAAGCGGATGGGAAATTTGTCACGTTGTGGCTGAGTAATCCGCCCAACAAACTCTATATCAGGCTCTTTGCTGTAATGAATACCAATGTGTGGAGAGATATTTAATTAACTGGTGCATATGCAAACTCAGAGATTGTCCCTCTCTGCAGACTCAAACATCAGCAGTATTCGAAGATATGCAACAATGAGAAAGAGCAGGGACTATAGTAATCTCTAAGCTCAACTCACAATCAATTTTAACAATGTTTCTCAGGGCACAAGTCCAGTGGATGGAGTCCCTGTACTCTTTTAAAAGAGGGGACACCTCATCCTAACTCTAAGTGCAAAGGCGACTTGAAGGAGTTGGGGTTGTCACCGTATGCCCGGCACATTCCATGTGAAAAAATCATATGACAGAAGGTTCTCTTATTTCTCAGTCTCTCAGGTTTTTTTAACTTCATCTGTCTGGCGGCATTCTCTGTCTGGATTTGAGCTGGACCAGGAGGAGGTTGTTTTAGGAAAATATGTCATTAGACAAATTCAAGGAGACAGGATAATCAAGTAAAAAGTTTAATAGTAACTCAAACCAAGAACAATGTTAAGTCTGTCCTCATCCAGCATCTCCTCTCAGTAACAGCTTCCCAATCCCTACACACATTTCTCTTTATTTCCTCCCCCCTTACATTTCATTGTCTGTTCATCTCAAGGACACCACATTTTTAAAATACAACATGTAACACATCTTTCCTCTTTTTTAACCCACTGATTACAATTTCAACAACAACAAAAACAAAGTGTTTGTAACACCAAATTACAAATGGATGCAAAAATAAGCTTCAATATGCAAAATATAATTAATGAGCTAAATTGACATTTTCTTGATTCTACCTCCATTTCTATTTTCTAATAAACAGTTTTGTTAATCAACAAGAACATTACCTTGCTTATCGGTTTTATCACAGGATATATTTTAGGCTAGTAGTTTCATTACATGTAGCTCTTCTAGACTCTGTGTCCGGTACATCC
The DNA here is from genome assembly GCF_964204655.1 of Triturus cristatus. Classification (NCBI taxonomy): domain Eukaryota; kingdom Metazoa; phylum Chordata; class Amphibia; order Caudata; family Salamandridae; genus Triturus; species Triturus cristatus. Next base: position 1,242,829,987 of record NC_140579.1, read on the forward strand.
AAAACCACATTGCTCCTGTCCACTTCTTCATTCACACACCCTGTCATTGTTTCTTTATATAAGGTAACCCGACTGAGATTCCACACTGTCCACCCAATTATCCACACAGCATTTCTAAACACTTCAGTAACTCTCACAGGGTCGGAACAGCAAACTCATCCTTTTCCAACATTCTTATTTTTTTTACATCGTGCACAAAAACCAACCATTACAAGCTGTTTACTTCTGGTATCCATATTCAGTTTCATTTTGCTTTTGTAATTCTCCATAGTTCTTTTTATATTGCAAAAATCAGTTTAAAAATTGCTCCACTTCTTATACTTCAATCACCAAAGCACAAGCGTAGTCCCCAGTTTCTGTCCCCTTAATAATTAAAAAGTACTCCCCAAAGTCACTGAATTAGGAGTAGTTCTATAAGCAAGTTTTAGGATGGAAAAAATAAATCTTTTTATTAATAATACCACATTTGTTAAGAAAGTGTGGACCTTTATCAGACATGATTTCTTGTGGAATCCTCTCTCTACAAAACAATTCATCCAAAACCTCCACTACAATTTCAGATTTCATTTTTATTAATAAAAGATAAATCTTTATTCATAAGTAATCACAATCATAAAAGATAAAAGTAGACATGCCATTAAAAGAACATTAAAGTTATGAATCATTAAAAAAGTTGTGCAAAAATCACGAAGTCCAAGCAGCCGTCAGTCACATCTTGATCTTCTGGATCTAAAAGCAGCCCTCAGGAACTTTATGACAACAAAAAGAATATAATCATTGGACAAAAGCTGTAAATACATACGTGCAATGCAGGCTTGCCTACATTCCATAGCTTTTAGAAGGGGCTTAATAAACAATCTCCTGGGATAGCAAAAATATTTGCATAAGAGGACCAAATGTAAGGTGTCCTGTGGAGACCTAGAGTCGCAGCAACAGGGCCCTCTCACGTTTGCAGGTAAGAAATCAGGTTGGAACGCCAGGAGGTAATGGAGCTGATTAAATCTGAATTGGACTACTAAAAACCAGAAGCGCTTGTAAGGGTCAATAGGTATTTCTCCATTCCCCGCACTGATTTCAGCATGACTTGCCCTCTCACAGCTGGTTTCATGAGCTCAGTATTTTCACACTGAGCAATGGCTTGTTTAAAAAACAGCTCCTTTACTAGGCTCAAGCTTGAGGCCTCAGTGTGTCACATTTTAAAAAAGATATCTGCCTTGCCCAAGGTCACATAGAATCCTTTACATACAGTAACCAGGCAATTTTAAGTCGTGATTTAATGACAGTCTAAAATGATAGAGCAGTTAAACTCAGCCTCATCCCAAGACCACATCTTCACCCAACACAACAGAGGCTTCACTGCCACCAGGTCAGCTAAATAATTTACTCATAATTATTCGTGTACAGTGAATGAGGAAGTGCCTTTTGGGACCTTCAAGTTTCGCCTCAGAAACTTGTTTTGAGTGAGCTGCAGCTTATTAGCCACCATGTACTCTCAAACCTCGCACATAGAACCTTGGAGCATATAGACTGGTATAACTTTAAAATCACCCATAGCTTTATCAGTTATTTCCAGTTAAGTTTTGCAGCAAATAAAATTCCCAGGTAGGGGAAAGCCGAACCTTCGCAAGAATATGGGCTCCAGCTTAAAGGTTTTCGACCGAGTCGTCCGAGGGCCAACTTCCAAAATGTTCGATTTTGTGAAGTTAGCCGTCATTTCCAACCCATCCATAAAAGACATAAACCCATTTATCAGAACTTGGAGGCCCATTGGTGTGCATGCCATCAGCACTGCATCGTCAGCGTATAATAGGACTGGCAATGCTATCCTACCCACTCGGAGGCAATCAGACTGTAATGAGGTCAGAGCCGGTTCTAAGCCATTAATATAGATGGCAAATAAAAAAGGGGCTAGAATGCAACCTTGGCGGACACACTTGGTGCAGCTAAAATAATTGGTAAGGCCCCCCTTGTGAATATCTGATTGCTGCCATGGTATGGGTATGAAGGTTCATTAAGAGGGTAACTATAGCGGGCTCGACCCCCAACTAGGTTAGTAGGTCCCACAGTTTGTTACGGTTCACCTGGTCGAAGGTGGCCGTAAGGTCCATAAAGATCAAAAAACGTACACTAGGTTGTGCTACTGTGTATTTGGACACTAGTAGGTTGAGGTTGAGGCATTGGTCGGTAGTTGATTTTCCCAAGCGAAAACCAAACTGCGCCTCAGCGGAAAGCCTTGTCAATAAAACCCAACCCAGTACCTTAACTGAGGAGTGAAGGAAGGAAATGGGGCAGTAGCAGTATGGATTATCCTTTTCTCCTCTCTTGAAAACTGGGAAGATGCTAGCAGTTGAACAAGAAGGCGTCATCAATTCCCTTGCTGCTGCATTTAGCACCCTGGTCAATACAGGGGCCCACACGTCTATGTAACCATTTTAATCTCATGCCATTTTGAAAAATAATTGACCACAACAATGCCAAAATCTTCATTAGTGAGCAAAATGGCAAATGGACCAATAATGTCTCTTCCCAGTTTTGTCCATGGGCCATCAGGAAGCTCAAGCAAACTTGATTCTGCAATCATAAGCTTAGCCAATGTATTACTTGTAGAACAATTATAACAAGAACTGACTTGCTGCTCAACCATGTTGTCCATGCCTGTCTATCATAAACTCTCCCATAACCGTCTTCTGGTGACCTTCATGGGCATAATCTAAAATTTGTTTTCTCGAACCAAAAGGAGGCATAATTATGTCACCCACCATAATTACCCAATTCTCTATAGCAAGAGCTTCATGTACTTTACAAAAAATCATCAATTCTCCTGAAATGCTCCCCTCCTCAGACCAACTTTCCTTAAGGAATTTGATAACAATGCTCAAAGTCATATACTTTTCCATCTCCCTGTCCCATGTAAATTCATCAAAAACATTTTCATCATTGATAAGATTGATATCAGCACACGGAAATGCCACTTCACATTCATCTGATTCAGCTTTAGTGAAGCTTTTATCCATTTAGGGTAGTCTTGACATACAATTGGTATGAACATTATTTTTACCAGAAAAATGCTCAATACTATACTAAAATACTAGTGACCTAGATGCAAATTTAGCTAACCTGGCTTTTTGTCATATGACCACCACGTAGTGATAAGATATTCACCAGAGGTTTATGATCTGTTTTTATAATGTATGTTGTCGCCCATAGGAACATTTGAAAATTCTCCAAATTTAAGACAAATGCAAGAAGTTCCTTTTCTATAACAGAGTAATTCCTTTTCTATTTCCTGCAGTGTTCTTGATGCATGTGAAACAACCCATTCCATTCCATTATCCCTTTGCATTAACACAGTACCTAAGCCACTATGCATTCTTTACCCACCACAAATGGTTTAAATCATGGTGCATTGACAAACAATATTTTCAAGACATTTAAGCCTTGGGTCTTAGAACATCTAAAAGCTTTACCTTTACTTTGGTAGTATACTTTTGAATAACCTTTGAGTAAAATTCAGTTAGTCCAAGCTAACAATTCTTCCTTTGAATTGGGAATGGGAGCTTCCAAAATGGCCTACACTTGGTTGAAATTAGGTGTGATACCTGACGCACTTATTAAATGACCCAGATGTTCTACTTCTTGTTTATGAAATTTACATTTCAACATTATCAATGTCAGCCCCTTGTTGGAAAGTACCATTAGGACAGTACCAATATTTTTGTCATGTTCTTCCATGACACATCCAAAAAACAAAATGTCATCTTGGGAGGCAATGGTTGAAGGTAAGCCTTCAAGTGTTTCTTTCTCTGAAATACAAAGGCTGCACTAGTTAATTAAAATGGATTGTTAAGACAATGTAGATCAATACAAAGCCTCAACTCTCCAGATGCTTTTACAGAAATGACTATAGGAGCAACCCAGTGAGAAAATGTTGCTCCTTCAATAATATTCCCCTTACATAAATTATCTAGCAAAACATTGAGGTTCCCTCTATAAGAAAGTGAAATATTCCTAACACTAAGTCAGACTGGAGAAGCGTCTTCCTTGAGTATCATTCAGTGTTTGAAACCACGGAACTCACTCCGTTTTTCACTAAATACATCCTTATATTTTAGTTTTAAATAAAAAATTTTTTTATATATTTGAAATATGTTGTTATCATTTGAGGGTAATACCTGGGTCTGATTTACCAACCACATAAATAGTAGGATTGGACCTTGGATCTAATCCTCTGATTAAACCAATCTCGTGTCCAGTGTATCCTCCAGATATGTCGGGAGGAAATACATTTTCCAATAATAGAGTACAAAGCAAATGAATCAACAAAAACAGTGACAATTTTCCCATCCATTTTAATTTCACATGTCATCAACCCCGTATAAATATTCAATCTACCCACACAAAATGTCATCTTGGGAGGCAATGGTTGCAGGTAAGCCTTCAAGTGTTTCTTTCTCTGAAATACAAAGGCTGCACTAGTTAATTAAAATGGATTGTTAAGACAATGTAGATCAATACAAAGCCTCAACTCTCCAGATGCTTTTACAGAAATGACTATAGGAGCAACCCAGTGAGAAAATGTTGCTCCTTCAATAATATTCCCCTTACATAAATTATCTAGCAAAACATTGAGGTTCCCTCTATAAGAAAGTGAAATATTCCTAACACTAAGTCAGACTGGAGAAGCGTCTTCCTTGAGTATCATTCAGTGTTTGAAACCACGGAACTCACTCCGTTTTTCACTAAATACATCCTTATATTTTAGTTTTAAATAAAAAAAAAATTATATATTTGAAATATGTTATTATCATTTGAGGGTAATACCTGGGTCTGATTTACCAACCACATAAATAGTAGGATTGGACCTTGGATCTAATCCTCTGATTAAACCAATTTCGTGTCCAGTGTATCCTCCAGATATGTCGGGAGGAAATACATTTTCCAATAATAGAGTACAAAGCAAATGAATCAACAAAAACAGTGACAAGTTTCCCATCCATTTTAATTTCACATGTCATAAACCCCATATAAATATCCAATCTACCCACACTTAAAATAGTTTTAGGATCATTTTCACCATCTATTGTTCCACCAAGATGTCCATCAGTAATTAAATTGACCTGCTTGACGTAGGATCTACAAACTCTACTGAAATGTCCTTTCTTATTACACCTCAAAAAAACCTTGTCAACTGATGGACAGTTTATAAATTGCCAATATATAATGAACAACCAGACCTGTAACATTTTAATTTCTTTATGTTATCTTTACGGAAAAAACCTGTTCTCCTTAGAGCATTATCCAAATGTTTCAGAATGTTTGATACCCTTAGCTATCTCAGTAATTACATTAAGGGACATGTCAGCACTTGTCCAAAGTCTTCCTTGGAACTTACTTGATTTCATTGGGATCTGATAGGTAGCGGCTAAAGATCTTAAGCCTGTCACAAATTCCTCAATAGTTTCTTCTGTACTCTGTTTTCTAGAATAAAACCTAAATCTTTCCATGACTACATTGTGTTCTTTTCTATACCTTATGTTAATTTGTTAGAAGCATATCAACATACATCTATGTTACCTTGGCTAATTAAAACAGGATGTTTTTTATATTCCTTCAGTCAAAATCTTCCCCAAACAGTGTTTCAATTAGGACAGTTCCCTTTTGATCTGCACATCTTCCAATATCTCAACACATGCAAAAAACACAGATTTACATGTCTACCATTCCATAGGAGGTTCTCCTGGTGTAGGTAAAAATGAAGGCGGAGGTACAATGCTTGGTATTTTAATATCCCCCTGACTAAACAAAATATTAAATAGATGAACAAAACAATATGTTGTACTATAATAAGAACATTATAGAAGTATTCCCAGTAGTCCTAGTGTGTGAAGAAAATCATAGTTGTAACAGTTGTAGTAACTGTTATCACCAGTCAGTGTGCCATAAGGTGTACGCATCACCATGAATGTGCTAATCCCAAAAGTATGCACATTACCATCAATGTACTAATCCCAAAAGTATACCGAGGTGTGAGCATCACATGAATGGCTGGCACGAGTAAGATGTACAGACCTCACTTTCAACAATGAACACACACACCAGACAATACACTTAATTTAGCTAATTTACAGTTTTCACACATCCAGTAAGTGGCAACCACTGGATCTCCGTTTTCTCCTAATAAATACGAGAACAACAGTAAGTCTGTCCTCATCCACCAACTTCTTGCAGTAACCACTACTGAATCCCTGCACACATTCCTCTTTATTTCATTCCTCTTACATTCCATTGGCTATTAGTCTCGTGAACAAATCTCCTTGCTAAAAATGGCAGTTGGTAAACAATTGAAAAAACTGAAAAATGTTGATCTATTTAAACCGGCTTTTCATTCTAGATCTTCCTCTTCATGGTCTTCAGGCTACATTATTTTGATGATGTGAAAGAAATACCAAACTCAAGGCAATGAAAAGCCTTTTTTGGCATTGAGCAAGATGGCTAATTTCTCATCACGTTTGTTAATAGCCTGCAGAAGGATAAGGGATAGCAAACTCAAATGAGTGGTGGAACAATTTGGGACAACACCCACTTGCGAGGGGCACATGAGGGATGATATGACAACTTAGGTGCCGATTCCGATCCGGTAAAAACAATTACCGTACGACTCGTATCCGTATTTTTTTACGTACGAGTCATACAAGTCCCCTACAAACGGTGAAGTACGATTCGTACAGTAAAAATACATACGAATTGCATCGGGAAAAGTCTACGAGACGTCCCCGGACAGTTTTACGTACGAGTCGTAAAACTGAAGTCCGAGCGCACAAGTCCGATCTGTACCGGCGTCCCGAATACACAAGCATATGGAAAACGTCCCGTACGTAGCTAAGTTTGTACGACCCCTACCCCGGGTACACTTGGGCCCGGGGTACGAGTCGTACGGCCCCCCCACCCCACCCGCGCATGTCTGCACCGTACCCCCCACCCCAGCACCCGCGTATGTACACGCCGTACCCCAGCACCAGCATATGTACGCGCAGTACCCCCCCACCCCAGCACCCGCGCATGTACGTGCCGTACCCCAGCACACGCATATGTAAGCGCCGTACCCCCACCCCAGCACTCGCGTATGTATGCCCCGTACCCCCCACCCCAGCACCCGCGTATGTACGTGGCGTAACACAGCACCCGCGTATGTATGTGCCATACACCCCCACCCCAGCACCCACGCATGTACGCGCCGTACCTCAGCACACGCGTACGTAAGCGCCGTACCCCCAACCAAGCACCTGCGTATGTACGCCCCGTACCCCCCACCCCAGCACCCACATATGTACGCGCCGTACCACAGCACCCGCATATGTACGCGCCATACCCCCCCACCCCAGCACCCGCGCATGTACGCGCCGTACCCCAGCACATGCGTATGTAGGCGTCGTACCCCCCACATCAGCACCCGCGTATGTACGCCCCGTACCCCCCACCCCAGCACCACGTATGTACGCGCCGTACCCCAGCACCCGTGTATGTACGCACCGTACCCCCCCACCCCAGCACCCGCGCATGTACGCGCCGTACCCCAGCACACACGTACGTAAGCGCCGTACCCCCCACCCTAGCACCCACGTATGTATGCCCCGTAACCCCCACCCCAGCCCCGTACTTGGACGCACCGTACCCCAACACCGTACCCCAGCATCGCGTATGTACGAATCGTACAACACCATTGCATATGTGATCACTGCACAACAACATAGCTATGGACGCACCTTACATACGTGAAAATGACTCGTACTGAACTAGGACACTGTAAAACAGCCCAAGGAGGGTCAATTCGACTCGCACAATACCACAAAACACGTCTACAGGACAAAAAACATCTAAAAGACTGACCTGGCACATCCAAACAGGCAAACAGAGGCCCAAACTCACAACCACCTCTTATAACACACCCACCAAAAGTTCAAACCCAGCCACACCCACAAATGGACCAATAAATAGGGCACACAATCACAAACCATGAGCCTTTGCAACATACCCACTGCTGACAGACACCACACACAAACAACTGCACCCATACACCTTAACTTACACACCTTCACACAACCTCCTTCACACAGCCCCCCTCTACACATACACACACACCTACACATTCACACCCACACACCCTCAACCATCCACACCCACACCCCACACCATGCCCACAGACAAGAATCCAAAGTTCACAAGGGAGGAGCTGGACATCCTTGTCAACGAAGTCATCAGAGTCGAGTCACGGCTCTTTGGAACATTGGTCAGACAGGCCAGCATATCCCAAAAAACTAGCCTGTGGCAGAGGATCGTCGATCGGGTGAATGCTGTTGCGCCCATCAGAAGGACCAGGAATGAATGCCAAGCCAGGTGGTACGATCGGCGGAGGGCAGTCAAGCGCAAAATGAACGAGGACTACGCACAGAGTAACATCACAGGAGGTGGGCTGCCCCGCAGACCGGTAGATTACCATCCCTGGGAGGAGAAGGTGATGGCCCTGCTTCCGCCGGTGGGAGTACACGGAGTCGAAGGAGTTCGAGAGCCTGGTGAGTACACAAACAACTCACGTAACATGGGGGAATGGCATCCACACCCCAACTACAACAAATGCACTCACCTACCCCCAAGCCCTCACCTGACTCAACCACACTCTAAACAACGCTAATGCCACTAACATGAGTATGCCCCATTCACAAAGCAAGGCCATGCCATGTCCCAGCCTACACAAACCACAAACCCAAGACAGGATGTCCAGGATGCTGGGAGGGTGGGGATCACTAAACATATTGTACAACTCAGAAACAGACACCATTGCCCTCAGCCCATATGGCCCAGGTACATACCCATGCACCATGCGCAATGCACAGGGACTGGCAAAGTACTGACAAGGTAGCTGGCACTTGGCCCTGCTGTAGGCAGCACAAGACCCTCTTGTGACAACTGCAAACTCTAACACAAACACAACAAGCTCAGAAATCTAGGACAGAAACTCGCACTCACTGACATGGCAGCATGCACCATGGTGGGACAGATACATCACCTGGGAGACCCACTACCAAATCACACCACACCCACCAGCAGGCACCGTCAATCAATCAACAATCGATCAGGGTACTTGTACGGCGCGCTACTTACCTGTGAGGGTCTCAAGGCGCTGAGGGGGGGTTCCACCACTGCTCGAAGAGCCAGGTCTTGAGGAGTCTCCTGAAGGCAAGTAGGTCTTGGGTCAGTCGTAGGTGGGTTGGGAGGGTCTTCCAGGTCTTGGCGGTGAGGTAGGAGAAGGATCTGCTGCAGGCGGGCATACGTTGGATGCGGGGGACAGCTGCGAGGGCGAGGCTGCCGGAGCGGAGCTGGCAGGTGGGGGTGTAGAAGCTGAGTTTGATGTGCAGGTAGGCTTGTCCGGCGGTGTGGAGTGCCTTGTGTGCGTGGGTGAGGAGCTTACAGGTGATCCTCTTGTCGATGTGGAGCCAGTGCAGGTCTCTCAGGAGGGGGGTGATGTGGCTGTGGCGGGGGGCGTTGACGATCAGTTGTGCCGAGGCGTTTCCGAAGCGTTGTAGCCGCCGTTGGTGTGTGGATGGGAGTCCTGCGTAGAGTGCAGTGGCGTAGTCCAGTCAGCTGCTGACGAGGGCCTGTGTCACTGTTCTACTTGTTTAGGTCGGGATCCACCAGTAGATCCGGCGGAGCCTGCGTAGGGTGTCATAGCAGGAGGAGGAGACGCCATTGACCTGCTTGGACATGGAGAGGGAGGATGCGAGGATCACTCCTAGGTTGTGTGCGTGTTTGGTGGGTGTCGGTGATGTCCCCAGAGCGATCGGCCACCAGGAGTCATCCCAGGCTGAGAGTGTGGGTCCGAGGATGAGGACCCCCATCTTCTGTTTCAGATGGCCGCTCCGCATCCAGTCGGCGATGGCCCTCAGACCCTCATGGATGTTTATCTTGGCGGTGTGAGGGTCCTTGGTGAGGGAGAGGATGAGCTGGGTGTTGTCGGCGTAGGAGATGTTTTTGAGGTTGTGGTGGCGGGCCACTTGTGTGAGGGGGGCCATGTGGATGTTGAACAGCGTCGGGCTGAGGGATGATCACTCACCCCTTACACAAGCACACACCCCCAGGGCAGCCAATGGAGTCACACACTCTCACAATGGACATGTGACACAACAAGATCAAGCCACAGCCAAAAAAGCATCCAAAGCCAAATGCGACATGTCAAAGACCCTGGATAACATTTCAATCAGTCCCCTGCATCATAACCATCCACAAGTGAACATTGATGTGAATGCTAGGTACATACAACTACCTGGAGGAACTGTGGCAACTAGAACATGTATGAAACATGGATGTCGCATGAAACAGCATTAACATTGTCTCTCTCTCACACACAGGGCAACGTCATGGATCTCCTCCCAACACTGGGGGGGAACAATCACAGGCCCAGGCTCGGCAGGAAGATGATCCCACCGGCAGCGACGACTCTCAGCACTCTGTGGATGACCCCAACCAACCTGGACCCTCTGGTGCCCAAGCCCCTGCAGCACCTGCGTCAGGTACAACTGTGCCAACCACCAACCCCATTCTTGCCACATCCCAGGAGACACCCAGGAGCCCTGCCCGCACAGAACAACTGAGCCAGTCTGACCTGGAGGGACAAGGTTCTCCGGCCACCCAGGAGGAGGCAGACAACCCTGCAAATGCCATCCCTCAGGGGTCCCGTAGACCCGATGTGCCCACAACGGCAGGCCAGGCTCGTGTGGACAGGGGCGGTGGGAGTGGAGGCAGGCGGAGGCGCGAACCTGACCAGCCAGCTGAGGGAACCGGTATGTCACACATACGCCACATCTTGGACACATACCGGCGTGACACCAGGGGCATCAGCCAGGTAGTGGCGACCCTCAATGAGATTAAGAACCAGCAGACCGAGCAACACGCCAGTCAACAACAACACCAAGGACGGATGGAGGCAAGACTGGCTGAGCTCCTGGCGGTGCAAACGGACATAAGCCGTTCACTCCGTCGGATCGCCAACAACATGGCCAACCCTCCCTGTGCCCCCAGGCGAAGACCACCACCAGCCACAGGGAGGGAGGAGGAGGAGGAATCGTTCGACGGAGCGTCACAACCATCGTCAAGGCCTGCATCTGAGGGTCCCCCGAGGAAGGTGGGTCGTCCACGGAAAAGACCGTGAGAGGCAGCGGACCATCCACATCTCCCAGGTCACCTGGCCTGGCACCTGGCCCTCATGCGCAACAGCAGCACCTCATCCAATGACATTCTCTGCCACATGGACTTGCTGGTCACAGTCTGACCAATGATGACCAACACTGTGGTCTGGACTCTGATGACTCCAATTGACAAGGATCCCATCTCCCCCTGTGAACTTTGGATTCCATGCACACTGTATAGCACCTATTTGTCCACACTAAACAGGCCCCCCACCGAGAATAAATCTTAATTTCTTCAATTCGATGTTGCATTCATTTTGCATGAGTACACAACCTACGTGTGGGGAAATGTCAAACTATGCCTGAGTGTTGAACTAACTTCAGCCACCCATACCCTGGAATTTGAGTCTGGTACAGGACACACATGGGTCACAATGTATCATACAATACAGACATGGAGCACAATACTCACCCGTGATGGCCTCAAGCTGCTGAGGGGGGGCATGCAATACTGTGCGGACAGACCAATTGGGAAGAGTATCATGAAGGCGTAGAGGTCATGGCTCAAGTGGATGTTGCCGGGGAGGGAGTAGCAGGTATGTCTCGCCAGGTGGGAGAACTATGTCCTGCATGCTGGAGTACGGTGGATATGAAGAATGGTGGCCAGGGCAAGGTTGGATGCACGGAGTTGGCACAACGGGGTCTCGGATGACAGACGGGCAAGGTTGGTTTGGGGTCTGGGGTTGTGGCCTGCCTCCTGAGTGTGGGTGAGGAGTCTGGAGGTCATCCTGCAGCAGACAGTGATCCATTGCAGCTATCTATCGTGGATGGTGATGTGGCTGGGGCGTGGGATGTTGAAGCTGAGGTGTGCACATGCAGCCTGGATGTGGACAAGTTTCCCGGGAGTTTAGATGTACTTGCTCCGTACAGGGCGGTGCAGTAGTTGACACGGCTGGTGTCATGGGCCTGGGGGATGGTCTGTCTTTCCTTGGAGTGGATCTATCTGTGGATCATGTGCATCATGCAGAGGATGTTGCACCCTGAGGTACAGATGCTGGTGATTAGCATGGCAAATGTGAGTGACGAATCCATGATGCACACCATCTTGTGTGCGTGGGCACTGGGTGCATGTGCAGGGCTCTTGCCGGTGGGACACAAGCAGTTGACCCAGCTGTAAGGGGATAATCCTCAGATGATTACCTCAGTCCTGTACAAGTCCAGCCTCAGGTGGCTGATGTTCAGCCATTCATCAATGGATCTCATGCCTTCTTGAATGTTGGAACTGGCAATGGCTGCATCTTTGGTGAGGGTGAGGAGCACCTAGCTGTCAATGGCATATGAGCTGATGATGAGGTGCTGTGCGCATGTGATGCCGGAGAGGGGGACCTGGACACATTGAAGATTGACACGCTGAGAGATGATACCTGGGCCATGTGCCAGATGATGCCACTATACTACTTGCTGAAGGCTTGAGTCCCACTCCCATGGCCTTGCTGGTGTACGGAGCCGGTGGGGAGTAGGAGGGACATGACCTGGTTGGTGTGACAGGGCCTGGAAGGCGGGGCAGCGCTGTGTAGGCAGTTGGAGTTGCAAACTCATCATGCAAAGGTGTTGTGTGTGCGCCTAGGGTATGCCTGAGAGCAGGTGGTAGATTTTCGGATGGACAATGCTTGGAGGGTGGCTGCAACATGTGATGTGGGTCATGCAAGGACATGAGGGTCGTGCAAAGTGCACGTTGCATGCGCTGACGGTCCAGCCTTTGGCACCGCGTGGCCGCAACAGTGGCACAGACAAGCTGATGACAGCCAAATGAATGGGTGGAGGGAGGAAGGGAGGAGCATCTTTGAGGTGTGTGTGTTGCCGAACCTGGAAACTTTGTGGGCCCTTGCTGCAGGGGCCACAGCAGCAGGCGGCATGTCCTGGAAACTATGCCACAAGTTGCACACAAAGACAAGGATGTCAGAAAGGACATCTGCAACAGGCATATGTAAAGGAAGGAGTGTCCGGTTTCCCATGGCACACCCAGAGACAATGGATGCACAATCACCAAAGATGACTGACACAGGATCAGGAAACTGAAGGCCGAGCTGCGCACAGGATACACACCCTCAGCAGGTTTTGACGGCCCGTTGTGGTGACCAACATGCCCAAATACATACACAACCATGGACATCATGCACAATAGAGATCCTAATCACTGAAGAACTGCATGCATGTTGCTAAACTACACATAGACTCATATGCACAATCTTTGACAACTATGCCAGAGATGCCGCATGCAAAGTGGCAAGAGACCTGCATTGACAGAGATGAGGCACCTTGGAGGGTGAGGAACACCTTTATTACTCAGGTTCACACCTAGGGAAATGCATCAATATGAACAGACTCACAGGTCATTAGGCTGAACATGTGGGACCTACACTGGACACCCCCTTCACAACACAGATGCTGTAAATCCATTGAACTGGCACACAAGTGAAGGGAGTGAGCCAAACACCCCCTGCTGCACACGGAGGGGCTGCAATTCCCCAATGATCCTCTCATAGGGATGTCCCACACTATGTCCACCCGTAGCATCCCGTATGTTTCAGAGGGAAGTTGTACACACATTGATGCCTTCATCAGAATCCACAGTCCCATTACAGATGACTGTTACGAAGGGTGACAATCAATTCATGGGAGTCATGCAACATGTCATGTGCCCCATGGTGAGTCGACATGTATGGATAGTAACACAACATGCACAGGAGCAGTGCCCACACATTCCAAAGACCTACCAACACCAAAATGCCTTGCAGCAATCCTTAACCAAAAAGACTTTTCACCATGTCCGTGCATGGGACGCTGATTCAGCACACGTTGCAATACTCATGAGGAATAGCGGGAGGCCAAGGATGACACGAGCAGACAGCATGCGCAACTACCTGGGGATGACAGACACACAATAATTCAGGGAAAAGATTGTCATCCGCATGCATGGTCATTTACTCTACAGGAATAAGTGTGTCACCATGCTATTTTTAAATTGAGTGTCTAAGCTAAAATGTGTGGAAGGACATCATCACTCGAGTGACACATCTGAACACACCTCTAAGTCACTTAGCATACAGTCAGCTGGACACACACATTGCAACACATGCCACACAAGGCTCCAAGCGTGCACACACAGACCCATGGACTCACCATTATGAGAAGAAGTTGCGTATGAGCTGACTCCGGATGCCGTCCTCCTCCTCCTCCTCATCCTCACTTGCTTCGTGACCAAGCCCTTCATCCTCCACGGGTGGATGTTCCTGCTCATCCGGATCCAGGATGAGTGGCACAGCCTTCTCCACTGCCATGTTGTCCAGCATGCAGCACACGAGGAAGATTTTGCAGACCTTCACCGGTGCATATGGGAGGGACCCGCCTGTCTTGTGAAGGCACCGGAATCGGCTCTTCAGGAGGCCAAACGTCCTCTCGATCACTCGCCTGGTCTGCCCATGTGCGTTGTTGTAACGATGATCTGCAGCTGTTCTGGGGTTGCGGAGAGGCGTCATCAGCCATGGCATGTTGGGATAGCCAGAGTCCCCTACATGGAAACATCATGTAAAGAAGTGGGTCAGGAGATGCCGTAAGATACAAAGATAGCGCTAAACAAAGGACAAACAGAGTATACCCACCAACAAGACATGCTCGTTCGTTGTGCAGCTGCAGCATCATTTCTGGCACCCGGCTATGCCTCATGATGTAGGCATCGTGTGCTGACCCTGGAAAACGTGCACAGACATGGGAAATCAGCATGTTAGCAAGACACACCACAAGGGCATTTATAGAGTGGTAATGTTTATGGTTGCGATAGGCGACCTCCTGTGCCTGTGGTGGTACAAAAGCCACATGTGTCCCATCAATGGACCCAATGACATGGGGCATCCCTCCCAGGGCATAGAAATCACCCTTTGGGAAAAAGGGGGGTGGTGATGGACAGAGTTTCTGAATGATGCAGAATACTCTTACCAAGTCAAGAGATCATGGTTTTAATCCATCACCGTTTTTTAGCTCACTGCACCATCCCAGCTCAGAACCTGGCTACATGCAAATTAGTCTGTACCTGTCCCAGTGCATGATGGGAACAGGGCAAACCAAACTACCAAGCCAATTCTTATACTGGGAAAGAAACAAGCTTCCGGGGACCGGTTTCTGGCATCACAGCCTTCGTCGGCCCGGCTTGCCTGAATCCTGATGGTGCAATGAGCAAGGGACTCACGTCTGAGCATACCCTCCCACACTGAGTGTGGTTAAAAACGATTTGGGAAAAAGGGGGGTGGTGATGGACAGAGTTTCTGAATGATGCAGAATACTCTTACCAAGTCAAGAGATCATGGTTTTAATCCATCACCGTTTTTTAGCTCACTGCACCATCCCAGCTCAGAACCTGGCTACATGCAAATTAGTCTGTACCTGTCCCAGTGCATGATGGGAACAGGGCAAACCAAACTACCAAGCCAATTCTTATACTGGGAAAGAAACAAGCTTCCGGGGACCGGTTTCTGGCATCACAGCCTTCGTCGGCCCGGCTTGCCTGAATCCTGATGGTGCAATGAGCAAGGGACTCACGTCTGAGCATACCCTCCCACACTGAGTGTGGTTAAAAACGATTTGGGAAAAAGGGGGGTGGTGATGGACAGAGTTTCTGAATGATGCAGAATACTCTTACCAAGTCAAGAGATCATGGTTTTAATCCATCACCGTTTTTTAGCTCACTGCACCATCCCAGCTCAGAACCTGGCTACATGCAAATTAGTCTGTACCTGTCCCAGTGCATGATGGGAACAGGGCAAACCAAACTACCAAGCCAATTCTTATACTGGGAAAGAAACAAGCTTCCGGGGACCGGTTTCTGGCATCACAGCCTTCGTCGGCCCGGCTTGCCTGAATCCTGATGGTGCAATGAGCAAGGGACTCACGTCTGAGCATACCCTCCCACACTGACTGTGGTTAAAAACGATTTGGGAAAAAGGGGGGTGGTGATGGACAGAGTTTCTGAATGATGCAGAATACTCTTACCAAGTCAAGAGATCATGGTTTTAATCCATCACCGTTTTTTAGCTCACTGCACCATCCCAGCTCAGAACCTGGCTACATGCAAATTAGTCTGTACCTGTCCCAGTGCATGATGGGAACAGGGCAAACCAAACTACCAAGCCAATTCTTATACTGGGAAAGAAACAAGCTTCCGGGGACCGGTTTCTGGCATCACAGCCTTCGTCGGCCCGGCTTGCTTGAATCCTGATGGTGCAATGAGCAAGGGACTCACGTCTGAGCATACCCTCCCACACTGAGTGTGGTTAAAAACGATTTGGGAAAAAGGGGGGTGGTGATGGACAGAGTTTCTGAATGATGCAGAATACTCTTACCAAGTCAAGAGATCATGGTTTTAATCCATCACCGTTTTTTAGCTCACTGCACCATCCCAGCTCAGAACCTGGCTACATGCAAATTAGTCTGTACCTGTCCCAGTGCATGATGGGAACAGGGCAAACCAAACTACCAAGCCAATTCTTATACTGGGAAAGAAACAAGCTTCCGGGGACCGGTTTCTGGCATCACAGCCTTCGTCGGCCCGGCTTGCCTGAATCCTGATGGTGCAATGAGCAAGGGACTCACGTCTGAGCATACCCTCCCACACTGAGTGTGGTTAAAAACGATTTGGGAAAAAGGGGGGTGGTGATGGACAGAGTTTCTGAATGATGCAGAATACTCTTACCAAGTCAAGAGATCATGGTTTTAATCCATCACCGTTTTTTAGCTCACTGCACCATCCCAGCTCAGAACCTGGCTACATGGAAATTAGTCTGTACCTGTCCCAGTGCATGATGGGAACAGGACAAACCAAACTACCAAGCCAATTCTTATACTGGGAAAGAAACAAGCTTCCGGGGACCGGTTTCTGGCATCACAGCCTTCGTCGGCCCGGCTTGCCTGAATCCTGATGGTGCAATGAGCAAGGGACTCACGTCTGAGCATACCCTCCCACACTGAGTGTGGTTAAAAACGATTTGGGAAAAAGGGGGGTGGTGATGGACAGAGTTTCTGAATGATGCAGAATACTCTTACCAAGTCAAGAGATCATGGTTTTAATCCATCACCGTTTTTTAGCTCACTGCACCATCCCAGCTCAGAACCTGGCTACATGCAAATTAGTCTGTACCTGTCCCAGTGCATGATGGGAACAGGGCAAACCAAACTACCAAGCCAATTCTTATACTGGGAAAGAAACAAGCTTCCGGGGACCGGTTTCTGGCATCACAGCCTTCGTCGGCCCGGCTTGCCTGAATCCTGATGGTGCAATGAGCAAGGGACTCACGTCTGAGCATACCCTCCCACACTGAGTGTGGTTAAAAACGATTTGGGAAAAAGGGGGGTGGTGATGGACAGAGTTTCTGAATGATGCAGAATACTCTTACCAAGTCAAGAGATCATGGTTTTAATCCATCACCGTGTTTTAGCTCACTGCACCATCCCAGCTCAGAACCTGGCTACATGCAAATTAGTCTGTACCTGTCCCAGTGCATGATGGGAACAGGGCAAACCAAACTACCAAGCCAAATCTTATACTGGGAAAGAAACAAGCTTCCGGGGACCGGTTTCTGGCATCACAGCCTTCGTCGGCCCGGCTTGCCTGAATCCTGATGGTGCAATGAGCAAGGGACTCACGTCTGAGCATACCCTCCCACACTGAGTGTGGTTAAAAACGATTTGGGAAAAAGGGGGGTGGTGATGGACAGAGTTTCTGAATGATGCAGAATACTCTTACCAAGTCAAGAGATCATGGTTTTAATCCATCACCGTTTTTTAGCTCACTGCACCATCCCAGCTCAGAACCTGGCTACATGCAAATTAGTCTGTACCTGTCCCAGTGCATGATGGGAACAGGGCAAACCAAACTACCAAGCCAATTCTTATACTGGGAAAGAAACAAGCTTCCGGGGACCGGTTTCTGGCATCACAGCCTTCGTCGGCCCGGCTTGCCTGAATCCTGATGGTGCAATGAGCAAGGGACTCACGTCTGAGCATACCCTCCCACACTGAGTGTGGTTAAAAACGATTTGGGAAAAAGGGGGGTGGTGATGGACAGAGTTTCTGAATGATGCAGAATACTCTTACCAAGTCAAGAGATCATGGTTTTAATCCATCACCGTTTTTTAGCTCACTGCACCATCCCAGCTCAGAACCTGGCTACATGCAAATTAGTCTGTACCTGTCCCAGTGCATGATGGGAACAGGGCAAACCAAACTACCAAGCCAATTCTTATACTGGGAAAGAAACAAGCTTCCGGGGACCGGTTTCTGGCATCACAGCCTTCGTCGGCCCGGCTTGCCTGAATCCTGATGGTGCAATGAGCAAGGGACTCACGTCTGAGCATACCCTCCCACACTGAGTGTGGTTAAAAACGATTTGGGAAAAAGGGGGGTGGTGATGGACAGAGTTTCTGAATGATGCAGAATACTCTTACCAAGTCAAGAGATCATGGTTTTAATCCATCACCGTTTTTTAGCTCACTGCACCATCCCAGCTCAGAACCTGGCTACATGCAAATTAGTCTGTACCTGTCCCAGTGCATGATGGGAACAGGGCAAACCAAACTACCAAGCCAATTCTTATACTGGGAAAGAAACAAGCTTCCGGGGACCGGTTTCTGGCATCACAGCCTTCGTCGGCCCGGCTTGCCTGAATCCTGATGGTGCAATGAGCAAGGGACTCACGTCTGAGCATACCCTCCCACACTGAGTGTGGTTAAAAACGATTTGGGAAAAAGGGGGGTGGTGATGGACAGAGTTTCTGAATGATGCAGAATACTCTTACCAAGTCAAGAGATCATGGTTTTAATCCATCACCGTTTTTTAGCTCACTGCACCATCCCAGCTCAGAACCTGGCTACATGCAAATTAGTCTGTACCTGTCCCAGTGCATGATGGGAACAGGGCAAACCAAACTACCAAGCCAAATCTTATACTGGGAAAGAAACAAGCTTCCGGGGACCGGTTTCTGGCATCACAGCCTTCGTCGGCCCGGCTTGCCTGAATCCTGATGGTGCAATGAGCAAGGGACTCACGTCTGAGCATACCCTCCCACACTGAGTGTGGTTAAAAACGATTTGGGAAAAAGGGGGGTGGTGATGGACAGAGTTTCTGAATGATGCAGAATACTCTTACCAAGTCAAGAGATCATGGTTTTAATCCATCACCGTTTTTTAGCTCACTGCACCATCCCAGCTCAGAACCTGGCTACATGCAAATTAGTCTGTACCTGTCCCAGTGCATGATGGGAACAGGGCAAACCAAACTACCAAGCCAAATCTTATACTGGGAAAGAAACAAGCTTCCGGGGACCGGTTTCTGGCATCACAGCCTTCGTCGGCCCGGCTTGCCTGAATCCTGATGGTGCAATGAGCAAGGGACTCACGTCTGAGCATACCCTCCCACACTGAGTGTGGTTAAAAACGATTTGGGAAAAAGGGGGGTGGTGATGGACAGAGTTTCTGAATGATGCAGAATACTCTTACCAAGTCAAGAGATCATGGTTTTAATCCATCACCGTTTTTTAGCTCACTGCACCATCCCAGCTCAGAACCTGGCTACATGGAAATTAGTCTGTACCTGTCCCAGTGCATGATGGGAACAGGGCAAACCAAACTACCAAGCCAATTCTTATACTGGGAAAGAAACAAGCTTCCGGGGACCGGTTTCTGGCATCACAGCCTTCGTCGGCCCAGCTTGCCTGAATCCTGATGGTGCAATGAGCAAGGGACTCACGTCTGAGCATACCCTCCCACACTGAGTGTGGTTAAAAACAATTTGGGAAAAAGGGGGGTGGTGATGGACAGAGTTTCTGAATGATGCAGAATACTCTTACCAAGTCAAGAGATCATGGTTTTAATCCATCACCGTTTTTTAGCTCACTGCACCATCCCAGCTCAGAACCTGGCTACATGCAAATTAGTCTGTACCTGTCCCAGTGCATGATGGGAACAGGGCAAACCAAACTACCAAGCCAATTTTTATACTGGGAAAGAAACAAGCTTCCGGGGACCGGTTTCTGGCATCACAGCCTTCGTCGGCCCGGCTTGCCTGAATCCTGATGGTGCAATGAGCAAGGGACTCACGTCTGAGCATACCCTCCCACACTGAGTGTGGTTAAAAACGATTTGGGAAAAAAGGGGGGTGGTGATGGACAGAGTTTCTGAATGATGCAGAATACTCTTACCAAGTCAAGAGATCATGGTTTTAATCCATCACCGTTTTTTAGCTCACTGCACCATCCCAGCTCAGAACCTGGCTACATGCAACTTAGTCTGTACCTGTCCCAGTGCATGATGGGAACAGGGCAAACCAAACTACCAAGCCAATTCTTATACTGGGAAAGAAACAAGCTTCCGGGGACCCGTTTCTGGCATCACAGCCTTCGTCGGCCCGGCTTGCCTGAATCCTGATGGTGCAATGAGCAAGGGACTCACGTCTGAGCATACCCTCCCACACTGAGTGTGGTTAAAAACGATTTGGGAAAAAGGGGGGTGGTGATGGACAGAGTTTCTGAATGATGCAGAATACTCTTACCAAGTCAAGAGATCATGGTTTTAATCCATCACCGTTTTTTAGCTCACTGCACCATCCCAGCTCAGAACCTGGCTACATGCAAATTAGTCTGTACCTGTCCCAGTGCATGATGGGAACAGGGCAAACCAAACTACCAAGCCAATTCTTATACTGGGAAAGAAACAAGCTTCCGGGGACCGGTTTCTGGCATCACAGCCTTCGTCGGCCCGGCTTGCCTGAATCCTGATGGTGCAATGAGCAAGGGACTCACGTCTGAGCATACCCTCCCACACTGAGTGTGGTTAAAAACGATTTGGGAAAAAGGGGGGTGGTGATGGACAGAGTTTCTGAATGATGCAGAATACTCTTACCAAGTCAAGAGATCATGGTTTTAATCCATCACCGTTTTTTAGCTCACTGCACCATCCCAGCTCAGAACCTGGCTACATGCAAATTAGTCTGTACCTGTCCCAGTGCATGATGGGAACAGGGCAAACCAAACTACCAAGCCAATTCTTATACTGGGAAAGAGACAAGCTTCCGGGGACCGGTTTCTGGCATCACAGCCTTCGTCGTCCCGGCTTGCCTGAATCCTGATGGTGCAATGAGCAAGGGACTCACGTCTGAGCATACCCTCCCACACTGAGTGTGGTTAAAAACGATTTGGGAAAAAGGGGGGTGGTGATGGACAGAGTTTCTGAATGATGCAGAATACTCTTACCAAGTCAAGAGATCATGGTTTTAATCCATCACCGTTTTTTAGCTCACTGCACCATCCCAGCTCAGAACCTGGCTACATGCAAATTAGTCTGTACCTGTCCCAGTGCATGATGGGAACAGGGCAAACTACCAAGCCAATTCTTATACTGGGAAAGAAACAAGCTTCCGGGGACCGGTTTCTGGCATCACAGCCTTCGTCGGCCCGGCTTGCCTGAATCCTGATGGTGCAATGAGCAAGGGACTCACGTCTGAGCATACCCTCCCACACTGAGTGTGGTTAAAAACGATTTGGGAAAAAGGGGGGTGGTGATGGACAGAGTTTCTGAATGATGCAGAATACTCTTACCAAGTCAAGAGATCATGGTTTTAATCCATCACCGTTTTTTAGCTCACTGCACCATCCCAGCTCAGAACCTGGCTACATGCAAATTAGTCTGTACCTGTCCCAGTGCATGATGGGAACAGGGCAAACCAAACTACCAAGCCAATTCTTATACTGGGAAAGAAACAAGCTTCCGGGGACCGGTTTCTGGCATCACAGCCTTCGTCGGCCCGGCTTGCCTGAATCCTGATGGTGCAATGAGCAAGGGACTCACGTCTGAGCATACCCTCCCACACTGAGTGTGGTTAAAAACGATTTGGGAAAAAGGGGGGTGGTGATGGACAGAGTTTCTGAATGATGCAGAATACTCTTACCAAGTCAAGAGATCATGGTTTTAATCCATCACCGTTTTTTAGCTCACTGCACCATCCCAGCTCAGAACCTGGCTCCATGCAAATTAGTCTGTACCTGTCCCAGTGCATGATGGGAACAGGGCAAACCAAACTACCAAGCCAATTCTTATACTGGGAAAGAAACAAGCTTCCGGGGACCGGTTTCTGGCATCACAGCCTTCGTCGGCCCGGCTTGCCTGAATCCTGATGGTGCAATGAGCAAGGGACTCACGTCTGAGCATACCCTCCCACACTGAGTGTGGTTAAAAACGATTTGGGAAAAAGGGGGGTGGTGATGGACAGAGTTTCTGAATGATGCAGAATACTCTTACCAAGTCAAGAGATCATGGTTTTAATCCATCACCGTTTTTTAGCTCACTGCACCATCCCAGCTCAGAACCTGGCTACATGCAAATTAGTCTGTACCTGTCCCAGTGCATGATGGGAACAGGGCAAACCAAACTACCAAGCCAATTCTTATACTGGGAAAGAAACAAGCTTCCGGGGACCGGTTTCTGGCATCACAGCCTTCGTCGGCCCGGCTTGCCTGAATCCTGATGGTGCAATGAGCAAGGGACTCACGTCTGAGCATACCCTCCCACACTGAGTGTGGTTAAAAACGATTTGGGAAAAAGGGGGGTGGTGATGGACAGAGTTTCTGAATGATGCAGAATACTCTTACCAAGTCAAGAGATCATGGTTTTAATCCATCACCGTTTTTTAGCTCACTGCACCATCCCAGCTCAGAACCTGGCTACATGCAAATTAGTCTGTACCTGTCCCAGTGCATGATGGGAACAGGGCAAACCAAACTACCAAGCCAATTCTTATACTGGGAAAGAAACAAGCTTCCGGGGACCGGTTTCTGGCATCACAGCCTTCGTCGGCCCGGCTTGCCTGAATCCTGATGGTGCAATGAGCAAGGGACTCACGTCTGAGCATACCCTCCCACACTGAGTGTGGTTAAAAACGATTTGGGAAAAAGGGGGGTGGTGATGGACAGAGTTTCTGAATGATGCAGAATACTCTTACCAAGTCAAGAGATCATGGTTTTAATCCATCACCGTTTTTTAGCTCACTGCACCATCCCAGCTCAGAACCTGGCTACATGCAAATTAGTCTGTACCTGTCCCAGTGCATGATGGGAACAGGGCAAACCAAACTACCAAGCCAATTCTTATACTGGGAAAGAAACAAGCTTCCGGGGACCGGTTTCTGGCATCACAGCCTTCGTCGGCCCGGCTTGCCTGAATCCTGATGGTGCAATGAGCAAGGGACTCACGTCTGAGCATACCCTCCCACACTGAGTGTGGTTAAAAACGATTTGGGAAAAAGGGGGGTGGTGATGGACAGAGTTTCTGAATGATGCAGAATACTCTTACCAAGTCAAGAGATCATGGTTTTAATCCATCACCGTTTTTTAGCTCACTGCACCATCCCAGCTCAGAACCTGGCTACATGCAAATTAGTCTGTACCTGTCCCAGTGCATGATGGGAACAGGGCAAACCAAACTACCAAGCCAATTCTTATACTGGGAAAGAAACAAGCTTCCGGGGACCGGTTTCTGGCATCACAGCCTTCGTCGGCCCGGCTTGCCTGAATCCTGATGGTGCAATGAGCAAGGGACTCACGTCTGAGCATACCCTCCCAAACTGAGTGTGGTTAAAAACGATTTGGGAAAAAGGGGGGTGGTGATGGACAGAGTTTCTGAATGATGCAGAATACTCTTACCAAGTCAAGAGATCATGGTTTTAATCCATCACCGTTTTTTAGCTCACTGCACCATCCCAGCTCAGAACCTGGCTACATGCAAATTAGTCTGTACCTGTCCCAGTGCATGATGGGAACAGGGCAAACCAAACTACCAAGCCAATTCTTATACTGGGAAAGAAACAAGCTTCCGGGGACCGGTTTCTGGCATCACAGCCTTCGTCGGCCCGGCTTGCCTGAATCCTGATGGTGCAATGAGCAAGGGACTCACGTCTGAGCATACCCTCCCACACTGAGTGTGGTTAAAAACGATTTGGGAAAAAGGGGGGTGGTGATGGACAGAGTTTCTGAATGATGCAGAATACTCTTACCAAGTCAAGAGATCATGGTTTTAATCCATCACCGTTTTTTAGCTCACTGCACCATCCCAGCTCAGAACCTGGCTCCATGCAAATTAGTCTGTACCTGTCCCAGTGCATGATGGGAACAGGGCAAACCAAACTACCAAGCCAATTCTTATACTGGGAAAGAAACAAGCTTCCGGGGACCGGTTTCTGGCATCACAGCCTTCGTCGGCCCGGCTTGCCTGAATCCTGATGGTGCAATGAGCAAGGGACTCACGTCTGAGCATACCCTCCCACACTGAGTGTGGTTAAAAACGATTTGGGAAAAAGGGGGGTGGTGATGGACAGAGTTTCTGAATGATGCAGAATACTCTTACCAAGTCAAGAGATCATGGTTTTAATCCATCACCGTTTTTTAGCTCACTGCACCATCCCAGCTCAGAACCTGGCTACATGCAAATTAGTCTGTACCTGTCCCAGTGCATGATGGGAACAGGGCAAACCAAACTACCAAGCCAATTCTTATACTGGGAAAGAAACAAGCTTCCGGGGACCGGTTTCTGGCATCACAGCCTTCGTCGGCCCGGCTTGCCTGAATCCTGATGGTGCAATGAGCAAGGGACTCACGTCTGAGCATACCCTCCCACACTGAGTGTGGTTAAAAACGATTTGGGAAAAAGGGGGGTGGTGATGGACAGAGTTTCTGAATGATGCAGAATACTCTTACCAAGTCAAGAGATCATGGTTTTAATCCATCACCGTTTTTTAGCTCACTGCACCATCCCAGCTCAGAACCTGGCTACATGCAAATTAGTCTGTACCTGTCCCAGTGCATGATGGGAACAGGGCAAACCAAACTACCAAGCCAATTCTTATACTGGGAAAGAAACAAGCTTCCGGGGACCGGTTTCTGGCATCACAGCCTTCGTCGGCCCGGCTTGCCTGAATCCTGATGGTGCAATGAGCAAGGGACTCACGTCTGAGCATACCCTCCCACACTGAGTGTGGTTAAAAACGATTTGGGAAAAAGGGGGGTGGTGATGGACAGAGTTTCTGAATGATGCAGAATACTCTTACCAAGTCAAGAGATCATGGTTTTAATCCATCACCGTTTTTTAGCTCACTGCACCATCCCAGCTCAGAACCTGGCTACATGCAAATTAGTCTGTACCTGTCCCAGTGCATGATGGGAACAGGGCAAACCAAACTACCAAGCCAATTCTTATACTGGGAAAGAAACAAGGTTCCGGGGACCGGTTTCTGGCATCACAGCCTTCGTCGGCCCGGCTTGCCTGAATCCTGATGGTGCAATGAGCAAGGGACTCACGTCTGAGCATACCCTCCCACACTGAGTGTGGTTAAAAACGATTTGGGAAAAAGGGGGGTGGTGATGGACAGAGTTTCTGAATGATGCAGAATACTCTTACCAAGTCAAGAGATCATGGTTTTAATCCATCACCGTTTTTTAGCTCACTGCACCATCCCAGCTCAGAACCTGGCTACATGCAAATTAGTCTGTACCTGTCCCAGTGCATGATGGGAACAGGGCAAACCAAACTACCAAGCCAATTCTTATACTGGGAAAGAAACAAGCTTCCGGGGACCGGTTTCTGGCATCACAGCCTTCGTCGGCCCGGCTTGCCTGAATCCTGATGGTGCAATGAGCAAGGGACTCACGTCTGAGCATACCCTCCCACACTGAGTGTGGTTAAAAACGATTTGGGAAAAAGGGGGGTGGTGATGGACAGAGTTTCTGAATGATGCAGAATACTCTTACCAAGTCAAGAGATCATGGTTTTAATCCATCACCGTTTTTTAGCTCACTGCACCATCCCAGCTCAGAACCTGGCTACATGCAAATTAGTCTGTACCTGTCCCAGTGCATGATGGGAACAGGGCAAACCAAACTACCAAGCCAATTCTTATACTGGGAAAGAAACAAGCTTCCGGGGACCGGTTTCTGGCATCACAGCCTTCGTCGGCCCGGCTTGCCTGAATCCTGATGGTGCAATGAGCAAGGGACTCACGTCTGAGCATACCCTCCCACACTGAGTGTGGTTAAAAACGATTTGGGAAAAAGGGGGGTGGTGATGGACAGAGTTTCTGAATGATGCAGAATACTCTTACCAAGTCAAGAGATCATGGTTTTAATCCATCACCGTTTTTTAGCTCACTGCACCATCCCAGCTCAGAACCTGGCTACATGCAAATTAGTCTGTACCTGTCCCAGTGCATGATGGGAACAGGGCAAACCAAACTACCAAGCCAATTCTTATACTGGGAAAGAAACAAGCTTCCGGGGACCGGTTTCTGGCATCACAGCCTTCGTCGGCCCGGCTTGCCTGAATCCTGATGGTGCAATGAGCAAGGGACTCACGTCTGAGCATACCCTCCCACACTGAGTGTGGTTAAAAACGATTTGGGAAAAAGGGGGGTGGTGATGGACAGAGTTTCTGAATGATGCAGAATACTCTTACCAAGTCAAGAGATCATGGTTTTAATCCATCACCGTTTTTTAGCTCACTGCACCATCCCAGCTCAGAACCTGGCTACATGCAAATTAGTCTGTACCTGTCCCAGTGCATGATGGGAACAGGGCAAACCAAACTACCAAGCCAATTCTTATACTGGGAAAGAAACAAGCTTCCGGGGACCGGTTTCTGGCATCACAGCCTTCGTCGGCCCGGCTTGCCTGAATCCTGATGGTGCAATGAGCAAGGGACTCACGTCTGAGCATACCCTCCCACACTGAGTGTGGTTAAAAACGATTTGGGAAAAAGGGGGGTGGTGATGGACAGAGTTTCTGAATGATGCAGAATACTCTTACCAAGTCAAGAAATCATGGTTTTAATCCATCACCGTTTTTTAGCTCACTGCACCATCCCAGCTCAGAACCTGGCTACATGCAAATTAGTCTGTACCTGTCCCAGTGCATGATGGGAACAGGGCAAACCAAACTACCAAGCCAATTCTTATACTGGGAAAGAAACAAGCTTCCGGGGACCGGTTTCTGGCATCACAGCCTTCGTCGGCCCGGCTTGCCTGAATCCTGATGGTGCAATGAGCAAGGGACTCACGTCTGAGCATACCCTCCCACACTGAGTGTGGTTAAAAACGATTTGGGAAAAAGGGGGGTGGTGATGGACAGAGTTTCTGAATGATGCAGAATACTCTTACCAAGTCAAGAGATCATGGTTTTAATCCATCACCGTTTTTTAGCTCACTGCACCATCCCAGCTCAGAACCTGGCTACATGCAAATTAGTCTGTACCTGTCCCAGTGCATGATGGGAACAGGGCAAACCAAACTACCAAGCCAATTCTTATACTGGGAAAGAAACAAGCTTCCGGGGACCGGTTTCTGGCATCACAGCCTTCGTCGGCCCGGCTTGCCTGAATCCTGATGGTGCAATGAGCAAGGGACTCACGTCTGAGCATACCCTCCCACACTGAGTGTGGTTAAAAACGATTTGGGAAAAAGGGGGGTGGTGATGGACAGAGTTTCTGAATGATGCAGAATACTCTTACCAAGTCAAGAGATCATGGTTTTAATCCATCACCGTTTTTTAGCTCACTGCACCATCCCAGCTCAGAACCTGGCTACATGCAAATTAGTCTGTACCTGTCCCAGTGCATGATGGGAACAGGGCAAACCAAACTACCAAGCCAATTCTTATACTGGGAAAGAAACAAGCTTCCGGGGACCGGTTTCTGGCATCACAGCCTTCGTCGGCCCGGCTTGCCTGAATCCTGATGGTGCAATGAGCAAGGGACTCACGTCTGAGCATACCCTCCCACACTGAGTGTGGTTAAAAACGATTTGGGAAAAAGGGGGGTGGTGATGGACAGAGTTTCTGAATGATGCAGAATACTCTTACCAAGTCAAGAAATCATGGTTTTAATCCATCACCGTTTTTTAGCTCACTGCACCATCCCAGCTCAGAACCTGGCTACATGCAAATTAGTCTGTACCTGTCCCAGTGCATGATGGGAACAGGGCAAACCAAACTACCAAGCCAATTCTTATACTGGGAAAGAAACAAGCTTCCGGGGACCGGTTTCTGGCATCACAGCCTTCGTCGGCCCGGCTTGCCTGAATCCTGATGGTGCAATGAGCAAGGGACTCACGTCTGAGCATACCCTCCCACACTGAGTGTGGTTAAAAACGATTTGGGAAAAAGGGGGGTGGTGATGGACAGAGTTTCTGAATGATGCAGAATACTCTTACCAAGTCAAGAGATCATGGTTTTAATCCATCACCGTTTTTTAGCTCACTGCACCATCCCAGCTCAGAACCTGGCTACATGCAAATTAGTCTGTACCTGTCCCAGTGCATGATGGGAACAGGGCAAACCAAACTACCAAGCCAATTCTTATACTGGGAAAGAAACAAGCTTCCGGGGACCGGTTTCTGGCATCACAGCCTTCGTCGGCCCGGCTTGCCTGAATCCTGATGGTGCAATGAGCAAGGGACTCACGTCTGAGCATACCCTCCCACACTGAGTGTGGTTAAAAACGATTTGGGAAAAAGGGGGGTGGTGATGGACAGAGTTTCTGAATGATGCAGAATACTCTTACCAAGTCAAGAGATCATGGTTTTAATCCATCACCGTTTTTTAGCTCACTGCACCATCCCAGCTCAGAACCTGGCTACATGCAAATTAGTCTGTACCTGTCCCAGTGCATGATGGGAACAGGGCAAACCAAACTACCAAGCCAATTCTTATACTGGGAAAGAAACAAGCTTCCGGGGACCGGTTTCTGGCATCACAGCCTTCGTCGGCCCGGCTTGCCTGAATCCTGATGGTGCAATGAGCAAGGGACTCACGTCTGAGCATACCCTCCCACACTGAGTGTGGTTAAAAACGATTTGGGAAAAAGGGGGGTGGTGATGGACAGAGTTTCTGAATGATGCAGAATACTCTTACCAAGTCAAGAGATCATGGTTTTAATCCATCACCGTTTTTTAGCTCACTGCACCATCCCAGCTCAGAACCTGGCTACATGCAAATTAGTCTGTACCTGTCCCAGTGCATGATGGGAACAGGGCAAACCAAACTACCAAGCCAATTCTTATACTGGGAAAGAAACAAGCTTCCGGGGACCGGTTTCTGGCATCACAGCCTTCGTCGGCCCGGCTTGCCTGAATCCTGATGGTGCAATGAGCAAGGGACTCACGTCTGAGCATACCCTCCCACACTGAGTGTGGTTAAAAACGATTTGGGAAAAAGGGGGGTGGTGATGGACAGAGTTTCTGAATGATGCAGAATACTCTTACCAAGTCAAGAGATCATGGTTTTAATCCATCACCGTTTTTTAGCTCACTGCACCATCCCAGCTCAGAACCTGGCTACATGCAAATTAGTCTGTACCTGTCCCAGTGCATGATGGGAACAGGGCAAACCAAACTACCAAGCCAATTCTTATACTGGGAAAGAAACAAGCTTCCGGGGACCGGTTTCTGGCATCACAGCCTTCGTCGGCCCGGCTTGCCTGAATCCTGATGGTGCAATGAGCAAGGGACTCACGTCTGAGCATACCCTCCCACACTGAGTGTGGTTAAAAACGATTTGGGAAAAAGGGGGGTGGTGATGGACAGAGTTTCTGAATGATGCAGAATACTCTTACCAAGTCAAGAGATCATGGTTTTAATCCATCACCGTTTTTTAGCTCACTGCACCATCCCAGCTCAGAACCTGGCTACATGCAAATTAGTCTGTACCTGTCCCAGTGCATGATGGGAACAGGGCAAACCAAACTACCAAGCCAATTCTTATACTGGGAAAGAAACAAGCTTCCGGGGACCGGTTTCTGGCATCACAGCCTTCGTCGGCCCGGCTTGCCTGAATCCTGATGGTGCAATGAGCAAGGGACTCACGTCTGAGCATACCCTCCCACACTGAGTGTGGTTAAAAACGATTTGGGAAAAAGGGGGGTGGTGATGGACAGAGTTTCTGAATGATGCAGAATACTCTTACCAAGTCAAGAGATCATGGTTTTAATCCATCACCGTTTTTTAGCTCACTGCACCATCCCAGCTCAGAACCTGGCTACATGCAAATTAGTCTGTACCTGTCCCAGTGCATGATGGGAACAGGGCAAACCAAACTACCAAGCCAATTCTTATACTGGGAAAGAAACAAGCTTCCGGGGACCGGTTTCTGGCATCACAGCCTTCGTCGGCCCGGCTTGCCTGAATCCTGATGGTGCAATGAGCAAGGGACTCACGTCTGAGCATACCCTCCCACACTGAGTGTGGTTAAAAACGATTTGGGAAAAAGGGGGGTGGTGATGGACAGAGTTTCTGAATGATGCAGAATACTCTTACCAAGTCAAGAAATCATGGTTTTAATCCATCACCGTTTTTTAGCTCACTGCACCATCCCAGCTCAGAACCTGGCTACATGCAAATTAGTCTGTACCTGTCCCAGTGCATGATGGGAACAGGGCAAACCAAACTACCAAGCCAATTCTTATACTGGGAAAGAAACAAGCTTCCGGGGACCGGTTTCTGGCATCACAGCCTTCGTCGGCCCGGCTTGCCTGAATCCTGATGGTGCAATGAGCAAGGGACTCACGTCTGAGCATACCCTCCCACACTGAGTGTGGTTAAAAACGATTTGGGAAAAAGGGGGGTGGTGATGGACAGAGTTTCTGAATGATGCAGAATACTCTTACCAAGTCAAGAGATCATGGTTTTAATCCATCACCGTTTTTTAGCTCACTGCACCATCCCAGCTCAGAACCTGGCTACATGCAAATTAGTCTGTACCTGTCCCAGTGCATGATGGGAACAGGGCAAACCAAACTACCAAGCCAATTCTTATACTGGGAAAGAAACAAGCTTCCGTGGGCCGGTTTCTGGCATCACAGCCTTCGTCGGCCCGGCTTGCCTGAATCCTGATGGTGCAATGAGCAAGGGACTCACGTCTGAGCATACCCTCCCACACTGAGTGTGGTTAAAAACGATTTGGGAAAAAGGGGGGTGGTGATGGACAGAGTTTCTGAATGATGCAGAATACTCTTACCAAGTCAAGAGATCATGGTTTTAATCCATCACCGTTTTTTAGCTCACTGCACCATCCCAGCTCAGAACCTGGCTACATGCAAATTAGTCTGTACCTGTCCCAGTGCATGATGGGAACAGGGCAAACCAAACTACCAAGCCAATTCTTATACTGGGAAAGAAACAAGCTTCCGGGGACCGGTTTCTGGCATCACAGCCTTCGTCGGCCCGGCTTGCCTGAATCCTGATGGTGCAATGAGCAAGGGACTCACGTCTGAGCATACCCTCCCACACTGAGTGTGGTTAAAAACGATTTGGGAAAAAGGGGGGTGGTGATGGACAGAGTTTCTGAATGATGCAGAATACTCTTACCAAGTCAAGAGATCATGGTTTTAATCCATCACCGTTTTTTAGCTCACTGCACCATCCCAGCTCAGAACCTGGCTACATGCAAATTAGTCTGTACCTGTCCCAGTGCATGATGGGAACAGGGCAAACCAAACTACCAAGCCAATTCTTATACTGGGAAAGAAACAAGCTTCCGGGGACCGGTTTCTGGCATCACAGCCTTCGTCGGCCCGGCTTGCCTGAATCCTGATGGTGCAATGAGCAAGGGACTCACGTCTGAGCATACCCTCCCACACTGAGTGTGGTTAAAAACGATTTGGGAAAAAGGGGGGTGGTGATGGACAGAGTTTCTGAATGATGCAGAATACTCTTACCAAGTCAAGAGATCATGGTTTTAATCCATCACCGTTTTTTAGCTCACTGCACCATCCCAGCTCAGAACCTGGCTACATGCAAATTAGTCTGTACCTGTCCCAGTGCATGATGGGAACAGGGCAAACCAAACTACCAAGCCAATTCTTATACTGGGAAAGAAACAAGCTTCCGGGGACCGGTTTCTGGCATCACAGCCTTCGTCGGCCCGGCTTGCCTGAATCCTGATGGTGCAATGAGCAAGGGACTCACGTCTGAGCATACCCTCCCACACTGAGTGTGGTTAAAAACGATTTGGGAAAAAGGGGGGTGGTGATGGACAGAGTTTCTGAATGATGCAGAATACTCTTACCAAGTCAAGAGATCATGGTTTTAATCCATCACCGTTTTTTAGCTCACTGCACCATCCCAGCTCAGAACCTGGCTACATGCAACTTAGTCTGTACCTGTCCCAGTGCATGATGGGAACAGGGCAAACCAAACTACCAAGCCAATTCTTATACTGGGAAAGAAACAAGCTTCCGGGGACCGGTTTCTGGCATCACAGCCTTCGTCGGCCCGGCTTGCCTGAATCCTGATGGTGCAATGAGCAAGGGACTCACGTCTGAGCATACCCTCCCACACTGAGTGTGGTTAAAAACGATTTGGGGAAAAAGGGGGGTGGTGATGGACAGAGTTTCTGAATGATGCAGAATACTCTTACCAAGTCAAGAGATCATGGTTTTAATCCATCACCGTTTTTTAGCTCACTGCACCATCCCAGCTCAGAACCTGGCTACATGCAAATTAGTCTGTACCTGTCCCAGTGCATGATGGGAACAGGGCAAACCAAACTACCAAGCCAATTCTTATACTGGGAAAGAAACAAGCTTCCGGGGACCGGTTTCTGGCATCACAGCCTTCGTCGGCCCGGCTTGCCTGAATCCTGATGGTGCAATGAGCAAGGGACTCACGTCTGAGCATACCCTCCCACACTGAGTGTGGTTAAAAACGATTTGGGAAAAAGGGGGGTGGTGATGGACGTACCGGTGGCAAAAAACTGTAGGGCTGCCATCACCTTCATCTTGGGGGTCAGCGCAGTAGGATACCTGTGTCGCGGTTGGAGGTGTGGTTGCAGCTTTGCGGTCAAGTTCTCAATCAACTGTTGCGAGAAGCGGTAACGTCTTATGCAGTCACGTTCCCTCATGGCACCCAAGTCTGGCATTGGTCGGGGGAGAGGCGGTGCCCTGCAGAAAATTGGAAGGAATAACGAAGAGTGAGTACATAACAACATCAATGTCAATGAACTGAGCACATGCTCAACTGCAACTACACATCTGCTAAATACAGAGTCTGGTCTGTGCAATACATCCAGGACACGTATGCCAGCCAGGTGATACTCCTACGAAAAGCCAGCTACACCCGTTGATTGTCAAGTTCTACATGACATGCCCCGAAACTAGCTGTGGGCCAGTGTAAGTGAACAGCCAGAGACATCACAGGAGTGACATACATCCACATATCTGCATTTGAAGGATGTCATCTCATACAGACAGCTGGCGGCAAGCTAGACGCACAGGTCACATGTCATTGAAAATGTACAGATCACACACATTGCGATGAAGGGGTACACGTGAAAAACGAAAACACAGGCATGGATACGGCGCAGATATGTCCTCATGTAAAAAAATCATCTTCGAAGCATCCAGACACACGTAACGTGTGAATCCACATGTGGCATGGTGTGCGTATATGTGTGCCATGCCCATCTACACACAGACACATGTTGGATGCAGCAACAGCAGATGCAGTTGACGGAACACCAACAGCAAGCTCATGGGAACACATCACACACACAGGACATAGTCACATCGGGGCACGCTGGTACTTAGATGTCAGGTGTTAGTGTCCCTGTCCCTGGCATCAGGGGACAGTTGCGGGTGTTGGTGACTGTGCCATACCAGTGATGCAGTGCTTGACACGTTTGTACTACATGCACACATGTGCAAAGTGGGAAGGGGAAGTGTGCCACATACTGCCACATCACACATGACATGTGTACACAGGTCATCACACATCTATTGTGCTAAAACATGAGGAGACATGTGCCATATCACTGCCTGACACACCTAGGCCCTGCACATGAAGTACTGCAATGACAATGACTTGATGTACAGCCGTGCACGAGTCTGACACCTCCATTCCTTTCGTGTGCGCCTCCTATCACCAGTGTAAGCTGTGAAACGCCCCGTATACACGCTCTGAGGGCGTGTGAACGGTCTGTATCATTGTATTGGTGTTGCCGCTGGAGTACGGGTGTTTGTACGGACCGTACGCACGTATGTCTAGTACCAGTGTGTACACGTATGTGTACTACGGTCGTACACATACATGTACGACAGTAGTACACGTACGTGTACACACTGGTCGTACACGTACGTGTATGACCGTAGTACACATACGTGTACACACTGGTAGTACACGTACGTGTACACACTGGTCGTACACGTACGTGTACGACCAGTGTGTACACCTGTACGACCGTAGTACACAGTACACGTACGTGTACACACTGGTAGTACACGTACGTGTACACACTGGTCGTATACGTGTACGACCAGTGTGTACTCCTGTACGACCGTAGTACACAGTACACGTACGTGTACAAACTGTACGTGTACGACCGTAGTACACGTACGTGTACACACTGGTCGTACACATGCGTGTACACACTGGTCGTACACGTACGTGTCAAACGCACTGTGCAACTGGTGCCGTAGGGGTACGTGTGAAACGCACTGTACCTGTGTGTGGATTTCTAAATTACATAGGGACACATGAGGGACAAGTATTAGCGCCTAAATGCATCCTGGTTGTCATGGATACCGAGTTTCCAGTTCAAATTTTTCCATCAGGTGGCCTGTAAAAGTCAGTTGGCAACTAAATACAATGTTGCAAAGTGGTTGTTGACTTCACATGATGCTCAAATTTTGAACCATGCAAAGGCACTCACTGGTGTATGTTTAAAGGGATTGGAGGAAACGTAGGATGCAAATGAGTCTGACCAATCACTCTGTACTCCTGTAAATGAAACAGCCCAGCAAGGCAGATATAAGTCAGCCAGAACCCATGAGAGGGCACTTGCCTGCACAACCTTTCAGTCGACACCACTGCTGCTGCCTGTGCTTCCTCTGGCACCATGTCAAGGTCTGTGGAGAGGGCCCAGCCTTTCACACGAGAGGAGAATGAGGCATTGCTAGCTGTCATCCTCCCACAGTACCCCAGCCTGTATGGGAGACCAGGGAAGCAGGTGAGTGCTGATTCCACTACCTTTGACTGTGCACCTTTTTTGTGACTGTCACTTCTGGCATTTTGTCCAGGTGTGACAGACATGCAATGTTGTTTAGAGTGGGTCCCAGGGGTGGGAATGGCTTATGTCTCTCATGTAGAGCATGATGTAGTTCATGTGTGCACTCCTCACTGTACCCACAGATGTGTGAGTTGAGTGGAGCTGTGGTGAGAGTGGTGAGAGTGTCCAAATGATGTGTACGCCCCCTGGACATTGATGTGTGTGAATGTTCCTTGTCATGTGGGTGAGTGTCTATGTGGAGTGTTGCACCACAGCTGCATAGAGGAGGCAACAGCTCCCCCCATCTGATGTGAGAAGTAAGCCGTGTGGAGTGTCTGACTTGCTGGGCTAGCACCACACCTGTGACACCGCACAGGCAAGTGGCAAATGTGCAGAGTGAGGTTTGTATCCGCTGTTGCCAATGGCAGGTGATTGATCTGTGCCTGTGTGTGTCTGTGTACTCTGCTGAGGTTGCGTCAGTGGCCTGGGGCATGTGACTGCTTGGAGGTGCTGTCCATCAGCCTGGTGTTGCATGTGATGCACAGTGTGTGCCATGATCAGGGAATGTGTTGCACCCCTCATGCCACCTGTGTACTTTCAATGCCATGAAGTGCATTGGGCCTTCCACAGAGGCTAATGTCCCTATGACAAAGGTGCTATTTGTTGCCAGCATACTATGCCCTGCTCAACATATCAAAGATGTTCAAATGTGTGTCTCTGTGACATGGAGCAGGTGTAGTGATGTTGTCTCACTTTGTCATCCTCACAGGTAACTGCCTACGAGAAGGGGAAGATCTGGAAGTGGGCCGTCAGGGCCGTGAGATCGGTGGAGGGTCGCAGTCGGCGCCTAGCCCAAGTGAGGAAACGCTGGCAGGACATCCGGTGTTGGACCCGGAGGATCGCCCGGGTCCAGCTGAAGGACTCACCTCCACGAAAGCACGGTGAGAGCCGACGCCTGACCCACCAGATGAAGCGTGTCCTGGCGGTGGTCTTCCCTAACTTGGATAGGCGGTTACAGGAGTTGCAGCAGCAGGAAGGGGGTAGGTACATGTGTGTTTGTTGTGTGTCACCAGCTTTTGGAAGTGCTCAGTCGCCTGGATACACTGCGAGGGTTAATATGTGCAGTGCATATCCTGTTTCCCAAAGTCAACCGGTGCTGTTCTTCCTCCCTTCCCCTCCTTGACAACATGTGTTCCCTGGTCTGTGTGTAATCACTATTGCACATGGTCATCTAGGCTGCCAGTTAATCCAAGTGCACATTGCTTTCTGCATCATGTGGGGGGGGTCTGAGACATGTGTTGTTACCTTGCCTGTGCCCTGTCCTGTTCAGTCATTTGGGGGTCCATATTAGTTGGCACTGATGCTGAGTCTCAACATCAGAGTGTGAGTTTTCAAATGAACAGACTTGTAGCATGCATGACCGATGTTGTGGCCTCAGACATGATGTGCATGAGTGGGAGATATGCATAGTGCCGGGACGGTTGCTCATGTTACAGTCAGATCATTCCAGGACCATGGAGCAGTGTGCCCACTACAGTCCCCTAAGACACCCTTGCCTCAGAATCATGTGTGTCATCCAACACTGTGCCCATTCTCTGTGTGTTCAGCATAGGTTGGCCTCTGTGGCATTGTTCCCTGGCCTCATTTGTATTTATCTAAAGTGTGCTACATGTGCCCATTGTACAGGCTGACCCCATTTGGCTTGTGCATCCTCACACTGGGCAGTGCCTGTGTGTCTATGTACAACTATCTGTTGATGGTTGTTTGTCACAAATATGTGTTGGCAGCCTCACAAGGTGATGTGGAGTACATTTAGGAATTCTTGATGTACATTTTAGTAAAGCCAGATTAAGAGGTGTAACTTCTTGATCTGTCTCAATCACATTGTCTCAGGTATGGGGGTTTGTGCGGGCAAGGCCTACATGTCCAAACCTTATGTCTCCTTGCCAGGTCTGACCTGTGTGTGATAATTGTCTGGACAGACACTCAACATGCAGTGACTCAGTCATTTTGTGCAGGGTTTAATGTGTGTGCTTTGCAGCATGTGTCAAAAGTTAAAATACATGGTTCATGCTCATCCATTTTTGCCACCAGTGTGTGGTCGAGATGCTACGTAGTTTGGTCTGTGTGTGCTGACATCTGTGTGGTCATTCTTGGTTCCCATGAGGGTGTCTCCTCAGTGCAGATGCTCCTTATCTCGACACAATTGCAGGCCCATTAGCTAATGCATTGTACTGTGTTTGGACATGTGTGCCACTCCACATGACAGGCAGTGGGTCAGATGTGTTGCCAACTGTGTCATCATGGTTCGGATGACCATGTGACAGGTGGCATGATTCAAGTTGTTAGTCAAGAAGTATTGTACCTTGGCACTCACTACACTTGTCAACATGTCTCAATTTTTCATATGCTTGACTTTGATGTTTTGTTGTGAAGGACAATAATGTGCCTGCATGACAGATGTCTCCCGAGGAAGTGCAAAAGAAAGTACCTTTACACTTTCCGGGGACACGCTGGCACATTTTAAAGAAAGGCACAGTTCGATTACCACTTATTTTCTGATTATACATATCCATGTTCCCACAGTGTGTTTGCATTTGGGTAAGTCCTTGGTTGTTGCTGATACCAACTTACGAGTGTCAAGTCATCCAGACCACCATGGTGCCATGTATATGTACTTACTGATACCCCATTTCTTCTTTACAGTGGCTTATTTGAATTCGGCTGGCAGCTCATACAATGACTGTGTAAATGTAGTTTTGTGTGCACCTCCTTGTGTGACTTCTGTTATACAGGCACATGTGTGTTCTGTTCACAAAGTGGCGCATTCACACATTCTAAACATGGACATTGTGTAAAGTGTTGTGAGTCCCAAGGGATCACAATGTTTTTCGTTTGGGTTTCCAAAGTACTCACAGGTCTCGGAGTGTGGGGGCACCTTCAGCATTGAGGTCTGTTATTTGGCCTTGGGAGCACCAATACTGTTGTGTTCACAGTGAACAAGAGGTGGCATGCCTTCATAGTCTTGCTGTGCTCAACTGTTCCCAGACACTAGCTTCTCAGTATAATTCGATATCAAGTTATTTGCTGTTGTGTCATGATCTCCATTGTTTCCAAGTGGCATGGTGGGTCAACCAACTGGGGAGTGCAGGGTTACATATGTGTGGAGTATTCTAGATGTTACTCATAATGCATTTCCTGATATGCACTGTGACATATTTTGTTTGGACTCATGTGTCAGATGTATACAGGTGACTGATTATTTTCTGTATCTTCACCTTGCCCACAGCATCATCGGAGGACACCGAGGAAGACACCTGCATGGACCTGGAGGAGGGATCCAGCACCGCTGCCACCACTGCTGGCGAGTCTGCGGGAGCAAGAGGCACGGAGGGCGAGGGGAGTCAGGCGGAGGACCTGTCTAGTGGCAACACTGACTACGACGCTGACGGGTCCGAGGCTGAACTCCTCGAGGGGGCGGAGGCTGCTACAACACCTGGCAGCAGCACTACATCTGTCACCGCCCCCTCCATTCCCATCACCGCCCTCCCAGTTGCTCCGGTCCCTTCTGTCCGTGCAAGGCACCACCGTGTCTCCTTCGTGCCAGGCACCGCACCCCCTGCCCCTGTCCCCCTGCTGCCCTCACTGCAGAGTCTGTGGACATTCTGCGGCAGTTGCAGGTTGGCCAGACATCGATGCTGAATGTCCTCCATGGCCACACCAGACTGATGACACAGATGGTGTCGTACATGGAGGGCATGTCATCAGCGATGTCTGACCAACGGATATTGCTGAGGTCCATGGACTCCTCACTGACGGCAGCAGTGAGTCTCCTGCAGCGCTTCGTCCCCCCCTACCCCTGCACCATCCACACTTCCCGCTCCCATGCCTGTCCCAAGCATACCCAGACATTCCCAAGCACGCACCCCACCAGACACAGGCAGCACACCAACACGTAAGGGCAAGCGCACACCTCCTGCCACGCACACTCAGGGGGATGAAGCCACACCCACTGGGTCTGGGGCACACAGGCATACACGCAGCCACAGTCCGAGTCCGCATGCCACACTACCCAGTCCCTCCAATGGCACTCCACTCGGCTCCCCTACCACACAATCTGACAAGGAGGCCTACTTGGCTGTGCTGGGCCTCAGCCCCTCTGGCTCACTAGCCCGCAAACGGGAACGGCACTCCACGGGTAGGGGAGTTGAGTCCCCCACCCCTGTCCACCCCCTCCCCCAGTAGCGCTGCACCCCACCCCTCCGCCCCCCCCTCCTTTGAGCCTGTGGTTTCTTCGGGTGCAGGGGATACGCTGGACGACCTGGCAGCAGTGTGCAGCGCCTAGCTCACCTCCACCTTTGGCGCTGCCCCACCCCCTGTGGTGGAGGCGTCCGTCCCTGCACCCACCACACCTACCCTTACACCTCCTGTCCCTGCGGTGCCTGGTCCTTCCCCACATGATGCCCCCCCCCCCAGTCGACGAACCTGAGGGTTCTAATGTGCAGGCAAGCTAGGGGAGACGCGTGGCCATGTGTCCCCCCCAAGCACTTCTGATCTGGACTGGCCATGTGCCTTTGTAAATAGTGTCCTTTTATAATTTTGCTTTTAATGCTGAATAAACCATTTTCTTTTCACTTTGAACACTATTGCATTTCAGGTATTGATGTGGGTGCTGATGCTCCAGGAGTTGGGGTTGTGGTAATGTGTTATATTTCAGGGAAATGTTGTAGTCTGATGCTCATGGGGTGGACCATGGTATCTGCGTGCCATCACAAGGTATCTGCAAAGAATCTTTGGTCGTGTGTGCTATTTGTGTTTGGAGACATTGTCCCAAGGAGTGTTCCTTCCTCTTTGGCACCTGACATCTTCCCTGCAGGGAGTTGCACAATTGTTGTGCTGACCTCTGTCTACATTTCCTTTGTTGGTGACGGATCCCATCAACTATGGCCATGCCTGCTCAGCAATGTCTCCAGCTGCATCGTCTGTGCCATCCTTGCTAGTCACTGTACTTGTGTATTGAGTATGTTGTAATGCCTTAATGGCAAAATTCTCCATTTTCCGCACTATGCATGTGTGTTATCCCAGCCTAGCACACAATTGGTACTTGTTCTGCAGGGTATTTGGGCACCTGACTGACAATTGTGGGCATTGTATCTGTGG
Organism: Triturus cristatus; assembly: GCF_964204655.1. Taxonomy (NCBI): domain Eukaryota; kingdom Metazoa; phylum Chordata; class Amphibia; order Caudata; family Salamandridae; genus Triturus; species Triturus cristatus. The sequence continues at coordinate 1,242,870,445 of NC_140579.1, forward strand.
GAACTCCACCCTATTCCTTCCATGAGAGGCAACATCTTGGTGGCTGTCCCAGCACCTGTACATTCCTATCAGTCCTGGGATGTGCGTGACAGTGTGTGTTCCGTTTGGCTCTCTTAGTTTAGTAGGCATTGACATGACTATACAGTCTTGTGGCATGATCTCTGTGTGTGTATTGTGCTGCATCCGCCAGGGTATGCATGTGTCATTTGTCCTCACACCCACATGTGGTGTGTCATGCAGTGGGGGAAAGACATCCATCCTCATGGGAGTGGGACACTGCTGTCAGTGATGTGTTGTTATGGCACTATCAACATAGTCGAACAGTAGGGATGCGTACATACACCCATGGAGTTGTGGTCATCTGATCATGATGTACACACCCCCATGTCTCTGTCCACTGCTGGTATTCCTCTGCACCCACCCCTCACATGTCTCTGTCCACTGCTGGTATTCCTCTGCACCCACCCCATGTCTCTGTCCACTGCTGGTATTCCTCTGCACCCACCCCTCACATGTCTCTGTCCACTGCTGGTATTCCTCTGCACCCACCCCTCACATGTCTCTGTCCACTGCTGGTATTCCTCTGCACCCACCCCTCACATGTCTCTGTCCACTGCTGGGAGTGATAGGCACCCACCCCCATGTCTCTGTCCACTGCTGGGAGTGATAGGCACCCACCCCTCACATGTCTCTGTCCACTGCTGGTATTCCTCTGCACCCACCCGTCACATGTCTCTGTCCACTGCTGGGAGTGATAGGCACCCACCCCTCACATGTCTCTGTCCACTGCTGGTATTCCTCTGCACCCACCCCTCACATGTCTCTGTCCAATGCTGGTATTCCTCTGCACCCACCCCTCACATGTCTCTGTCTACTGCTGGGAGTGATAGGCACCCACCCCTCACATGTCTCTGTCCACTGCTGGGAGTGATAGGCACCCACCCCCATGTCTCTGTCGACTGCTGGTATTCCTCTGCACCCACCCCTCACATGTCTCTGTCCACTGCTGGGAGTGATAGGCACCCACCCCATGTCTCTGTCCACTGCTGGTATTCCTCTGCACCCACCCCTCACATGTCTCTGTCCACTGCTGGCCCACTGCTGGTATTCCTCTGCACCCACCCCTCACATGTCTCTGTCCACTGCTGGTATTCCTCTGCACCCACCCCTCACATGTCTCTGTCCACTGCTGGGAGTGATAGGCACCCACCCCCATGTCTCTGTCCACTGCTGGTATTCCCCTGCACCCACCCCTCACATGTCTCTGTCCACTGCTGGGAGTGATAGGCACCCACCCCCATGTCTCTGTCCACTGCTGGTATTCCTCTGCACCCACCCCTCACATGTCTCTGTCCACTGCTGGTATTCCTCTGCACCCACCCCTCACATGTCTCTGTCCACTGCTGGGAGTGATAGGCACCCACACCTCACATGTCTTTGTCCACTGCTGGGACTCCTAGGCAGACACCCACCCACCCACCCGCACCCTCCACTACAATGGTGGTACGGGCTGTACCCACGCTTTGAGGGCATGGGTACGGCCCGTACCACCATTGTAGTGGTGACGGGTACGCGTATGCGGGGATTGGTGGACACGACCCCCAAAGTGACCAGACCCTGGAGGTAATGTATGGACAGTATTTGGTATTTTTAAACTTAGGTAGAGGTTATGTTTCCTGCCCCTCGCCCCCCCTTTGCCCCTGGGTGTTGTGCTGACCTTCTGCGGCGTGCGCGGCGGTTTCGGTGCACCAGGTCGTAGGCTAGGAGGGCCGGGATGACACGTAGGATGGGGTCCATGGCTGTCCGTCGCGTACTGCTGCTCCTTCTTCGCGCCGTCCTCAATTTCCCAGGAGTTTTTGGCTGCCGTAAAAACTTAGCCGTGCGGAGTGACGTAGGCACGAATCGTACTTGCTGGTCAGTAGAACGCTGCCTGACTCCGTCCGGCATTCACGTACGCGATGTCCCGGATCGGAATTGTGGGTATTTTTTAGCCGCACGTAGTTTTTTACGATTCGTACGGAAATTGTATTTCTGTACGAATCGTACTTGCTGGTTTGTAAGGAGGATTCCCCGGGTACGAGTCGTACGGAGAATACGCTCCGTACGACCATTCATACCCGGGTTTTACCCGATCGGAATCGGCACCTTAATATCTACACTCAAAAGAGAAATCTGTCCGATTTCTGGATCAGAGACATCCTTGCCCTGTTAAATTCCATTTGGTGTCCTCCAAAGTCAGTGGGTTTCTTCAATAATTGCACAGCAAAGGGATCAATTTCAATTTATTTATTTTCCCGCTTTGGAGGTAAATAAAGTGTTACGGTCCAATTTCACGTTAACTAGCAGTCTCAAAATGAATTTTTGTGACATCACGTTATATGAGAAGTCAGTCTAGAAAACGAATTATCCAATGTTCTTGGGGATGTCCATGCTTTGTATTTCGTCAAGGCAGCTCTTCTCATCAATCCCCTCTCATGAACATTTACTGGCTGCCCTTAGCATCTGGGCTGTATCAACCTACCCGTCACTTTTATCCAGATACCTCAACAGAAAGGAGTATAGGCGATATTTTTTGGCAGCCATCCTATAATGGGATGTGTTCACTGACCAGATTCCCGAAGAGGAGAGAAGTAAACCTACAATTGAATGATTTCATAATCGGAACCACTGCTCGATATTAATCTGCATAGCAGTGATGCTGATGTCAAGGAAAGGCTACCTTGGAACGCATCCCCTAGACACAGAGTACAAAGCATCAGTTCTTTGTGTGTCACGTGTTAGGTCTGTCTGAGCTATCCAACAATGAATTAAGGTCAAAATCCAAATACCCCTCCCTGCAAAACTTTAGTCCTTCTTGCCACCTCCATCAACTCCTGAACTTTCAATTTACAAACACAAATAGGGCATTAGGATCCACCCAGGTTTTAAACACTCAAACCAGTACAGCTTTCCTTATCAACACAACTACCAGTGCTTTACTATAGTTAGCATGAAAGGAGTAATCAGAATGTGGTAGCTGACCCCGCTGGCATAATACACCCATCCCACCCAGTCACGTTTTAGCTTTCCACATTCTTTGGGGACGTGGTGCATCTCCTGAAGAAGAAGAACTATATCTGGAGGACTAGTCCGAAGTGAGGTGAGCACTTCCTTTAATTTTATAAAGTGCATTAAACCGTTGACATTGATAACAAGCATTTGCAATGCAATAGGTCGCGCAATTACGCAAGTTTGAGCTATTGGCATTGTAAAAAGCAATGCCTGTTATTAATGTTTTGGTTTTTAGAACTTAAATAAACGGCATTGTCATTTACAATGCCAGTAGCTTAAACTCGCTTAAATGCGAGATCTATTGCATTGCAAATCTATTGTAAATCATTGTGGCCAGTTTATTCTCAAGCACATTTCTGTCATGGTATTTTCCTCGAGTATTTTACTTACTAATGAAGCAGCTCTTCAAGTTTAAAATACCACATAATTAAAATAAATAAAAGTATTCAGAGTATTTCTGAAATATGGGTGGGCAGCCAGAGCTTTGGGTGGTTTGAAGTCTGCTGTCTAGGCTTAGGAAAGAGATGCGTGGTGTCTTGCATGTCCTCCAGTGCGTCACCCATCAGCTTTGCTCAACGAGGAGCACAGTGTTGTGTCAGACGTCACAAATGGGGCGGAGCACCAGCATATGTGTCAGTAGCAGGGATGCCTGGCAGTGAAGTTGTGCTCAGAGTTAGTGCAACACTAAGTCCAGGGCCACTGGAATTATATGATTATGCGGCTGCAGCGATTTATATATAATTATACATTTGCCACATAATCCATCATCTACTGCATAATATGCAGATTTGAACAAAAAATAGTTTTGAGCTCAAATATTTCAAAAGTTATTAAAAATATAGCGACTGGTTTTGCTGCACAGTGGAAGATCCTTTGTAAAGGTTGACTGGTCATAATTCTGTAATTTATGGCTGTGTTTGGGTTTTAAAGTGGAGCTAATGAGTTGCAACTAATGCCCAGACATTGTTAACAAGTTTGGAAATGTCAAAATAATGAAGTGATTCTTTCGCAAAATGTGCTGCATAGTTTGCCTTTGCTTGCCACATAATTTATCCAACCCTGCTGCATAATTTGGGCCTCCCCTGCTGCATAATTCCAGTGGCCCTGACTAAGGCCACTAAAAATAGCTGCCTTACGGGGGGCCATAAAACAATAGTGTCCTCAAAAGCCCTTGTTCGGGAAAAATGAGCACTCTAATGGGAAAATGTAATTTTGCATAGGGCTCTGCAGATCTGTGCAGCGTGGTTGTTTGTGCTGCTCTCAGTAAGGCAGCTTTTATAGTCTAATCTGGATATGTCATTAATAAGAGGCCTGCTGCCTAAAATATGAGGCAGATTAAGGGACTATGCGCTACTGCTACAACACTGAATGTGTGTGTATAAGACAAGCAAACTTTCAAAATACTGGTTTGTAAACACCTGCAACCACAGCGAGCGATGCACAGTGCACGGGCACAGATGAACATTGTGTGCACACTGTAAATGTAGTTCTCTCCGAGCTACCTACAAATTTGCAACCTCCTGCACATTCAAAACCAAAGCCCAAGTGACTTAAACCACAAAACTGCACTGCTGATGGTGTTAATAGGACGTCTGAAACCACAAGGGCACAGCGTGTCCTGCTGGCAACCTGCCAGGGAGGGAAGCAGAAGTTAAAATGTGTCACCACCAGCCTATAGTTCTGAACTCCAAAAATCAGGTAGACATTGTTCAAGAATTCACGAACCTTTTATTTTATACCGTGACTATTTCTGTAAGGAATCAAATGGAGGACGTAAGTCTCAAATGATGTCAGATCCGTGTGACATTGTGTCTTTATATATGTATAAGGCATTTCTACAACAATCACTTACACAGGAACATGGCGCTACGCCAGAATGTTTACATAGAAAAAAGCATGAGGATTCATCTGCAACATCTACAACATTTCAAAAGGACACCTAGAACCATGGGTCCAAGCCAGCACTCTCCCCTGCAGCTTTGCCTCACCGCCGCAGCCTCGAGTCCCCTGCAGTCAGGGTTCGAGCCAGCAGCCCGCCCTGCCTCCTGGTGATATTCGCTTCAGCTGTGTTTTTATTTGTGTTTTATTTGTTTTACATTGTGTTACTTAGGATTGTTTGCACTGTTACTCTGCCAGACTCCGTGAGTTTTATTTTTCTCCTTCGCTCGCCTGCCAAGCCTGTTTACACTGCCGCTGCTGCCCCTGCGGCCCCTCCCACCCCGACACAGTCCCCGCCTCCCCACCTGGTCCCGCCCCCTCCCCTACTTAATGGCGACAGCTACGTGGTCGCACAGCAGACTCACGCAGCGGGCGTGCCGCTGGAGTGCCAAAGGCGCACCTGAGGCAAGCCCATCTGCGCCTGTCCGTGACCCGACCGCGACCAGCGCCAGGAACCCTGGTTCTCCATAGCCCCACCGCTACGACTCTACCACCCTCCACACACTCAATCCCGGAAGACACAGCAACTGCGCAAGATCTTCACCGAACACCACCCACGGACTGTTCTCATGCAGACCCTGCCGCAGATCCTTCACCACCGACACAGCCCTCTCTACCGTCGAAGTCCTGCCTGATGCATGCACCTCCGAAACCCTGACTTGCGTCCTCCTCAACACATGCTCCCTGCATGTCACACCTTACAAATCTGGGACCTGATCGACACCCTCTCACCCGACGTCGCCTTCCTCACGGAAACCTGGACCGGCGCCTCCTCCAGCCCCGACATCGCCTCAGCCATCCCCGACGGCTACAAGATCCAGAAAAAGGACCGCCCCCACCGCCCAGGAGGTGGACTCGCCATTGTACACAAGATCCCCCTCTGACTCTCTATATCCTGCACGAGTGACCCCCCTCCAACACCGAGCACCTCCACTTCCAGATCCAGACCAGCCCCAGGACCACACTACGCAGCACCCTCAACTACATACCACCAGGACCTCGCACTCAGCCCGTCACTACTATCGCCGAGCTCGCCACACCCCACGCCATCACCTCCATGGACTACATCCTACTCTGGGACCTGAACTTCCACCTCGACAACCGCAACGACCAAAACGCCACCTCACTCCTCACCAACCTCAGACTGAAACAGCTGGTCAACACGCCCACCCACAGAGCTGGACACACCCTCGACCCCATCTTCATGGGAGGTACAAACATCTACTTCAGCCACACCACCCGCCCCCTCTGGACGGACCACCACTACGTCCATTTCACCTTCAACACCTCTGCCTCACCCAAGCCCGCCCCGCGCCCTCCACAACGAAACTGGAGCAAGGTCACAGAGGAACACCTCCACACCACCCTCCTCCTAAACCCCCCCCAGCGCCACAACCGACACCAACTCCGCAGCCACAGAATTTCACCGCTGGATCTCCTGCAGCGCCAACAAGCTCGCACCCCTCTGCAACCCCGCCAAACAATGCCCGCCAAAGGCCGCCTGGTTCACCTACAAGAAGCCTGACGCTCCTGCAGACGCCTTGAGAAAACCTGGCGAAAACAGAAAACCTCGGAAGCACGGAACAACCACAGGAGTGCCCTGAAGGAATACCACCAGCACATAAGAGAAACCAAATGGACCTTCATTAGAGACAAAATCAAGACCAACGTGATCAACTCCAAAGAACTGTTCAACGTCATACAGCAGTTCATGAAACCCCCCAGCGAAGCCACGGACATCACATCCTCCCAGGAACTCTGCGAAAAACTCAGCTCCTACTTCCATCTGAAGATCAAGGCACTGTACGACAACTTCAGCAAACAGACGCCGGACACCAACACCCCCCTCCCCACCACCGCCGATAAGCCTAACATCATGACCTGGGATCTCGCCACCGTCAAACACATCACCGCGACCATGAAGACTACCCACTCAGGAGCCCCAACGGATCCCTTCCCACCGCACATATTCCACAGGACTGCCGCCGCCATCGCACCCAAACTAGGACAGACCATCAACACCTCCCTCGGATCTGGCATTTTCCCAGACATCTGGAAGGGGGCGGGGGTTAAACCCCTCCACAAGAAACCCACGGCTGACCCAATGGACCTGAAAAACTACTGGCCCATCTCTCTCCTCCCCTTCGCTGCCAAAGTCACCAAGAGACTCGTAAACTCCCAGCTGTCCGCCTTCCTCGAAGAGAACTCCATCCTAGACGCCTCCCAGTCTGGATTTCGCAGCAACCATAGCACCGAGACCGCCCTCCTCGCCGCCACTGATGACATCCGCATGCTACTCAACCAGGGATACACTGCAGCCCCCATCCTCCTAGACCTCTCCGCAGCTTTCGACACAGTCCCACATTGCACGCTCGCAGCTAGACTTCACGACCCGGGAATTCATGGAGCCAACCATGACTGGATCCAATCCTTTCTCTCCGACAGAACCCAGAGGGTCAGACTCCCTCCATTCCTCTCCGAACCCACCGATATCAACTGCAGAGTACCCCAAGGTTCATCGCTCAGCCCCACGCTATTCAACATCTACATGGCCCCCCTCGCCGCCATTGTCAGACAACATGGGCTCAGCATTGTATCCTACGCCGACGACACCCAGCTCATCCTCTCACTCACCAAGAATCCAGAAGACACCAGACTCTTCTTCCAGGAAGGAATGAAGAATGTGGTGGCCTGGATGAAGGACAGCTGCTTGAAGCTCAACTCAGAGAAGACCGAGGTCCTCATCCTCAGACCCTGCACCTCTGCCTGAGACAATACCCGGTGGCCCTCCGCCCTCGGGAATCCACCCACCCCTACAGACCACGCACGTAACCTGGGCATCATCCTCGACTTCTCCCTCTCCATGAACCGCCAGATCAACGCCGTCGCTTCCACTAGTTTCAACTGCCCGCGCATCCTCCATAAGGCCTTTCAATTGATCCCTTTTGACTGCAGAAGGACCATCACCCACGTGCTCATAACCAGCAGACTGCACTACGGCAACGGCCTATATGCCGGAATGAACAGAACTCTTATACACAGACTCCAAACCATCCAGAACGCCGCAGCCAGACTCATCCTTGGAACACCGCATCACAAACACATGACCCAGCACCTACTGGACCTCCACTGGCTTCCCGTCGAGAAGAGGATCAGCTTCAAACTCCTCACCCACGCCTACAAAGCCCTCCACAACATCGGACCCAAATACCTCAATGAGAGAGTATCCTTCCACATACCCAAGAGGAACCTCAGCTCCGCCGACCTCACCCTCACATCCGCAGAAACAGAACAGACGGGAGAGCCTTCTCCTACATCACAGCCAGGACCTGGAACTAGCTCCCTGTGAACATCAGACGCTCCCCGACCCTACACATGTTCAGGAAGGACCTCAAGACCTGGCTTTTCGACTGATCTGGAGCTACAACCCCCCCTAGCACCTTGAGACCCTCACGTGTGAGTAGCGTGCTTTATAAACCCCCTGATTGATTGATTGAATGATAGAACGATGGGCGTGCTGCATGAAAGGTAAAGAAATACAAATAACCAGGGGTCTCCTCCATGCTCGTCCTTCTTGTGTCGGCCACCAAGCCTCCTCTCCACAGCCAGGGTGAGCCCCGGGTCCCGTGGAAGCCCATGGTGAAGTCCTGGAAGGTGATGGCCCCGCCGCTGCCGGTATCCAGCTGCTGTAAGATGGCCTCTGCCTCATCCGGGCTCACAGGGAGCTCAGCGCACAGTGACTCAAAATCCTCTCGCTCCCGGCGCCCGAGCAGTTGGTGTCACAGGAGAGGAAGAGAGCGTGGAGCAGGGACACCTCGCTCTGTGAGGCCTACGCCATTGTCCCGGTCAATAAACAAGAAGTACATAAACCATGTAACATCCAAGTAAAGGAGCTAGTAGCCATGGAAGGATACAAATGACGACATGGCTGTACCGAGGCAGGACTAACAAGCCTCATAATGAATCAGAAGACAGCATTTACAAAGGACAAACACACAAGCCAATGAAAAATAAGGGTGGGGGAGTGGGCGAAGCTTCTCTCTGTACTGAACTACCACAGATCTTCACAGAGCAGCGCTTGCGCACAAGCTCAGACTTGACCTAAAAAGGATTGAGATCACTTTTAAAGTGGTGGTTGCCAAGGGTGGTATCTATTAGGTTAAAGTATGTCCATGTAACAGTAGTTCCATTGGCTCACACAGCTTCTGTCAAGCAAGTAGGTCACACGACTCCGGGTGAGAGGAACATCCCATAGCATGAAGGTATGAGGAAGAAGTGTACAAAGCTTGTAGGAAGCTATAAGAAGAAATCAATTTGACCAAAAGTGGACCGGTAGATGAGGACAGTAGAAAGCAGGTGCTGCAACTAAGCAGTCAGCAAGGTGTGGGCATAGTGTTGTGCAAACAGCTGTAATGGTCAGAGCGGACTGTTTGTGGGCAGAGGAGGGGAAATAGAACACATCCAAGAATGGGCCAAACAGTGGCTCCAAATGCTCTCTATCCCACTATAATGTGAATCTGACAAGTCTGTGCTAGCTAAGCCAGCAGACTTATCCAACATGTACTGTAATAGATTCAGGTCGACAAAAGTGTGAAATGGAGAAAAAAAGACGACAGTTAAGAGAGTGCCCCATCCATCCAAGTCCCTAGTGCACTGTGTTCTCGCCAGTGGCGTCTCTCCGAGGGAGTGCTGCAGGGTGGTGAGGAGGGGCGGGGGAGGGGCAGGGTGGGGGGTAGTGGAGTCCAACATACAACGGACAGGAGTAAGGAAAGTAATTAAATAAATAAAACAATTTACCTTGAGCGTGCTGCATTGCCAACTCGGAGATGCGGCGCGCGCAAGGTACATTTTTAAATTTATTTAATTATTTACCTTCCTCCTGTCCGTTGTATGTTGGACTCTACTACCCCCCCCGCCCTGCCCCTACCACGCCCCACCTCACTGCCCTGCAGCACTCCCTCGGCGAGCCGCCACTGGTCCTCGCCACTGGCGGTATCTATAGGATAGGTAGAACTACCCATGATCTCCAACTCTAATGTTTTCTATAACTGTTAAGAAATTAAAGGCTCCCAGAGGCCAATGTAGCGGTCATAGGGAAAGTCTGTCAGTTCGATTATAAATAATGTAGCACAGACTAACTTTGAGAACTAGATAAAAGAAGATGATGATCAGAACATTCAAAAAAGTCTCAGGATGGCTACAGAAGACTTAAATGCATGTTAGCCACCATTTGTGACCCAGTTGCCTTGTCCTGGTGATAGTGTCTGGGTCAACAATATTCATCTACTGGAATCTTTGAGGGGGAACATATCTCATCCCATGGTTCAGGTCTATTGCTATCCCTATTTCTTACTCCAGATGCCCATTGGCATGTGACCTCATCCAGAGTGCTCCATAGTACTTCATTCTTCATGATGTGGAGCAGCAGTTGACTGTTCAACTGGCACCTGGGAGAACTGATGCGGTCTTCCAGTCTGTGTGGTCTCAATGGCCAAGGAAACCAGGGAGTTAAAGAGCCTCTCAAAGATGTCTGGGTTATCAAATTCCTTAGTTTTCCCATCAGTTGTGACAAGCAAGTTTGCCGGTCCAAGCAGTCAAAAGTGAATGTCCTCAAGTGTGGTCTGAGGGCCAAGAATTTCTTCTGATTCAAGTTGGTTTTAAACAAAACATTTGTAACGTTATATTCTTTACCCTCCTTGTAGCGAAGGGCCATTCTTCTAGGCAGCCAGGATTACCTGACGGACTTACTGATGGTATTAGAGGCAAGCCCAATCTGTTGTTACAGTCTCTTTTCCTGAACCTATGCACCCTTTTGATTTCTAGTGGTGGATCTATGGTTTGTTTTGTGATGTCTGGGATGAACCATCCCAGACATCACAAAACGGGACATCATCAACACCTCCTTCGACACCGCCACCTTCCCGGAGAGCTGGAAGCATGCCGATCTCAGCGCTCTACTAAAGAAACCAACAGCGGACCCCACCGAACTCAAGAACTACCGCCCCATCTCGCTCCTCCCGTTTCCAGCCAAAGTCATCGAGAAGACAGTCAACAAGCAGCTGGCCGCCTTCCTCGAGACGAACGGATCCCTCGACCCCTTACAGTCTGGCTTCCGGGCCAACCACAGCACCGAAACCGCCCTCATCGCTGCCACCGATGACATCCGAGCCCTGCTGGACAACGGAGAAACAGCGGCCCTCATCCTCCTAGACCTCTCTGCGGCATTCGACACTATCTGCCACCGCACCCTAGTGCAGCGCCTCAACAACGTCGGAATCCAGGAGAAGGCACTGGATTGGATCATCTCCTTCCTCGTTGGAAGGACACAGAGAGTTCGCCTACCCCCGTTCAGATCTGCAGCAACAGAAGTCATCTGCGGCGTTCCCCAAGGCTCCTCGCTCAGCCCCACCCTCTTCAATGTCTACATGAGCCCCCTTGCGGCCATCGCACGCCAACACAACCTCAACATCATCTCCTACGCCGACGACACACAGCTGATCCTCTCCCTCACCAACGACCCCGCCACCGCCAGAGCCAACCTACACCAAGGGATGAAAGACGTAGCCGAATGGATGACGACTAGCCGCTTGAAACTGAACTCAGACAAGACGGAAGTCCTCATCCTGGGCTCCTCGCCCTCCGCCTGGGAAGACTCCTGGTGGCCCCCCGCCCTGGGCACCCCACCCAAACCGACAGACCACGCACGCAACCTGGGCTTCATCCTGGACTCCTCCCTCTCCATGACCAGACAAGTCAACGCCGTCTCCTCGTCTTGTTTCAACATCCTGCGCATGCTACGTAAGATCTTCCGGTGGATCCCCACCGAGACCAGGAAGACGGTCACCCAGGCCCTCGTCACCAGCCGTCTGGACTACGGCAACGCCCTCTACGCCGGAACCACCGCCAAGCTCCAGAAGAGACTCCAGCGGATCCAGAACGCCTCAGCGAGACTCATACTCGACATCCCCAGACACAGCCACACTGGCTCCCGGTCAACAAGAGAATTACCTTCCGGCTCCTCACCCACGCACACAAAGCCCTATACAACCAAGGCCCGAGTTACCTCAACAGCCGCCTCAACTTCTACGCTCCCAAACGCCATCTCCGATCGACCAGTCACGCCCTCGCCGCCGTCCCCCGCATCCGAAGAGCGACAACAGGAGGAAGGTCCTTCTCCCACCTGGCCGCCAGGACCTGGAACTCCCTCCCTCCTGACCTACGCCTGACCCAAGACCACCTCTCCTTCAGGAAGAAGCTCAAGACCTGGCTGTTCGAGCAGTAGCGGACCCCCCCCCCCCCCAAGCGCCTTGAGACCCTCCGGGTGAGTAGTGCGCGTTATAAATGCCTTTGATTTATTGTTTGATTGAACCAAGAGTAAAAAAGCATCATGTCATCTCCCACTATTTTTCAGGAATACCTATTGACCATTGTCTTATTTATTTCTCCAATTAGCCAATGTCAGCCAATGTCAGCCTATCATCATCTCCCAGCAGACCCACGTGTAATGAAGTTATGTTCTTCCAAATAGACAGGACTTTATTGGTAATTTTAACCATGCTTTCTTCAATGGTGCCAAAGGGCAGTTTGATAAAGGTAAATTCTTTTAATATTGTTTCTAATGTAAGTGCTGGCATTTTTACAGTTGACATATCCTTGCGTGATTTATAAGCTTTAGAGGCGAACAAGTTGTCTTGCTAGTGGCGAGGTCAGGGGTAATGGAAGATACAGGAACAACAGGATTAAGACATTGCAGAAAAACATTAGGAATACGCAGCATTGGAGAATAAATTTGAAAGACTGGTCAGTGGCAGTTGGGGCACAAGGGTATCAGAAGAGCCTTCCAAGTCAGAATCTCTAAAGAACTATTCAGAGTGAAGCCACAAGGGAAGGTGGGAGCCTCTAGGTGAATTCAAAAACTGTTAGCAAAAGTGGGCAGTTACCTTGCAACTACTTAGTTGTATGGCTGTCCTGTTCGTAGTGTCATCCTGCTTTTGTTCATCTGTACCTTTGTTGTATTTCCCTTTTTCTTCCTTGTTTCCTCTCCCTTCAGTATCTTCTACCTTGATTCTGCTTCTACTTTTGTGGTCTAGCATATATCGTTGCACTGAGTTTACTTAGCTCAACTGGTGCCTCCTCAATCAACATCTGCACCCACTTGTCTTATCTTCTTCAAAGTTCTCAGACAAGAGGTACACTCTTCCTCTTTTGACCAAGCCAGTATCTGAAGCGATTTGAGGATTTGATGGACATTCTATTTCATCAGGGGAAGTACAATAAAAAACAAAACCTTCTTTAATAGCTATGGAGATAGGATGACTAGAGCTTGATTTACAAATGAAACTTACTCTTCTATGTAAGTTTACAATTGTTTGCGATACACAAAGGTATTTTACTAGTAACATCTTTACGATTCTAGAGTCGCTGCACATAAAAAGATTTTACTCTTCTATCTTTTTGTGTTTGGAGACGCTGCAGCCATAAAGACACTACTAGTAAAATACCTTTGTGAATAGCAAACAATTGTAAACTTGCACAAAAGTGTAGGTTTACCTTTGTGAATCAGGCCCTAAGTCTCTAATAGCTTCACCCATGTTTTCCACACACCTCAATCTGCTTAAGAAAATACAATCATTCCATGGAATGGCATAAAGGGTACATTGAGATGAATTCTGACTATTGTGAAGAAAATTGCTGACTCAGACCCCCTGATCAAACAAGGCAGATTCTAACTTGTTCACCATGCAGACAACATTAGCAGAGATTGTCATGCTTCCAGTGTATAAGGGATTAGAAGATGTGTTTAGTAACAAGGTAGCAAATTAACTCCCTCCACATTGCATGTATAATTGTGCTATAGATTTCAAACTGAAAGCCAATATTCCCCATCACCACATTTATCCTCTGACACCTAAGAAAGATGTAGTTTGTTTTGAAGGCCTAAACACCAAGAAATTAATGAAACGGCAGGAATGGAAATCTGTATTTAATGCCAAGTTTGGGATCTATGACTACTTTTAATGCTATTCAAACCGTGCAACGCTCCTGCAGCTTCTTAGCACTTCATCAATTTTGTCTTTCAAGATTTACTATATAAATATGTACTGTTCTACTTGAAGGATAGTTTGGTATTTTCTAAGACCCTAAAACAACCCCATGAACACAGGAGGAAAGTACAGCTTTGTTTAAGGAAACATGGATTACATGCAAAGACAGAAAAAAAGTATCGTTGAAGTCAACCAGTTATCTTTTCTTGGAGTCCTCATTTTAGATAAGGGTTTTCAAATGGACTCTAGTAAGGTGAAAGCTATTAGACTGATTAATAAAAACTACTGTCAAACAGATTAACACATTTCTGGGTTTTGCAAGCATTTACAGGCAATTCGTCCTACACTTTACCCAGAGGGTAAACCCTTTAATTGAATTGACAAAAAAGGGGCAACCCTTTTTGTGCGGTATAAGAAAATGGGCCATTTATTTTGTTATCTCCAACATAGAAGTTCAACAAATAAACCTGGGCAGTCACCCCTTTCAATCACCCCTGTATGTCAGGAGATGGCTACTGAGACTATTTGTGCCGCCTGTTGCATTTGCCTTTGTTGGAGCTGTTCCCTGTGTGCATGATCCTTGTATGCCATGAAGGAGCAAGTAAGACTGTCAGGGCTGTCAATCTGTACAGCCAATGTTGTTGGGGTCATCACCCTTGACTGCGACCCCCATATTCCAGTTGGGGGCCACTTGGACCATTAAGGCCATTACCTGTGTCAGAGGAGTCTGTGAGATCAGCAGAGAGACTCAGGAGCAAGATCAGAAACCGCCCTGCATTATCACTGCTAATCCACCACCTTACCGGCAGGAACCGTGTGGAAGAAGGAGTTGCTGCACCCAGAAGCTGTCACCGCCTGTAACAGCGCATTACCCTGCCAAACGCAGGAGGACGCAATGTTAGCTGCTCATCGACGGAGCATAGGGTGACACGCCCCAGCTTCCAGACACTTCCAAAGGCCACACTTGGGTAAGACTGGAGCAGAGCCACAGGCCCTTGTGAGACTTGTAGGATCTCAGCAGAGTAGTGCTTGAAGAGATGGATTTTGAAGGCCAAAGCCTGACATGGATGTGCACTGCTAGCATGGGAAGCACATGTGGGGCCAACTCAATAGATCTGCCAGAGCCACATTGATCAGTGTGGAGGGATGAGAAGACAACTGCCCAGACCAGTGCTAGTGACCCGGTATGAGAGACTTGATGTGTGGATTATTTAATGTGATGTGTTTTTAATGTATAAATAAATACTGCTTTTCTTATCAAAAGCAAGTATTGAAATGGACAATCATTAATGGGTCACTGAGGGAATTTTCAGTCTTGAACCTGCTCCCTCTGAAGAGTCTAGCATTGCTCGACCTGTGCAACCAAGGAGAGTCAAGTGGTGAAGGGTAGTACTTGACACAAGTAATAGGCCACAATGCCCACAAATGTGCTCAGTAACTCATGATTTCCCTGTGGCCCACTGAAAGAGGTTCTGACAGCCTCATTTAGGGGCATATCAACAACAACCGGCGAGAATTATCTCTAAGCGCACTTAGCGCTAGGATAATTATCGCCGGCTAGCGTGAATTTTTATCGCTGAGATAGCGTGCTATTAGCAACGCTTATCTCAATAGCGATAAAAATCCTCACGCTAACAGGCTAACGTGAGATTATCGCTGGAAACCCAGCGATAATCTCACGTCAGCTTGTTGATAGGGACAGACAAACTTAGCCATGATATCCTCCTTCCATAGGATATCATGGCTAAGTCTGAAAAATACCAGACGTAAAAAAGCAGCGTTAACCGCGGTTAGCGCTGCTTTTTTTGTCTCTAACAGGGTTAGCGACATTCTTGATAATAGGAGAAATGTCGCTTAGCGACACTTCTCCTATTATTTTCCTCTGGAACGCCCCCTTTGCATCTCATTAGAGATGCAAGGGGAAGCGTAGAGTAAAAGGGTGCTAACATGCAAATTTGCATGTTAGCACCCTGTTGTTGATAGGGCGCTAGTTTTATCTCTCCTTTTTTGGCTTTTAAAGCCAAAAAAGCAGAGATAAAGCCCTTGTTGATATGCCCCTTAGTGTTTGACAGATGTGGGGTGGGCTGTCAAAAATCATCTGTTCACCCTTCTACTGCCATTGAGGTCCATCCATCCTTTTTAGAGTTTGTCAGTTTGACGGATAAAAGTCTGTCATCCGTCTGTTGCCTCAGCCACATCTTTCTTACTCTGTGGACAGTGGTATACCTTAAATACGACATTGAGGGCGACAGAGAGTATTATTTCCATTGAGGCAAACATGGCAGCTCATTCTCCGCACCTGTGCTGGAGAAAAAAGCATTACAAGCCAAATCCTGCCCACAACAACCACAAAACCAACTCATTCAACATGTTACTGCTACTCCTAGCTCTGGGACTCTATCTGGCAGTGGTCGATGGACAACAACACAATGCAAAACAAAATAGAAGGTAAGTGCAACTGTTTAAACTATTTTATATGCACTATGTTATTACCAATGTCACTAAACATAACTTTAGGTACATCAATATATATTTAACATCAGTTTACCCTGCCTCCTTGTCTGACTACATGCCTCACACTCCATACCCTTGCAAAATGCTCAACTAAGACAATTTTACTACTACTCACCATAAGTGAATACAAAGTGTTCCAAAATGTACATGCTCAGACAAACATGCAATGCTAACATACATAACTAAACTTTTTTTTAACTTTAGAAAATATATATGTATACTATTAATAGCTCAATTAAAGTGTTTTAAAAAAAATCACACAACTATTCTGAGGTTAACCTTGATCTTATTTTACCCATTTACCTCGTACTACATAATTATATGATGCGATCATATAACCCAAGTATATATTTACACAACTCAATCACTACTAAGTTACGTCTTTAAATCTTGCACTTATTGTCAAGGTCGAGACACACACTTACATGTCGGATATTGTACGCACATACCCCACCTAAGTGTAGGCATATAGTGCATGTATTCTTTGTTAAGCCCAATATCTGAAGATATTTCAACATTTTAACACAAAAAAATAAAGTTTATTTGCGGCAAGGCTAATCGCCATTACGGTGTGACCTGTTTCTCCGAGCTCCCGTGCTGCGTCGACTGATGCAACTTCATCCTGGGCCCATAGGGCGGCGACAGCATGCAGATTTCAAATTGAACCTCTCCCCGTGAGCCACTGGCATCTTTTCTGTGTCCACGGGATGCACGTCGGGTTTCCGGTGTACGCAGAGCTGCTTGGTGCAGAAGGTCACAGCTGGCTCAAGATGGCGGCACCGCTTGCTCTCCCGAGTTGGAGTAGGCCTCTAGTGTCCTGTTTGCCGGTTGCACGACATGGCGAGGGTGTAAACGGCTAGATCTGCCGAGTGATGGCCACCTTGACACATTGCTAGCCCCATCATCGTATAAGGGGGACCCACCAGATAATTTTAGGAGTGCTAATTGATGCTGGAGAGCGAGTCTGATTCAAGGATCTCTGCCGACCTGTTCTGCTCACTGCTTCCACCCAAGTGGGCAACTAGAGACAAATTTCGGGGGGGGCTGAAAAAGATTTGGGGGTGGGGGGCTAATTCTTCCAGCCATAGGCAGAGTGGCTCTAAGAAGGAGTGAAAACACAACAAAAGCCTCATTAACAAGTAAATGGTCTTTTAAAGACCTATGAAGTACTCGGGTGAGCCCAATGGGTGTTGCGCGCCTGCTTCCACCTGTGCCAGTTTTGCAGCCTACTTGTGCATTGCGCAGAACAGAGAATTCCTCAACCACTCACTTTTTGCTACCCATGATGGTGTCTAGGTCCCTGGCACTTAGACTTTGACTGTTGACTATGTGTGCTTGCATGACTATGGGGGGAAGGTGAGAAGGGGGTCCCCCCCTGTGCTATTACTGCTATCTGATGACCACCTCACATCATCTGCTGGCACTATAGTGCAGGGCAGCCAGGGCCTGACCTATACACATCCACTTATAATTGCTTTTGAAGGTGCAACTACATTGTTCCCTGCACTGTGCACTACCTGGCCAGCCCGTCTGGATACTGGGCATATTACTATCCCCCCACTCCATGAAGTCGATTGTCCTTCAATGGCTATACACTGGAGCAGGGAGCAACTACTCGACTTGCTTGTGACAGCGCATCTCCTTAATACTTACTTCTCTGTGACATCGTCCATTGGTGCACTCGCTATCTGGAAGGGCATTTCTGTTGGCTGACCACGCCATGTACTCAAAAACAATGCAAGGACTTCTTCTTCCTTTGCAAGCCCATTGAAAAGGGAGTGACTCCGAAGGTGTGCCTGGATTGGAAGGTCCAAATGGATGGCAGCTGATAAACTGGGGGAGGGTGTGGAGTAACAACCAGAGCAGCCGACTGTGGAGCTGGAGCTCCAGGACCAAGCCTCAGCATCAGCTCATTACCCTGTGATTCTGGGCAAATCACTTAATCTCTCTGTGCCTAGGAACAGCACCTAGAGACCCTCACGGGTGATTAGCCACGCTATAAAAATCCAAGAATTATTATTATTTTGGCAGCTATTGGCTCCGCCAGAGATTTTATAGATTCTAGGATAGACACAGTGGTAATTGATTGTGGGCTACTGAAAGATGATCAAAGAAAGCTCTCTGAGTAGGTGCACAAGGTGAAGAATGGGATCTCTGACCTGACCCGCGCATCATCCACACATGGGAAACAACTGATTGACATGGATAAACAAATAAAGACTTAGGAGAGCTGAATTGAGGGCCAGGAGGTGCACGAAAGGCGCAACAACATTAGAGTGGTGGGGCTACCTGAACATGTGGATGGCGGCTACATTATTGCCTAACTGAAGGTTTAGCTTCAAGATTTGGTGGCACCCAAAGGATTATTGAAATTCTACATATTTGAGCAAGCACATAGTGTGCCTGCATGGCTGTCTGGGCCCGGTGAGCCTCCAAGACCAGTGGAGGCGTAGCTGCTGCATTTCAGAGATTGAGATTATATCTTCCGGAAGGACCACACGGTTGGCCCATTTATTGTTGACTATGTCAAGGTCTCCAGATTCCCGAACCACACAGCTGCAGTACAGAGGCAGCATACGTCTTTTGTGGGTCCAGACTGTGGGACTTGGGCACAAAATATGCCTTACTGTTCCCAGCGTGCTTTCAATTCAAGCTGAGGGAGAAACTTTATTCTTCAATGAGCCCGCCGAGGTGAATGACTGGCTGGACACGTATGACATGGGAGGAGGGCTGCCGAACACCCCTGTGCAAGTTGGGCTGTGCATCCTGAATCATTGAATCATAAAGACACAACATGCATTTACCCTTTGTGCAAACAGAAGGAGAGCATGCAATTGAGGCAGTTGCCAGATTAGGGAGCCCAGGGAGGGGAGTGGACTTTACCTCGACTCTGGGTGAATATTTGTGTTCGGAGGCGGAGAAGTGCTCGGGTTCCGACAACAGTGGTCCCCTAGCTAAAGTTACTCCTTGCATAACAGACACATTATTATCACTTTTGAAGCCTGTACACTTATGGTTGCATTTATAATCATGTGATCTGCCTTGATAGGCCTGTATTATGTGTGTTTTTGCAGAGTTAGTGTAGCTGTGATTTTCTGGGATTAGTCGGTGCATTCACTCTCATGTTCTCTCACTTCTCCCACCCTCAGCACTCTTTGGCTAACTATAGTTTTGGTCTACCTTAAGAGTGCCTACTTGCCAAGTTGCTTTAACAGTTTTGATGTAACACCACGCCATATTTGTCCTGGGTGGGGTGTGTTGAGGGTGCTAAAATTTGTCATTGCTGTTTGTATTTTTCATTATTATTTGGTAATGGAGTTAATTTTCATCTATTTGTGCAAGCTTGAGCCTCGTGGAGGGTGTGTAACAACTCTGAGGCATACCACACAGCATCATGCTAGTGGTGACCTGTACTGAAGGGAACATTCATTTTCTCACATGGAATGTTGGGGGTCTAAATTTCCCTAAATCATTTTACAATGTGCAGGCCTAAATTAAGTGAAGGGGTGTGCAGGTTTAGTCTTTGTAGGAGATACACCACACAGCTAAGAAGGGATAGGCATGGCAGAAAAGGTGATGTGGGCATGTTTATTTTACTGTGTACTCAGCCTTTGCTAGCAGCGTATTGATTTGGATTAGACCAGGCCCCTTGCAGAGACAGTGGATGCATAATGAACATATGTTATAATCAGGGGTAGGCTTGATGGCAGAGATATAGCACTGATTAACATATATGCGTATAATGCTGACTAACACTTGTTTTTGCTTGGGCTGAGCTGTTTGCTCACCACTGTCCTACACTACCCATATACATTGGGAGGAGACTCTATTTGTATTGGAGACGTGGTAATGAACAGATGGCATACTGCACTCCCTGTGTCTAGCATGCACAAACTGACCAGAATTTGTACAGACTGGTTGCCCCATTGGGATGTTTGGAGAGTGCTTAAATTGCAAATGAGAATGTATTCTCACTATTCTGGTGGTCTATGGCCTGCGTATCTATGCTGCACACAACTCCATTTTAAGGTTATTCGTGCCAAGATTTGGCTAAAAAGTACTTTCCCCCTCCAGCTTTGCCTACTTTGGTACACTGCTAAAATAATCATTCCAACTTGGTAACTTAGAGCCTCATTATGATGCCGGTCAGACCAGCTTCTGCGGGACTGTTGAAGGCAGTTGAACAGCTGCGGTCTAGTCTGAAGCGGTTTTCCCGACTGCCAGATTACAATGCTTGTGAATACAGAGAACTACGATAGCTGCGGTCCTTCAGACTCCACCAGGAAATCCGACCTCAGTGGTGTCGGAAAGGGGAAACGTCCATTACAACTCAGGCATTACATCGTAATACCTTTACAACGTAACTATTACAACACATGTGCAATTACATTGCGTGCCATTACAACGCATGTCATTACAACGCATGGCATTATAACACATTTTAAGGTAAGTAATTGAGGTAAGTTTTCTTTGATTTAAGCTTATAAATGTTTATTATTATTAACATTTTTAAAAGTTATGTAATTTTGCCCCCACCACCATCCAGCACTTTTCCTGAGCCAAGCACCTGTTGGAGTAGGAATAGTAAATTTGCCCCCACCACCATCCAACACTTTCCCTGAGGCAAACACCTGTCAGAGTAAGAATAGTAATTTTCCCCCACCACCATCACGCACTTTCCCTGAGGTAAGCACCTATCAGAGTAGGAATAGTACATTTGCCACACCACCATCCAACACCCCAAAAAATTGAAATTTCATAAAAAAACAAAGAAAAAATATTATGCGTTGTAATGGTATGCTTAGTATCAGTAGGCATTGTAATGGAATGCGTTGTAATGGTAGTTTTAATGCATCTCAATAAACATGCGCTGTAATGGTATATGTTGTAAAAACATGCAATGTAATGGTAGTAGCATTGTAAAAAATGCAATGGAAAAGTATGCATTGTAATGGTATGCGTTGTAACGTCATATATTCGTCAGAAAGGACCAATGGAGCCAGTCGGAGAGCAGACAGCCTTACGAATCTCCTGCCCAATTACGATACCCCTTTCTGACAAGTGGACCGTGGCAGTCCAACCCCCTTATCAGAGCTGACAGAATGGGACGGATAGAAGGCCGACACTCACCTGTACACAGCTTCTCACGTCCTGTGCAGACATCGAGCCTATCGTACACGTCCTGCCGCTGCTGTACCTTCTCAATGACACCCAAAAACAACACTGTCGTGGACACAAACACCAGTAAGCCTCACACCTTAGAGTAAATTGAGTCCTCAGCAAATTGATGCAACGCCATAGAAAAGCAGGGACTAGTATGAGTGGGTCATACCGCTGGGACATCTTGCGAATACATATTTCATGAGGAAAAAGGACATGAGGCCGCCCTGAAGGGACAGTGTGTGGTGCGGTGGAGAAGGAATGAGGGAATTACGTTATGGTTTTTACTATTGATTTTATTGACTACAAGATGCGTGGGCATTAACGTTGTGGACACTGTCTCTATTGTCCGGTATGTCCGGTTCAGGACTGCCGTTCAGTCCTTTCTCTTTTCTCAGAGAATATCCTGCTGGGAGTTCCCTCGGTTTCGGCTCCAGCCCGGTACCTCGGTTTATCTGGGAAGCACTCCAAACAAAACAAAAGGACAAAACAAAAAAAAAGGATGTCAGGAGGGTTTTTTCGCCTCTTTGGTTCAATCAGGGGAAGGGAGTGAGGGGAGGTATCACCCACTGCCAGCACCAGTGCTCTCGGGGTCTACGCAACGTGATAGTGATTATGCTCGGTTCCACCAAACACAACTCCGTGCTCCTCAGTGTGCTCCGCTTCCCCCACCCGGCGTCTCTCTAAAGACTCCAGTCCCTTTTCCCCACAGGGTCCCCTGGCGGACCCGTACCTTGTAAAGCCACGTCCCTCTGGGAGCGTGGCTGGTGTCTGCGTGATGCCGGGTAGGGTCCGGCTCCCTCTTTGGCTCCAACTCGGTACCAGGTCGTCTCCCGGGATCCTGTTCGTCTTCCGCCTTGGCTCGACCTCTCACCGCGTCTTGGGTCCCAGGTGCAATGAAGAAGGTCTCCTTCTTCCGACGCCGGAGCGCTCGATGTCCGTCGCCCATCTTCCTGCTTCAAGACGCAAGGATCATGTGATTCGGTCACGTGATCCGCCGGTTGTTCCTAGAGAGAGAGACTCTTAAAGGGAAAGCCTAGTTCTTGCTCCACAGGAGGTGAATGTGAATAAAGGAGAGGACACGGAGAAATGTAAGGTGGAAAGCGGTCTGCCGTAAGGTCTTCAGTCTCTGCCGTATGCTGCATCACTTTGTTACACAGTGGAAAGAGCAAGTAGTGACAGTTGCGTAGCAGGGCTTGAAGTTGTTAGGGATTTACCGGTGCTTAGCAACGTCAGGTTGAAAAAGCAAATGTAGAGATGGGTGTAGTATGGGAATAACGAAGAAATAATGCTGCAAGACGAGTTTTCTTTCTTTGTAAGAAAAGGATTTAATCCAGAGATATGAACCCACGACTTCTCCAACTCAAGATCCCAGTAAGAATGATATTGTACAAGTTACATTCCAAACTCTAGATTACACAGAACAAACACATTCTAATCTTTAAAGAGACATGTGTAAATAACAAGTACAATTACAGCATATAACACATCCCCCTTTTTACACAGAAAATGAAAACAATAAACAGCATTCAACATACCACATTAATAATAAACAAAATCCTTATTTCGAGAAGATGGGATTCTAATACGAGAACTTTGCCTTACACACCTGTGGTCACCAGAACCACTTACATTTCTAGTTTCACCATTGTCATTACAGATCATTAAATCGTTATTCCTAGAACCATTATCACCATCCCCCTCTCTTAACAAGGAATTAGAAAAATGCGAAGACAACTCATTTTTATCATTCTTGCCATTCAGATCACCTAAATTGAACCAATCTGAATGATCAAACAATTTACCTTGAGACCTCAACTTATCACAAATAATTTTTGCTTGACCCTTTTTAAGTTTGATTAGAGCATTCCGATTCCACCATCCACGATCCTGCAACATAATTGACATTCTCGCCACCTTTATGACCCTAGCTGGTTCCGAAAATTTAGATTGACCTTTCCCAACTCTAATAGGTTTTTTAATGAGTACCCAATCTCCCGGAACCAAATCCATATCCTTGACATGTTTCCTAGCATCATAGTTAGCTTTATAAGAAAGCTGTTTTTCCTTTACAAATGTCCTAACTTTTTGCCAGTCAATCTCATGTTGATTACCTAGATCAACTTTACCCTTCAGCCATGATGGACAAAACATTGTGACCGGTTTCCTACCTCTCAATAACATGTATGGGGACAAGTTTGTAGTAGAATGGGGAGTCACATTATAACTCCAAATCTTATCACAGATATACTTATACACATCCAACCCATTATTCAAGGCAGTTTGTACCCCTTCCTTCAACATTCTGTTGGCTCTTTCAACCAACCCATTTGAGGCCGGACTATACAATGGCACTAAAATGTGTTTTACAGAAACTTCACTCAAAAAGTTTTCAAAGTCATTAGAAACAAAGTGAGTACCATTGTCGGAAACAATCTGGGAAGGCAGCCCTTCAATCAAAAACAAACGCTGCAAAAAAGAAATAGCTGCCTTGGAATCTGCGCTCCTGACAAAAGAGAAATACAACCATTTAGAAAAATAGTCAATAGCCACAATCAAAAATTTGCAATCATTACCAAGTATGTTAAAAGGACCAGAAAAATCCAACCCCAGCTTCTGCCATGGTCCACTGGGCCATTCCACCGGACACAAAGGGGAAGTAGAATTACGCCAATGTTTGTCAGAACACAAACACTCGGGACATTTATCCACAAATAACTTAACCTGATTATCTATGCCTGGCCACCAATACACATCTTTGATTTTCCTAACTGTACTGGAAATTCCCAAATGTCCCTCATGCGCAAGAACTATAATTTTACTCCTTAAAGACTCGGGTGGTACAACTTTGTCATCTCTAAGAAGAATATCATTGACAACTGAAAGCTCATGCGCCACTTGCGAGAAACATTTATCCTGCATAGATAAACTCCTGTCACACGGCCATCCCTGAACCAAAAACTTCTTCACCCTTTCCAAGCAAGAATCTTTCTGTGCACCTTCCATCCATTCCTCTTCCGATAACTTAGTCATATGTGTGATATCACTAATACTAAACACCACATCAGAATCAGTATTGCTATCCGAAACTTCACACTCCAAAGGAATCCTAGACAAACAGTCAGCCCTGACATTTTTGCCACCTGGAATGTACTTGATATCAAAATGAAACTCCTGTAATCTAGCAAGTAGTCTGATTAAACGAGTGGAGGCTTTGTTGGAATTACTATCACCTAACATATATATCAATGGTTTATGATCAGTGAACAACTGAAATCTTGAACCCCAGATATACATTTTAAACTTCTCTACAGCCCAACAGCATGCTAGAGCTTCACGTTCTATAGTGCTGTAATTTAATTCAGCACTACTCAAGGACCTTGACGCGAATGCTATAGTGAATTCCTTTCCCTCCACCATTTGACTTAAAACTGCGCCTAGACCCTTTGAACTAGCATCTACAGTAACTACACAACTATGACCATGAGAAAAAGCTCTGATAGCCGGTGCTTCCAAAATTAATTTTTTGACCTTATCAAAGGACACTTGAGTTTCCTCAGACCACAAAAATTTCGCATTCTTTTTTAACAGGTCCCTCAGAGGTTGTACAATGATCGCATAACTTTGCACAAACCGAGCATAATACTCACTTAAACCTAAAAAGGCTCTCAAAGCATCCTTGTCTAATGGTCTCGGAGCTTCTTTAATGGCATTGATAAGAGATAATTTAGGTTTGATACCCTCAACAGAAATATTATGCCCCAGATAATCCACATCCTGAGTAATAAATTTACATTTGCCTTTATTGACAGTCATACCAGCCTCTTCTAATATATGTAAAACTTTATCAAGTAGTGAATAGTGTGAGTCAAGAGTGGGAGTATGAATTAAAATATCATCTTGAAAAGCCTGAATGCCTTTAATTCCGGAAAACAACTTGTCCATGAGACGTTGGAATACACTAGCAGCCGATGCTAACCCGAACGGCATGCGTTTATACATAAAGACACCAAAAGGTGTAACAAAAGTGGTCAAAGATTGAGATTCCTTAGATAATGGAATTTGATGGTAAGCTGATTTTAAATCAATTGTGCTAAAGAATTTGCTACCACCTAAATTTGCTAACATCTCTTGGATTTTAGGAAGTGGATGGCAATCCACAACAATATTTCTATTCAAGACTCTCTAATCTGCACATAAACGGATCTCGCCAGAACTTTTGCGAGCCACTACAGCCGCAGAAACCCATTCTGACGACTCAACAGGCATTATAATATCTTGTGCACACAAATCATTCAAAGTCTTCCGTAAATCTTCTCTAGCAGACAAAGGCACAGGTCTGCACTTTTGAACAATAGGCAAAGCATTTTTTTTAAGTTTGATAGTATGATGGAAATTTTTAACCAACCCTATCTTATCAGAAAACACGCTAGGATACTTTGCTACAACATCTTCTATACTGTGCTTTTCTAAATCATGTTTATGTACAATAGTTGATATAGGTAAATCACCTAAAGTAACAGGTTCTATATGTCCAGGTCTCAAAATAATTCCCAGATCTGCCTGATCTTGCCACCCCAGGATGTCCCTGCCATTCACAGCAACGTAAATCTTTGTGTAAATCTCTCTGCCCATAAACTTGATGGAGTCAGAAAAATATCCTTTCATGGTAATATCAAACCCCCCAAATGCTTTAGGATTTACATCAGTAGGTTTCAAAAGAACCTTTGACCAAAAATGTTATCTCATCTAAAATAGTTATGGGGGATCCTGAATCCGCCATGACATTTACATCAATAACCCCAATAGATACGCTACATAACGGTCCTTTACACCTTCTTACATCACCCCGTAAACTATTTACTTCAATAGTAGATAACAAGTTGTTCATGGCACTGCAAATATCCTCCTGTTCAATATCTACGCTATTGATCTGACTTTTATGTTTAGAAAATCTGCATACTGTGTAAAAGTGACCAATCTTCTTACATGTATTACATCTTTTTCCTTGTGCAGGGCAATTGGGTGAATTCCCCATGTGATACTTAGAACCACATCTATAACATGAACCTTTTTTTACAGAAGAACTGTTAACTTTCATTTTCGTAGACACTGCACTAATATTTGTTTCATTGTTGTTAGCACACACATCAACTTGCAAAACTTTAGAATCAAAATTACTGGAAGAATTCTGTGTCAAAATTTTCGACGATACAACAGATCGTTCTATACTCCTTGCAATGTCCATCACCTCATCTAGTGAAGGATTCTTACATGTTAAAATACGTTCTTGTATTTTCTTATTATGACAGTTAAACACTAACTGGTCACGCAAATAAGTGTCCAATTGGGAAGCAAATTGACACTTTGCAGCAAGAACGCGTAGCACGGCTAAATAATCCTCAATGGATTCCTCTTGTGTTTGCTTACGCTTAAAAAATAGATGACGTTCAACCATAACAGAAGGCTCATCTACATATTGTTTACCTAATCTAGCCAAGGCCTCAGCGTATACTTTCCAACCTTCATCCCTGGGTGGAGCTGTTACAACAGGTAAATTATCAAAAACATCTTGACCAGCATTACCTAAATGGTTAAACAATAATGCTTTTTTCCTTCCTGCAGAGTATTTTGTTGCATCAATAGCTTCCAAATAATTGTCAAAAATTCTAAACCATCTATGCCACGGTATAAGTGGTTTACCAGGATTTGTTAAAGATGGCGGTGGTTGCAACACATTGTTTGCTGAAGATGAAGACATCCTTAAAATATAATTATATGTCCAGAAAACAAAGAATGAATTTTGACAAATAGTTATTAATTACACCCAAAACAAATATATTTTTAGGTTAATTAATAATCATAACATCACCAATGCAAATGGTCTAGAACGTAAATATCATTAAAATAAAAGAAACAGATTAAGACAAAAGTACATGGCACTAGAAAAGCGAAGAAATGCTCCTTCAATGAGCTATACCGCCAATTGTTCCATATGCTCGATGTCCGTAATAAAAAGAGAATCCAAAAAGCCAAAAAACGGGATATTTTCAATCCGTAATGTAAATGACGTTGTATCCCCAACCAAAGATGGCGGCTTGTGCGAGAATCTCGCAGTGACGAGCAAACGTGAAGTGAAGTCGACGTTGAGGCGTGACGTAGACGTAGACGATGAGCTGATGTTGCTGAGCCACGCGTATGGTCCCGCGACTGCTCCCGCGACTCCAGTAGAACAATGGCGAGAATCCAAACATAAGCAAGCTGCAACGGAAACCACCGTCAAGGTAGAGTGCTTTCTATAAAATTTGATCAGCCACAGCGAATCTAACACTCACGAGTATCTCCGTGTAGATAACGCTGGCTGCGCACTTTTGACGAATTCAAAGCCACACAGTTTTCGCACTGAAGCAGTTCCAAATATGTCCACAGATTGTAAAATTAAAATGCTTAAGCTTAAGCAGAAATGCAGCGATGAAAAAAAAAATAGTCTCATAAGTTTTACATGAGAAAACACTCATGTAGGTGCCATTTGTCTTGAATCAGTTGAAAAATCAATAAAGTCGAAGATGAACTTTTGTAGATTGTCCAAACACGGTCGGTGGGTTCCTCAAAATGATCCCAATCGTCGCCAATATATGTAGTATGGGAATAACGAAGAAATAATGCTGCAAGACGAGTTTTCTTTCTTTGTAAGAAAAGGATTTAATCCAGAGATATGAACCCACGACTTCTCCAACTCAAGATCCCAGTAAGAATGATATTGTACAAGTTACATTCCAAACTCTAGATTACACAGAACAAACACATTCTAATCTTTAAAGAGACATGTGTAAATAACAAGTACAATTACAGCATATAACAATGGGTTACATCGGACTCTCCATATGTGCACTCACCCTCAGTGTGCAAATTAAATTCAACTCTGCAGCAGAACCACCTTCCACTGCCAGTGATGTAACTGAATAGAGACTCATAATAATCTATTCCCAGTGTTGTCAGGTCAGAACTGAAGCATTATCATAATATTATGCAATTAAGTCACAGTTGTTGCTCCAATAACTAATGAAACTATCAACTATTGGCAAATCCAATAGTCCTGGCTTCTGGTAGGTGCAATGTAACTCGTTGTATCAGATAACATGATGTTGTGCAATGAAAGAAGTAGGAATATATTGTTTGTGCGGGACAATTTGCCAATCACAGATGTACAGCTTACATGCTTGTAAGCCAAGACCTCATGTACATCAGCCACGACCCTGTAAGAGATCCCCCATACAGTCACCCCACTCAAAGTCCTCTTGTGTAGAAGACGAAAAACACAATGAAACACAATCCAGCACAACATTGAAGACAGAGAGGATGTGTATGTGTCAGTGTGGGCAGGTCATCCCTGGTGAAAATCTACAGACACTGCACACCACCTGACTGAAAGCACTGTTAGCCAACTTTGTCCCACGCGATACATTAATCATGGGGCTTTTACACTACATACCCCCGTGCAACAACACCGTGGATAAGGCTAGGGGTGTTGTATCCCTGGTCCAAACATATTTTGTGGGTCCCTGTATGCAACATCACAGAATGTATGTTCCTATTACATCTGCATGAGGCCCTCTATACCAGGTCAGTGAGAATGCACAGACACACTCGCAAACTCTTCATGAGTTCACATCGTAGAAGCTGGTGTACTGATGGGTGCAATAAACAGTGTCACAAACAGCACCTCCTCATGAATAACTTAGCAATCATCTTCTGTGACACCCTGGCATTGCTCATAAGCTAGGTCCTGTTATGACATTAAATGTACATCAGTATGTCCAAGGAAAATAAAACACACATCCACTGCTAAAGCACTGTAATGTGTCTTCACACATCACCCACATGAAAAATTAAAGTCAGGGAACTGGGATTAAACAAGTAGCATCAGTAGAAATGGCCGGATCGGTGTGTTCTAAACAAAGTAATTTGTTCATAATGGAGTACAAATTGGGATCCAAAAGCAAAGGCCAATGGCCAGTCCGAATCCAGGATGTGGTCTGGCACACTGCTCTGCCACCTAACTTGCCTACCAGAACACTGCCAGGGAAACCTCCCTAGGAAGAGGCATCTAGTGGGAAGTCCAGGCACCTCTTTGATGTTATTTGGGTGGGCTGGGGTTGGGATCGGGATGGCTGGGTTGATCCTTGTGAGGGCTGGGCTCGGGATTGAGAGGGTTGGGTTGGTCTGTGGGAGGGCTGGGCTCAGGTTTGGGAGGTCTGGGCTCAGGTTTGGGAGGGCTGGGTTTCACCACACGGAGGATTCAAAAAGCATGAAGGGTAGTGATAGGTATAAGGAGGGTGGATGTAGTTTGTTTAGTTTTTTTGTTTGGCCTTAGAAAGTCTGCAGTGGGGTGGGGGTGAGGTCCTGTGGGTTTTGGGAGAAGGTGAGTTGGGTTCTGGATGAGCAGGTTTCCTTTTTACATGGTATGTGGGGTAGGGAGGGGTTTAGTGGGGGAGCTGGTGTTTTTTGGGAGGAAGTGGAAGGGAAGGGTAGGGGTGGAAATAAGTTATTTTGGCTTTGGGAGGGGGGCAACTGTGGCAGGGAAGAGTTGTGTGTAGTGGCTGTATCTGCTGGTGTGGTGTCAGTCTCTATGTGTGTAGTAGCTGTGTCTGGTGGTATGGCGTCTGCCTGTATATGTGCAGTGGCTGTGTCTGCCGGTGTGGTGTCTGGATTGATAGTGTGTTGTGCATATATTTGGTGCAGAGGGTGTGGTGTCTGAGTGTATGTCACTGGATGTTGTTGTGAGGGCATAGACTGCCTGGTGAGTGGGTGAGTGCCTGTCTTTTTTCTTATATTTCTGTTGTTGTGTGCTTCGTGTGGATGATGAAGTAGATGTGTGCTTAAGTGTGCATGTGCTTTGGGTAGGTATGGTAATAGAGATTGTGGATGGTGAAGAGGCAGGAGGTGGGGTGGAAAGCGGGACTTGCTGGAAGGCTGCAGTGAGTGTGGAAGCCAGAGCATGTAAAGATCTCTGTACCCAGACATGTCAGCATGAATTCCTTCCAGGTACGAAACCATCTGCATCAGCTGGTGGCCATGCCCCTGGAATGCATTCAGCGCTGGAGTCTGAACCACAGAGATCTGCATCAGGATGTCAATTGCATCCACACTGAGGGGAGCAGGGGAGACAAGGGTAGGGGGTGTGTTGCCTGCTGCAAAGGAGACTCCTCCCATCTTAAGGGAGCAGGCCCTGACAGCTGACTAGGGAGCAGCAGGGAGGGTGGAGATGGAATGGGGTGGCGGATATGGATGTTGCAGAAGCAGGTACAGGGGGTCTGCCACCACCAGGCAGTGGCCACTGGAGCTCGACTCAGGTGATGATGATGCTGCTATGGTGTCTGGCTCTTTCATGGCACTCCCATCACCCTTTGGGCCACTGGTTCCCTCTGCATCACTGGAGAGATGGGAACCACTGTGGCCAGCTGCTTCCCAATGGTCTCGGCCCAGTCTCCCCGTTCCCCTGGGTTGATGCTGAAATAATAGTTGAAATAGATGAATTGCAATTGGATGAGCACACTTGGCAAACAGAACAGCTCCTAACACAACACATTACACAATTGCACAGATCACAAAATGTAGAAGGATGACTACATTGCCTCCAACATTGGCATGAGCACATGCATCAATGCTACATGACCTGTGCACAGTCACAAATAATTGTTTAATAACCACAGTCTGCTCCAAATGCATATGTAACCTTGTCCCAAATCCAGCCTCATGTGGGTAGCAGGAGATAATGATAACGGCGGATTGTTATCTTATCTTATCTTATCACTCCTAAGAATCCTCGGCTGACTGGACCTTTTTACCTGCTGTGAAGTGTAAAGGGGAGAAAACCAATTCATTGAAATCAGACCAATAAACCAAATCAATTCCGACTCTGAAGAATCACTAACTCGGGGTTAAGTTTAGGGGATTTTTACAAAGCCAAAAATAACTGGACATACAAGCACCTCATGACGAGGTTAAAGAAATACATTGGCACTAATACAAAGTTCATCCTACCCAATAATCTAATTTGGTGAAGCATAAAAAGAATGAGGAACTCTAGAAATATTAAGCAAAAAATAACTGCTCCTACATCTAAATCAGTCTTCATGGATACCTACAAGAAAATCCATTAGTCTGTCTCTACTCTAACACTAAGGTGACATCCCTACTTAGCATCCCCCAGGCAAGACCAATGAAAAAGGTGTCAGCGCGTGAAGACTTCCTGAGAAGTGCACTCACGTTGAAAGGGTCAGTAGCCAAAGCTACTAATTCGTTCTAAGTCTCCTTCCTCAGTATTGATCCCTTCCTTCTACCCTCTAACAGCTCTCTTCTCCATCTGCTCTCTCCTCCCTCGGAGCACTATCCTCAATACAATATGCACAATATGAAGGACACGCCTCTGCAACACCTCCTCTGGTTAAGCACCTCTCGTAGGTAATTTTCCACCAAAACTTGTATTTCATCCAACAATGGTTGATACGTCCTTGGGTCCCAAGCTTCTCCCAATTATCAGCATTCCAGGATACAGTGTTTCAGCTCTCCTCCATACCTAACTCCTAAAACAAAAGGCATCTGTCTAACTAACGAAGACGGTGTCCTTGCACCTGCAATAGAAGCATGTGAACAGCAAGTCCTTCAACGCACATGATTTTCGCTGACTACCTCCAAATGAGAGCTTTCCCAGGGAAAATATACTTCAGCCTGCACAGTTCAGCTAACATAAGAAATACGAATAGGCCTTTCATAGCAAAACGTGAACATTCATTTAGGACTCTATACATCAAGAACTACACGCATTAATAAATGTTGCATTAATAATCCTATACTTCATCACTTCAAGGCACAATTAATTACTTCTACATATGCAGGCTTTAATATGATGCACGTTTAAATCTAATGCATTACATTACAGATTAACTAATTCATTAGATGTTTGCAATGAGCAACAAAAGCTATATAATCACATTTAAATGACACTTTGCTTTCTCGAGTGGCACAAATCAATTTTCCATCATTAAAATCACACGTTTCATTATTACTTACACAATTCTAATGATCAGTTTAGCACAACCCTTGATTATATGCGGGTGCAGACTACCCACGATTATAATGCACCCCCTACAAATTTTCAGAACATCATGACGCTCTATCAATAACATCACCGTATCAACCTAGGTCCTTGTAGCATTCCATTGTTACCTGATGTCATAAAATGTGATGTCCACATGGAATGCATTACTACCTATCCACAGAAGGCCCTGCAATCAGCAAATGGTTGTGTCCTTAACCCACTACATGTAGAACTGCTGGGCTCTTGCCACAGCTAAGTTGCAGCAATATGTGACAACCAAGAAGAAGGTGACATGAGAGTGCCTATTCCACACAGTTCACACTTCCCAAGTGACACTTTCATATCTGTTCACTGCCAGATGACGAAGTTGAAAGCTGCCTATGAATAGCTTAGTGAGGTGTCACATGTAGTACAGAAGAGCTGAATGGAGAGAATGTGGCTCCAAGTGGTATGCAATTTCAGCACAAAGAAACATTGTACATGAGTCAACCTAGGAACATTCCCAGTCAAGATTGGTTCATATGAACACACCTTTTTCACATGGCAATTGTCAGTGCCATTAGAACACTGTAAGTACATGAGGTTCAGGAAATATGCAGTCTACAAAGAGGTCTTACTTGTGTCCAAAAGGGAAGGGGATACAGTGTACCTTCCTTGTCTTGCAAACACAAATACCAATGTACTACTGAGTGCTAAAACACACATATGACCCCAACATGTCAGCATGTCACTCCATGATGTAGGTCCACAAATGAACATCACATCTAACTGAATACTCCCTTCTCTAAGGTATGCAAGCTCACATTCCCAGATAGTACTGGATGTCTTCCAACCTTGTGTGTCATTGCCTCAACAGTGTGACCTGGTTAATGACTTCCATCAATGTCATTGAGTATGTGCGACTCACCCACCCATGTCTACACTCCCCTGTATGTGGTTACATTTACTCTGTATACCCATCATGGAATACTACTGTCATGGTCACATATGCCAACACATACAAATGTGATGCAATTATGTAAAAAAACATGTAGACCCTCAGATCATGTATAAAAACAGTTGTACATATGACAGTACAACACATAAAGGTACACATGCCAGCATGTAGACATCACTACAAATGGCACCAGTGGTGTTAGCCACCTCATTATTCTGAAAAATTCCCACTTACCGAGGGCAAGTAGTGCTCAGTGTCTGCATCTAAAATGCATTGTATGCCATGCCACAAGTAAGTTGTCCACCATCACATGAGACACAGTAGTGAGGGAGCATCACTCCAGACACAAAGATGACAAGTGGATTGTTTGGGACCACTGTCACAAATGACAGCAAAAGATAAAGTAGGTGATCTGTGACATTAGGCAGCCATGTGGGTGTTCAGCTCTGGAAACTGACTTTTAACTTGTCCCTGCTTAGTTCCTGGTCACATGGACAATAGTCTACGGTTATCACCATGCACCTACTACCAGAACTCCACAAGCAACAACTCTCCCATTAAGTGGAACATGAGTCACCTTCAAGCTTGATGGGGAAATAGCTGCCTGTAACAAAAGATAAATGGTCATGCAGAATGTTTCACTCAGCAGTGCATTTCACAGACCTGGGAATCCAGGCCTCGTTTATTGAATGTTTCACTCAGGCCATTACTCACCCCCTCTTGGCCGCTGTTGGGCTCTCAGCTGCTCATCAAGGACGGAGCATGCCACCGCAAGTATGCATCCCATTAGGGGGGTCAGGGTCCTGCGCATGCCACTTCTGCCTTGGGAGGACCGCCCTAGCTGGACCTCTACGATCTTATGGGTGCAGCATTTCAGGACCTCACACCTTTTTCTGTATTACACTGCACTTGCGAGCGACCCACAGGGTCGGACCTTCAATGCGATGGCCTTCCACATGGACACTTGGGCGTCGATTCCGATCCTGGAAAAACCGGGTACGAACCGTCGGTCGGAGTGTTTTCTCCGTCCGACTCGTACCCGGGAAAAAAACATTACAAACATGCAAGTACGATTCGCACGGAAACACCATTTCCGTACGAATCGTAATAAACACCGGCCGATGAAAAAACTACATACCAATGTGATCCGGGAAGGCTCCGACGTGACGTCGGGACGCATGCAGGCTGCGGTTCACGAACCAGGAAGTACGATCCGCACCGACGTCACCCCGCACGGATGATATTTTCCGGCTGCCAAAAACTGCCGGGAAACCAGGACGACGCGCACAAGGAGCACCTGTACGCGACGGACAGCTATGGACCCGAACCTACGTGTCATCCCAGCCCTCATAGCAGTCCACCTGCTCTACAGGCACCGACGCAGACGCCGCAGAAGGTCAGAATAACACCCAGGGGCAAAGGGGGGGGCAGGGGCAGGACACATAACCCCCACACAAGTCACAAATCACACATGCCCTGGACATACCTGACCTGCAGGACCTGGTCACCTCGAGGGGGTGGGGGCGTGTCCAGCAACGCAAGCGTCTGCCACAACGGAAGTGGATGTTGACGCGAACCGGCAACACAACAATACAGGTACGTACCGTACCCACGCCTTAGGAGCGTGGGTACGGGCCGTACCACGCCCACCACTATGCCACCCCGACAATGGCGGTACGGCCCGTACCCACGTTCGAATGGCCTGGGTACTGGCCGTACCAGCATTGTTGGGGTGATGTGGGGGTACGCGTGGTACGACCCATACCCATGCTCTGAAGGGCTGGGGACGGTGTGTACCCCTACGGCACCCCATTGGGGGTCTGCACCGTACCCAGGCCCTCAGAGAGTTGGTACGGGTCGTACCACGCGTACCCCCACATCACCCCAACAATGCTGGTACGGCCCGTACCCAGGCCATTCGAACGTGGGTACGGGCCGTACCGCCATTGTCGGGGTGATGTAGTGGTGGGCGTGGTACGGCCCGTACCCACGCTCTTAAGGCCTGGGGACGGTACGTACCCAGGCCTGCAAACCGTGGGTACAGGAATGCACGGAGCGTACCCCCACCCGTGTATGAATGGAGCGTACCCCCACCCCACCAGTGTATGTACGGACCGTACCCCAACCCCACCAGTGTATGTACGGAGCGTACCCACACCCGTGTATGAATGGAGCGTACCCCCACCCCACCAGTGTATGTACGGAGCGTACCCAGACCCGTGTATGAATGGAGCGTACCCCCACCCGTGTATGAATGGAGCGTACCCCCACCCCACCAGTGTATGTACGGACCGTACCCCCACCCCGCCAGTGTATGTACGGACCGTACCCCCACCCCACCAGTGTATGTACGAACCGTACCCCCACCCGCGTATGCATGCAGCGTACCAACTCCCCACCCGTGTATGTACGGAGCGTACCCACTCCCGTGTATGAATGGAGCGTACCCCCACCCGTGTATGAATGGAGCGTACCCCCACCCCACCAGTGTATGTACGGAGCGTACCCACACCCGTGTATGAATGGAGCGTACCCCCACCCCACCAGTGTATGTACGGACCGTACCCCCACCCGTGTATGCATGCAGCGTACCAACTCCCCACCCGTGTATGTCCCGACCGTACATGTCCAGACATAGGAGGGGTGTGTGCAGAGTCCTCCCAGCAGTGCCCAGACACAGGAGGGGTGTGTGCAGAGTCCTCCCAGCAGTGCCCAGACACAGGAGGGGTGGGTGCCTGACACTCCCAGCAGTGCCCAGACATAGGAGGGGTGGGTGCCTATCACTCCCATCAGTGCCCAGACACAGGAGGGGTGTGTGCAGAGTCCTCCCAGCAGTGCCCAGACACAGGAGGGGTGTGTGCAGAGTCCTCCCAGCAGTGCCCAGACGCAGGAGGGGTGTGTGCAGAGTCCTCCCAGCAGTGCCCAGACACAGGAGGGGCGGGTGCCTATCACTTCCAGCAGTGCCCAGACATAGGAGGGGTGTGTGCAGAGTCCTCCCAGCAGTGCCCAGACACAGGAGGGGTGTGTGCCTATCACTCCCAGCAGTGCCCAGACATAGGAGGGGTGTGTGCAGAGTCCTCCAAGCAGTGCCCAGACATAGGAAGGGTGTGTGCAGAGTCCTCCCAGCAGTGTCCAGACACAGGAGGGGTGTGTGCAGAGTCCTCCCAGCAGTGCCCAGACGCAGGAGGGGTGTGTGCAGAGTCCTCCCAGCAGTGCCCAGACATAGGAGGGGTGTGTGCAGAGTCCTCCTAGCAGTGCCTAGACACAGGAGGGGTGGGTGCAGAGTCCTCCCAGCAGTGCCCAGACGCAGGATGGGTGTGTGCAGAGTCCTCCCAGCAGTGCCCAGACACAGGAGGGGTGGGTGCCTATCACTCCCAGCAGTGCCCAGACACAGGAGTGGTGTGTGCCTATCACTTCCAGCAGTGCCCAGACATAGGAGGGGTGGGTGCAGAGTCCTCCCAGCAGTGCCCAGACATAGGAGGGGTGTGTCATGAGTCCTCACAGCAGTGCCCAGACACAGGAGGGGGGTATGCAGAGTCCTCCCAGTAGTGCCCAGACGCAGGAGGGGTGTGTGCCGAGTCCTCCCAGCAGTGCCCAGACACAGGAGGGGTGTGTGCAGAGTCCTCCCAGCAGTGCCCAGACACAGGAGGGGTGTGTGCCTATCACTCCCAGCAGTGCCCAGACATAGGAGGGGTGTGTGCAGAGTACTCCCAGCAGTGCCCAGACATAGGAGGGGTGTGTGCAGAGTCCTCCCAGCAGTGCCCAGACACAGGAGGGGCGGGTGCCTATCACTCCCAGCAGTGCCCAGACATAGGAGGGGTGTGTGCAGAGTCCTCCCAGCAGTGCCCAGACGCAGGAGGGGTGTGTGCAGAGTCCTCCCAGCAGTGCCCAGACACAGGAGGGGTGTGTGCAGAGTCCTCCCAGCAGTGCCCAGACACAGGAGGGGTGTGTGCAGAGTCCTCCCAGCAGTGCCCAGACACAGGAGGGGTGGGTGCCTAACACTCCCAGCAGTGCCCAGACATAGGAGGGGTGGGTGCCTATCACTCCCAGCAGTGCCCAGACACAGGAGGGGTGTGTGCAGAGTCCTCCCAGCAGTGCCCAGACACAGGAGGGGTGTGTGCAGAGTCCTCCCAGCAGTGCCCAGACGCAGGAGGAGTGTGTGCAGAGTCTTCCCAGCAGTGCCCAGACACAGGAGGGGTGTGTGCAGAGTCCTCCCAGCAGTGCCCAGACACAGGAGGGGCGGGTGCCTATCACTCCCAGCAGTGCCCAGACATAGGAGGGGTGTGTGCAGAGTCCTCCCAGCAGTGCCCTGACACAGGAGGGGTGTGTGCCTATCACTCCCAGCAGTGCCCAGACATAGGAGGGGTGTGTGCAGAGTCCTCCCAGCAGTGCCCAGACATAGGAGGGGTGTGTGCAGAGTCCTCCCAGCAGTGCCCAGACACAGGAGGGGTGTGTGCAGAGTCCTCCCAGCAGTGCCCAGACGCAGGAGGGGTGTGTGCAGAGTCCTCCCAGCAGTGCCCAGACACAGGAGGGGTGTGTGCAGAGTCCTCCCAGCAGTGCCCAGACGCAGGAGGGGTGTGTGCAGTGTCCTCCCAGCAGTGCCCAGACATAAGAGGGCTGTGTGCAGAGTCCTCCTAGCAGTGCCCAGACACAGGAGGGGTGTGTGCAGAGTCCTCCCAGCAGTGCCCAGACGCAGGAGGGGTGTGTGCAGAGTCCTCCCAGCAGTGCCCAGACATAGGAGGGGTGTGTGCAGAGTCCTCCTAGCAGTGCCCAGACACAGGAGGGGTGTGCAGAGTCCTCCCAGCAGTGCCCAGACGCAGGAGGGGTGTGTGCAGAGTCCTCCCAGCAGTGCCCAGACACAGGAGGGGTGGGTGCCTATCACTCCCAGCAGTGCCCAGACACAGGAGGGGTGTGTGCCTATCACTCCCAGCAGTGCCCAGACATAGGAGGGGTGGGTGCAGAGTCCTCCCAGCAGTGCCCAGACATAGGAGGGGTGTGTGCATAGTCCTCCCAGCAGTGCCCAGACACAGGAGGGGTGTGTGCAGAGTCCTCCCAGCAGTGCCCAGACGCAGGAGGGGTGTGTGCAGAGTCTTCCCAGCAGTGCCCAGACACAGGAGGGGTGTGTGCAGAGTCCTCCCAGCAGTGCCCAGACGCAGGAGGGGTGTGTGCAGAGTCCTCCCAGCAGTGCCCAGACATAAGAGGGGTGTGTGCAGAGTCCTCCTAGCAGTGCCCAGACACAGGAGGGGTGTGTGCAGAGTCCTCCCAGCAGTGCCCAGACGCAGGAGGGGTGTGTGCAGAGTCCTCCCAGCAGTGCCCAGACACAGGAGGGGTGGGTGCCTATCACTCCCAGCAGTGCCCAGACACAGGAGGGGTGTGTGCCTATCACTCCCAGCAGTGCCCAGACATAGGAGGGGTGGGTGCAGAGTCCTCCCAGCAGTGCCCAGACATAGAAGGGGTGTGTGCAGAGTCCTCCCAGCAGTGCCCAGACACATGAGGGGTGTGTGCAGAGTCCTCCCAGCAGTGCCCAGACGCAGGAGGGGTGTGTGCAGAGTCCTCCCAGCAGTGCCCAGACACAGGAGGGGTGTGTGCCTATCACTCCCAGCAGTGCCCAGACATAGGAGGGGTGTGTGCAGAGTCCTCCCAGCAGTGCCCAGACATAGGAGGGGTGTGTGCAGAGTCCTCCCAGCAGTGCCCAGACACAGGAGGGGTGGGTGCCTATCACTCCCAGCAGTGCCCAGAAATAGGAGGGGTGTGTGCAGAGTCCTCCCAGCAGTGCCCAGACACAGGAGGGGTGTGTGCAGAGTCCTCCCAGCAGTGCCCAGACACAGGAGGGGTGTGTGCAGAGTCCTCCCTGCAGTGCCCAGACAGAGGAGGGGCGGGTGCCTATCACTCCCAGCAGTGCCCAGACATAGGAGGGGTGTGTGCAGAGTCCTCCCAGCAGTGCCCAGACACAGGAGGGGCAGGTGCCTATCACTCCCAGCAGTGCCCAGACATAGGAGGGGTGTGTGCAGAGTCCTCCCAGCAGTGCCCCGACACAGGAGGGGCGGGTGCCTATCACTCCCAGCAGTGCCCAGACATAGGAGGGGTGTGTGCAGAGTCCTCCCAGCAGTGCCCAGACACAGGAGGGGTGGGTGCCTATCACTCCCAGCAGTGCCCAGACATAGGAGGGGTGTGTGCAGAGTCCCCCCAGCTGTGCCCATGGAAAGAAAGGGGTTGAGTACACACAGATACAATGGCCACAATTGTCAGTCAGGTGCCCAAAGACTCAGCAGAACACGAAACACATGTGTGCGAGGCTGGGAGTACACACATGCAAAGTGCGGAAAAGGGAACATGTACACATGAAGTCCTGTCAATATACTCCACTCACAAGTACAGTGACCCCCAAGGATGACACAAATGATGCATGTGGAGACCTTGGCCAGCATGCATGGCCAAAGTTGAAGGGGTCCGTCACACACCCAGCAAATGTAGACACAGCACTGCACAAATGTCTTCACAACACCCTGCAGGGAAGATGTCAGGGTCCACAGAGGAAGGTACACACCTTGGGACAATGTCACCATGCAGCAACAGCTTACATGAGCAAAGTTTGATAGCAAATACCGTGTGATGGCAGACAGATAACAGGGTCCACCCCACGAACAGCACACTACAACATATCCCAGACACCTAACACATTATCGCCACCCCAAATCATGGAGCAGCACCACCAACAGCAATGCCAGAAAAGCAGTTGTGTGCCAAGGAAAATAAAATAGCTTTATTCAGCAATGTCCCAAAATGATTTGTACGAAGAGTTCAAAATGCACAAGGCACATAGGGCAGTCCATTGTTCCAATCCAGGTGGGGGACACATTGGGATGCGTGTCCCCTAGCTTGCCTGCACAGTTCAGACTACCTTGTCATCCACAGGGGGGGGCATCATGTGGGGGGGAAGGACCAGGCACCGCAGGGACAGGAGGGGCAAGGGTAGGTGGTGTTGGTGCAGGGACGGACGACTCCAACACAGGGGGTGGGGCAGCGCCAAAGGTGGATTCGAGCACGGCGCTGCACACTACTGCCAGGTCGCCCAGCGTCTCCCCTGCACCCGAAGGAACCACAGGCCCCAAGGAGGGGGGGGGCAGGGATGGGTCGCAGCGCTACCGGGGGAGGTTGTGGACAGGGGGGAGGCTCAACTCCCCTGCCGGTGTCCTGCCTCCACCGCTTGCGGGGTAGTGCCACACTGGGGCTGATGGACACACTGGGCAGGACTGACCCTGTGTCCGACACTTGGCCAGGAGAGCTGAGGGGAGTGGATTTGGAGGGTGGTGGTCGTGAGGAATGTGGACTCCCACTCTGGCTGCGTGTCTTCCATTTCCCCCCCGACCCAGTGGGTGTGCCTACTTCACCCTGTGTGTGCGTGCCAGGAGGTGTGTGCTTTGCCTTCCCTGGTGGTGTGGTGCCTGTGTCTGGTGGTGTGCGTGCATGGCTACGTCTGGGTGTGCTTTGGACAGGCATGGGAGTGGGAAGTGTGGATGCTGCAGGGGTAGGGGGGGACGTAGCGCTGCAGGAGACCCAATGCTGCAGTCAGTGTTGAGTCTATGGACCGCAGAAAGTTGCGTTGGTCAGACTGCGCAGCTGAAATGCCCTCCATGTATGCCTCCATCTGGTTGAGCACTTGGCTGTGGCCATGGAGGACATGAAGCATCGCAGTCTGACCAACCTGCAACTGCCGCAGGATGTCCACAGACTCGGCATTGGTGGCAGCAGTGGAGACAGGGGCAGGGGGTGCGGTGCCTGGCAAGAAGGAGACACGTGGTGACCGAGCACGGCGGGAAGGGACACGAGCAAGTGGGAGGCCGGTGATCGGAATGGAGGGGGCGGGTAGTGATGGAGTGCTGGTGTCAGCTGTGGGAGCAGCCTCCGCCCCCTCGGAGTGTTCAGCCTCGGACCCGTCTGCGTCATAGTCGGTGGTGGTTTGACTGGACAGGTCCTCCGCTGCACTCCCGTCGGCCTCCGTGCCACTCGATGTGCCAGACAACTCTGCACTGCTGGCACTGGTGCTCGCTCCCTCCTCACGGTCCGTGCCAGTGTCTCCCTCGTAGTCCCTTGACGATGCTGTGGGCAAGGTGAAGAGACAGGAGAAATCAGACACCTGTATACATATGTCACATGAGTCAACTCTACATAGGTCACAATGCATAGCCTGAAAAGCTACAAGAGTAACATCTACAATACATGGTACCTATGTAGTCCCTGCAACACACAGTTTGTTGACCCCCATGCCACTGTTAAAATATGGAGAGAATGACACAATAGCAAATAACTTGATATCAAATTGTACAGAGGAGCCAGGCTCTGGGGACAATCTAGCACAGCATCAGCGACACACAGCGTAGCCAAGAAAGGGATGAGCAGGAACCATGTCTAGCAACTCTTGGGACATGCTGCAAAGGTAATACTGAAAAACATGGCCAACATGACTGGGGCACTGCACCTTGAGTGTTTGGCCACACTAACATCACACACTGGCCAGACCGAGCAAGGAGACTTCAGGTTTGGACATGTAGGCCTTGGCCGCACCAACCCCCCCCCCCACCTGAGACAATGTGATTGAGACAGAGGAAGTACTTACACCTCTTAGTCTGGGATGAAAACACATGGCCTGCAATTAATCCTGATTGCACACAAACTACCCCCGGTGCGCCTGTACACATATATCACTGACAAACAACCATCATCAGATAGTTGTACCAAGACACACAGGCACTGGCCCCTGTGAGTATGCACCAGCTAATTTAGGTCACCCTGTACAGTGGACACATGTAGCACAGTATACGTGAATACAAATGAGGACATGGTACTATGCCACAGGGCCCAAACCATGCTGAAGACACAGAGAATGTCCACATTGTCTGATGACACACATGATACCTAGGAAAAGGTGCCCCAGGGGACTGTAGTGGCCACACTACTCCATGGCCCTGGATGGATATGACTGGAACACAAGCCACCATCCCTGCACTATGCACATCTCACGCTCAAGCACATCATGTCAGAGGGCACAACATTCGACATGCAGGCAGTAAGGCAGTACACATGAAACACACACTCCCATGTCGGGACTCAGCATCAGTGCCAACTAACATGGACCCCACAATGACAGAACTGGCCAGGGCACAGGCAACGTGCAAAAACCTGTTACACACCACCCCTACACATGATGCTGCAAGCATTGGGCACTTGGAGTAACTGCCAGCCTAGATGACCTTGTGCAAGAGTGACTACACACAGACCAGGGAACACATGGCAAGGAGGGGAAGGGAGGAAGAACAGCACCGCTTTACTTTGGGGAACAGGATATGCACTGCACATTTAAACCCTGGCAGTGTATCCATGCAACTGCGCACTTCCAAGAGCTGGTCACACACAACAAACACACATGTACCTACCCCCTTCCTGCTGCTGCTTCTCCAGTAAGCGCCTGTCCAAGTTGGGGAAGACCACCGCCAGCACACGCTTCTGGATGTGGGTCAGACGCCGGCGCCCACGGTTTTTCTGGCTCACAGGTGAGTCCCCCAGCAGGACCCGTGCGATCCTCCGCGTCCAGCACCGGATGTCCTGCCAGCGTTTCCTCACCTGGGCTAGGCGCCGCTTCCGACCCTCTGTCCTCCTCACGGCACTGACGGCTTGTTTCCAGATCTCCCCCTTGGCACAGACGCCTACCTGTGAGGATGTAAAAGTGACAATACATCAATCCACCTTATCAATGATACAGAGACACACATATTACAAATTATGCATGTTTGAACTGGCCATAGTATGCAGCCAACTCATCGCACCTTTGCCATAGTGACATCATCCTCCTGGGAATGGGCAAATGCAGTAGGTGCCATAGAAAGTACACAGGTGGCATGAGGGGTGCAACACAATCAATGATGCAGGCTCACACTGTGCATCCCAAGCTACAACAGGAATCTGAACAGTACCCCTAAGCAGTCACATGCCCCAGCCCACTTACACTACCTCAGCAGAGTACACAGACACACACAGGCACAGAACAATCACCTGGCATAGGCAACTGCCGCTACAAACCTCACTCTGCACATGTGCCACTAGACTGG
The DNA here is from genome assembly GCF_964204655.1 of Triturus cristatus. NCBI lineage: Eukaryota > Metazoa > Chordata > Amphibia > Caudata > Salamandridae > Triturus > Triturus cristatus. The sequence continues at coordinate 1,242,914,296 of NC_140579.1, forward strand.
GGGTGTCACAGACATCCAGCACAGCGCCCTGCTCACATCAGATGGGCAGGGTGTATCCATCCCATATGCAGCTGGGGTGCAACACTCCACATATGCACACACCCACATGACAGGAGACTCACACACACACACCAATGTCCAGGGGACGACCACATCATTTGCACACTCTCACCACAGGTACACTGAACAGACACACATCAGTGGGTCCTGGCACATATCACCCTGGGGGGAGCACAGACTCACATCAGGACTGTAGAAACAACATTTCCAGGAGGATGAGGCAGTCCGAAAGCGGCATGCACCATGCAGTGATCGTCACAGTAAGCACCATGCTAGTGCGTTGTGCACACAGGAACTACAGCATGCTCTGCATGGGAGACATGAGCCCTCCCCCCCCCCCTGGGACCCACTATGAAGAACCCTGCATGTCTGTCACACCTGGACACAATGCCAGAACTCACAGTCACTAAAAGGGGCACAGTTTAAGCTAGTGGAGTCTGCACTCACCTGCTCCCCTGGTCAACCATACAGCATGGTGTACTGTGGGAGGATCACATCCTCTCCTCCATGGTGAATGGCTGGGCCCTCTCCACAGACCTGGACATGGTGCCAGAGGAATCACAAGCAGCAGCAGTGGTGTGTAATGCAAGGATGTGCAGGCAAGTGCTCTCTCAAGGGACCTGGCTGCCTTATATCTTCCTTGCTGGCCTGTTTCATTTACAGGAGTACAGAGTGATTGGCTCAGTCACATTTGCATCCTACGTGTCGTCCAATCATTTTAAAACTACCCCAGTGACAGGCTTTGCATGGTCTTAAAATTGAGCATGATGTAATGTCAACAACCACATTGCAACAAAGTAAATTGTCTCCAACCGACTTCTGCTGGGCACATGATGCAAAATTCAAACCTGAAACTCGGTCTTCATGACAACCAGCATGCATTTAGGCACCTATACTTGTCCCTCATGTGTCCCCTATGGCAATCCTATGTCACAACACAGGTACGGTGCGTCCCACAGCCCTAGGGCACCCCAAATGCATTGCAACGGACCGTACACGTGTGTGTACGGTCCGGACTACTGAGGCGTACGCATACACCAGCACCACCATAGTGATACGGACCGTACACGCGTGTGTACGGTCCCTATCACTATGGGGGTGCTCGCGTACGTGTACGCCTTAGTAGTCCGGACCGTACACACGCGTGTACGGTCCATATCACTATGGGGGTGCTGGCATATGCGTACGCCATAGTGATAGGGACCGTACACACGCGTGTGTACAGTCCGGACTACTGAGGCGTACGCATATGCCAGCACCACCATAGTGATACGGACCGTACACACGTGTGTACGGTCCGGACTACTAAGGCGTACACGTACACGAGCACCCCTATAGTGATAGGGACCGTACACACGCGTGTACGGTCCGTAACACTATGGTGGTGCTGGCGTATGCGTACGCCTCAGTAGTCCGGACCGTACACACGCGTGTGTACGGTCCCTATCACTATGGTTGTGCTCGCGTACGTGTACACCTTAGTAGTCCGGACCGTACACACGCGTGTGTACGGTCCGTATCACTATGGCGTATGCATACGCCAGCACCACCATAGTGATAGGGACCCCACACACGCCCTTGGAGCGTATGTACGGTGGGATTCACACCTGACAGTGGTGACAGGCGGCACACAGGAATGAATTGAGCTGTCATACATGGCCAAGGCTGGACATCAAGGCATCGTCTGTGCAGTACTACATGTGTCGGGCACAGGTGGGTCAGGCTATGATGTGGCACCATACTCCTGAGGTGTGAAGCTAATTACAGTATGATGGACTGTGTACACATGTCACGTGTGATGGTGCCCTATGTGCCACACATCCCCTTCACTCCTTTGACATGTGTGCATGTAGTACTGACTTGGTGGGCCATGCGTCACTGGCATGGCACAGTCACCGACACCCGCAAATGTCCCCTGATGCCAGGTACACGGAATGTTACCCCTGATAAGTGAATGCCCGCGTTGCACACTGTAGCTATGTCATGTGTGTGTCATGTGTTCCCATAGGTTTGCTGTAGGTGTTTGGTCAAATGCACCTGCAGTTGCTGCAACCAACATGTGTCTGTGTGTAGATGGGTATGGCACACTGTTACGCACACCAGCACACATGTGTAATCCGACGTAAGGTGTGTATGTATGCATCGACACGGAGTTTCAAAACAAGGACATATCTGCATACTCCAAATGTATGTGTGATCAGTCTTGACATGTAATCCTTCATGGCAAGGCGTGTGGTCTGTCCTTTTTCTATTACATGTGACCTGTGCCTCTAGTGTTCCGCAACATGTCTGTACAATAAACATCCTTCCTCTGCACATATTTGGATGTCTGTAACTCCTGTAATGCGTCTGCCTGCTCACTTACACTGGCCCACAGCTAGTTTCATGGCATGGCATAATGAGGTTGAGAATCAACGTTTGGAGCTGGCTCTTGGTAGGAGTGTCACATGGCTGGCAAACGTGTCCAGGGCATATTGCACAAACCTGACTCTGTATGTAGCATATGTGTATTGCCTGTTGAGCATGTGCTCTGTACATTGACATTGGTGGTGTACTGTACTCACTCTTCGTTGTCCCTTCTAATTCACTGCAGGGCTCCGCCTTTCCCTCGAGCAATTCCGGACTTGGCTGACATGCGGGAAAATGACTGTATACGCCGCTACCGCTTCCCCCAACGTTTGATTGTGGACTTGACGACACGGCTGGCAGCACACCTCCAACCGCTACACAGGTATCCTGGTGCACTGACACCCAAGATGAAGGTGATGGCAGCCCTACATTTCTTGGCCACGGGTACTTTTCAACATACCATTGCCCATGTCGGTGGGATGTCCCAAACCATGTTAAGCCGTGTTCTGCATGATTTTTCAGAGGCCATGTTGGAGCACCTTGATGAGTTCATTAAATTCCCAACTCCTGAGCAGTTGACAGCTGTCAAGCGTGAGTTCTATGCCCTGGGAGGGATGCCCCATGTCATTGGGTCCATAGATGGAACACATGTGGCTTTGGTACCACCACAGGCACAGGAGGTAGCCTTCCGTAACCGCAAACATTACCACTCCATTAATGCCATTGCGGTGTGTCTTGCCAACATGGTGATTTCACATGTCTGTGCTCGTTTCCCAGGATCAGCACATGATGCGTACATCATGATGCGTAGCAGGGTGCCTGAAATGATGCTGCAGCTGCGCAACGAACGGGCATGTATTGTTGGTGGGTATACTCTGGCAGTCCTGTATTTAACGTCATCTTCCTGTCTTACTGCTTCTCCTGACCCACTGTTGTCCATGATGTTTCCATGTAGGGGGCGCTGGCTATCCCAACATGCCATGGCTGATCACGCCTCTCCGCAACCCCAGCACGGCTGCCGATCACCGCTACAACAACGCCCATGGGCGGACCAGGCGAGTGATAGAGAGGACGTTTGGCCTCCTGAAGAGCCGATTCCGTTGCCTCCACAAGACTGGTGGCGCACTCCCATATGCACCAGTGAAGGTCTGCAAGATATTCCTCGTGTGCTGCATGCTGCACAACATGGCAGTGGAGAAAGCTGTGCCACTCATCCTGGATCCAGATGAGCAGGACCATCCACCCGTGGAGGATAAAGGGCTTGGGCATGAGGCAAGTGATGTGGAGGAGGAGGAGGCGGTAGAGGACATGCGGAGTCGGCTCATACGCAACTTCTTTGCTTAGTGGTGAGTTCCAGGTTCTGAGTGTGCACGCATTTGGCTGTGTGTGGCATGTGTTGCAATGTGTGTGTCCATCTGCATGTCTTCCAAGTGAGTCACAGGTGTTTGGATGTGTCACTCGAGTGATGGTGCAATAGAATAATGTTGTTCCAGAGTCATCATTGTCACCTCGCATGTTGACAACCTAATACGTGTCGAGTACATGCACATGCATGCGGATGTGCTTCTTTTGGCTGACTTCTGGTGTGTCTCCCATCCACAGGTACTTGCGCATGCTGTCTGCTGGTGGCATTGTTGTGCTCCTGCTATTCCTCATGAACACAGCAACATGTGCTGAATCAGCGTGACATGCACGGACAAGTTCGAAAATCTCCTTCGGGTAAGGGATGCAGCACGGCTTTTTGGGAGTGGTATTTGTTTTGAATGTGTGTGCACTGCTCCTGTTCATGTTTGGATACTTCACATACATGTAGATTCACCATGGAGCACATGACCTGGAGCAGAATTCACCTGAATTGATGGTCAGACTTGGTGACAGTCATCTGTAATGGGATTGTGATGGAGCCATCAATGTGTGTAACACTGGCCTCGGAAACATACGGGTTGCACCGGGTTGACATGGTGTGTGAATTCCCCATTAGGGGCTCAATGGTGTATAGCAGGCTCTCCGTGAGCAGCAGGGGGTGTTTAGCTGTAATCCGTCACTTGTGTGCCAGTGCCATGGATTTCCAGCATCTGTGGTGGTAAGGGGGATGCCAGTGTTGGTCCCACGTGTTCATCCACATGACCTGTGTATGTGTTGACAGAGTTGCATTAGCATTCCAACACACATGAGTAATAAAGGTGTCCCTCTGCCTCCAAGGTGCCTCATCTCTGTCAATGGTGGTCTGTTGCCACTGTGCATGCGGCATGTCTGGCATTGTTCTCAGAGATGGTGCATATGAGTCTATGTGTAGAGTAGCAAGATGCAAGCTGTTTGTCAGGGATCAGATTCTGTATTTTGCATGATGTCCATGGCTGTGTAGGTTTTGTGGCATGTCAGTCTCCACGACGGCCACTGAGCCGCATATGAATCCATTGTGTGTGTGTGTGCCATGTTGAACCAGACATTCCTTCCTTGACATACACCTTTTGCATGGTTCCTTCCTGAGATTATTGTCTTTGTGTGCTACTTGTGGCATTGTTTCCTTGACATGGCGCATGCTGCTGCAGGCCCTGCTGCAAGGGCACCCAGTGTCCACGCAAACAAGCTGGTGTTCATCATGGATTGCTTGCTGACATGTGCTATGCTGATGAGCAGCATCTGTGCCTCATGCGGCAGCACACTCTGCATTATGCACAAGATCCCCAGTTCCATCCACCTCAAGGCAAGAGGGAGACCATCCCCCAGGTCAACTATGACATCCGTGTCTACTCCTACCCTGTACTCTACGGACATGTGCGTTAGAAATCCCATGATACTTGTCCACATCCAGGGTGCATCTGCACAGCTCTGCTACTACATCCGGCGACCAGGCCACATCAACGTCCAACAGAGATGGGGGGAGTGGATCACTGCCAGCTGCAGGATGACCTTCTCAATCCACGCACACACTCAGGATGCAGCCCACAACCACAACACAACCTTGTGGCACTGTGATCCAACACCCAATTGTGCCATCTCCATGCATCCAACCTTGGCTGGCCCACCATTCTCCACATACACCTGACTCAAGCATGCAGGACATGGTCCTGCCACGTGTCTACACATACCTGGGACTCCCACCCCAGGACACTCCACATGATCTCTGACCTCTGCGCATAACTGTTGCTCTTCTAAATAGGTCTGTAGGCACAGTTGTGCGGGCACCCCCTCAGCTGGTTGGGCCCATCACGGGTGAGTATGGTGCTCCATGTCTGTCTTGGATGGTACGTTGTGACCCATGTGTGTCCTGTGCCAGACTCAGACCCCAGGGTATGGATGTTTGGAGTTAATTCAGTAATCAGGCATGGTTTGACTTTACAACACACACATGTAGTGGAATAATGCAAAATGACGGCATCATCTTGTGATTGTGATGAATTTTATTAGTGCTGGGGTACATGTTTGGGGGGGTGACAAGAGGAGCTTGGCGGGAGTGTAGAATCCAAAGTTCACAGGGGGAGTTGGTGTCCTTGCCATTGACAGTCATCAGAGTCTGTGCCACAGTCTTTGTCAACATTGGTCAGACAGCGACCAGCAAGGCCATGTGGCAGAGAATGTCCTTTGCTGCTGTGCTGCTGTTGGGCCAGAGGGCCAGGTGCCAGGCCAGGTGACCTGGGAGATGGTGATGTTCCGCTGACTCTCACGGTCTTTTTCGTGGATGACCCACCTTCCTGCGGGGACCCTCAGACGCCTGCCTTGACGATGCAAGGAACGCTCCATCAGATGTATCCTCCTCCTCTTCCCTCCCTGTGTCTGGTGCTGCTCTACGCCTGGTGGCACAGGGAGGGTTTGCCAGGCTGTGGGCGATCTGATGGAGGGATTGGCTCACGTCCCTGTGCACCACCAAGAGCTCTGCAAGTCTTGCCTCCATCCTGGCATGATGCTCAACCTGCAGGGCCTTCATCTCATTGAGGGTCCCCACTACCTGGGCGATGCCTCTGGAGTCACGCCGGTATGCGTCCAGGATGGTTCTGACGTGTGCCAAAGCCAGGTCCTGAGCTGGCTGGTCAGGTTCGCGCCTCCGCCGTCCTCCACTCCCACCACCCCTGCCCACTTGCGCCTGGCCTGCCATTGTGGGCACATCGGGTCTCCGGGACCCCTGAGGGATGGCATTTGCGGTGTCGCCTGCCTCCTCCTGGGTGCCCGGAGAACCTTTTCCCTCCTGGACAGACTGGCTGTGTTGTTGTGTGCGGGCAGGGCTCCTGGGTGTCTCCTGGGATGTGGCAGGAGTGGGGGTGGTAGTTGGCACAGTTGTACCTGACGCAGGTGCTGCAGGTGGTTGGACACCAGAGGGACCAGGTTGGTCTGGGTCATCCACGGAGTGGTGAGAGTCGTCGCTGCCGGTGGTGTCCTCTTCACGTAGAGCCTGGTCCTGTGAGTCTTCCCCCCCAGTGTTGGGGGAGATCGATGACGTTGACCTGTGTGTGAGAGAGACAGTGTTAATTGTGTTACATGCGACATCCATGTTTCATTCATTTTTGATTTGGCACAGTTCCTCTGGGTGGTTGGATTTGGCTAGCATTCCTCACACAGTGCACTTGTGTATGGGTATGTCCCTTGGCCACAGCTTTCGACACTTTACCTATGTCTGACACAATCTTAGTTGATGCATCTTTTGGGAACGCAGTCAGCAGTGTAGTGAGCTGGGGTAGCAAGCCATGCAGAGCCGCCTTACGTGTTGCACTGTACGTGGCCAAATAGTGTTTATTCCATGCTATTTGAGAATGCAGGTAGGTAACTTAACAATTTGTGACAGGGTTCTGACGAACACAGTGGGTAGGTATACTGGGTGTAAGGTTCTGTTTGTGCCTGCAGCACGGATGTACTCGTGCACAGATTGACACATGGCCTAGTGTTTATCAAAGGTTGAAGGGGGGGTTAAGGCACTGCCAAACCTTATCTACATGCACACAGTCCACCTGCTGATGAGCGGACATGGCCACACCACCCAAGGGTGATTTGGTCTCCCTCTGTCTCCCTTTCTCCCTCCCTCTGTCAGCCTCCTCCCACTGTCCGTCTCCCTCTATCTCCCTTTCTCCCTCCCTCTGTCAGCCTCCTCCCACTGTCCGTCTCCCTCTATCTCCCTTTCTCCCTCCCTCTGTCAGCCTCCTCCCTCTGTCCGTCTCCCTTTCTCCCTCCCTCTATCAGCCTCCTCCCTCTGTCCGTCTCCCTCTATCTCCCTTTCTCCCTCCCTCTGTCAGCCTCCTCCACTGTCCGTCTCCCTTTCTCCCTCCCTCTATCAGCCTCCTCCCTCTGTCCGTCTCCCTTTCTCCCTCCCTCTATCAGCCTCCTCCCTCTGTCCGTCTCCCTTTCTCCCTCCCTCTATCAGCCTCCTCCCTCTGTCCGTCTCCCTTTCTCCCTCCCTCTGTCAGCCTCCTCCCACTGTCCGTCTCCCTTTCTCCCTCCCTCTATCAGCCTCCTCCCTCTGTCCGTCTCCCTTTCTCCCTCCCTCTATCAGCCTCCTACCTCTATCCATCTCCCTCTGTCTCCCCTTCTCCCTCCCTCTGTGAGCCTCCTCCCTCCCTCTGTCAGTCTCCCTGTGTCCACCTCTGTCTCTGTCCCTCTCTCTGCCCCTCTCCCTCCCTCTGTGTGTCACCCTCTGTCACCTCAGCCCAGCTTCCTGGGCACACACAGTTTGCAGGTCTTGCAAAGGCCATTGGCTTGTTCATGTGGGTTTGTTTCTTCTCTGCCGGCACCCATTGGGCGTAGTGTCTGAGTCTGCGCTGCTGCTGTGGCGGTGTGTGCTGACACTCTTTCAGTGTGCTGCGTCTTCATTGGCTGCTGTTATGTGCAAATTGTGCCTTCATACCCATGTCGTCCTGCAACGCGGCCACCATTAGCAGGCAAAACAGTACTGTGTGGGGACACACTGGTGGTATGGCTGTGCCCTAAGCCATATGGGCTGAGGGCATTATTGTGTGCTTCAGAGTTGCTCTATGTTAGTTTTGAGGCCCACCCTCCCGGCATCAGGGACATCCTGTCTTGTGTTGGTGTTTTGTGTGGCCTGTGACTTGGCATGGCCTTGCTTGGGACATGGGGCATGGAGGCGCTAGTGGCATGTGTGTGTTTTTGGAGTGTGGTTGTGTCCGGTGCTGGCTTTGGGGGGGTTGCGTGCATGATTGTTATTTGGGTTGTATATGGCGTTCCCCCATGTGAGGTGAGTTTTTTGTGTACTCACCAGGCTCTCGGGCTCCTTCTAGTCCGTCTACTACCAACGGCGGCAGCGTGGCCATCATCTTCTCCTCCCAGTGATGGTAGTGTACCGGTCTGCGGGGCGGCCCTCCTCCAGTGATGTTGGCCTGGTTGTGCTCGTCCGTCATTTTGCGGCGGACCGTCCTCCGCAGATCGTACCACCTGGCTTGGCACTCATGCCTGGTCCTTCTGGTGGCCCCAACAGCATTCACGTTATTGACTATCCTCTCCCACATGGCAGTTTTTTCTGATATGCTGGTCCGTCTGACCAATGTTCCAAAGAGCTGTGGCTCGACAAGGGACTCCAGCTCGTCCTTTGTGAACTTTGGATTCTTGTTGGTGGGCATGGTGTGGGGTGTGGGTGTGGATGGTTGTGGGGTGGGGGTGTGGATGGGTGTGGGTGTGGATGGTTGTGGGTGTGCAGGTGTGTTTGTGTGAATGTGATGAGGGTGTGTTTGTGATGGTGGTTGTGTGAAGGAGTGCAAGTGTAAGGTGTATTGATGGTTGAAGTATGGTGCAGTGCCTTGTCTCTGGGGTCTGGCAGCAGTGGATCTGTTGCAAAGGATCATGGTTTGTGTGTGTTGGGCCTTTTTATTGGTCCATTTGTGGGTGTGGCTGTGTTTGAACTTTGGGTGGGTGTGTTATAAGGAGTGGTAGTGGTTTGGGCCTCTGTTTCTCTGTTTGTCAGTTGCAGGTCAGTGTATAGGATGTATTTGGCCTTGTTGGATATGTTTTGTGGTGTTGTGTGCCTCGGATTGACTGTCCTTGTGTTTTTTTGGTTAGTCCTGGTTCAGTAGGAGTGTTTTTAGCCTCTGTACGGTGCGTACATGGGCCATGTTGTAGTACAGTGCTGTCCTTTGCTATGGCTTAGTACGACTCGTACATGCCCGATGTTGTGTGAGGGTGCTGGTGTGTGGGCCTGGGGTAGGGTGCGTACGAACACGGGCAGGGTGTTGGTCCGCACCGTCCATCGATGGTGGTGTTTCGCACCGTACATACAAGGGGGGCTGGGTGTAGGGTCCGTACATACACGGGTGGGGAGTTGGTACGCTCCATGCATACACGGGTGGGGGTACGGTCTGTACATACACTGGTGGGGTGGGGGTACGCTCCATTCATACACGGGTGTGGGTACACTCCGTACATACACGGGTGGGGTGGGGGTACGCTCCATTCATACACGGGTGTGGGTACGCTCCATACATACACTGGTGGGGTGGGGGTATGGTCCGTACATACACTGGTGGGGTGGGGGTACAGTCCGTACATACACGGGTGGGGAGTTGGTACGCTGCATGCATACACGGGTGGGGGTACGGTCCATACATACACTGGTGGGGTGGGGGTACGGTCCGTACATACATGGGTGGGGAGTTGGTACGCTGCATGCATACACGGGTGGGGGTACGGTCCGTACATACACTGGTGGGGTGGGGGTACGGTCTGTACATACACTGGTGGGGTGGGGGTACGCTCCATTCATACATGGGTGTGGGTACGCTCTGTACATACACTGGTGGGGTGGGGGTACGGTCCGTACATACACTGGTGGGGTGGGGGTACGGTCCGTACATACACGGGTGGGGAGTTGGTACGCTGCATGCATACACGGGTGGGGGTACGGTCCGTACATACACTGGTGGGGTGGGGGTACGGTCCGTACATACACGGGTGGGGAGTTGGTACGCTGCATGCATACACGGGTGGGGGTACGGTCCGTACATACACTGGTGGGGTGGGGGTACGGTCCGTACATACATTGGTGGGGTGGGGGTACGCTCCATTCATACACGGGTGTGGGTATGCTCCATTCATACACGGGTGTGGGTACGCTCCGTACATACACTGGTGGGGTGGGGGTACGGTCCGTACATACACGGGTGGGGAGTTGGTACGCTGCATGCATACACGGGTGGGGGTACTGTCCGTACATACACTGGTGGGGGTACGGTCCGTACATACACTGGTGGGGTGGGGGTACGGTCCGTACATACACGGGTGGGGGTACGCTCCATTCATACACTGGTGGGGTGGGGGTACGCTCTGTACATACACTGGTGGGGTGGGGGTACGGTCCGTACATACACGGGTGGGGAGTTGGTACGCTGCATGCATACACGGGTGGGGGTGCGGTCCGTACATACACTGGTGGCGGTACGGTCCATACATACACTGGTGGGGTGGGGGTACGGTCCGTACATACACGGGTGGGGTATGGGTACGGTCCGTACATACACGGGTGGGGAGTTGGTACGCTCCATGCATACATGGGTGGGGGTACGCTCCATGCATGCACTGGTGGGGGTTCGGCACGTACATCCGCGGCTGGGGGGCGTTTAGCGCGTACATGCGGTGTCTGTGGTGGGGTGTTCCGCGCGTATGTGGGCACGTGTCTCCATGGTTGCTATGGGAGTTCGGTCCGTACGGTGTTTTTTGCATACAGTTGTGAAATCGAAAGGACGGGAGTGATCGTACTTGCACGGTCGGACTTCATTTTTCCGATTCGTACGGTTAATCGTCCGGGGATGTGTCGGACACAATTTCCGACCCGAGGACGTGTGGGGAAGTTTTCCGGATGTGATTCGTATGGAGTTTTTCCCATGCGAATCGTACTTGGCAGTTTGTACGCTACTTGTACGATTCGGACGGTAAAAAGTCCAGATTCAATTCAGACGGGGGAAATTTTTCCAGGATCCGAATCGGCACCTGGATGTGCTTTGACCTGTATGGATGCAATAGATGAAGAGACTGAGTAGACATGCAAGGCGTTGAGACAGAATATACAGTTGAAAATGTCGACTTACACAAATATCGAGTTGGAAATATCGTGATTCAGAAATATCAACAGCAAGAATATAGTGGTCAAGAATATCGAATTTAAGTTAAGGAATATTGTTTTTAAAAATAATGAAGACATTAATATTGTTTGCAAAAATATAGTTGTTTAAAATATCGATTTTTTAATTTGTGTTATGTATTTTCGTTTATTTATGTATGTGATGTAAGTTTTATTTTATAAGTATTGTTTATATTTTTTTAATATATGTGTTATATTTTTAGTAGTTATCATTTTTAAAAAAAAAAATACATTTTGCATTTTTTAGTTCTGTAGCGAGTTGTGGGTGCATACGGGAATAGGGTGGGAAGTATTTTAACTATAATAAATTAATGATTTTTTTAATTTATTTAATTTAGATTTGATAGTGTTAGTTGTGGGAAGTAATTTATTTGTGATTAATTATTAATTTCTTGTTAATTAATATGAATTAGTTAATTGATAACTAATTATGGAAATTGTGTAATTAATTTTAGGTGTGGGTTGTGGGGTTTATTTGGGTAAAGGATGGCAAGTAATTTATGTTTAATTAATTAATAATTAGTTGTTAATTTATATTTACTAATGTATTGATAATTAATTATGGTAATTGTGTGATTTGTTTTAGGTGTGGGTTGTGGGGTTTATGGGGTAAAGGGTGGTAAGTAATTTATTTTTAATTAATTAATAATTAGTTCTTACTTAATATTAATTCATTGATTGAAAATGAGTTATGGAAATTGTGTAATTAATTTTAGGTGCGGGTTGTGGCATTTATAGAGGTAAAGGGTGGGAAGTAATTTATGTTTAATTAATAATTATTTGTTCATTTATATTAACTAATTAATTGATAATTAATTAGGGTAATTGTATGATTTTTCTAGGTGTGGGTTGTGGGGTTTATGGGGTAAAGGGTAGGATGTATTTTATTTTTAATTATTAATAATTAGTTCTTAATATTGAATAATTGAAAATTAAATATGGAATTTGCATAATTAATTTTTGGTGTGGGTTATTGGGTTTATAGGGTTAAAGTGTGGGGAGTAATTTATGTTTAATTAGTTAATAATTGGTTGATCATTAATGTTAATTAACTAATTGATATTTAATTAGGGTAGTTGTTTATATTTTTGTGTGTGTGGGTTTTACTTTTTTAGGGGTGAAGGTGGGTAGTAAATTAATTTGACTTCCTTAATAATTAGTGTTCATACATTATTAGTTTTTTTAATTGAAAATAAGTTTAAATTATGTAATTAATTTTGTTGAAGTTTAATTTTACCAGTGGTTTGTGGGGATTATAGGGGTAAAGTGTGGGAAGTTTATTAAGTTTTATGAGTTTTAATTTGTTTTTAACTAATAATATTTCTTTAATTGGTAATTATTTATGTTAAGTATGTAAGTACATTTTTTAAATAAAATTTAGATGTGGGTTGTGAATTGTGTGGTGTTATAGGATAGGAAATAAAAAAAGTAAATGTATGTAATAATTAATGTTTTTGATTCTAAATAATTTCTAATTACACATACTTATTTTGTTAAATGATTTTTTATTTTATTTAATATAATATTTGTAGTTATTTGTCATATGCATTTAACATTATAATGGTGCCGATTCCGATCCGTTAAAAATAATTTGCGTACGACTCGTATCCGTATATTTTTACGTACGAGTCGTACAAGTACCGTACAAACTGCCAAGTACGATTCGTCCGTGAAAAATAACTACGAATAGCGTCGGGAAAAGTCTACGAGAGTGCGTCGGAAAGTTTTTACGTCCGAATATCGCCGGGAAAAGTGTACGAGAGTGAGCCGGACATTTTTACGTGCAAATCGTAAAACACAAGTCCGAGCGCGCAAGTACGATCCCGACCGTCCGTCCGAATACACAATCGCACGTAAAATGGCCCGTACGGAGCCAACGCAGTAGCACACATGTACACGGATAAACTTATGTCTGTGTACAAGCCGTACAGCCCCCCCATCCCAAATATGTGAGCACTGTACACCACCCTGTACGCACTGTACCCCAGCCCCGCAACAGTACACGCCGTACCCCCATGTACGCACCGTACCCCCCCATGTATGCGCCTTACCCCCCCTGTCCGCACTGTACCCCAGCCCCACACCTGTATGCGCCATACCCCCCCATGTACGCGCCTTCCCCCCATGAACGCGCCTTCCCCCCGCATGTTCGCGCCGTACCTCCGCATGTACGCGCCGTACCCCAGGGCCGCACCTGTACGCACCGTACCCCCACCGCATGTACGCGCCCTCCCCCCCATGTACGCGCCCTCCCCCCATGTACGCGCCTTACCCCCCCCATGTACGCGCCGTACCTCCGCATGTACGCGCCATACCCCAGGGCCGCACGTGTATGCACCGTACCCCCACCGCATGTACGCGCCGCACTCCAACACCGTACCCCAGCACCCTCACCCAGATCGTACCTACGCGAAAAGACTCTTACAGAACCAGGACACTGTAAAACAGCACAAGGAGGGTCAATTCGACTCACTCAACACCACAAAACACGTCTACATGACAAAATACATCTCAATGACTGACCTGGCACATCCAAACTGGCAAACAGAGGCCCCAAATCACAACCACTTCTTATAACACACCCACCAAAATTCAAACACAGCCACACCCAAAAATTAACCAATAAAAAGGGCCCACACACACAACCCATGAGCCTTTGCAACAGACCCACTGCTGCCAGACCCCACTGAGAAACAACTCCACATTACTCATACCTCCACTACACCTTCACTCACACACCTTCACACAACCTCCTCCACAAACATCCCCTCTTCACATTCACACACACACCGTCACATTCACACCCACACACCCACAACCATCCACACCCACACCCACACCCCACACCATGCCCACAGAGAAGAATCCAAAGTTCACAACGGCGGAGCTGGACCTCCTTGTCAACGAAGTCATCAGAGTCAAGCCACAGCTGTTTGGAACATTGGTCAGACAGACCAGCATAGCTGAAAAATCTGCCATGTGGCAGAGGATTGTCGATAAGGTGAATGCTGTTGCGCCCATCCGAAGGACCAGGCATGAATGCCAAGCCAGGTGGTACGATCTGCGCAGGGCGGTCAAGAGGAAAGTGAACGAAGAGTATGCCCAGAGTAACATCACTGGAGATGGGCCGCCCCGCAGACCCGTACACCACCATCCCTGGGAGGAGAAGGTGATGGCCCTGCTACCGCCGGTGGGAGTACACGGAGGCGAAGGAGTCGCAGAGCCTGGTGAGTACACAAACAACTTATGTAACATGGGGGGAATGGGGTCCACACCACATATACACCAAATGCACACAACTTCCCCCAAGCACTCACCGCACACAACCACACTCAAAAACCACGCTCATGCCACTAACGTCTCCATGCAACCTTCACAAATCAAGGCAAGGCCATGACCAAGGCTACAACAACCACAAACACAAGACTGGATGTCCGGGAGGCTGGGAGGGTGGGCCCCACACAACACATTGTGAAAATGAGACGCAGACACCAATGCCCTCGGCCCAAATGGCATAGGTACATACCCATGCACAATGCACAGGGACTGGCAAAGTACTGACAAGGTAGCTGACACTTGGCCCTGCTGTATGCAGCACAAGGCCCTCCTGGGACCACTGTACACTCAAACACCAACTCCACAAGCACAGGTATCTAGCACAGGAACTCACACTCACTGTCATGCCAGCATGCACCATGAGGGGACAGACACATCACCTGAGAGACCCAATGACAACTCACACTACACACAACAGCAGGCCCGGTCACAACCCCCCCCCCTAACACAAGCACACACCCCCGGGTCAGGCAACGGATTTACACACTCCCACAATGGACATGTGACACAACAAGACCAATCCAGAGCCAAATAAGCATCAGAGCCAACAATCTACAGGTCAAACACTCAGGAGAACATCCCAATCTGCCCCCGCAACATACCCATCCCCAAGTGGACATTGAGAGGAATGCTAGGCACATCCAACCACCTGGAGGAACTGTGTCAACTTGAATATGTATGAAACATAGATGTCGCATGAAACACCATTAACATTGTCTCTCTCTCACACACAGGGCAATGTCGACGATCTCCCCCCAACACTGGGGGGGAAGAATCACAGTCCCAGGCTCCGCGTGAAGATGATCCCACCGGCAGCGACGACTCTCACCACTCCGTGGATGACCCCGGCCAACCTGGACCCTCTGGTGCCCAAGCCCCTGCAGCACCTGCGTCAGGTACATCTGTGCCAACCACCACCCCCATTTCTGCCACATCCCAGGACACACCCAGGAGCCCTGCTTGCACTGAACAACAGAGCCAGTCTGACCAGGAGGGACAAGGTTCTCCAGGCACCCAGGAGGAGGCAGGCAACCCTGCAAATACCATCCCTCAGGGGTCCCGTAGACCCGATATGCCCACAAGGGCAGGCCAGGCTCAAGTGGGCAGGGGTGGTGGGAGTGGAGGCAGACGGAGGCGCGAACCAGACCAGCCAGCTCAGGACACCGGTATGTCACACATACGCAACATCCTGGACTCATACAGGTGTGACACCAGAGGCATCAACCAGGTCGTGTCCAGACTCTCCGAGATGCAAGGGACCCTTGATGAGATTAAGAACCTGCAGGTCGGGCATCATGCCAGTCATCAACAATACCAAGGACGGATGGAGGCAAGACTGGCTGAGCTCCTGGCGGTGCACAGGGACATGAGCCAATCACTTCGTCAGATCGCCCAAAGCATGGGCAACCCTCCCTGTGCCACCAGGCGTAGACCAGCACCAGACAAAGGGAGGGAGGAGGAGGAGGAGGATTCGTCTGACGGAGCGTCCCAAACATCGTCAAGGCCTGCATCTGAGGGTCCCCGGAGGAAGGTGGGTCGTCCACGGAAAAGACCGTGAGAGTCAGCGGACCATTCACATCTCCCAGGTCACCTGGCCTGGCACCTGGCCCCCTGGCGCAACAGCAGCACCTCATCCAATGACATTCTCTGCCACATGGACTTGCTGGTCACAGTCTGACCAATGATGACCAACACTGTGCCCTGGACTCTGATGACTTCCAATGCCAAGGATACCATCTCCCCCTGTGAAATTTGGATTCTATTCCCCCGGTACAGCACCTAATTGCATCTACCAAACCACTTACCCCACCGCAAATAAATATATCACTTTGGACATGAGACGTTCCTGTCATTTTGCATTATTCAACGACATATGTGTGTGGAAATGTCAAACTATGCCTGAGTGTTGAACTAACTCCAGCCATCCATACCCTGGGATCAGAGTCTGGTACAGGACACACATGGGTCACAAGGTATCATTCAATGTAGGTATGGAGCACAACACTCACCTGTGATGGCCTCTGGTTGCTGAGGGGGTGCTTGCTAAACTGTGCGGAGAGACCTATTTGGGAGATTATCATCAAGGCGTAGAGGTCAAGGCTCATGTGGAGGTTCCCGGGGAGGGAGTCCCAGGTATGTGTGGCCAGATGGGAGAACAATGTCCTGTATGCTGGAGTACGGTGGATGTGAAGAACGGTGGCCAGGGCAAGGTTGGATGCACGGAGATGGCCCAACGGGATCTAGGATGACAGACGTACAAGGTTGGTTGGGGTCGGGTTTGTGGACTGCCTCCTGAGTGTGGGTGGGGAGTGTGGAGGTCATCCTGCAGCAGACAGTGATCCATTGCAGCTATCTATGGTTGACGGTGAGGTGGCTGGGGCGCAGGGTGTTGAATCTGAGGTGTGCAGATGCACCCTGGAAGTGGACCAGTTTCCTGGGAGTTTGGATGTACTTGCTCCGTAGAGGTCAGGGCAGTATTTGACACAGATGTTGTCATGGACCTGGGGGATGGTCTGTCTTTTCTTGGAGTGGATCTATCTATGGATCATGTGCATAATGCGGAGGGCGTTGCAGCATGAGGTACAGATGGTGTGGACTAGCATGGCATATGTGAGCGAGCCAAACATGATGCACACCATCTTGTGTGTGTGGCCACTGGGTGCTTGTGCAGGGCTCTTGCGGGTGGGACACAGGCACTTGACCCAGCTGGAAGGGGACAATCCTCAGATGATCACCTCAGTCCTGTACAAGTCCAGCCTCAGGTGGCTCGTGTTCAGCCATTCATCAATGGATCTCATGCATACTTTAATGATGGAACTGCCAATGTCTGTGTCTTTGTTGAGGGTGAGGAGCACCTGGCTTTCAATGGCATCCAAGCTGATTATGAGGTGCTGTGCGCATGTGATGGTGGAGCGGGGGGTCCTGGACACTCTGTAGATTGACATGCTGAGAGATGATACCTGTGCCATTTCCCAGACGATGACACCATACTACATGCTGAAGCCTTGAGTCCCACTCCCATGCCCTTGCTGGGCTACAGAGCCTGTGGGGAGTATTAGGGACGTGACCTGGTTGGTGTGACAGGGCCTGGAAGGCGGGGCAGCACAGTGTAGGCAGTTGGAGTTGCACACTCAGCATGCAAAGGTGTCGTGTGTGTGCCCAGGGTATGTCTGACAGCAGGCGTTAGATGTGCGGATGGACATAGCTCGGAGTGTGGCTGATACATCAGACTGTAGTGTGATGTGGGTTATGCAAGGACAGGATGGTGGTGCAATGTGCACCTTGCATGTGCTGATGGTCCAGCCTTTGGCACCGCGTGGTGGCAACAGTGGCATAGACAAGCTGAGGACAGCCAAATGAATGGGTGGAGGGAGGAAGTGAGGAGCATCTTGGAGGCGTGTGTGTTGCCAAATCTGGATACTCTGTGGGCCCTTGCTGCAGGGGCCGCAACAGCACGCGGCATCTCCTTGCAAAATGACAGAATTTGCACACATAGACTAGGATGTCGGAAGGACAACTGCAACAGGCACGTGTGTAAAGTAAGGAGTGTCCAGTGTCACATGGCACACCCAGAGACAATGCATGCACAATCACCAAAGAAGCATGACACCGGATCAGGAAACTGAAGGCCGACCTGCGCACAGGAGACACACCCTCAGCAGCTGTTGATGGCCCATTGTGTGGACCAGCATGCCAAAAAACATACACAACCATGTACTTCATGCCCAATAGGGAGCCTAATCCATGAGCAACTGCATGCATGTTGCTAAACTACACATGGACCCCTATGCATAATCTTGATATGCCGCATGCATAGTGGCAAGAGACCTGCATTGACAGAGATGAGGCACCTTGGAGTGTGACAAACACCTTTATTACTCAGCCTCACACTAAGGGAAATGCATCAATTGGAACAGACTCACAGGTCATTTGGCTGACCATGTGTGACCTACACTGGACACCCCCTTAAACACACAGATGTGGTAAATCCTACTGAGCTGGCACACAAGTGAAGGGGTTGAGCCTAACACCCCTTGCTGCACATGGAGAGTCTACAATTCCCCATTGAGCCTCATATGGGGATGTCCCACACTATGTCCACCATTAGCATTCCGTATGTTCCTGAGGGACGTTATACACACATTGATGCCTTCATCAGAATCCACAAACCATTACAGATGACTGTCAGGAAGGGTGACTATCAATTCATGGGAGCCATGCAACACGTCATGTGGCCCATGGTGAGTCGACATGTATGCATGGTAACACAACATGCACAGGAGCAGTCCCCACATATCACAAACACGTACCACCCACAACATGCCTTGCTGCACTCCTTACCCCAAATTACTTTTCACCATGTCTGTGCATGTAACTCTGATCCAGCACACGTTGCAATACTCATGAGGAATAGCAGGAGGGCAATGATCACATGAGCAGACGACAGCCGCAAGAACCTGTGGAGGCCAGACACACAAGTCAGCGAAGAGCTAGTAATCCTCAGACATGTACATGTACTCTACAGGAATGATGTTGTCACCATGCCCTTAATAAATTTAGTGTCCCAGCTAATATGTGTGGAATGACACCATCACTTGAATGACACATCAGAACACACCTCCAACTCACTTAGCACACAGTCAGCTCGACACACACATTGCAACACATACCACACAAGGCTCAAAGCGTGCACACTCAGACACAGGGACTCACCATCATGAGAAGAAGTTGCGGATAAGCTGACTCCGGATGTCCTCATCCTCATCCTCATCCTCACTTGCCCCGTGCCCGAGCCCTTCATCCTCCACGGGTGGATGATCCTGCTCATCCGGATCAAGAATGAGTGGCACGGCCTTCTCCACTGCCATTTTGTGCAGCATGCAGCACACAATGAAGATTTTGCAGACCTTCACTGGGGCATATGGGAGGGCGCTGCCGGTCTTGTGGAGGCACCGGAATCTGCTCTTCAGGAGTCCAAATGTCCTCTCAATCACGCACCTCGTCTGCCCATGGGTGTCGTTGTACCGGTGTTCTGCGGCTGTTCTGGGGTTGCGGAGAGGCGTCATCATCCATGGCATGTTGGGATAGCCAGAGTCCCCTACATGGAAACATCATGTGAAGAAGTGGGTCAGGAGATGCCGTAAGATACAAAGATAGCGCTGAACACATGACTAACAGAGTATACCCACCAACAAGACATGCTCGTTCCGCGTGCAACTGCAGCATCATTTCTGGCACCCTGCTATGCCTCATGATGTATGCATCGTGTGCGGACTCTGGAAAACGGGAACAGACATGGGAAATCAGCATGTTAGCAAGACACACCACAAGGGCATTAATGGAGTGGTAATGTTTTCTGTTTCTATAGGCTACCTCCTGTGCCTGTGGTGCTACCAAAGCCACATGTGTCCCATCAATGGCCCCAATTACATGAGGCATCCCTCCCAGGGCATAGAACTCACCCTTGACACCTGTCAACTGCTCACGAGTGGGAAAATGGATGAATTCATCCAGGTGCACCAACATGGCTTCTATAACATCATGCAGGACACGGCTGAACATTGTCTGGGACATGCCACCGACATCAGCTATGGTCAATTGAAACGTGCCGGTGGCAAAAAAATGTAGGGCTGCCATCACCTTCATCTTGGGGGTCAGAGCTGTAGGATACCTGTGTTGTGGTTAGAGGTGTGGTGCAAGCCGGCGGGTCAAGTCCTCTATCAACTCTTGCGAGAAGCGGTATCTGCGTATGCAGTCATGTTCATGCATGGCATCCAGGTCTGGCATTCGTCTGGGGAGAGGCGGTGCCCTGCAGAGATTTGGAAGGAATAACGAAGAGTGAGTACATTACCACACCAATGTCACTGAGGTGAGCACATGTTCAACAGCTAATACACATCTGCTTAATACAGAGTCTGTGCTGTGCAATACATCCAGGACACGTGGGCCAGCCAGGTGATACTCCTACGAAGAGCCAGCCACAATAGTTGCATGGCAATGTTGACGTGACATGCCATTAAAATAGCTGTGGGCCAGTGTAAGAGACAAGCCAGACACATTACATGAGTGACAGACATCCATATATCAGCATTAGAAGGATGTCATCTCATACAGACAGCTGGCGGGAGTCTAGACGCACAGGTCACATGTCATCTGGAAAAGGAAAGATAACACACATTTCCATGAAGGTGTACATGTCAAAAACTGATCACAGAGACATTGAGAGAATGCAGATATTGCCTCATGTCAGGAAGTCATCTTCGAACCATCATGAGACATGTAACGTGTGAGTCCACATGTGGCATGGTGTGAGTATATGTGTGTCATGCACATATGCACACAGACACATATTGGATGCTGCAACAGCAGATGGAGTTGACGGAACACCAACACAAAGCTCATGGGAACACATGACACACACATGACATAGTCACATCGTGGCACGCTGGGAGTCACATGTCAGGTGTAATTATCCGTGTACCTGGCATCAGGGGACAGTTGTGGGTGTTGCTGACTGTGCCATACCAGTGATGCAGTGCTTGACACGTGTGTCGTACGTGCACACATGTGCAAAGTGTGAAGGGGAAGTGTGCCACGTAGTGCCCCATCACACATGACATGTGTAAACAGCTCATCACACATCTATTGTGCCACAACATGAGGAGACATGTGCCACATCACTGTATGACACACCTAGGCCCTGCACATGAAGGACTGCACTGACAATGACTTGATGTACAGCCTTGTGCGAGTCTGACACCTCCATTCCTTTCGTGTGCGCCTCCTATCACCAGTGTAAGCTGTGAAACGCAGTACACACGCTCTGAGGGCGTGTGTAGGGCCCGTATCACTATAGTTGTGTTACTGTAGGTCCGAGTGATACGGCACGTACTCACGCGTGTACGGGTCGTACACGCGTGAGTACGTGCCGTATCACTAGGCCCTACGGTACCCCCAACTATAGTGTTAGGCACGTACTCACGCGTGTACGGCCCGTATACGCGTGAGTATGTGCCGTATCACTCGGACCTACAGTAACACGACTATAGTGATAGGCACGTACTCACGCGTGTACGGCCCGTACACGCGTGAGTACGTGCCGTATCACTCGGACCTACAGTAACACGACTATAGTGATAGGCACGTACTCACGCGTATACGGCCCGTACACGCTTGAGTACGTGCTGTATCACTAGGCCCTACGGTACCCCCAACTATAGTGATAGGCACGTACTCACGCGTGTACGGCCCGTACACGCGTGAGTACGTGCCGTATCACTCGGACCTACAGCAACACGACTATAGTGATAGGCACGTACTCATGCGTGTACGGCCCGTACACGCGTGAGTACGTGCCGTATCACTCGGACCTACAGTAACACGACTATAGTGATAGGCACGTACTCACATGTGTACGGCCCGTACACGTGTGACTACGGCCCGTATCACTGTAGTGATGGTGCCCTAGGGGTACGTGTGAAACGCACCGTACCTGTGTGGGGATTTAAGAATTACAATGGGGACACATGAGGGACAAGTATTAGGGCCTAAATGCATGCTGGTTGTCATGGATACCGAGTTTCAAGTTCAAAATTTAACATCATGTGGTCTGGAAAAAAGCAGTTGGCCACATTATACATTGTTGCAAAGTGGTTGTTGACTTGACATGATGCTGCAAAATCGAAAGATGCAAAGGCTGTCACTGGTGTATGTTTAAAGGGATTGGAGGAAACGTAGGATGCAAGTGAGTCTGACCAATCACTCTGTACTCCTGTAAATGAAATAGGCCAGCAAGGCAGATATAAGGCAGGCAGAACCCATGAGAGGGCACTTGCCTGCACAACATGTCAGTCGATACCACTGCTGCTGTATTGTCTCCCTCTGGCACCATGTCAAGGACTGTGGAGAGGGCCCAGCCTTTCACCCAGGAGGAGAACGAGGCCCTGCTGGATGTGATCCTCCTACGGTACCCCATGCTGTATGGTCAACCAGGGGAGCAGGTGAGTGCTGCCTCCACTACCTTTGCCTGTGCACCTTTATTGTGTCTGTCACTTCTGGCATTGTGGCCAGGTGTGACAGACATGCAATGTTGGTTGGAGTGAGTCCCGGGGGGGGGGGGCTTATGTCTCTCATGCAGGGCTTGATGTAGTTCATGTGTGCACTCCTCACTTGCATTGTGCTTACTGTGACATTCACTGCATAGTGCATGGCACATTCCGCCAGCCTAATCCTCTTGGGCATTCTTGTTCTATTGTCCTGCGGTAATTCAGTGGTCACCCTGGTGTGACAGGTGACTGCACCCACAGATGTGTGTGAGAGTTGAGTGGAGCTGTGGTGAGACTGGTGAGAGTGTCCAAATGATGTGTACGCCCCCTGGACATTGATGTGTGTGAATGTCATGTGGGTGAGTGTCTATGTGGAGTGTTGCACCACAGCTGCATGGAGGAGGCAACTGCTCAATCCATCTGATGTGTGAAGTAAGCCGTGCTGTGTGTCTGACTTGCTGAGCTAGCCCCACACCTGTGACCCCCCCTGGCAAGTGGCACATGTGCAGAGTGAGGTTTGCATCCGCTGTTGCCAATGGCAGGTGATTGATGTGTGCCTGTGTGTGTCTGTGTACTCTGCTGAGGTTTCGTCAGTGGCCTGGGGCATGTGACTGCTTTGCGGTGCTGTCCATCAGCCTTGTGTTGCTTGGGATGCACAGTGTGTGCCATGGTCAGGGATTGTTTCGCACCCCTCATGCCACCTGTATACTTACTATGCCATGTAGTGCATTGGTGCGTCCCCAGTGGAAAAAGTCCCTATGTCTAAGGTGCTATTACTTGCCAGCATACTATGCCCTGTTCAACAAATCTAAGATGTTCAAATGTATGTCTCTGTGACATGGTGCAGGTGTAGTGATGTTGTCCCACTTTGTCATCCACACAGGTATCCCCCTACCACAAGGGGAAGATCTGGAAGGATGCCGTCAAGGCCGTGCAATCGGTAGAGGGTCGCAGTCGGCGCCTGCCACAAGTGAGGAAGAGATGGCAGGCCATCCGGTGCTGGACCCGGAGGATCGCCCGGGTCATGCTGAAGGACTCACCTCCTCACAAGCATGGCGGGCGCCGGCGCCTGACCCACCAGATGCGGCGTGTCCTAGCGGTGGTCTTCCCTGACCTGGATAGGCGGATACAGGAGTTACAGCAGCAGGAAGGGGGTAGGTACATGTGTGTTTGTTGTGTGTCGCCAGCTTTTGGAGCTGCTCAGTCGCCTGGATACACTGCCAGGCTATATATGTGCAGTGCATATCCTGTACCCCAAAGTCAACCTGTGCTGTTCTTCCTCCCTTCCCCTCCTTCACATGTGTTACCTGGTCTGTGTGTTATCACTATTGCACATGGTCATCTAGGCTGCCAGTTTATCAAGGTGCACACTGCTTTCAGCATCATGTGTGGGGGTGGTCTGCCTGTGTCCTGTCCTGTTCAGTCATTTGGGGGTGCATAATTATTGGCACTGATGCTGAGTCCCAACATAGGAGTGTGAGGGTTCAAATGAACAGACTTGCAGCATGCATTACCAATGTTGTGGCCTCAGACATGATGTGCATGAGTGGGCTATATGCATAGTGCCGGGACGGTTGCTCCTGTAACAGTCAGCTCATTCCAGGACCATGGAGCAGTGTGCACACTACAGTCCCCTGACACAGCCTGCCCTCCTACTCATGTGTGTCATCCAACACTGTGCACATTCACTGTGGGTTCATCATGGCTCTGCCTCTGTGGCATTGTTCCCTAGCCTAGGTAGTAGTTTTCACATGTGTGATACATTTGCCCACTGCACAGGGATACACCAGTTTGCTTGTGCATACTCACACTGGGCAGTGCCTGTGTGGCTATTCACAACAATCTGTTGATGTTTGTTTGTGACCAATATGTTTTGGCAGCCCTACTAGGTGATGTCGTGTTAATGAAGCTAGTTTTCAAGCACAGTTATTGTAACCCTGAATAAGAGGTGTCACTTCTTGATCGGTATCAGTCACATTGACTCAGGTATGGGTGGGTGTGTGCGGGAGGGGCGTACATGTTCAACCCTGATGTTTCATTGCCAGTTCTGACTTGTGTGTGATGATTCGCAGTACAGAAAGTCATCGTGCAGTGCCCCCGTGATGTTGGCCAGTGCTTAATGTTCGTGCTTCATTGCCTGTGTCAGTTTTTGACAATCATGTATCCTGCTTGTACATTTTTGGCACCTGTGTGTGGTTCAGATGCTACACAGTTGTGACTTTGTGTGCTGACATCTGTGGGTACATTCTGGCTTGCCATGCGGGGGAACCCACAGTACAGCTATGCTTTTTTGCTGAACAATTGCAGGCCCATTAGCTTATGCATTGTCCTGGGTGTGGACATGTGTGCCACTCCAGATGACAGTCAGTAGGTCATATGTGTAGCCAACTGTGTGATCAGGTGACGGATAGCCATGTGACAAATGACATTATTCAAGTTGTTACTCAGAGAAAATGTCCATTGGCACTCACTACACCTGTCAACATGTCTCAATGTTTCATATGCTTGACCTTGTTGTTTGGTTGTGAAGGACAATGATGTGCCTGCATGACAGATGTCTCCCAGATGCACAAGACACCACCTTTACACTTTCCAGGGACACGCTGGCACATTTTAAAGTAAGGCACAGTTTGAACAAAACTTGTTTGGAGTTCATACATATACATGTTCCCACAGTGTGGTAGCATTTGGGTTAGTCCTTGGTTGTTGCTGATACCAATTTACGAGTGTCAAGTCATCCAGACCACCCTGGTGCCATGTATATGTACTTACTGATACGCCATTTCTGCCTAACAGTGGCTGATTTGAATGAGTCTGGCAGCTCAGACAATGACTGTGTACATGTAGTTTGGTGTGCACCTCCTTGTGTGACTTCTGCTATACAGACACATGTGTGTTGTGTTCACAGAGTGCCACATTCACAAATGCTAGACATGTCCATTGTGTAAAGGGTTGTGATTCTCCAGGAGTCACAATGTATTTCTTTGGGGTGTCAAAAGTACTCACAGGTCTCTGAGTGTGGGGACACCTTCTGCATTGGCATGTGGTATTTGGCCTTGGGTGCGACAATACTGTTTGTTTCACAGTGAACAAGAGGTGGCATGCCTTCATAGTCTTGCTGTGCTCAACTGATCCCAGACACTAGCTTCTCATGATCTTGTGATTTCAAGTTATTTGCTGTTGTGTCCTAATTTTCATTGTTTCCAAGTGGCATGGTGGGTCAAGCAACTGGGGAGTGCAGGGCTTACATATGTGGGGAGTATCCTAGATGTTACTCATAATGCCTTTCCTGATATGCACTGTTGCCTATTTTGTTTGGACTCGTGTCAGATGTATACAGGTGACTGATTTTTTCCTGTCTCTTCACCTTGCCCACAGCATCATCGGAGGACACCGAGGGAGACACCGGCACGGACGTGGAGGAGGGATCGAGCAGTGGTGCCACCACTGCTGAGGAGTCGGTGGAATCTAGTGGCACGGAGGGTGAGGGGAGTGAAGCGGAGGACCTGCCCAGTACCAACACTGACTACGAGGCAGACGGGTCCGAGGCTGAGCTCCCAGAGGGGGCGGAGGCTGCTCCCACAGCTGAAAGCAGCAGTACATCTCTCCCCGCCCCCTCCATTCCCATCACCGCCCTCCCACTTGCTCGGGTCCCTTCTGTCCGTGCTAGGCCACACCGTGTCTACTTCGTGCCAGGCACCGCACCCCCTGCCCCTGTACCCCCTGCTGCCCTCAATGGCGAGTCTGTGGACATTCAGCGGCAGTTGCAAGTTGGGCAGACATCGATCCTGACTGTCCTCCATGGCCACACCAGACTGCTGACCCAGATGGTGTCATACATGGAGGGCATGTCATCAGCGATGTCTGACCAACGGATGTTGCTGAGGTACCTGGACTCGTCACTGACGGCAGTAGTGAGTCACCTGCAGCGCTGCGTCCCCCCCAACCCCTGCCCTATCCACAAGTCCCACACCCATGCCTGTCCCAAGCACACCAAGACATCCACACACACGCACCCCACCAGACAGAAGCAGCACACCACCACGTAAGGGCAAGCGCACACCTCCTGACACGCACACTCAGGGGGAAGCAGGCACACCCACTGGGTCTGGGGCACACAGGCAGGCACGCAGCCACAGTCCTCGCCCACTTGACTCACTCCCCAGTCCCTCCGATGTCACTCCCCTTGGCTCCCCTGCCCCAGATTCGGAGAAGGAGGCCTACTTTGCTGGGCTGGGCCTCAGCCCCACTAGTTCACCTGGATGCAAACGGTCAAGGCACTCCACGGGTAGGGGAGTTAAGTCCCCCAGCCCGTCCACCACCTCCCCCAGTTGTGCTGCAACCCATCCCCCCGACCCCCCCCTCCTTGGGGCCTGTTGTTTCTCTGGGTGCAGGGGAGACGCTTGAAGAACTGGCAGAAGTGTGCAGCGCCGAGCTCGCCTCCACCTTTGGCGCTGCCCCACCCCCTGTGGTGGAGTCGTCCGTCCCTGCAACCCACCACACCTACCCTTCCCCCTCCTGTCCCTGCGGTGACTGGTCCTTCCCCACATGATACCCCACCCCCAGTCGACGACACAGTCTTGTGATGTGCAGGCAAGCTAGGGGAGACACATGGCCATGTGTACCCCCCCAAGGACTGATGATATGGACTGGCCATTGGCCTTTGTGAATAGTCTCGTTTACACATTATTATTTTCATGCTGAATAAAGCATTTTCATTTTCATTTGAAAGGTCTTGCATTTCAGGTATTGATGTTGATGCTGATGCTACAGGAGTTGGGGTTGTGGGCATGTGTTATGTTTCAGGGAAATGTTGTTATCTGCTGCTCATGGGGTGGAACCTAGTATCTGCGTGTCATCACAAGGTCTCTGCAAAGATTCTTTGTAGTGTATGCTCTTTGTGTTTGGAGACATTGTCCCAAGGAGTGTTCCTTCCTCTGTGGCACCTGACATCTCCCCTGCAGAGAGTTGCACAATTGTTGTGTTGCCCTGTGTCTACCTTTCCTTTGTTGGTAATGGATTCCTTCAACTCTGGCCATGTCTGCTCAGCGATATCTCCGGCTGCATCGTCTGTGCCATCCTTGGTACTCACTGTATTTGTGTATAGAGTATTTTGCCATGCCTTCATGGATAAATTGTCCCTTTTCCGCACAATGCATGTGTGTAATCCCAGCCTTGTACACATATGGTACTTGTTCTGCTGGGTATTTGAACACCTGACTCACAATTGTGGCCATTGTATCTGTGGGAACTCCACCCTATTCCTTCCATGACAGACAACATCTTGCTGGCTAGCCCAGCACCTGAACATTCCTATCAGTCCTGGGATGTGCGTGACAGTGTGTGTTCTCTTTGGCTCTCTTAGTTTATTAGGCAGTGACATGACTATACAGTCTTGTGGCATGATCTCACTGTGTGTATTGTGCTGCATCTGCCAGGGTTGGGTATGCATGTGTTATTTGTCCTCACACCTACATGTGGTGTGTCATGCAGTGGGGGAAAGACATCCATCCTCCTGGGAGTGTGATACTGCTGTCAGTGATTTGTTGTTATGGCACTATCATCATTGTCCAAAGTTAGGGATACGTACATTCACCCATGGAGTTGTGGTCATCTGATAATGATGTACACCCCCCATGTCTCTGTCTACTGCTGGGAGTCCTCTGAACCCACCCCCATGTCTCTGTCCACTGCTGGGAGTCCTCTGCACCCACCCCCATGTCTCTGTCCACTGCTGGGAGTCCTCTGCACCCACCCCATGTCTCTGTCCACTGCTGGGAGTCCTCTGCACCCACCCCATGCCTCTGTTCACTGCTGGGAGTGATGGGCACCCACCCCTCACATGTCCCTGTCCACTGCTGGGAGTGATAGGCACCCACCCACATGTCTATGTCCACTGCTGGGAGTCCTCTGCACCCACCCCATGTCTCTGTCCACTGCTGGGAGTCCTCTGCACCCACCCCCATGTCTCTGTCCACTGTTGGGAGTGATGGGCAACCACCCCTCACATGTCCCTGTCCACTGCTGGGAGTCCTCTGCATCCAACCCCATGTCTCTGTCCACTGCTGGGAGTCCTCTGCACCCACCCCATGTCTCTGTCCACTGCTGGGAGTCCTCTGAACCCACCTCCATGTCTGTCCACTGCTGGGAGTGATGGGCACCCACCTCTCACATGTCCCTGTCCACTGGTGGTATTCCTCTGCACCCATCCCCATTTCTCTGTCCACTGCTGGGAGTCCTCTGCACCCACCCCCATCTGGGGGCGTGGGTACGGGCCGTACCACCATAGTGGCAGTGATGTAGGGGTACGTGTGGTACGGCCCGTAGCCATGCTCTGGGGGCATGGGTACGGGCCGTACCACCATAGTGGCGGTGACGTAGGGGTACGCGTGGTACGGCCTGTACCCACGCCCCCCAGAGCGTGGGTACGGGCCGTACCACCATTGTGGCGGTGACGTAGGAGTACGCATGGTACGGACCGTACCCACGCTCTGGGGGCGTGGGTACGGGCCGTACCACCATAGTGGCGGTGACGTAGGGGTACGCGTGGTACGGCCCGTACCCATGCTCTGGGGGTGTGGGTACGGGCCTTACCACCATAGTGGCGGTAACGTAGGGGTACGCGTGGTACGGCCCGTACCCATGCCCCCCAGAGCGTGGGTAGGGGACGTACCACCATTGTGGTGGTGACGTTGGGGTACGCGTGGTACGGCCCATACCCACGCTCTGGGGAGCGTGGGTACGGGCCGTACCACCATTGTGGCAGTGACGTAGGGGTACGTGTGGTACAGCCCGTACCCACGCTCTGGGGAGCGTGGGTACGGGCCGTACCACCATTGTGGCAGTGACGTAGGGGTACGCGTGGTACGGCCCGTACCCACGCTCTGGGGGGCGTGGGTACGGTCCGTACCACCATTGTAGTGGTGATGTAGGGGTACGTGTGTACGGACCGTACCCACGCTCTGGGGGCATGGGTACGGGCCGTACACGCGTACCCCTACATCACCACTGCAATGGTGGTACGGACCGTAGTCACGCTCTGGGGGCGTGGGTACGTCCCTTACCACCATTGTGGTGGTGACGGGTACGCGTCCACGTCCACTTCCGTTGTGGCGGGACGTGGGATTGGTGGACATGCCCCCCGAAGTGACCAGACCATGGAGGTAATTAATGTGCAGGATGTATTAGTATTTTGTGGGGTGTGGGTTATGTTTCCTGCCCCTTGCGCCCCCCCCCCTTTGCCCCTGGGGGTTGTTCTGACCTTCTGCGGCGTCTGCGTCGGTTTCTGAACACAAGGTCGTAGGCTATGAGGGCCGGGATGACGCGTAGGTTGGGGTCCATCGCTGTCCGTCACGTACCGGTGCTCCTTGTTCGCGTCGTCCTCAATTTCCCGGCAGTTTTTGGCTCCTGTAAAAAATGCTACGTGCGGAGTGACGTCGGCACGAATCGTACTTGCTGCTCCGTAAAACGCTGCCTGACTCCGTCCGGACGTCACGTATGCGCCGTCCAGAATCAGAATTGTATGTATTTTTTTGCCGGTCGATGTTTTTTACGACTCGTACGGAAATGGTATTTCTGTGCGAATCGTACTTGCGAGTTTGTAAGGTGTTTTTCCTGGGTACGAGTCGGACGGAGAAAACGCTCCGTACGACCATTTGTACCCGGGTTTTACAGGATCGGAATCGGCACCAATATGTTTAAAAGAAATGCAATATGAAATATATTTGTATTTAAAATTTTTAATATATTTATTTTGTTTTTTAAATATTTTTATTGTCAATGTATTGTTTATTTTTACTTTTGAACTGACTGGAGAATATTAAGGGGCCGATTCCGATCCTGTAAAACCCGGGTACGAATGGTCGTGCGGAGCGTATTCTCCGTCCGACTCGTACCCGGGAAAACCACCTTACAAACCCGCAAGTACGATTCGTACGGAAATACCATTTCCGTACGAGTCGTACAAAACACCGACCGGCAAAACAATTCCCACAATTCTGATCCGGGACATCGCGTACGTGACGTCTGGACGGAGTCAGGCAGCGTTTTACGGACCAGCAAGTACGATCCGTGCCCACGTCACTCCGCACCGCTCATTTTTTACGGCAGCCAAAAACTCCCGCGAAATTGAGGACGACGCGAAGAAAGGAGCACCGGTACGCGACGGACAGTCATGGATCCCATCCTACGTGTCATCCCGGCCCTCCTAGCCGACAACCTGGTGCACAGAAACTGACGCAGACGCCATAGAAGGTCAGAACAACACCCAGGGGCAAAGGGGGGGGCGAGGGGCAGGAAACATAACCCCCACCCAATTTAAAACATATATATCCTGCACATAAATTACCTCCATGGTCTGGTCACTTCGGGGGGCGTGTCCACCAATCCCACGTACCGCCACAACGGAAGTGGACGTGGACGTGTACCCGTCACCACTACAATGGTGGTACGGCCCGTACCCACGCCCCCCAGAGTGTGGGTACGGTCCGTACCACCATTGTAGTGGTGTCGTAGGGGTACGTGTGGTACGGACCGTACCCACGCTCTGAGGGCATGGGAACGGGCCGTACCACGCGTACCCCTACATCACCACTACAATGGTGTTACGGCCCGTACCCACGCTCTGGGGGCATGGGTACGGCCCGTACCACCATTGTTGGGGTGATGTAGGGGTACGCGTGGTACGACCCGTACCCACGCCCTCAGAGCGTGGGTATGGCCCGTACCCCTACGTCACCCCAACAATGATGGTACGGCCCGTACCCACGCCCTCAGAGCGTGGGTACGGGTCGTACCACGCGTACCCCTACGTCACCCCAAGTATGGTGGTACGGCCCGTACCCACGCCCTCAGAGCGTGGGTATGGGCCGTACCCCTACGTCACTCCAACAATGGTGGTACGGCCCGTACACACGCCCTCAGAGCGTGGGTACGGGCCGTACCCCTACGTCACCCCAACAATGGTAGTACAGCCCGTACCCACGCCATCAGAGCGTGGGTACGGCCCGTACCACCATAGCTGGGGTGACGTAGGGGTACGCGTGGTACGACCCATAACCATGCCCTCAGAGCGTGGGTACGGGCCGTACCCCTATATTACCACAACTATGGTGGTACGGCCCGTACACACGCTCTGAGGGCGTGGGTACGGGCTGTACCTCTACGGCACCCCAACAATAGTGGTACGGGCCATACTCACGCCCTCAGAGCGTGGGTATGGCCCGTACCACCATAGTTGTGGTGATGTAGGGGTACAGACCGTACCCACGCTCTCAGAGCGTGGGTACGGACCGCATCACGTGTACCCCTAGGGCACCAGTACATCAGTGATACAAGGCGTACACACGCCACAAATGTTGTCATAGGGCCTGGTGCAGCATCTAACCAGTATATTGGGGGGGGTGTATGCCCTGGAGAGCAGTGTAATGCACCAAGGGTGCAGGTGGGTGGGTGGGTGTCTGCCTAGGATTCACATCAGTGGACAGAGACATGTGAGGGGTGGGTGCATATCACTCCCAGCAGTGCCCAGACATATGAGGGGTGGGTGCCTATCACTCCCAGCAGTGCCCAGACATATGAGGGGTGGGTGCCTATCACTCCCAGCAGTGGACAGAGATATGTGAGGGGTGGGTGCCTATCACTCCCAGCAGTGCCCAGACATATGAGGGGTGGGTGCCTATCACTCCCAGCAGTGGACAGAGACATGGGGGTGGGTGCAGAGGAATACCTGCAGTGGACAGAAACATATGAGGGGTGGGTGCATATCACTCCCAGCAGTGCCCAGACATATGAGGGGTGGGTGCATATCACTCCCAGCAGTGGACAGAGATATGTGAGGGGTGGGTGCCTATCACTCCCAGCAGTGCCCAGACATATGAGGGGTGGGTGCCTATCACTCCCAGCAGTGGAGAGAGATATGTGAGGGGTGGGTGCATATCATTTCCAGCAGTGCCCAGACATATGAGGGGTGGGTGCCTATCACTCCCAGCAGTGGACAGAGACATGGGGTGGGTGCAGAGGAATACCTGCAGTGGACAGATACATATGAGGGGTGGGTGCATATCACTCCCAGCATTGCCCAGACATATGAGGGGTGGGTGCATATCACTCCCAGCAGTGGACAGAGATATGTGAGGGGTGGGTGCATATCACTCCCAGCTGTGGACAGAGATATGTGAGGGGTGGGTGCCTATCACTCCCAGCACTGCCCAGACATATGAGGGGTGGGTGCCTATCACTCCCAGCAGTGCCCAGACATATGAGGGGTGGGTGCCTATCACTCCCAGCAGTGCCCAGACATATGAGGGGTGGGTGCATATCACTCCCAGCAGTTGAAAGAGATATGTGAGGGGTGGGTGCATATCACTCCCAGCAGTGGACAGAGACATGGGGGTGGGTGCAGAGGAATACCTGCAGTGGACAGAGACATATGAGGGGTGTGTGCATATCACTCCCAGCATTACCCAGACATATGAGGGGTGGGTACATATCACTCCCAGAAGTGGACAGAGATATGTGAGGGGTGGGTGCATATCACTCCCAGCAGTGGACAGAGATATGTGAGGGGTGGGTGCCTATCACTCCCAGCAGTGCCCAGACATATGAGGGGTGGGTGCATATCAATTCCAGCAGTGGACAGAGACATGGGGGTGGGTGCAGAGGAATACCTGCAGTGGACAGAGACATATGAGGGGTGGGTGCATATCACTCCCAGCATTTCCCAGACATATGAGGAGTGGGTGCCTATCACTCCCAGCAGTGCCCAGACATATGAGGGGTGGGTGCATATCACTCCCAGCAGTGCCCAGACATATGAGGGGTGGGTGCCTATCACTCCCAGCAGGGGACAGAGACATGGGGGTGGGTGCAGAGTAATACCAGCAGTGGACAGAGACATGGGGGTGTGTACATCATCCTCAGATGACCACAACTCCATGGGTGTATGAGCGCATCCACAATGTGCGACTATGTTGAGAGTACCATAACAACACATCACTGACAGCAGTGTCCCACTCCCATGAGGATGGATGTCCTTCCCCCACTGCATGACACACCACATGTGTGTGTGATGACAAATGACACATGCATACCCACCCCTGGCGCATACAGCACAATACACACACTGAGATCATGCCACAAGACTGTATAGTCATGTGAAAGCCTACTAAACTAAGAGAGCCAAAGGGAACACACACTGTGACGCACATTCCAGGAGTGATAGGAATGTACAGGTGCTGGGACAGCCACCAAGTTGTTGTCTCCCATGGAAGGAATAGGGTGGAGTTCCCACAGATACAATGCCCACAATTGTGAGTCAGGTGCCCAAATACCCTGCAGAACAAGTAACATATTTGTGCTATGCTGGGAGTACACACATGCATAGTGCGTAAAAGGGACAATTTCTACATGAAGGCATGGCAACATACTCTATACACAAGTACAGTGACTACCAAGGATGGCACAGACGATGCAGCCGGAGACATTGATGAGCAGGCATGGCCATAGTTGAAGGGATCCGTCACCCACAAAGGAAATGTAGACACAGGTCAGCACAACAATTGTGCAACTCCCTGCAGGGAAGATGTCAGGTGCCACAGAGGAAGGAACACTCCTTGGGACAATGTCTCCAAACACAAAGAGCATACACGACCAAAGATTCTTTTCAGAGACCTTGTGATGACACGCAGATACCAGGGTCCACCCCATGAGCAGCAGACTACAACATTTCCCAGACACCTAACACATGATCACCACCCCAACTCATGGAGCATCAGCACCAACATCAATACCTGAAAACCAATCGTGGTCAAAGGAAAAACTAAATGCTTTATTCAGCATTAAATTAAAAGGTATAAAAGGACAATATTTACAAAGGCCATAGGCCAGTCCAGATGCAAAGTCCTGGGGGGGGACACATGTCCACGCGTCTCCCCGAGCTTGCCTGCACATACTAAACCTCTGGTTCAGCGACTGGGGGGGGGCATCATGTGGGGAAGGATCAGGCACCGCAGGGACAGGAGGGGAAGGGTAGGTGTTGTGGGTGCAGGGACGGATGACTCCACCACAGGGGGTGGGGCAGCGCCAAAGGTGGAGGTTAGCATGGCGCTGCACACGTCCGCAAGCTCGTCCAGCATCTCCCCTGCACCCGAAGGAACCACAGGCCCCAAGGAGGGGGGGTGTCGGAGGGATGGGTTGCAGCGCTACTGGGGGAGGTGGTGGACAGGGGGGGGGGACTCAACTCCCCTACCCGTGGAGTGCCTTGCCCGTTTGCGTGATGGTGAACCAGTGGGGCTGAGGCCCAGCACAGCCAAGTATGTCTCCTTCTCAGACTGTGGGGCAGGGGAGCCGAGGGGAGTGACATTGGAGGGACTGGGGAGTGAGGCATGCGGACTTGGACTGTGGCTGCGTGTCTGCCTGTGTGCCCTAGACCCAGTGGGTGTGCCTTCTTCCCCCTGAGTGTGGGTCACAGGAGGTGTGCGCTTGCCCTTCCCTGTTGGTGTGCTTCCTGTGTCTGGTGGGGTGCGTGGCTGGGAACGTCTGTGTGTGCTTGGGACAGGCATGAGAGTGGGAAATGTGGATGGTGCAGGGGTAGGGGGGGGACGAAGCGCTGCAGGAGACTCACTGCTGCCGTCAGTGATGAGTCCATGGACCTCAGCAACATCCATTGATCAGACATCGCTGATGACATGCCCTCCATGTACGATACCATCTGTGTCAGCAGTCTGGTGTGGCCATGGAGGACAGTCAGGATCGATGTCTGCCCAACCTGCAACTGCCGCTGAATGTCCACAGACTCGGCAGTGAGGGCAGCAGGGGAGACAGGGGCAGGGGGTGCGGTGCCTGGCACGAAGGAGACACGTTGTTGCCCTACATGGACAGAAGGGACCCGAGCAAGTGGGAGGGCGGTGATGGGAATGGAGTGGGCGGTGACAGTTGTAGTGCTGCTGCCAGCTGTTGGAGCAGCCTCCGCCCCCTCAGGGAGCTCAGCCTCAGACCCATCAGCGCCGTAGTCGGTATTGGTACTAGACAGGTCCTCCGCCTGACTCCCCTCGCCCTCCGTGCCACTTGATTCCGCCGACTCCCCAGCAGTGGTGGCACCGGTGCTCGATCCCTCCTCCTGGTCCGTGCAGGTGTCTCCCTCGGTGTCCCCTGATGATGCTGTATGCAAGGTGAAGAGACATGAAATAATCAGTCACCTGTGTACATCTGACACATGAGTCCAAACAAAATCGGTCACAGTGCATATCAGGAAATGCATCATGAGTAACATCTAGAATACTCCGCACATATGTAAGCCATGCACTCCCCAGTCGGTTCACCCACCATGCCCCCTGAAAAAATGAACATCAGGACACAACAGCAAATAACTCGATATCCAATTATACTGAGAAGCTAGTGTCTGTGAACAGTGGAGCACAGCCAGACTATGAAGGCATGCCACCTCTTGTTCACAGTGAAAGAAACAGTATTGGTGCACCCAAGGCCAAATAACAGATGCCAATGCTGAAGGTGTCCCCACACTCAGAGACCTGTGAGTACTTTGTAAACTCTAAAGAAATACATTGTGATCCCTTGGGAATCACAACACTTTACACAATCGACATGTTTGGAATGTGTGAATGTGCCACTTTTGGAACAGAACACACATGTGCCTGGATAACAGAAGTCACACAAGGAGGTGCACAAAAAACTACTTTTACACAGTCATTGTATGAGCTGCCAGCCTAATGCAAATAAGCCACTGTTAAGAAGAAATGTGGTATCAGGAAGTACATATACATGGCACCACGATGGTCTGGATGACTTGACACCTGTAAGTTGGTATCAGCAACAACCGAGGACTAACCCAAATGCAACCACACTGTGGGAATATGTATATGTATAATCTCTAATCAATTTCATTACAGAACTGTGCCTTTGTTTTAAATGTGCTAGCGTGTCCCCTAAACGTGTAAAGGTGGTTTCTTGTGCACTTCCTTGGGAGACATCTGTCATGCAGGCACATTATTGTCCTTCACAACAGAAAATCAAAGTCAAGCATATAAACTATTGGGACATGTTGACAAGTGTAGTCAGTGCCAAGGTACAAGACATCTTGACTAACAACTTGAATCATGCCACCTGTCACATGGCCATCCGTACCATGATGACACAGTTGGCAACACATCTGACCCACTACCTTTCATGTGGAGTGGCACACATGTCCAGACACAGGACAATGCATTAGCTAATGGCCCTGCAATTGTGTCGGAATAAGGAGCACCTGCACTGAGGAGACACCCTCATGGGAACCAAGAATGTCCACACAGATGTCAGCACACACAGACCAAACTACGTAGCATCTGGAGCACACACCGGTGCCAAAAATGGATGAGCAGGAAACATGTCTTTTAACTTTTGCCACATGCTGCAAAGCACAAACATTACACCCTGCACAACATGCCTGGGTCACTGCACGTTGAGTGTCTGTCCAGACAATTATCACACACAGGTCAGATCTGGCAAGGAGACATAAGGTTTGGACATGTAGGCCTTGCCTGCACAAACTCCCCCCTACCTGAGACAATGTGATTGAGACAGAGCAAGTACTTACACCTCTTAATCTGGGATTACTAAAATGTGCATCAAGAACTCCTAAATGTACTCAACATCACCTTGTGAGGCTGACCACACATATTTGTGACAAACAACCATCAACAGATAGTTGTACATAGACACACAGGCACTGCCCAGTGTGAGGATGCACAAGCCTAATGGGGTCACCATGGACAGTGGACACATGTAGCACACTTTATGTAAATACAAATGAGGCCATGGAACAATGCCACAGAGGCCAACCTATGCTGAACACACAGTGAATGGGCACAGTGTTTGATGCCACACATGATTCCTAGGAAAAGGTGTCTCAGGGGACTGTAGTGGTCACACTGCTCCATGGTCCTGGAATGATCTGACTGTAACAGGAGCAACTGTCCCGGCACTATGCATATCTCCCACTCATGCACATCATGTCTGAGGCCACTACATCGGTCATGCATGCTGCAAGTCTGTTTATTTGAAACCTCACACCCCTATGTTGAGACTCAGGACAGTGCCAACAATTATGGACCCCCAAATGAGTGAACAGGACAGGGCACAGGCAAAGTACCAACACATGTCACAGACCACCCCCAGCCATGATGCTGAAAGCAGTGTGCACCTTGATTAACTTGCAGCCTAGATGACCATGTGCAATAGTGATTACACACAGACCAGGAAACACATGTCAAGGAGGGGAAGGGAGGAAGAACAGCACCGATTGACTTGGGGGAACAGGATATGCACTGCACATATAAACCCTGGCAGTGTATCCAGGCGACTGAGCACTTCCAAAAGCTGGTGACACACAACAAACACACATGTACCTACCCCCTTCCTGCTGCTGTCTCTCCTGTAACCACCTATCCATCTCAGGGAAGACCACCGCCAGGACACGCTTCATTTGGTGGGTCAGGCGCCGGCGCCCGCCGTGGGGGCGTGGTGGTGAGTCCCCCAGCAGGACCCGGGCGATCCTCCTGGTCCAGCACCGGATGTCCTGCCAGCGTTTCCTTACTTGGAGCAGGCGCCGACTGCGACCCTCCACAGTATTCACGGCCCTGACGGCCCTCTTCCAAATTCTCCCCTTCTGGTAGGCGGTTACCTGTGAGCATGACAAAGTGAGACTACATCACTACACCTGCTCCATGTCACAGAGACACACATTTTAACATCTTTGTTGAACAGGGCATAGTATGCTGCCAACTAATAGCACCTTTGTCATAGGGACATTCACCTCTGTCTAAGCGCCAATGCACTACATGGCATATAAAGTACACAGGTGGCATGAGGGGTTTGACACACTCCCTGATCATGGCACACACTGTGCATCACAAGCAACACAAGGCTGATGGACAGCACCTCCAAGCAGTCACATCCCCCAGGCCACTGACGCAACCTCAGCAGAGTACACAGACACACACAGGCACAGTTCATTCACCTGCCATTGGCAACAGCGGATACAAACCTCACTCTGCACATGTGCCACTTTCCTGGGGGGTGTCACAGGCGTGGGGCTAGCCCAGCAAGTCAGACACACAGCACGGCTTACTTCTCACATCAGATGGGTAGAGCAGTTGCCTCCTCCATGCAGCTGTGGTGCAACACTCCACATAGACACTCACCCACATGACAAGGAACATTCACACACATCAATGTCCAGGGGGCGTACACATCATTTGGACACTCTCACCACAGCTCCACTCAACTCACACACATCTGTGGGTACAGTCACCTGTCACACCGGGGGGACCACTGATTCACCTCAGGACTATAGAACAAAAATGCCCAAGAGGAGATACTCTTGTTAAGAGTCGATTCTAGCGCGATACAAATCCATAAATAAATAAATAAATAAATTAGCCACGCTGAATGTGCCATGCACCATGCAGTGAATGTCACAGTAAGCACAATGCAAGTGAGTACACTCATGAACCACATCATGCTCTGCATGAGAGACATAAGCCATTCCCCCCCCGGGACCCACTCTAAACAACATTGCATGTCTATCACACCTGGACACAATGCCAGAAGTGACAGTCACAAAAAAAGGGGCACAGTCAAAGGTAGTGGAGTCAGCACTCACCTGCTCCCCTGGTCTACCATACAGGCTGGGGTACTGTGGGAGGATGACATCCAGCAACGCCTCATTCTCTTCCTGTGTGAATGGCTGGGCCCTCTCCACAGACCTTGACATGGTGCCAGAAGGAAGACAAGACAGCAGCAGTGGTGTTGACTGACATGTTGTGCAGGCAAGTGCCCTCTCATGGGTTCTGCCTGACTTATATATGCCTTGCTGGCCTATTTCATTTACAGGAGTACAGAGTGATTGGTCAGACTCATTTGCATCCTACGTTTCCTCCAATCCCTTAAAACATACACCAGTGACAGCATTAGCATCTTTCAAATTTGCAGCAGCATGTCAAGTCAACAACCACTTTGCAACAATGTATAATGTGGCCAACTGCTTTTTCCATCCCACATGATGGAAAAATTTGATCTTGAATCTCGGTATCCATGACAACCAGCATGCATTTAGGCCCTAATACTTGTCCCGTATGTGTCCCCATTGTAATTTTCAAATCCCCACACATGTACCCCTAGAGCACCACTACTATAGTGATACGGCCATACACGCGCGTGTACGGGTCGTATCCCTATAGTAGTGTTGACGTAGGTGTACGCCATAGTGATACGGCCGTACACGCGCGTGTATGGGTCGTATCCCTATAGTAGTGTTGGCGTAGGTGTACGCCATAGTGATACGACCCGTACACGCGTGTGTACGGGTCGTATCCCTATAGTAGTGTTGGCTTAGGTATACGCCATAGTAATACGACCCGTACACGCACGTGTACGGGTCGTATCCCTATAGTAGTGTTGGCGTAGGTGTACGCCATAGTGTTACGGCCCGTACACGTGCGTGTACGGGTCGTATCCCTATAGTAGTGTTGGCGTAGGTGTACGCCATAGTGATACGACCCATACACACGCATGTACGGGCCGTATCACTATGGCGTACACCTACGGCAACACTACTATGGGGATAGGACCAGTGTGTACACGTACGTGTACTACCGTAGTACACGTACGTGTACACACTGGTCGTACACGTACGTGTGTACGGTCCGTACACACACGCGTACTCCTACCCAAACCCAATATAGTGATACGACCGTGCACACGCCCTCAGAGCGTGTGTACGGTGTGTTTCACAGTTTACACTGGTGATAGGAGGCGCACACGAAAGGAATGGAGGTGTCAGACTCGCACAAGGCTGTACATCAAGTCATTGTCAGTGCAGTCCTTCATGTGCAGGGCCTAGGTGTGTCAGGCAGTGATGTGGCACATGTCTCCTCATGTTTTAGCACAATAGATGTGTGGTGACCTGTGTACACATGTCATGTGTGATGGGGCACTATGTTGTACACTTCCCCTTCACACTTTGCACATGTCTGCATGTAGTACAAATGTGTCAAGCACTGCATCACTGGTATGGCACAGTCCCCAACACCCGCAACTGTCCCCTGATGCCAGGTACACGGATAATTACACCTGACATCTAACTACCAGCGTGCCACGATGTGACTATGTCATGTGTGTGTCATGTGTTCCCATGAGCTTGCTGTTGGTGGTCCGTCAACTGCATCTGCTGTTGCTGCATCCAACATCTGTCTGTGTGTAGATGGGCATGGCACACAATTACGCACACCATGCCACATGTGGAATCCCACGTAATGTGTGTCTGTATGCATCGAACATGGTATTTCGACCTGAGGAC
This sequence comes from Triturus cristatus, assembly GCF_964204655.1. NCBI lineage: Eukaryota > Metazoa > Chordata > Amphibia > Caudata > Salamandridae > Triturus > Triturus cristatus. Next base: position 1,242,955,514 of record NC_140579.1, read on the forward strand.
ATATCTGCGTTGTCTCAATGTCTGTGTTATCAGTTTTGACATGTATCCCTTCATGGCAATGTGTGTGATCTGTACTTTTTAAATGACATCTGACCTGTGCGTCTAGCTTGCCGCAAGCTGTTTGAATGAGATAACATCCTTCGAATGCAGATATGTGGATGTATGTCACTCCTGTAATGTGTCTGGCTGTTCACTTACACTGGCCCACAGCTAGTTTCATGGCATGCCATGTAGACCTTGACAATCAACGTTTGTAGCTGACTCTTCATAGGAGTATCACCTGGCTGGCATACGTGTCCTGGATGTATTGCACAGACCAGACTCTGTATTTAGCAGATGTGTATTAGCTGTTGAACATGTGCTCAGTTCATTAACATTGGTGTTGTAATGTACTCAATCTTCGTTATTCCTTCCAAATTTCTGCAGGGCACCGCCTCTCCCCCGACCAATGCCAGACTTGGGTGCCATGAGGGAACGTGACTGCATACGCTGTTGCAGATTCACCCAACAGTTAATTGAGGACCTGACAAACAGGCTGGCACCACACCTCCAACCGCGACACAGTTATCCTACTGCGCTGACCCCCAAGATGAAGGTGATGGCAGCCCTACATTTTTTTGCCACCGGTACGTTTCAATTCACCATAGCTGATGTGGGTGGCATGTCCCAGACCATGTTCAGCCGTGTCCTGCATGATGTTTTAGAAGCCATGTTGGAGCACCTGGATGAATTCATCCATTTTCCAACTCGTGAGCAGTTAACAGGTATCAAGGGTGAGTTCTATGCCCTGGGAGGGATGCCCCATGTAATTGGGTCCATTGATGAGACACATGTGGCTTTGGTACCACCACAGGCACAGGAGGTAGCCTATCGAAACCGAAAACATTATCACTCCATTAATGCCCTTGTGGTGTATCTACCTATCATGCTGCTTTCCCATGTCTGTGCACGTTTTCCAGGGTCAGCACACGAAGGCTACATCATGAGGCGTAGCAGGGTGCCAGAAATGATGCTGCGGCTGCACAACGAACGAACATGTCTTGTTGGTGGGTATACTCTGTTTGTCCTGTATTTAGCGGTATCTTTGTATGTTACGGCATCTCCTGACCCACTTCTTTACATGATGTTTCCATGTAGGGGACGCTGGCTATACCAACATGCCATGGCTGATGACGCCACTCCGCAACCCCAGAACAGCTGCAGATCACCGTTACAACAACGCCCATGGGCAGACCAGGCGAGTGATTGAGAGGACGTTTGGCCTCCTGAAGAGCCGATTCCGGTGCCTCCACAAGACAGGCGGGTCCCTCCCATATGCACCGGTGAAGGTCTGCAAAATCTTCCTCGTGTGCTGCATGCTGCACAACATGGCAGTGGAGAAAGCTGTGCCACTCATCCTGGATCAGGATGAGCAGGAACATCCACCCGTGAGGGTGAAGGCCTTGGTCACGAGGCAAGTGAGGAGGAGGAGGAGGAGGAGGAGGACATCCGGAGTCAGCTCATATGCAACTTCTTCTCATAATGGTGAGTCCCTGGGTCTGAGTGTGCACGCTTGGAGCCTTGTGTGGCATGTGTTGCAATGTGTGTGTCCAGCTGACTGTATGCTAAGTGACTTAGAGGTGTGTTCTGATGTGTCACTCAAGTGATGATGTCATTCCACACATTTTAGCTGACACACTCAATTTTCAACTAGCATGGTGTCAACCTTATTCATGTAGAGTTCATGACCATGCATGCGGATGACTATCTTTTTCCTGACTTCTTGTGTGTCTGTCATCCCCAGGTAGTTGCACATGCTGTCTGCTCGTGGCATCGTTGTGCTCCTGCTATTCCTCATGAGTATTGCAATGTGTGCTGAATCAGCGTTACATGCACGGACATGGTGAAAAGTCTCCTTTTGGGTAAGGATTGCAGCAAGGCATTTTGGGTGTGGTAGTTGTTTGTAATGTGTGGGCACTGCTCCTGTGCAGGTTTTGTTACTATGCATTCATGTCGACTCACCATGGGGCACATGACATGTAGCATGACTCACATGAATTGATAGTCACACTTCGTGACAGTCATCTTTAATGGGATTGTGGATTGTGATGAAGGCCTCAATGTGTGTAAAACTTCCCTCTGAAACATACGGGATGCTACGGGTGGACATAGTGTGGGACATCCCCATGAGAGGCTCAATGGGGAATTGCAGCCTCTCCGTGTGCAGCAGGGGGTGTTTGGCTCACCCCCTTCACTTGTGTGCCAGTTCAATGGATTTACAGCATCTGTGGTGCGAAGGGGGTGTCCAGTGTAGGTCCCACATGTTCATCGAAAAGACCTGTGAGTCTGTTCATATTGATGCATTTCCATAGGTGTGAGCCTGAGTAATAAAGGTGTTCCTCACCCTCCAAGGTGCCTCATCTCTGTCAATGCAGGTCTCTTGCCATTGTGCATGCGGCATCTCTGGCATAGTTGTCAAAGATTGTGCATATGAGTCTATGTGTAGATTAGCAACATGCATGCTGTTCTTCATGTATTTGATTCTCTATTGTGCATGAAGTCCATGGCTGTGTATGTGTTTTGGCATGTTGGTCCCCACAACGGGCCGTCAACACCTGCTGAGGGTGTGTTTCCTGTGCGCAGCTCGGCCTTCAGTTTCCTGATCCGGTGTCAGTCATCTTTGGTGATTGTGCATCCATTGTCTCTGGGTGGGCCATGGAAAACCGGGCACTCCTTCCTTTACATACACCTGTTGCAGTTGTCCTTTCTGACATCCTTGTCTTTGTGTGCAACTTGTGGCATAGTTTCCAGGACATGCCGCCTGCTGTTGCAGCCCCTGCAGCAAGGGCACACGAAGTTTCCGGATTTGGCAACACACACACATCAAAGATGCTCCTCCCTTCCTCCCTCAACCCATTCATTTGGCTGTCATCAGCTTGTCTGTGCCACAGTTGTGGCCACGCGGTGCCAAAGGCTGGACCGTCTGCACATGCAACGTGCACATTGCACGACCCTCAGGTCCTTGCATGACCCACATCACACTACAGTCTGATGTTGCAGCCACCCTCCAAGCAATGTCCATCCACAAATCTACCGCCTGCTCTCAGGCATATACTAAGTGCACACACAACACCTTTGCATGATGAATGTGCAACCTCAACTGCCTAAACAGCGCTGCCACACCTTCCAGGCCCTGTCACACCAACCAGGTCATGTCCCTCCTACTCCCCACCAGCTCTGTACACCAGCAAAGCCATGGGAGTGGGACTCAAGGCTTCTGCATGTAGTATGGTGTCGTCGTCAGGCACATGGCACAGGTATCATCTCTCAGCTTGTCAATCTACAATGTGTCCAGGACCCCCCTCTCCACCATCACATGCACACAGCACCTCATCATCAGCTCATATGCCATTGACAGCCAGGTGCTCCTCACCCTCACCAAGGATGCAGACATTGCCAGTTCTAATATTCAAGAATGCATGAGATCCATTGATGAATGGCTGAACATCAGCCACCTGAGGCTGGACTTGTACAGGACTGAGGTCAACATCTGAGGATTGTCCCCTTACAGCTGGGTCAACTGCTTGTGTCCCACCCGCAAGAGCCCTGCACAAGCACCCAGTGTCCACGCACACAAGATGGTGTGCATCATGGATTGCTTGCTCACATTTGCCATGCTAATCACCAGCATCTGTGCCTCAGCCTGCAACACCCTCTGCATTATGCACATGATCCCCCAGATAGATCCACTCCAAGGAAAGACGGACCATCCCCCAGGTCCACGACAACATCCGTGTCAAATACTGCCCTGCCCTCTACGGAGCAGGCACATCCAAACTCCCGGGAAACTTGTCCACATCCAGGGTGCATCTGCACACCTCAGCTTCAACATCCGGCGCACCAGCCACATCACCGTCCAGCAGAGATAGCTGCAATGGATCACTGTCTGCTGCAGGATGACCTTCACACTACACACCCACACTCAGGAGGCAGGCCACAACCCCGAACCCAAACCAACCTTGTACCACTGTCATCCGAGACCCCGTTGGGTCATCTCCGTGCATCCAACCTTACCCTGGAAACCATTCTTCACATCCACCTTACTCCAGCATGCAGGACATAGTCCTCCCACCTGGCCATACATACCTGGGACTCCCTCCCCGGGAACCTCCACATGAGCCATGACCTCTGCGCCTTAATGATACTCTTCCAAATAGGTCTGTCCGCACAGTATTGCAAGCCCCCCCCCTCAGCAGCTTGAGGACATCACGGGTGAGTATTGTGCTCCATGTCTGCATTGAATGATACATTGTGACCCATGTGTGTCCTGTACCAGACTCAGATCCCAGGGTATGGATGGGTGGAGTTAGTTCAACACTCAGGCATAGTTTGACATTTACACACACATATGTTGTGGACTAATGCAAAATGACAGCAACATCTCATGAAAAAATAAAGATTTTTATTTACGGTGGGGTACGTGTTTTGGTAGATAAACTAAGGTGCTCTACCGGGTGCATAGAATCCAAAGTTCACAGGGGGAGATGGGATCCTTTGCTTTGGAAGTCATCAGATTCCAGACCACAGTGTTGGTCATCATTGGTCAGACTGTGACCAGCAAGTCCATGTGGCAGAGAATGTCATTGGATGAGGTGCTGCTGTTGCGCCAGAGGGCCAGGTGCCAGGCCAGGTGACCTGGGAGATGTGGATGGTCCGCTGACTCTCACGGTCTTTTCCGTGGACGACCCACCTTCCTGGGGGGACCCTCAGATGCAAGCCTTGACGATGCTTGTGATGCTCCGTCGGACGAATCCTCATCCTCCTCCCTCCCTGTGGCTGGTGGTGGTCTTCGCCTGGTGGCACAGGGAGGGTTGCCCATGTTGTCGGCGATCCGACGGAGTGAACGGCTCATGTCCGTTTGCACCGCCAGGAGCTCAGCCAGTCTTGCCTCGATCCGTCCTTGGTGTTGTTGTTGACTGGCATGTTTCTCGGCCTGCAGGTTCTTCATGTCGTCGAGGGTCCCCTTCATCTCTGTGAGGCTCGCCACTACCTGGCTGATGCCCTTGGTGTCACGCCGGTATGTGTCCATGATGTGGCGTATGTGTGACATACCGGTTCCCTCAGCTGGCTGGTCAGGTTCGCGCCTCCGCCTGCCTCCACTCCCACCACCCCTGCCCACACGAGCCTGGCCTGCCATTGTGGGCACATCTGGTCTACGGGACCCCTGAGGGATGGCATTTGCGGGGTTGTCTGCCTCCTCCTGGGTGCCCGGAGAACCTTGTCCCTCCTGGTCAGACTGGCTCTGTTGTTCAGTGCGAGCAGGGCTCCTGGGTGTCTCCTGGGATGTGGCAGGAATGGGGGTGGGGGTTGGCACAGATGTACCTGACGCAGGTGCTGCAGGGGCTGCAGGGGCTTGGGCACCAGAGGGGCCAGGTTGGTCGGGGTCATCCACGGAGTGGTGAGAGTCGTCGCTGCCGGTGGGATCATCTTCACGCTGAGCCTGGGACTGTGATTGTTCCCCCCCATTTTTGGGGGGAAGTCCATGACGTTGCCCTGTATATGAGAGAGAGACAATGTTAATGCTGTTTCATGCCACATCCATGTTTCATACATATTCAAGTTGTCACAGTTCCTCCAGGTAGTTGGATGTGCCTAGCATTCCTCTCAATGTACACTTGGAGATGGGTATGTTGCGGGGGACAGATTGATATGTTCTCCTGAGTGTTTGACCAGTAGAATTTTGTCTAGGATGCTTATTTGGCTATGGATTGGTCTTGTTGTGTCACATGTCTATTGTGAGAGTGGGTAAGTCCGTTGCCTGCTCTGGGGGTGTATGCTTGTGTAAGGGGGGGGGGTGTGACCGGGCCTGCTGTTGGGTGTAGTGTGATTTGTCATTGGGTCTCCCAGGTGATGTGTCTGTTCCCTCATGGTGCATGCTGGCATGGCAGTGAGTGTGAGTTCCTGTGCTAGATATCTGAGCTTGTGGAGTTGGTGTTTGAGTGTACAGTGGTCACAGGAGGGCCTTGTGCTGCATACAGCAGGGCCAAGTGTCAGCTACCTTGTCAGTACTTTGCCAGTCCCTGTGCATTGGGCATGGTGCATGGGTATGTACCTAGGCCATATGGGCTGAGGGCATTGGTGTCTGCTTCTGAGTTGCACAATGTGTTGTGTGAGCGCCACCCTCCCAGCATCCCGGACATCCAGTCTTGGGTTTGTGGTTGGTGTGGCCTGGGACATGGCATTGCCTTTATTTGTGAATGGGGCATGGAGACGTTAGTGGCATGAGCGTGGTTTTTGAGTGTGGTTGTGTGCGGTGAGGGCTTGGGGGAAGTTGCGTGCATTTGGTGTATTTGTGGTGTGGATGCCATTCCCCCCATGTTACGTGAGTTGTTTGTGTACTCACCAGGCTCTGCGACTCCTTCGACTCCGTGTACTCCCACCGGCGGAAGCAGGGCCATCACCTTCTCCTCCCAGGGATGGTAATGTACCGGTCTGCGGGGCAGCCCACCTCCAGTGATGTTACTCTGGGCGTATTCCTCGTTCATTTTCCTCTTGACTGCCCTCCGCAGATCGTACCATCTGGCTTGGCATTCATGCCTGGTCCTTCGGATGGGCGCAACAGCATTCACCTTATCGACAATCCTCTGCCACAGGCTAGTTTTTTGGGCTATGCTGGTCTGTCTGACCGATGTTCCAAACAGCTGTGGCTCGACTCTGATGACTTTATTGACAAGGAGGTCCAGCTCCGCCCTTGTGAACTTTGGATTCTTGTCTGTGGGCATGGTGTGGGGTGTGGGTGTGGATGGTTGTGGGTGTGTGGGTGTGAATGTGACGGTGTGTGTGTGAATGTGAAGAGGGGGTGTTTGTGAAGGAGGTTGTGTGAAGGTGTGTAAGTTAAGGTGTAGTTAAGGTGTAAGTAAGGTGCAGTTGTTTGTCTGTGGGTTCTGGCAGCAGTGGGTCTGTTGCAAAGGCTCATGGGTTGTATGTGTGGGCCCTTTTTATTGGTCCATTTGTGGGTGTGGCTGGGTTTGAATTGTGATTCAGGGCCTCTGTTTGCCTGTTTGGATGTGCCAGGTCAGTCATTGAGATGTATTTTGTCATGTAGATGTGTTTTGTGGTGTTGTGCGAGTCGAATTGACCCTCCTTGTGCTGTTTTACAGTGTCCTGGTTCTGTACGAGTCTTTTTCGCATAGGTAAGGTCCGTACATACGCGATGCTGGGTGAGAGTGCTGGGGTACGGTGTTGGGGTACGGTGCATACAGGTACGGGGCTGGGGTACGGGCCTGGGGTGCGGCACGTACAGGTGGGGTGCTGGGGTACGGTGTTGGGGTACGGTGCGTACAGGTACGGGCCTGGGGTACGGGCCTGAGGTGCGGCGTGTACAGGTGCGGGGCTGGGGTATGGGCCTGGGGTACGGTGCGTACAGGTACGGGGCTGGGGTACGGGCCTGGGGTACGGTGCATACAGGTACGGGGCTGGGGTACGGGCCTGGGGTGCGGCACGGACAGGCACTACGGGCATGGGGTACGGCGTGTACAGGTGCGGGGCTGGGGTACGGTGCGTACAGGTACGGGGCTGGGGTACAGTGCAGACAGGGGGGGTACGGTGCTGACGTATGGGGGGGAGGGGGGGCTGTACGACTCGTATCCGGGCACAAATTTACCCGTGTACATGTGTGCTACTGCGTTCGCTCCATACGGGGCCTTTTCCATGCGGTTGTGTATTCGGACAGGCGGTACGGATCGTACTTGCGCTCTAGGACTTCTGTTTTACGATTTGCACGTAAAAATGTCCGGCTCCCTCTCGTACACTTTTCCTGACGCTATTCGGACGTAAAAATGTCCGGCTCCCTCTCGTACCCTTTTCCCGATGCTATTCGTATGTATTTTTCACGTACGAATCGTACTTCGCTGTTTGTACGGTACTTGTACGATTCGTACGTGAAAATATACGGATACGAGTCGTACGCAAATTTATTTTACCGGATCAGAATCGGCACCTAATTGTTACCCCTTTGCAATCCAACATTTTCCCTACTGTGTCACTCATTGGAGTGGAAATAGTAATGTTTACCCCTCTGCTATCCAACACTTTCCCTACTGTTACACTCAATGGAATAGTACGTTTTACCCCTCCACTGTCTAACTCTTTCCCTACAGTTGTACTCACTGGAGTGTACATAGTAAGTTTTACCCCTCCGCTGCCAAACACGTTCCCTACTGTTGCACTAATTGTGGTGGGAATAGTAATTTTGACCCCTATGCAGTAAAACACTTTTCCTACTGTTCTACTCACTGGAGTGGGAATAGTAAGTTTTACCCCTCCGCTATGCAGCACTTTCTCTACTGCTGCACTCATTGGAGTGGGAATAGTACATTTTACCCCTCTGCTATCCAACACTTTCCCTACTGTTGCACTGACTGGAGTGGCGAGTAAGTTTTACCCCTCCGCTATCCAACACTTTCCCTACTGTTACACTGACTGGAGTGGGAATAGAAATTTTTACCCCTATGCAATCCAACACTTACCCTACTGTTGCACTCACTGGAGTGGGAATAGTAAGTTTTACCCCTCCGCTATCCAACACGTTCCCTACTGTTGCACTCATTGGAGTGGGAATAGTAATTTTTACCCCTATGCAGTAAAACACTTTTCCTACTGTTCTACTCACTGGAGTGGGAATAGTAAGTTTTACCCCTCCGCTATGCAGCACTTTCTCTACTGCTGCACTCATTGGAGTGGGAATAGTACATTTTACCCCTCTGCTATCCAACACTTTCCCTACTGTTGCACTGACTGGAGTGGCGAGTAAGTTTTACCCCTCCGCTATCCAACACTTTCCCTACTGTTACACTGACTGGAGTGGGAATAGAAATTTTTACCCCTATGCAATCCAACACTTACCCTACTGTTGCACTCACTGGAGTGGGAATAGTAAGTTTTACCCCTCCGCTATCCAACACGTTCCCTACTGTTGCACTCATTGGAGTGGGAATAGTAATTTTTACCCCTCTGCTATCCCACACTTTCCCCACTGTTGCACTGACTAGAACGGGAATAGCAAGTTTTACTCCTCCACTTTCCAACACTCTCCCTACTTTTCCACTCACTGGCATGGGAATAGTAATTTTTACCCCTTGCTATCCAATATTTTACCTACTGTTACACTCACTTCAGTGGGAATAGTAAGTTTTACCCATATGCTATCCAACGCTTTCCCTACTTTTCCAGTCACTGGAGTGGGAATAGTCATTTTTACCTCTCCCCTAGCCAACACTTTGCCTACTGTTGCACTCACTGGTGTGGAAATAGTAATTTTACCCCTATGCTATCCAACATTTTCCCTACTATTGCACTGACTGGAGTGGTTAATTTAAGTGTAAAGATTTTTAAATAGGTAATGTTTTAATCTATAATAGAATGGGGTTTACTTCAAGGATTTTATGTTATTGGTATAAATAGATATATATATATATATATATATTTATTTTTTTCCACTGAAAAAACCATAGGTTTCAGGGACGTTATAGTTAGTTGGACATTTCTCTCGTGCAAAACCATAGAAATTGTCCCATTATAGTTAGTTCAGCTAACTATAATTCGCGCACCCGCAATGCACTTCTGATGACGTCACATATTACATCATTCATGACATGGTCAGTGACATCACTGATGACATCACTGATGACATCTCAAATGACATTACTGATGACATCACTGATGACATCATCCAGTGGCTGTGTGTTTCTGTAAAGTTTAAATTTGTTTTATATGTATATATATGCCAAGGTGTATTGAAGAATAGGTGGGTGTATAGGTGTGTGGATGGAGGATTTTGTAGGTGCATGACTGATTGTATAAGTGAGTGATTAAACATGTCTTACTGAATGCATGGGTTAGTGACTAAACTGTGTGAATGTCTGTATCAGTCTGTCTGTTGTTGTGTAAGCTGCTGCATGGATTGGTCAGTAGCTACATGAGTGTCTATATGGGCTATTGATTGGTTGCCTGAGTATTTGTATGGGTGCCTGAGTGTGTGGGTGGGAGGTGTGTGACTCTCTGCATAGATGTGTGAGTGGTTGATTCACTGGGTGTATGGGTTCAAGAGTGCATGTGCAAACAGCTGTATGGGTGGGTGAGTGTGTGTATGGGTATGTTGATGAGAGAATGGATGTCTCAGTGGTACATGTCCAAGTAACTACATATGTAAAAGGCAGTGTATGTGAGAGTTGGAGTATATAAATGACTATATGTGAGAGTCAGTGATTGTGAGAGTGGCTGTATGGATGAGTGTGTACTGGTATCAGTGATTGTATAAGAGAGTAAGTATGCATTTGTTTCTGTTTGAATAAGTGATGTGGTGTGTGTATAACTGTATAGGTCAGTAAATGGAAGTGTGACTGATTCTTAGCATGACTGACTAGCTGTGTGAGTAACTTCATTGATGAGTGGTGGTGTGTGAGTGTCTGTATAGGTGTATGAGTGCTTATGATAGTGTTGTAATGATGAGTAACTGCATGTATGAGTGACTTTATGGGTGAATTAGTGGAGATGTGTGTAGACCTAGGAATCAGTGAGTGCATATGTAGTAACTGGTATTGGTGTGTCGAAGGTTTCGTAAATGGTAGTCTGTATTTTACAGTGGGTGTATCAAAGGTTATATTACAGTGTGAGGAGGTGCATCCGATATTCATGTGGATGATGTCATCAGTGATGTCATCAGTGATGTCATTTGAGATGTCATCAGTGATGTCACTGACCATGTCATGAATTATGTAATATGTGACGTCATCAGAAGTGCATTGCGGGTGTGCCAGTTATAGTTAGCTGAATTAACCCTGGGGAGGTGGTGGTCGCCGGGGTCGGGGGTCCGTAACGGACCCCCGCATTTACATTCTTAGTGCCCCGGGGAGGTGGTGTTCCCCGGTGCATGTGGGGGGGCTCGATCCCCCCCACACAGGTAATTTTATTAAAAATAGAGAACCGGGGAGGTGGTGGCCCCCGGGGCAGCAGGGGCCCCCGCTAATGAATTTATAGTGCCCCCGGGACCTGGCCCACCTGGGGGCTTATTTTATATATAATTTCAGCGGGATAGCGACCCCATCGCGATTTCTGCCAAAATTATTTTAAAAAAAATTTTTTGTGGGACCCCCTGATCAGGCCTAGGGGGTCAGGGTGTTTCTACCCTGCCCCCTTGTCTTCTTTTTTAATCTTTTTTCTACTGTTTTCTTGTGACTCGGTTCTACCGAGTCACAAGATGGCTGCCAACACTTCCTGGTTTGGAGTGTTGGCAGCCAATTAGAATGAAGCTTGTGGTCGGGAGGGTTCGCGAACCCATCGCGGCCATAGATATTGAAACCTTTTCTTTTTCTAATTTCTCAAGAACTACTGAACGGATTTACACCATGTAACAAAAAGGACTCTTCCTGAACCAAGGGCTGCCTTTTTGCCAAATTTGGTGTAATTTCGTTCAGCAGTTCGGGCTGTAGCTTTGTCTAAAGTTTCCTATGGAAAATAACATGGGAAAAACGCATTTTTGGACCCCTTTTTTAATCGGCCCCCACTTGGCGAATCACCCCGAAACTTTCAATGACAGGAGCTGATTGGAGCGGATCACTAGTTTTGAAAATTTCGCGAAGATTCGTCGACCGCCACCAAAGTTATTGGGAAAACAAAAAAAGCTTTTCCTATGGAAACTAGCTAACTATAACTACCTACTGGCGACCGCCAGTTGGTAATATATATATATATATATATATATATATATATATATATATATATATTTATATAATTTTTAATTTATAAAATTAATAGTTTAGTAATTGTTTTATAGTAAATATGTGTATATATTGCTTATGTATGTGTGTTTCATTTTTTTTAAATTAGGTTTATTTGTTATATTTGTTAAAATGTAAATTAAATCTACGTTATTTTTTAAATTAATTTTATTATTTAATATATTTAGGGGCCGATTCCAATCCTGTATTTTTTTTTCCCGTACGACTCGTATCCGTATTTTTTTACGTACGAATCGTACAAGTACCGTACAAACGGTGAAGTACGATTCGTACAGGAAAAATACATACGAATCGCCTCGGGAAAAGTCTACGAGACGTCCCCAGACAGTTTTACGTACGAAAACTGAAGCCCGAGCGCACAAGTCCGATCCGTACTGGCGTTCCGAATGCACAAGCGTATGGAAAACGTCCCGTACGGAGCGAACTGTGTACGACCCCTACCCCGGGTACACTTGTGCCCGGGGTACGAGTCGTATGGGCCCCCCACCCCCGTATGTACGGACCGTAGCCCCCACCCCCCCATGTACGCGCCGTACCCCCAGCCCCCCGTATGTACGTGCCATACCCCCAGCCCCCCGTATGTACACGCCGTACCCCCAGCCCCCCCGTATGTACGCACCGTACCCCAGCCCCGTATGTACGCGTCGTACCCACAGCGCTACACGCTGGGGATATGGCGCGTACATACGGGGGGCTGGGGGTACGGCACGTACATACGGGGGGGCTGGGGGTATGGCGCGTACATACGGGGCTGGGGTACGGCGCGTACATACGGGGGAGGCTGGGGGTACGGCGCGTACATACGGGGGGCTGGGGGTGCACCGTACAGGATGACACGTACGATGTGGGTGATGGCATGTACGGTGCGTACCGGGCCCCCTTTTCCTCGTGCATCGCAGCGTAGTTAGCTTTTCCGGCACTTTGTGGCTCCCGTAAAAATATAGCCGTGCGGAGTGCTGTGGGTACGAATCGTACTTGCTGGTTCGCAAAACGCTGCCTGACTCCGTGCGGACGTCGCGTACGCGCTGTCCAGGTTCGGAATTGTATGTATTTTTTAGCCGTACGGTGTTTTTCACGATTCGTACAGAAATGGTATTTCTGTACGAATCGTGCTTGCTGGTTTGTACGGTGGAATTCCCGGGTACGAGTCGTACGGAGAAAACGCTCCGTACGACCATTTGTACCCGGGTTTTACAGGAACGTAATCGGCACCTTAATGTTTATTATTTTATTATATATAAGAATTGATGTTTTGTACAACTATATTTTTAACATCGATTTTTTTCTGTTATTTTTGTACTTACCTGTTTAAGTATAGGGAGTCGATATTTTTGCATTCTATATTTTTTCATCGATATTTTTTACTTCTATATTTTTTACATCGATATTCTGTCAGTCAACTGTCATGCAAGATATAGGTTATCTGCTAGGGTGGCACAGGTTGTAGACAGCTAGCATAACAATTGATCTATATTGCATACACTATGGCGCCGATCACGATCCTGTAAAAACCGGGTACGAACCGTCGGACGGAGCATATTCTCCGTCCGACGCGTACCCGGTCGTCAAAATATACAAACATGGAATTACGATTCGCACGGGAACACCATTTCCGTACGAATCGTAAAAAACCCCGACCGAACAAAATAAACCTACAAATGCGATCCGGAAAAGCGCCGACCTGACGTCGGGACGCTCGCAGCCTGCCATTCACGAACCAGGAATTACGATTCGCACCGACGTCATCCCGCACGGTGAATATTTTCCGGCTGCCAAAAACTGCCGGGAAATCAGGACGACGCGAACAAGGACTACCAGTACGCGACGGACAGACAGGACGACGCTAACAAGGAGGACCAGTACGCGACGGAAAGACAGGACGACGCGAACAAGGAGTACCAGTACGCGACGGACAGACAGAACGACGCGAACAAGGAGTACCCGTACGCGACGGACAGACATGGACCCGAACCTACGTGTCATCCCGGCCCTCATAGCAGTCGACCTCCTCTACAGGTTCGGACGCAGACGCCGCAGAAGGTCAAAACAACTAAGGGAGGGGGGAAAGTGGGGGGGGGTGGCAGGACCAGGGCAGGCCACAAACCCCCCAGTCACACAGCACACATGCCCTGGACATACCTGACTCCCAGGCCCTGGTCACTACGAGGGGGTGGGGGCGTGTCCAGCTACGCCAGCGACTGCCACAACGGAAGTCCTTCACGACGCGAACCGGCAACACAACCAGACAGGTACGTCCCGTACCCACACCTGAAGAGCGTGGGTACGAGTCATACCATGTCCACACACACGTCACCCCAACAATGGCGGGACGGCTCGTACCCACGTGGCAAAGGCCTGGGTACGGGCCGCACAAGCATCACATATCGTGGGGACGGATATGTACGGACCGTACCCCCACCCCGTATGCATGGAGCGTACCCCCACCCCAACAGTGTAAGTACGACCCGTACCCTCACCTCAAATGCATGGAGCGTACCCCCACCCCAACAGTGTAAGTACGACCCGTACCCCCACCCGCGTACGTATGGAGCGTACCCCCACCCCAACAGTGTAAGTACGACCCGTACCCCCACCCGCGTATGTATGGAGCGTACCCCCACCCCAACAGTGTAAGTACGACCCGTACCCCCACCTGTGTACGTATGGAGCGTACCCCCACCCCAACAGTGTAAGTACGACCTGTACCCCCACCCGCGTACGTATGGAGCGTACCCCCACCCTAACAGTGTAAGTATGACCCCACCCGCGTACGTATGGAGCGTACCCCCACCCCAACAGTGTAAGTACGACACGTACCCCCACCCGCGTACGTATGGAGCGTACCCCCACCCCAACAGTGTAAGTACGACCCGTACCCCCACCCATGTATGTATGAAGCGTACCCCCACCCCAACAGTATAAGTACGACCCGTACCCTCACCTCGAATGCATGGAGCGTACCCCCACCCCAACAGTGTAAGTACGACCCGTACCCTCACCTCGAATGCATGGAGCGTACCCCCACCCCAACAGTGTAAGTACGACCCGTACCCTCACCTCGAATGCATGGAGCGTACCCCCACCCCAACAGTGTAAGTACCACCCGTACCCCCACCCGCGTACGTATGGAGCGTACCCCCACCCCAACAGTGTAAGTACGACCCGTACCCCCACCCGCGTACGTATGGAGCGTACCCCCACCCCAACAGTGTAAGTAAAACACGTACCCCCACCTCGAATGCATGGAGCGTACCCACATCCGTGTATGTCATGAGCGTACATATTGTGAAATAGGAGGGGTGTGTACAGAGTCCTCCCAGCAGTGCCCAGAGACAGGAGGGGTGGGGGCCTATCACTCCCAGCAGTGCCCAGACACAGGAGGGGTGGGTGCCTATCACTCCCAGCAGTGCCCAGAGACAGGAGGGGTGGGGGCCTATCACTCCCAGCAGTGCCCTGAGACAGGAGGGGTGGGTGCAGAGTCCTCCCAGCAGTGCCCTGAGACAGGAGGGGTGGGTGCCTAACACTCCCAGCAGTGCCCAGAGACAGGAGGGGTGGGGGCCTATCACTCCCAGCAGTGCCCTGAGACAGGAGGGGTGTGTGCAGAGTCCTCCCAGCAGTGCTCTGAGACAGGAGGGGTGTGTGCAGAGTCCTCCCAGCAGTGCCCAGACACAGGAGGGGTGGGTGCCTATCACTCCCAGCAGTGCCCAGAGACAGGAGGGGTGTGTGCAGAGTCCTCCCAGCAGTGCCCTGAGACAGGAGGGGTGGGTGCAGAGTCCTCCCAGCAGTGCCCTGAGACAGGAGGGGTGGGGGCCTATCACTCCCAGCAGTGCCCAGAGACAGGAGGGGTGGGTGCCTAACACTCCCAGCAGTGCCCAGAGACAGGAGGGGTGGGGGCCTATCACTCCCAGCAGTGCCCTGAGACAGGAGGGGTGTGTGCAGAGTCCTCCCAGCAGTGCCCAGACACAGGAGGGGTGGGTGCCTATCACTCCCAGCAGTGCCCAGAGACAGGAGGGGTGTGTGCAGAGTCATCCCAGCAGTGCCCAGAGACAGGAGGGGTGTGTGCAGAGTCCTCCCAGCAGTGCCCTGAGACAGGAGGGGTGGGTGCAGAGTCCTCCCAGCAGTGCCCTGAGACAGGAGGGGTGGGTGCCCAACACTCCCAGCAGTGCCCAGAGACAGGAGGGGTGGGGGCCTATCACTCCCAGCAGTGCCCTGAGACAGGAGGGGTGTGTGCAGAGTCCTCCCAGCAGTGCCCAGACACAGGAGGGGTGGGTGCCTATCACTCCCAGCAGTGCCCAAAGACAGGAGGGGTGTGTGCAGAGTCCTCCCAGCAGTGCCCTGAGACAGGAGGGGTGTGTGCAGAGTCCTCCCAGCAGTGCCCAGACACAGGAGGGGTGTGTGCAGAGTCCTCCCAGCAGTGCCCAGAGACAGGAGGGGTGGGTGCCCATCACTCCCAGCAGTGCCCATGGAACGCAAAGGGTGGAGTAGCCACAGATACCATGCCCACAAATGTCAGTCAGGTGCACAAAGACCCTGCAGTACATGTACCACATGTGTGCGAGGCTGGGAGTATACGCATGCATAGGGCCAAAAAGAAAACATGTCCACATGAAGTCATGTCAATAGGCCACATACACAAGTACAATGACTACCAAGGATACCACGAATGATGCAGGTGGAAAATGGCTCAGCATGCATGTGCAAAGGTGAAGGACTACGTCACACACCCAGCTAATGGACACACAGCTCTGCGCTAAAGTCAGGGGACACCCTGCAGGGAAGAAGTTAGGGTACACAGAGGAAGGAATACACCTTGGGACAATTGCAACATGCAGCAACTGCTTACATGAATGGAGAAAGGTAGCTAACACCGTGTGATGGCACACAGATCCCAGGGTCCCCCCTATGAGCAGCACACTACTACATTTCCCACACACCCAACACATGACCAACACCCACAACCATGTAGCAGCCCCACCAACAGCAATGCCAGCAAAGCAGGAGTGTTCCAAGGGCAACAAATAAATAGCTTTATTCAGCATGAGCAAAAAACTAGTATGAAGTAAGTCCAATATTAACAAAGCCCATAGGGCAGTCCAGGAGTCCCAGCTGGATGGGGGACACAGTGGGATGCGTGTCCCCTAGCTTGCCTGCACAGTTACAAGCCGTTGTCTTCCACAGGGGTCAGGGCATCATGTTGGGGGGAAGGAACAGGCACCGCAGGGACAGGAGGGCGAAGGGTAGGCGACGTGGGTGCAGGGATGGAGGACTCCACCACAGGGGGTGGGGCAGGGCCAAAGGTGGATTCTAGGAGCACGCTGCACACCTCGGCAAGGTCCTCCAGGGACTCCCCTGCACCCGAAGGAACCACAGGCCCCAAGGAGGGGGGGGTCAGAGGGATGGGTCGCAGCGCCACTGGGGGAGGGTGTGGACAGGGGGGGGACTCAAGCACCCTGACCGTGGACCTCCTTGACCGCTTGCGGGGTGGTGTCACTGTGGGGCTCAGGGACAGAGCGGCCATGAAGGAGTCTTTGGGGGAGATGTGGCCAGGAGAGCTGAGGGGAGGGGATTTGGAGGGAGTGGATTGGGTGGAATGCAGACTCCCACTCTGGCTGCGTGTCACACGTTTGCCCCCCGACCCAGTGGGTGTGCCTACTTCACCCTGTGTGTGCGTGTCAGGAGGTGTGCGGCGGACCTTCCCTGCTGGTGTGGTGCCTGTGTCTGTTGTGGTGGGTGCATGCTTACGTCTGGGTGTATGTGGGACAGGCATGGGAGTGGGAAGTGTGGAAGGAGCAGGGGTAGGGGGTGGGACGTAGCGCTGCAGGAGACCCACTGCTGCAGTCAGTGTGGAGTCTATGGACCTCAGCAAGTTGCGTTGGTCAGCCTGCGATGAATGAATGCCCTCCAAGTATGCCTCCATGTTGTTGAGGACCTGGCTGTGGGCATGGAGGACATTAAGGATCGCAGTCTGACCAATCTGCAACTGCCGCTGGATGTCCACAGACTCAGCATTGGCGGCAGCAGTGGAGACAGGGGCAGGGGGTGCGGTGCCTGGCAGGAAAGAGACATGTGGTGACCGGGCACGTTGGGAAGGGACACGAGCACGTGGGAGGCGGCTGATGCCAATGGAGGGGGCGGTGCCAGATGTAGGGCTGCTGTCAGATGGTGGTGCAGCCACCGCCTACTCGGAGAGATCATCCTCGGACCCGTCAGCTTCATACTCTGTTGTGCCAGTCGACAGGTCCCCGGGTTCACTCTCCTCCGCCTCAGTCCCACTCGAAGTGCCAGCCCCGATGTCACCGCTGGCACTGGTGCTCGGTCCATCCGCGCCGTCTGTGTCCATGTCTCCCTCCGTGTCCCCCGACGATGCTGTGGGCAGGGTGAAGAGACAGAAATTAATCATACACCTGTATACATATGTCACATGAGTCAAATCTACTTCGGTTACAGTGCATAGCCTGAAACAAAGGATGAGTTACAACTACAAAACAAGGTACATATGTAGGCCCTGCAAGACACAGTTGTGTGACCCACCATGCCATGGAAAAACTATGGAGAGCATGACACAATAGCAAATGAGATGACATGGAATTTTGACTGAGGAGCAAGGCCCTGGGGACAATACAGCACTGCATCTGCACCACACAGCGTGGCAGGAAATTGGGATGAGCAGGGACCATATCCAGGAACTAGAGGCACATGCAGCATAGGTAATACTGATAACATGCCTACCCTGACTGGCACGCTGCACCTTGAGTGTATGTCCAGACAAACATCACACACTGGCCAGTCCGAGCAAGGAGATTACAGGTCTTGACATGTAGGCCATGGCCGCACCACCCACCCCCTACATGAGACAAATCTGTGGAGACACAGGAAGCACTTACATCTCTTAGTCTGGGTGAAATACACATGGGATGCAATAATTCAAGATTGCACACCAAATACCCAAGGTGCGCCTGTCCAAATAATCATGTACAAATGGGCATCATCAGATGATTGCTACAAGACACACAGGCAATGGCCACCGTGAGTATGTACTTGGAAAATCAGGTCAGGCTGGACAGTGGACACTTGTAATACATCTCACGTCAATAAACATGGTGCCAGGGGACAATGGCACAGAGCACAACCTATGCTGTAGACACAGAGATTGTCGACATTCTCGGATTACACACATGATACCTAGGAAAAGATGCCCCTGGGGACAGTAGTGGCCACACAACTCCATGCTCCTGAATGGAAATGACTGCAACACACGCTAACATCCCTGCACTATGCGTAACGCACACTCATGCACATCATGTCACAGGCCACCACATGGGACATGCCTGCTGGAAGGCCTCGCACTCAAGAGATTAACTCCCATGTCTGCAATCAGCATTAGTGCCAACTTACATGGAACCCACAAGTCCAGAACTGGACAGGGCACAGGCAAGGTCACTAAACCTGTTACACACCACCCCCACACATGATGCTGCAGGCATTGTACACTTGGAGAATGTGTCAGGCTACATAACTTTGTGATGGAGTGACTACACAGAGACCAGTAAACACATTGCAAGGTGGGGAAGGGAGGCAGGAGAGGCCTGCAACACTGTGGGTAACAGGATCTGCACAGCACCATAAACCCTGGAAGTGTATCCATGGAACAGTGCACTTACAAATGCTGGTGAAACACAACAAACACACACATGTACCTACCCCCTTCCGGCTGCTGCATCTCCTGTAGGCGCCTGTCCAAGTCAGGAAAGACCACCGCCAGCACACGTTTCTGGATGTGGGAGAGACGGCGGCGCCCGCGGTTCTTATGGCTCTCAGGTGAGTCCCCCAGCAGGACCCGTGCGATCCTCCGCGTCCAGCACCGGATATCCTGCCAGCGTTTCCTCACCTGGGGCAGGCGCCGCTTCCGACCATCCGCACTCCTCACGGCGCTGACAGCGTCCAGCCATATCTTCTCCTTGGCAGAGGCGTCTACCTGTGAGGATGGACAAGTGACACTACCTCAATACACCTGGCACATGTTACAGGGACACAGATTATAACACATTTGCTGTTTCCAACAAGGCATAGTATGCATCCAACGCATTGCACCTTTGTCATAGGGACATGATCCTCTGGGGGAAGGCCAAAAGCAGTACGTGCCATTTAAAGGACACAGGTGGAATGAGGGCAACTACACAAGCAATGATCCAGGCTCACACTGTGCATCACACCCACCCCTCCTGTCTCTGGGCACTGCTGGGAGTGTTAGGCACCCACCCCTCCTGTCTCAGGGCACTGCTGGTAGTGATAGGCACCCACCCCTCCTGTCTCTGGGCACTGCTGGGAGACATCAGGCATTCCCCCCCCTGGGACCCCCCCTACAGTACATAGCATGTGTGTCACACCTGGACACAATGGCAGAAGTCACAGTCACAAAAAAGGGACACAGTCTGTGCCAGTGGACACTGAACTCACCTGATAACCTGGTCGCCCATACAGCATTGGGTACCGTGGGAGGATCACATCCACCAAAGCCATGTTTTCCTCCAGGGTGAATGGCTGTGACCTCTCCACAGCCCTTGACATGGTTCCAGGGAATCAGTAGCAGCAGCTGGGTCATGGAATACAGAGATGTGCAGGCAAGTGCTCCCTCATGGGACCTGGCTGCCTTATATCTGCCTTGCTGGCCCATCTCATGCACAGGAGTACAGAGTGATTGGTCACTCACATATGCATCCTATGTTTCCTCCAATCCCTTCAAACCTAGCAGTCTGTGGGTTCTCAATCTGTTTTTTTCTCCTGCATGATGTCAGCCCCACAAACACATTGCAACAAAGTAGATTCATTCCAACTGACTTCTGCTGTGCACCTTCCTGAACAAAATCAAAATTTGAACTTGGTCTCCATGACAACCAGCATGCATGTAGGCCTTAATACTTGTCCCTCATGTGTCCCCTATGTAATTTGGAGCTTCACACATAGGTACGGTGCGTTCCGGGGCCCTAGGGCACCACAAATGCATAGCAACGGCCCGTACACGCGTGCCTACGTTCACTATCACTATGGGTGTCCTCGCGTATGCGTACACGTAGTTGTACGGGCCGTACACACGCCTGTACTCTCCCTATCACTATGGGTGTCCTCGCGTATGCGTACTCGTAGTGGTACGGGCCGTACACACGCCCGTACGCTCACTATCACTACGTGTACGCATACGCGAGGACACCCATAGTGATAGGGAGAGTACAGGCGTGTGTACGGCCTGTACAACTACGTGTACGCATATGCGAGGACACCCATAGTGATAGGGAGAGTACAGGCGTGTGTACGGCCCGTACAACTACGTGTACGCATACGCGAGGACACCCATAGTGATAGGGAGAGTACAGGCGTGTGTACGGCCCGTACCACTATGGGTGTTCTTGCGTATGCGTACTCGTAGTTGTACGGGCCGTACACACGCCTGTACGCTCACTATCACTACGTGTACGCATACGCGAGGACACCCATAGTGATAGGGAGAGTACAGGCGTGTGTACGGCCCATACAACTACGTGTACGCATACGCGAGGACACCCATAGTGATAGGGAGAGTACAGGCGTGTGTACGACCCGTACCACTATGGGTGTTCTTGCGTATGCGTACTCGTAGTTGTACGGGCCGTACACACGCCTGTACGCTCACTATCACTACATGTACGCATACGCGAGGACACCCATAGTGATAGGGAGAGTACAGGCGTGTGTACGGCCCGTACCACTATGGGTGTTCTTGCGTATGCGTACTCGTAGTGGTACGGACCGTACACATGCCTGTACGCTCGCCATCACGATGGGTACACATACGGCAGCACTCCCATAGTGATATGGGAATGTACACAGGCCCTCTTAGCAGCAGTACGGCGGTTTTCACACATCACAGTGGTGACAGGCAGCACACAGGAAGGAATAGGGCGGACATACTTGTCCATGGATGGACATACTTGTCCATGAATGGACATCAAGGCATTGTCTGTGCATTACTACATGTGTGGGGCACAGGTGTGACAGGCTGTGATGTGGCACATTACTCCTGAGTCGAGAAGGCACCAGATGTATGATGAGATGTGTACAGATGTAATGTGTGACGGTGCAATGTGTGCCAGGCATGCCCTTGACTCCTTGGACATGTGTGCATGTCGTACTGCACACTTGGGATGACCGACACTGGCATGGCACGGACACCAACACACGGAAGTGTCCCCTGATGCCCGTTACAGGGGTTACCACACCTGACTTGTCACTACCCACGGTGCACGATGTGACTATGTCATGTATGTGTGGGGGCTTCCCATTTGGTTGATGTTGGAGCACCCTCAAAAGCTGCAGCTGTTGCAGCAACCAACATGTGTCTGTGTGTAGATTGACATTGCACACTGTTCCGCACACCATGCCACATGTGGTTTCGGATGTGAGGTGCGCATGTATGCATGGGACACGGAGTAGCGTGACAAGGACATGTCTGCATCCTCTCAATGAATGTGTGGTGAGTCATGACATGTGCACCTTCATGGCAAGGTGTGTGGGCTGTCCTAGTGTAATGTCATGTGACCTGTGGCTCTAGTGTTCCGCTACCAGTCTCTGCAATCGGCCTCCTACTTCTGCTGATGTGTGGGTGTATGTCACTCCTGTCTTGCGTCTGGCTGTTCACTTGCACTGGGACACAGCTAATCCCATGGCATGGCATGGGGAGGTTCTCAATCTCCGTGTGTAGCTGGGTCTTGGTAGGAGTGTCACCTGGCAGGCATACGTGTCCAGGGCATGTGGCACATACCTCACTCTGTATGTAGCATATGTGTATAGACAGAATAACATATGCTCAGTACAAATGATTTGTTGTTGTGGTGCACTCACTCTTCCTTGTCACTTCCAAATTACTGCAGAGCGCCGCCTCTTCCCCGAGCAATGCCGGACTTGGCTGCCATGCGGGAGAATGATCGGATCCGTGCTACCGCTTCCCATGACGGTTGATTCTGGAGTTGACGGCGAGACTGGCACCACACCTGCAACCGCTGCACAGGTATCCTACGGCACTGACACCCAAGCTGAAGGTAATGGCAGCCCTACATTTTCTAGCCACGGGTACCTTTCAAAATACCATAGCTCATGTTGGTGGCATGTCCCAGAGCATGTTCTGCCGTGTGCTGCATGATTTCTTAGAGGCCATGTTGATTCACCTGGATGACTTCATCAAGTTCCCAACCCCTGAACAGATGACTGGGGTCAAGCGTGGATTCTATGCCCTGGGAGGGATGCCCCATGTCATTGGGTCCATAGATGGGACACATGTAGCTTTGGTACCACCACACGCACGGGAGGTAGCGTACCGCAATCGGAAGCACTACCACTCCATCAATGCCCTTGTGGTGTGTCTGTCCAACATGGTGATTTCACATGTCTGTGCTCGTTTTCCAGGATCAGCACACGATGCCTACATCATGAGGCGTAGCAGGATGCCTGAAATGATGATGCAGCTGCGCAACGAACGAGCATGTGTTGTTGGTGGGTACAGTCTGTCTGTCCTGTATTTTGCATAGCCTACCAGCACGACCGCTTCACCACTTCTAACGATGTCCATGTGCTTCCCATGTAGGGGACGCTGGCTATCCGAACATGCCATGGCTGCTCACACCTCTCCGCAACCCCATCACGCCGGCCCAGCTCCGCTACAACACCGCCCATGGCCGGACAAGGCGAGTGATAGAGAGGACGTTTGGCCTGATGAAGAGCCGATTTCAGTGCCTCCACAAGACCGGCGGCGCGCTCCCATATGCCCCTGCGAAGGTCTGCAAAATCTTCATGGTCTGCTGCATGCTGCACAACATGGCAGTTGAGAAAGCTGTGCCACTCATCCTGGATCAACATGACGAGGACCATCCACCCGTGGAGGACGAAGGGCTTGGCAATGGGGCTAGTGATGTGGAGGATGTGGAGCCGCAAGAGGACATCCGGACTCGGCTCATACGCGACTTCTTTGCTTAGTGTTGAGTACCAGTGTCTAAGTGTGCACGCATTGGTCCCGTGTGGAATGTGTTGTGATGTGTGTCTCCACCTGCATGTATGGCACGTGAGTCAGAGGTGTGTGTCGGTGTGTCACTGGAGTGATGGTGCCAGTGATGGTTGTATTTCCCCAGTCATAATTGTGACCTAGCATGTTGTCATCCATACATGTGTCGAGTAAATGCACATGCAAGTAGCTGTGCTTTTTGTGGCTGACTTCTTGTGTGTCTCTCTTCCCCAGGTACTTGCGCATGCCGTCTGCTGCTTGCATTGTTGTGGCACTGCTATTCCTCATGGACACGTCATCGTGTGCTGATTCAGCGTTACAGGCACGGACACGTTTGGAAGTCTCCATAGGGTAAGGGATGCATCAGTGGTGTATTGGGTGTGGCAGTTGTTCACGATGTATGCACACTGCCCCTGTCGATGTTTGGTTCCTCTGCAGACATGTAGCATCACCATGGTACACATAACATGCAGCTGGGTACACCTGAATAGATGGTCAGACTTGTTGACAGTCATCAGTGATGGGATAGTGGATTGTGATGATGGCATCAATGTGTGTAACACTGCCCTCGGTCACATACGGTTTGCATTGGCTTGACATGGTGTGGGACTTCTACATCAGCGGATCTATGGTGTATGGCAGGATCTCCGTGAGCAGCTGTGGGTGTTTAGCTGTTGGCCGACAATTGTGTGCCAGTTCCATGGCTATCACGCATTTGTGCTGCAGAAGGGGGGTGCCAGTGTTGGACCCACATGTTACTCCACATGAAGTGTTCATGTGTACTTCAAGTTGCCTCTGCAATCCCGAAAACATGACTAATAAAGGTGTCCCTATGCCTCCAAGGTGCCTCTTCTCAGTCAATGCTGGTGTGTTGCCACGGTGCATCCAGCATGTCTGGCATGGTTTTCCCTGATAGTGGCTATGTGTCTATGTGTTGAGTAGCAAGATGCAAGCTGTGTGTGTGGGCTGAGACTGTGTATTGTGCATCATGTCCATGACTGTGTGGGTATTGTGACATGTGCCATCCCCATGCATCCAACGTTGGCCAGGCCCCCATTCTCTGCATCCACCGGACTCAAGCTTGCAGGACATGGTTCTGCCACCTGTCTACACATACCTGGGTGCCCCCCAGGACACTGGACTGGATCCCTGACCTCTGCGCATGACTGTTGCTGTACTCAATGTGTCTGTCAGCACGGTTGTTCGGCCACCCCCTCAGCTGGTTGGGCCCATCACGGGTGTGTGTGGTGCTCCATGTCTGTCTTGCCTAATACACTGTGGCCCGTGTGTCCTGTGCCAGACTCAGGCCCCAGGGTGTGGATGGTTGAAGTCAAAAGAGAACTCTGGCATGTTTAGACTTTACAAGACACATGTAAGGTAATAATGCAACCAGCAGGCATCTTCTCTTCATGGTGTGAATTTTTATTTTGGGGGGGGGGGGTATGACGTGAGGGGCTTTCCGGGAGTTTGGAATCCAAAGTTCAGTAGGGGAGTTGGTGCCCTTGCCATTGGAAGTCCTCAGAGTCCATGCCACAGTCTTTGTCTACATTGGTCAGACAGTGACCAGCAAGGCCATGTGGCAGAGAATGTCTCTTGATGCTGTGGTGCTGTTGCTCCAGTGGGCCAGGTGCCAGGCCAGGTGTCCTGGGAGATGGTGATGTTGCGCCGACCCTCACGGTCTTTTCCGTGGACGACCCGCCCTCCTGCGGGGACCCTCAGAAGCAGGCCGTGACGACGTCTGGGATGCTCCATCGGATGTTTCCTCCTCCTCCTCCTGATCCCTCCCTGTGGGTGGGGATGTTCTCCGCCTTCTGGCACAGGGAGGGTCGGCCATGTTGTCGGCCATCCGACGGAGTGTATCGTGAATTCCCGTGTACGCCGTCACGAGCTCAGCCTGTCCGTCCTCCATCCTCCGTTGGTGTTGCAGTAGACAGGCATGTAGCTCAGCATGTTGCTGGGCCTGCTGGGTCTTGATCCCCTCGAGGACGGACACAACCTGGGCCAGGCCCGTGGTGTCCTGCCGGTATGTGTCCAGGATGTTTCGGACATGGGAATACACCGGTTCCGCAGCCAACTGGTCAGGCTGGCGCATCCGCTGTCCTCCACTCCCACCACCCCTGCCCACTTGCACCTGGCCTGCCCTTGTGGGCACATCGAGTCTCCGGAACCCCTGAGGGGTGGCATTTGCGTTGTCGCCTGCCTCCTCCTGGGTGCCCGGGACACCGTGTCCCTCCTGGCCAGCCTGGCTGCTTTGTGATGGTGGGGCAGGGATCCTGGGTGTCTCCTGGGATGTGGCAGGAGTGGGGGTGGTGGTTGGCCCCGTTGTACCTGACGCAGGTGCTGCAGGTGGTTGGACACCAGAGGGGCCAGGTTGGTCGGGGTCGTCCACAGAGTGGTGAGAGTCGTCGCTGCCGGTGGGATCGGCCTCCCGCAGATCCGGGTCCTGTGAATCTTCCCTCCCAGTGTTGGGGGGTGAACCACGACGTTGACCTGTGTGTGAGAGAGACAATGTTAATTTTGGTCCATGCAACATCCATGTTTCATCAGTTTCAACGTTGGCACATTTTCTCTTGGAATTAGGATCTGTCTTGCATTCCACTCACAGTGCACTTGTGCATGGGTGTGTCCCTTGTGCACCACTTTGGCCCCTTTAACTATGTGTGGCACAGTCTTACTTGCTGCGTCAAGTGTGACTGCAGTCAGCAGTGGAGTGGGCAGGTGTGGCGAGCCATGCATTGGCGCCTTCCGTGTAGCACTGAACATGTGCACATGGAGTGGATCCACACACTTATATAATGCAGGTAGCTGTCGTTGTGCTCGTGAACAGGTTGTGAGATGGCCCTGTGTTTGGCCATGGAGAAGAGGGGGGGTTCTGGCACTGGCCACCCTTGGCTACATGCACGCAGTCTACCTGCTGACGAGCAGACATTCCCACACACCACACGGCTGATTTGCTCTCCCTGTGTCTCCCTCCCTCTCTGTCCCCCTCTCCCTCCCTCCGTGTGTCAGCCTCCTCCCTCTGTCCGTCTCCCTGTGTCTCCCTCCCTCTCTGTCCCCCTCTCCCTCCCTCTCTATCCCCCTCTCCCTCCCTCTGTGTGTCACCCTCTGTCACCTCAGCCCAGCTTCCTGGGCACACACTGTTAGCAGATCTTTGAATGGCCCTTGGCTTGTTGATGTGAGTTTGTTTCTGATCTCCAGGCACCCATTGGGTGTAGTGTGTGTCTCTGCGCTGCTGCTGTGGTGGTGTGTGCTGCCACTCTTTCACAATGTTGGCTGTTCATTAGCTGCTGTCATGTGAAAACAGTGCCTTCACCCCCATGTGTTGATGCAAGGCGTCCGCCATTTGCTGGCGAGTCTTTCCTGTGTGGGGACACAGTGTTTGTATGGCTGTGACCTAGGCCATATGGGCAGAGGGCATTGTTGTCTGCTTGTGAGTTGCACTATGTGAATTTTGGGGCCCACCCTCCCGCCATCCGGGTTACCGTGTCATGTGTTGGTGTCTTCTGTGGCCTGTGTCTTGACATTGTCCAGCTGGGTGCATGGGGCATGGTGGCGGCAGTGGCATGTGCGTGTTCATGGAGTGTGGTTGAGTCATGCCATAGCTTGGGGTGGTTGCGTGCCTGTTAGTGATTTTGGTTGTGGATGACGTTCCCCCCATGTGAGGTGCGTTGTTTGTGTACTCACCCGGGTCTCGGAGTCCTCCTAATCCTTCGACTGCCTCCACCGGCTGTATGGCCATCACCCTCTCCTCCCAGGGCTGGTAGTGTACGGGTCTGCGGGAGGGCCCTCCTCCAGTGGCGTTGGCCTGGTTGTGTTCCTCCAGCATCTTGGCTCGGACCCTCCTCCGCAGATCATACCACCTGGCTTGGCATTCATGCCTGGTCCTTCTGGTGTCCGCAACAGCATTCACAGCATCGACGATGGTCTGCCACATGGCTGTTTTTGCTGCAATGCTGGTCTGTCTGACCAATGTTCCAAAGAGCTGTGGCTCGACTCTGAGGATTTCATCAACAAGGACCTCCAACTCTCGGTTACTGAACTTTGGATTCTTGTTAGTGGGCATGGTGAGGGGTGTGGGTGTGGATGGTGGGGGGGGTGTGTGGATGGTTGTGGGTGTGTGGGTGTGGTTATGCAGGTGTGTGTGTGTGTGAATGTGATGAGGGGGTGTTTGTGAAGGTGGTTGTGTGAAGGTGTGCAAGTGTAAGGTGTGGTGAAGCTTGTAGTATGGTTCTGTGGTGTCTGGCAGCAGTGAGTCTGTTGCAAAGGCTCATGGTTTGTGTGTGTGGGCCCTTTTTATTGGTCCATGGGTGGGTGTGGCTGTGTTTGAAGTTTGGGTGGGTGTGTTATAAGGAGTGGTGGTGTTTTGGGCCTCTGTTTGTTTTTGGCAGTTGCAGGTCAGTGAATGTGTTTTTTTAGTGTTTGTTGGCCATGTTTAGTGGCTTTGTGCCATTCGAATAGTGTATTCTTGTGTTGTTTTGTTTTGTCCTGGTTGTGTACGTGCGTTTTTAGCGTGTGTACATGGGCCATTTGGTTGTACGGTGCTGTCCTTGTGTGTGGCTTGGTACGACTCGTACATGCGGTTGTGATGTTGGGGCCTGGGGTGCGCTCCGTACTTAGGAGGTTGTGGTGGGGGTGTGACTCTGACGTACACGGGTGTACATACAGGGGGGTAGGACACGTACAGGGGTGGGGGTACGACGCGAACGTACTGGGGTGTACATACACGGTGGTACGACACGTACAGGGGTGGGGGTACGACCCGAACGTACTGGAGTGTACATACACGGGGGTAGCACACGTACAGGGGTGGGGGTACGACGCGAACGTACTGGGGTGTACATACACGGTGGTACGACACGTACAGGGGTGGGGGTACAACGCGAACGTACAGGGGTGTACATGCACGGGGTAGGACACGTACAGGGGTGGGGGTACGACTCGGACGTACAGGGGTATACATGCACGGGGGTAGGACACGTACAGGGGTGGGGGTACGACACGAACGTACTGGGGTGTACATACACGGGGGTACGACACGTACACGGGTGGGGGTACGACGCGAACATACTGGGGTGTACATGCACGGTGGTACGACACGTACAGGGGTGGGGGTACGACTCGAACATACTGGGGTGTACATACACGGTGGTACGACACGTACAGGGGTGGGCGTACGAGTTGGACGTACAGGGGTGTACATGCACGGGGGTAGGACACGTACAGGGGTGGGGGTATGACTCGGACGTACAGGGGTGTACATGCACGGGGGTAGGACACGTACAGGGGTGGGGGTACGACGCGAACGTACTGGGGTGTACATACACGGGGGTACGACACGTACACGGGTGGGGATACGACGCGAACGTACTGGGGTGTACATGCACGGTGGTACGACACGTACAGGGGTGGGGGTACGACTCGAACGTACTGGGGTGTACATACACGGTGGTACGACACGTACAGGGGTGGGGGTACGACTCGGACGTACAGGGGTGTACATGCACGGGGGTAGGACACGTACAGGGGTGGGGGTACGACGCGAACGTACTGGGGTGTACATACACGGTGGTACAACACGTACAGGGGTGGGGGTACGACGCGAACGTACAGGGGTGTACATACACGGGGGTAGGACACGTACAGGGGTGGGGGTGCGACGCGAACGTACAGGGGTGTACATGCACGGGGGTAGGACACGTACAGGGGTGGGGGTACGACTCGGACGTACAGGGGTGTACATACACGGGTGGGGGTTCGACACGTACACGGGTGTACATACAGGGGGGGGTGTGTACATTAACGGGGAGTGCGACTCGAACGTATGGGTGCTGAGGGGAGTGTTGGGCGCGTATGCGGGGCCATGTCTCCATGGTTGCAATGGGAGTTCGGTGCGGACGGTGTTTTTACCATACGGTTGTGAGATCGGACGCACGGGTTGGATCGTGATTCCTCGGTCGGACTTGACTTTTCACATTTGTACGGTAAATCGTCCGAGGACGTGTCGGACACATTTTCCGACCCGAGGACGTGTGGGGAAATTTTCCGACTGCGGTTCGTATGGACTTTTTACCATGCGAATCGTGATTGCCAGTTTGTACGGCACTTGTACGATTCGTACGGTAAAAAGACCGGATACGAGTCGTACGGGGAATTTTTTTGCCGGATCGTAATTGGCACCCAAATGTATGAGGTGCACATGCTGAGCACCCCAAAAACATTACTACAGATTATTTAAGTTATCAGAGGACTTCCCTCAGTCATGATTATGCCTATACTGACTAGGCCACCCCACTGACATCACGTAGCCCTGGCCCACACAACATGTGCTCGAAAATGAGTTAACATGTAACACAGCACACCTTTGCGTCCACCTGAAGGGTACAGTACTAGTGCATCACTGGACAGACACCTCAACAGTACGGACAAATGATTTGGTTCAAACAATCCGATACATCACTGCTACCATTGCATTGACTACATTCCAAGATGTGGGTCACAATGAGAGGGCTGGCATGTGTGTCACTGAGACCTTCTATGATCAGTGGACATGTGATTTACTTATTTGGACATCATACTACGTCTGCGTGTGTTTGTGTGGGAAGTCCTGGCAGTGTGTATGGGACGACATAAACATACAGTTGTACATACTGCATGATTGCTCATTCTAGCACAGCTCGTGATGCACTTCTCAACTGCACTGTAGATGTAACCAACTATCTGCAGTGTACATGTTTCACATGAGCAATGTTCCTGTACAATGCTAGCATCACTCATAGGACAGAAAAATCCCAGACATGTGGGAGTCAGGGGCATGTCCTAAGGCAATGACACACAGTGACAATATGGATCCATGGGCAGTAGTCTTGGGTCTGGGGCTCTCATCATTCACCGGACCAACTGTAGGAACACTAGGGGAATTTGCTAACTCATGGTCCAGTTACACTAATGTAGGCCACATCTGAGATCTATAGAGAGAGTACTCTGTGTGCATCAGTTCCATAGTCACATTATCTATTCTACAGCCTGGGCCATGGACCATACAGGGCAAAACTCATTCTCAGGGTTTGCTCGCTGCAGCCTGAGCATACTGTTCCCACATGACCATAATATGCCCACATTTTCCATGCCTAAAAGTACATCTTGTGGCCGTCATATATATGACATGACCATTGTAGGTAACTCTGAAGGGGTCTGTGAGGTGCTGGTATCTCCCAGACAACAATTTGGTGAGGCCTCATGTGTGTTGAGTGATATGTGGGACTGTACACATATCTAACATCATTCTTACATGCTACGTACAGGAAACATACACAAATTAGGGCATAAGGCCTATGAATTTGTTAGCACATCTGCCATGTACTGAATAGCAAATTCATTATAGGCAACATAACATTTATACATGCATAGATATGTGAATGTAACCCGTGTAGGATTTAGGACTGATTACACATCAATATGGTAATGTGAGGACCCCAAAGCACAGTGCCACATGAACCATGACATGATTGTCCTATGTTGCCGACACACTATCTGACTTACTAAACTCCGATTTCAGTCTGGGACTCTGAGCCACATTGTGGCCTATGGGATAGGATAAGATATTTGTTGCAGAGTACAGACTGTATTAGCAATACTCACCTGCTCCTCTGGTGAGCCATAGAGCTGGCGATACAGGGAAAGGACCTACTTCACCAGGGTCTCTAGCTCCTCTGGAGTGAAGGTAGGGGCCCTGCTCCCTGTACAGCATGCCATGACGGTGAACACCCTAAATATCGATTCCGAAATATCGACTGCCCAGAATATCGAAGTTAAAATATAGAGTGGACAGAATATCGAATTATCAAAATATAGATAGGTCAGAATATCGAAATTGGGGTACGAAATATCGATTTCCATAATATAGAATTTAAAAATATAGAATTCCATAATATCGAATTTTAAAATATAGATTACCATAATATCGATTTTAAAAATATAGATATATATAATATCGATTTTTTTTTTAGTGTTATGTATGGTAGTATATGTGTTAAAATTATGTATTATTTTTGTAATGTATGTTTAATTTATTTAAACTAATGAATGTTATGTAATTTAATTTTTGCGTAATTTAATTCCGTAGCGGGTTGTGGGTTTATAGGGGAATAGGGTGGGAAGTAATTTAATTATGGTTAATTAAATATTAATTATATTTATATGTTTTGATAATTAATTAATTGATAATGAATTATTAATTGGTAATTAATTTTTATTAATTGGTAATTAATTTATATTAATTGATTAATTGATAATTATGTTAATTGTATTTTGTATTATTAGGAGCGGGTTGTGGGTTTGTAGGGGAATTGGGTGCGAAGTAATTTAATTGTAATAAAGTAAATAATTATTTTTTTATTTATGTGTATTGATAATTAATTGATAATTAATTATTAGTTGGTAATTAATTTGTATTAATGAGTAAATAATTTGTATGAATTGCTAATTAATTTTTATTAATTGCAAAATTATTTTTATTAATTAATTAATTGATAATATTGTTAATTGTATTTTTTATTATTGGGAGTGGGTTGTGGGTTTATAGGGGAATTGGGTGGGAAGTACATTAATTGTAATAAAGTAAATATATATTTTTTTATTTATGTGTATTGATAATTGATAATTATTAATTGGTAATTAATTTGTATTAATTGGTAAATAATTCTTATTAATTGCTAATTAATATTTTTCAATGGTAATTAATTGTTATTAATTGGTAATTATTTTTAATTAACTTTTTATCGGTATTGATAATGAATGTAATCTTATTTTAAAATTAAATCATTGCTTTCCCTACTTTTGCACTCTCAGGAGTGGGAATAGTATTTTTTACCCTCCCGCTATCCAACTCTTTCCCTACTATTGCACTCACTGGAGTGGGAATAGTAATTTGTACCCCTACGCTATCCAACGCTTTCCCTACTGTTGCACTCACTGGAGTGGGAATAGTAAATTTTATCCTCCCGCTATCCAACGCTTTCCCTACTGTTGCACTCTTTGGAGTGGGAATAGTAATTTTTACCCCTACGCTATTCAACGTTTTCCCTACTGTTGCACTCACTGGAGTGGGAATAGTAATTTTTACCCCTACGCTATCCAACACTTTCCCTACTGTTGCACTCATTGGAGTGGGAATAGTAATTTTTCTCTTCCTGCTATCCAATGCTTTCTGTACGGTTGCACTCTCTGGAGTGGGAATAGTAAATTTTACCCCTACACTATCCAATGCTTTCCGTACTGTTGGAGTCACTGGAGTGGGAATAGTAATTTTACCCTTCCCGCTATCCAACGATTTCTCTACTGTTGCACTCTCTGGAGTGGGAATAGTAATTTTAACTCTCCCGCTATCCAATGCTTTCCCTACTGTTGCACTCTTTGGAGTGGGAATAGCAATTTTTACCCCTACGCTATCCAATGTTTCCCTACTGTTGCACTCACTGGAGTGGGAATAGTAATTTTTACCCCTACGCTATCCAACGCTTTCCCTACTGTTGCACTCTTTGGAGTGGGAATAGTAATTTTTCCATTCCCGCTATCCAACGCTTTGCCTACTGTTGCACTCTCTGGAGTGGGAATAGTAATTTTTACCCTCCCGCTATCCAACGCTTTCCCTAGTGTTGCACTCTCTGGAGTGGGAATAGTAATTTTTACCCCTACGCTATCCAACACTTTCCCTACTGTTGCACTCACTGGAGTGGGAATAGTAATTTTTACCCCTACGCTATCCAACGTTTTCCCTATTGTTGCACTCACTGGAGTGGGAATAGTCATTTTTATGCTCTCACTATCCAACAAAAGCTCTACTTTTTTTACATTACTTTTATTATGTTTACATTTTAAGATTTTTTATATTATATTATGTATGTTTTATTTAATTGTTTTTAATATTTAATTACTTTTATATTATTTTTAATACATTTAAAAAATTCGATATTTTAGCTAACTATATTTTAACATTCTATATTTTGGAATCGATATTTTAGTACTTACCTGTTTGTAGATAGGGAGTCGATATTCTGTTCTTCTATATTTTGGCGTCGATATTTTGGGCATTCTATATTATGTCCCTCGATATTTAGTCACTGAACCGCCATGACAGCTCCCAGACATGGCAAACAGCAGCTGACATTAAGGAGGTGTTGTAAGCAGCAGAGTCTGGAGGCAAGTGATTTGATTTTCAAACCTCAACGAACACAAACGCCACATAGGCGGCCTTCTGTGTAGACTGCCACAGCCATGGGACAGCGGCGGTCACATTATCCAGTGTTAGCCTATCTTGCAATTTAAATCAGTTGGCCATCAGCAATTCAGCATGTCCCAATAGCGAGGTCAGGCATCCGCATATGTGGTACTCTATGTAGATGAACACAACCCTTGGACCGCGGCGGTCGCATTATCCAACGTTAGCCTGTGGCTGTGACTGCCGTGGAGTAAACTGCTTACTGAGCTGTTTAAATCCACTGTCAGTTGTCGATTCAGCATGTCCCATTAGTGAGGTGAGGCATCCGCCATATCATTGTTGAAGACCACATAGAAAATGATCTTCTAAGTGTGTCTCCACCACAACAAATATGTTGGAACATGTCACCTGATGTACGACATCATCCCTCTGTCTATACCAACGTCAGTGTTGTACAATACTGTGCATGAACACATGATTACCGCGATGGACTGCTCACTGCGGATGACAGTAGCTACAATACAGACTCCACAACATGACTGTGTCCACCATACAACAGAGGTTTGAATTATGTGGAGAGTGCTGTTACAGACACATGCGGAGTCCAGAATGGGGATTATAGGTGGAACTTCCAGTAATGGCAATCGATCTGATTCATGCTGGTGACTCCCATATTTCTCAAGACAATCAGGTGCCGATTACGATCCGGTAAAAAAATTCCCCGTGCGACTCGTATCCGGTCTTTTTACCGTACGAATCGTACAAGTGCCGTACGAACTGGCAATCACGATTCGCATGGTAAAAAGTCCATACGAACCGCATCGGGAATGATTTCCCACACGTCCTCGGGTCGGAAAATGTGTCCGACACGTCCTCGGACGATTTACCGTACAAATGTGAAAGGTGAAGTCCGACCGAGGAATCACGATCCATCCCGTGCGTCCGATGTCACAACCGTATGGAAAAAACACCGTCCGCACCGAACTCCCATAGCAACCATGGAGACATGTGCCCGCATACGCGCCCAACACTCCCCCCCGCCTCCGTACGTCCGAGACGTACCCCCCGTGTATGTACACCCCCACCCGTGTATGTACACCCCAGTACGTTCGAGTCGAACCCCCACCCCTGTACGTGTCGTACCACCGTCTATGTACACCCCAGTACGTTCGAGTCGTACCCCCACCCCTGTACGTGTCGTACCACCGTCTATGTACACCCCAGTACGTTCGATTCGTACCCCCACCCCTGTACGTGTCCGACCCCCATGTATGTACACCCCAGTACGTTCGAGTCGAACCCCCACCCCTGTACGTGTCGTACCACCGTCTATGTACACCCCAGTACGTTCGATTCGTACCCCCACCCCTGTACGTGTCCGACCCCCATGTATGTACACCCCAGTACGTTCGAGTCGAACCCCCACCCCTGTACGTGTCGTACCACCGTCAATGTACACCCCAGTATGTTCGAGTCGTACCCCCACCTCTGTACGTGTCGTACCACCGTCTATGTACACCCCAGTACGTTCGATTCGTACCCCCACCCCTGCACGTGTCCGACCCCCATGTATGTACACCCCAGTACGTTCGAGTCGAACCCCCACCCCTGTACGTGTCGTACCACCGTCTATGTACACCCCAGTACGTTCGATTCGTACCCCCACCCCTGTACGTGTCTGACCCCCATGTATGTACACCCCAGTACGTTCGAGTCGAACCCCCACCCCTGTACGTGTCGTACCACCGTCAATGTACACCCCAGTACGTTCGAGTCGTACCCCCACCCCTGTACGTGTCGTACCACCGTCTATGTACACCCCAGTACGTTCGATTCGTACCCCCACCCCTGTACGTGTCCGACCCCCATGTATGTACACCCCAGTACGTTCGAGTCGAACCCCCACCCCTGTACGTGTCGTACCACCGTCTATGTACACCCCAGTACGTTCGATTCGTACCCCCACCCCTGTACGTGTCCGACCCCCATGTATGTACACCCCAGTACGTTCGAGTCGAACCCCCACCCCTGTACGTGTCGTACCACCGTCAATGTACACCCCAGTACGTTCGAGTCATACCCCCACCCCTGTACATGTCGTACCACCGTCTATGTACACCCCAGTACGTTCGAGTCGTACCCCCACCCCTGTACGTGTCGTACCACCGTCTATGTACACCCCAGTACGTTCGATTCGTACCCCCACCCCTGTACGTGTCGTACCACCGTCTATGTACACCCCAGTACGTTCGATTCGTACCCCCACCCCTGTACGTGTCGTACCACCGTCTATGTACACCCCAGTACGTTCGAGTTGTACCCCCACCCCTGTACGTGTCGTACCACCGTCTATGTACACCCCAGTACGTTCGATTCGTACCCCTACCCCTGTACGTGTCGTACCACCGTCTATGTACACCCCAGTATGTTCCCGTCACACCCCCAACACAACCTCCTAAGTACGGAGCGCACCCCAGGCCCCAACATCACAACCGCATGTACGAGTCGTACCAAGCCACACACAAGGACAGCACCGTACAACCAAATGGCCCATGTACACACCGTACACACGCTCAAAACGCACGTACACAACCAGGACAAAACAAAACAACACAAGAATACACTATTCGAATGGCACAAAGCCACTAAACATGGCCAACAAACACTAAAAAAACACAT
The DNA here is from genome assembly GCF_964204655.1 of Triturus cristatus. Classification (NCBI taxonomy): domain Eukaryota; kingdom Metazoa; phylum Chordata; class Amphibia; order Caudata; family Salamandridae; genus Triturus; species Triturus cristatus. The sequence continues at coordinate 1,242,992,214 of NC_140579.1, forward strand.
TCACTGACCTGCAACTGCCAAAAACAAACAGAGGCCCAAAACACCACCACTCCTTATAACACACCCACCCAAACTTCAAACACAGCCACACCCACCCATGGGCCAATAAAAAGGGCCCACACACACAAACCATGAGCCTTTGCAACAGACTCACTGCTGCCAGACACCACAGAACCATACTACCAGCCTCACCACACCTTACACTTGCACACCTTCACACAACCACCTCCACAAACACCCCCTCATCACATTCACACACACACACCTGCACAACCACAACCACACACCCACAACCATCCACACACACCCCCCACCATCCACACCCACACCCCTCACCATGCCCACTAACAAGAATCCAAAGTTCAGTAACCGAGAGTTGGAGGTCCTTGTTGATGAAATCCTCAGAGTCGAGCCACAGCTCTTTGGAACATTGGTCAGACAGACCAGCATTGCAGCAAAAACAGCCATGTGGCAGACCATCGTCGATGCTGTGAATGCTGTTGCGGACACCAGAAGGACCAGGCAGGAATGCCAAGCCAGGTGGTACGATCTGCGGAGGAGGGTCCGAGCCAAGATGCTGGAGGAACACAACCAGGCCAACGCCACTGGAGGAGGGCCCTCCCGCAGACCCGTACACTACCAGCCCTGGGAGGAGAGGGTGATGGCCATACAGCCGGTGGAGGCAGTCAAAGGATTAGGAGGACTCCGAGACCCGGGTGAGTACACGAACAACGCACCTCACATGGGGGGGACCTCATCCACAACCAAAATCACTAACAGGCACGCAACCACCCCAACCTATCGCATGACTCAACCACACTCCATGAACACGCACATGCCACTGCCGCCACCATGCCCCATGCACCCAGCTGGACAATGTCAAGTCACAGGCCACACAAGACACCAACACATGACACGGTGACCCGGATGGCGGGAGGGTGGGCCCCAAAAATCACATAGTGCAACTCAGAAGCAGACAACAATGCCCTCTGCCCATATGGCCCAGGTCACAGCCAGACAAACAGTGTGTCCCCACACAGGAAAGACTCGCCAGCAAATGGCGGACGCCTTGCATCAACACATGGGGGTGAAGGCACTGTTTTGCACATGACAGCAGCTAATGAACAGCCAACACTGTGAAAGAGTGGCAGCACACACAACCACAGCAGCAGCGCACACACAGACACTACACCCAATGGGTGCCTGGAGATCAGAAACAAACTCACAGCAACAAGCCAAGGGCCATTCAAAGGACTGGAAAAAGTGTGTGTCTAGGAAGCTGGGCTGAGGTGACAGAGGGTGACACACAGAGGGAGGGGGACAGAGAGGGAGGGAGAGGGGGACAGAGAGGGAGGGAGAGGGGGACAGAGAGGGAGGGAGACACAGGGACACGGACAGAGGGAGGAGGCTGACACACGGAGGGAGGGAGAGGGGGACAGAGAGGGAGGGAGAGGGGGACAGAGAGGGAGGGAGACACAGGGACACGGACAGAGAGAGGAGGCTGACACACGGAGGGAGGGAGAGGGGGACAGAGAGGGAGGGAGACACAGGAAGATGGACAGAGGGAGGAGGCTGACACACAGAGGGAGGGAGAGGGGGACAGAGAGGGAGGGAGAGGGGGACAGAGAGGGAGGGAGACACAGGGACACGGACAGAGGGAGGAGGCTGACACACGGAGGGAGGGAGAGGGGGACAGAGAGGGAGGGAGACACAGAAAGACGGACAGAGAGAGGAGGCTGACACACAGAGGGAGGGAGAGGGGGACAGAGAGGGAGGGAGAGGGGGACAGAGAGGGAGGGAGAGGGGGACAGAGAGGGAGGGAGACACAGGGAGAGCAAATCAGCCGTGTGGTGTGTGGGAATGTCTGCTCGTCAGCAGGTAGACTGCGTGCATGTAGCCAAGGGTGGCCAGTGCCAGAACCCCCCCTCTTCACCATGGCAAAACACAGGGCCATGTCACAACCTGTTCACGAGCACAACGACAGCTACCTGCATTATATAAGTGTGTGGATCCACTCCATGTGCACATGTACAGTGCTACACGGAAGGCGCCAATGCATGGCTCGCCACACCTGCCCACTCCACTGCTGACTGCAGTCACACTTGACGCAGCACACACATAGTTAAAGGGGCCAAAGTGGTGCCCAAGGGACACACCCATGCACAAGTGCACTGTGAGTGGAATGCAAGACAGATCCTAATTCCAAGAGGAAAAGTGCCAACTTTGAAACTGATGAAACATGGATGTTGCATGGACCAAAATTAACATTGTCTCTCTCACACACAGGTCAACGTCGTGGTTCACCCCCCAACACTGGGGGGGAAGACTCACAGGAGCCTGATCTGCGGGAGCCCGATCCCACCGGCAGCGACGACTCTCACCACTCTGTGGACGACCCCGACCGACCTGGCCCCTCTGGTGTCCAACCACCTGCAGCACCTGCGTCAGGTACAACTGTGCCAACCACCACCCCCACTCCTGCCACATCCCAGGAGACACCCAGGATCCCTGCCCCACCACCACAATGCAGCCAGGCCGGCCAGGAGGGACACGGTGTCCCGGGCACCCAGGAGGCAGGCGACAACGCCAATGCCACCCCTCAGGGGTCCCGGAGACCCGATGTACCCACAAGGGCAGGCCAGGTGCAAGTGGGCAGGGGTGGTGGGAGTGGAGGACGGCGGAGGCGCGAGCCTGACCAGTTGGCTGGGGAACCGGTATTTGCCCATGTCCGTAACATCATGGACACATACCGGCAGGACACCACGGGCATGGCCCAGGTTGTGTCCACCCTCAATGAGATCAAGGGGACCCTCGATGAGATAAAGACCCAGCAGGCCCAGCAACATGCAGAGCAACATGCCTGTCTACTGCAACACCAACGGAGGATGGAGGACAGACAGGCTGAGCAAGTGACGGTGTTCCAGGGGATTCACGATACACTCCGTCGGATGGCCGACAACATGGGCAACCCTCCCTGTGCCAGACGGCGTAGAACATCACCACCCACAGGGAGGGATCAGGAGGAGGAGGAGACATCCGACGGAGCATCCCAAACATCATCACGGCCTGCTGCTGAGGGTCCCCGCAAGAGGCCGGGTCGTCCACGGAAAGGACCGTGAGGGTCGGCGCTACATCACCATCTCCCAGGACACCTGGTCTGGCACCTGGCCCACTGGAGCAACAGCATCACAGCATCAAGAGACATTCTCTGCCACATGGCCCTGCTGGTCACTGTCTGACCAATGTTGACAAAGACTGTGGCATGGACTATGAGGATTTCCAATGGCAAGGACACCAACTCCCCTACTGAACTTTGGATTCCAAAATCCCGGAAAGCCCCTCACTTTATCCCCCCCCCCCCCAAAATAAAAATTCACACCATGAAGAGAAGATGCCTGCTGGTTGCATTATTACCTTACATGTGTGTTGTAAAGTCTAAACATGCCTGAGCTCTCTTTTGACTCCAACCATCCACACCCTGGGGCCTGAGTCTGGCACAGGACACACGGGTCACAGTGTATTAGGCAAGACAGACATGGAGCACCATACACACCCGTGATGGGCCCAACCAGCTGAGGGGGTGGCCGCACAACCGTGCTGACAGACACATTGAGTACAGCAACAGTCATGCGCAGAGGTCAGGGATCCTGTCCAGTGTACTGGGGGGCACCCAGGTATGTGTAGACAGGTGGCAGAACCATGTCCTGCAAGCTTGAGTCTGGTGGATGCAGAGAATGGGGGCCTGGCCAACGTTGGATGCATGGAGATGGCACATGTCACAATACCCACACAGTCATGGACATCATGCCCAATACACAGTCTCAGCCCACACACACAGCTTGCATCTTGCTACTCGACACATCGACACATAGCCACTATCAGGGAAAACCATGCCAGACATGCTGGATGCACCGTGGCAACACACCAGCATTGACTGAGAAGAGGCACCTTGGAGGCATAGGGACACCTTTATTAGTCATGTTTTCGGGATTGCAGAGGCAACTTGAAGTACACATGAACACATCTTGTGGAGTAACATGTGGGTCCAACACTGGCACCCCCCTTCTGCAGCACAAATGCGTGTTAGCCATGGAACTGGCACACAATTGTCGGCTAACAGCTAAACACCCACAGCTGCTCACGGAGAGACTGCCATACACCATTGATCCGCTGATGTGGAAGTCCCACACCATGTCAAGCCAATGCTAACCGTATGTGTCCGAGGGCAGTGTCACACACATTGATGCCATCATCACAATCCACTATCCCATCACTGATGACTGTCAACCAGGCAGACCATCTATTCAGGTGTACACAGCTGCATGTCGTGTCCCATGGTGATGCTACATGGCTGCAGAGGAACCAAACATCGACAGGGGCAGTGTGCATACATCGTGAACAACTGCCACACCCAATACACCCCTGATGCATCCCTTACCCTATGGAGACTTCCAAACGTGTCCGTGCCTGTAACGCTGAGTCAGCCCACGATGACGTGTCCATGAGGAATAGCAGTGCCACAACAATGCAACCAGCAGACGGCATGCGCAAGTACCTGGGGAAGAGAGACACACAAGAAGTCAGCCACAAAAAGCACAGCCACTTGCATGTGCATTTACTCGACACATGTATGGATGACAACATGCTAGGTCACAATTATGACTGAGGAAATACAACCATCACTGCCACCATCACTCCAGTGACACACCCACACACACCTCTGACTGACGTGCCATACATGCAGGTGGAGACACACATCACAACACATGCCACACGGGGACCAATGCGTGCACACTCAGACACTGGTACTCACCACTAAGCAAAGAAGTCGCGTATGAGCCGAGTCCGGATGTCCTCTTGCGGCTCCACATCCTCCACATCACTAGCCCCATTGCCAAGCCCTTCGTCCTCCACGGGTGGATGGTCCTCGTCATGTTGATCCAGGATGAGTGGCACAGCTTTCTCAACTGCCATGTTGTGCAGCATGCAGCAGACCATGAAGATTTTGCAGACCTTCGCAGGGGCATATGGGAGCGCGCCGCCGGTCTTGTGGAGGCACCGAAATCGGCTCTTCAGCAGGCCAAACGTCCTCTCTATCACTCGCCTTGTCCGGCCATGGGCGGTGTTGTAGCGGAGCTGGGCCGGCGTGATGGGGTTGCGGAGAGGTGTGAGCAGCCATGGCATGTTGGGATAGCCAGCGTCCCCTACATGGGAAGCACATGGACATCGTTAGAAGTGGTGAAGCGGTCGTGCTGGTAGGCTATGCAAAATACAGGACAGACAGACTGTACCCACCAACAACACATGCTCTTTCGTTGCGCAGCTGCATCATCATTTCAGGCATCCTGCTACGCCTCATGATGTAGGCATCGTGTGCTGATCCTGGAAAACGAGCACAGACATGTGAAATCACCATGTTGGACTGACACACCACAAGGGCATTGATGGAGTGGTAGTGCTTCCGATTGTGGTACACCACCTCCCGTGCGTGTGGTGGTACCAAAGCTACATGTGTCCCATCTATGGACCCAAAGACATGGGGCATCCCTCCCAGGGCATAGAATCCACGCTTGACCGCAGTCAACTGTTCAGGGGTTGGGAACTTGATGAAGTCATCCAGGTGAATCAACATGGCCTCTAAGAAATCATGCAGCACACGGCAGAACATGCTCTGGGACATGCCACCAACATGAGCTATGGTATATTGAAAGGTACCCGTGGCAAGAAAATGTAGGGCAGCCATTACCTTCAGCTGGGGTGTCAGTGCCGTAGGATACCTGTGCTGCGGTTGCAGGTGTGGTGCCAGTCTCGCCGTCAACTCCAGAATCAATGGTTGGGGGAAGCGGTAGCACCGGATGCTGTCATTCTCCCGCATGGCAGCCAAGTCCGGAATTGGTCGGGCAAGAGGCGGCGCTCTGCAGTAATTTGGAAGTGACAAGGAAGAGTGAGTGCACTACGACAACAATTCATATGTACTGAGCACATGTTAATCTGTCAATACACATATGCTACATAGGGAGTCAGGTATGTGCTACATGCCCAGGACACGTATGGATGCAAGGTGACACTCCTACCAAGACCCAGCTACACACGGAGATTGAGAACCTCCCCATGCCATGCCATGGGAATAGCTGTGTCCCAGTGCAAGTGAACAGCCAGACGCAAGACAGGAGTGACATACGCCTACACATCAGCAGAAGTAGGATGCCGATTGCAGAGACTGGTAGCGGAACACTAGAGCCACAGGTCACATGACATTACACTAGGACAGCCCACACACCTTGCCATGAAGGTGCACATGTCATGACTCACCACACATTCATTGTGAGGATGCAGACATGTCCTTGTCACGCTACTCCGTGTACCATGCATACATGTGCACCTCACATCCGATACCACATGTGGCATGGTGTGCGGAACAGTGTTCAATGTCAATCTACACACAGACACATGTTGGTTGCTGCAACAGCTGCAGCTTTTGAGGGTGCTCCAACATCAACCTGATGGGAAGCCCCCACACATACATGACATAGTCACATTGTGCACCGTGGGTAGTGACAAGTCAGGTGTGGTAACCCCTGTACCGGGCATCAGGGGACACTTCCGTGTGTTGGTGTCCGTGCCATGCCAGTGACGCTCACCCCAAGTGTGCAGTATGACATGCACACATGTCAAAGGAGTCAAGGGCATGCCTGGCACACATTGCACCGTCACACAGTACATCTGTACACATCTCATCATACATCTGGTGCCTTCTCGACTCAGGAGTAATGTTCCACATCACAGCCCGTCACACCTGTGCCCCACACATGTAGTAATGCACAGACGATGCCTTGATGTCCATTCATGGACAAGTATGTCCATTCATGGACAAGTATGTCCATCCATGGACAAGTATGTCCATCCATGGACAAGTATGTCCGCCCTATCCCTACCTGTGTGCCGCCTGTCACCACTGTGATGTGTGAAAACCGCCGTACTGCTGCTAAGAGGGCCTGTGTACGTTCCCATATCACTATGGGAGTGCTGCCGTATGTGTACCCATCGTGATGGCGAGCGTACAGGCATGTGTACGGCCCGTACCACTACGAGTACGCATACGCAAGAACACCCATAGTGGTAGGGAGCGTACAGGCATGTGTACGGCCCGTACCACTACGAGTACACATACGCGAGGACACCCAAAGTGATAGGGAGCGTACAGGCATGTGTACGGCCCGTACCACTACGAGCACGCATACGCAAGAACACCCATAGTGGTATGGCCGTACGAACGCCTGTACGCTCCCTATCACTATGGGTGTCCTCGCGTATGCGTACTCGTAGTGGTACGGGCCGTACACACGCCTGTACGCTCCCTATCACTATGGGTGTCCTCGCGTATGCGTACTCGTAGTGGTACGGGCCGTACACACGCCTGTACGCTCCCTATCACTATGGGTGTCCTCGCGTATGCGTACTCGTAGTGGTACGGGCCGTACACACGCCTGTACGCTCCCTATCACTATGGGTGTCCTCGCGTATGCGTACTCGTAGTGGTACGGGCCGTACACACGCCTGTACGCTCACTATCACTATGGGTGTCCTTGCGTATGCGTACTCATAGTGGTACGGGCCGTACACACGCCTGTACGCTCACTATCACTACGTGTACGCATACGCGAGGACACCCATAGTGATAGGGAGCGTACAGGCATGTGTACGGCCCGTACCACTACGAGTACGCATACGCAAGAACACCCACAGTGGTATGGCCGTACGCACGCCTGTACGCTCCCTATCACTATGGGTGTCCTCGCGTATGCGTACTCGTAGTGGTACGGGCCGTACAAACGCCTGTACGCTCCCTATCACTATGGGTGTCCTCGCGTATGCGTACTCATAGTGGTACGGGCCGTACACACGCCTGTACGCTCACTATCACTACGTGTACGCATACGCGAGGACACCCATAGTGATAGTGAACGTAGGCACGCGTGTACAGGCCGTTGCAATGCATTTGGGGTGCCCTAGGGCCCCGGAACGCACCGTACCTGTGTGTGAAGCTCCAAATTACATAGGGGACACATGAGGGACAAGTATTAAGGCCTACATGCATGCTGGTTGTCATGGAGACCAAGTTCAAATTTTGCATTTGTTCTGGAAGGTGCACAGCAGAAGTCAGTTGGAATTAATCTACTTTGTTGCAATGTGTTTGTGGGGCTGACATCATGCAGGAGAATAAAACCGATAGAGAACCCACAGACTGCTAGGTTTGAAGGGATTGGAGGAAACATAGGATGCAAATGTGAGTGACCAATCACTCTGTACTCCTGTGCATGAGATGGGCCAGCAAGGCAGATATAAGGCAGCCAGGTCCCATGAGGGAGCACTTGCCTGCACTTCTTTGTATTCCACGACCCAGCTGCTGCTACTGATTCCCTGGAACCATGTCAAGGGCTGTGGAGAGGTCACAGCCATTCACCCTGGAGGAGAACATGGCTTTGGTGGATGTGATCCTCCCACGGTACCCCATGCTGTATGGGCGACCAGGTTATCAGGTGAGTGCAGTGTCCACTGCCACAGACTGTGTCCCTTTTTTGTGACTGTGACTTCTGCCATTGTGTCCAGGTGTGACACACATGCTATGTACTGTAGGGGGGGTCCAAGGGGGGGAATGCCTGATGTCTCCCAGCAGTGCCCTGAGACAGGAGGGGTGGGGGCCTATCACTCCCAGCAGTGCCCTGAGACAGGAGGGGTGGGTGCCTATCACTCCCAGCAGTGCCCTGAGACAGTAGGGGTGGGTGCCTATCACTCCCAGCAGTGCCCTGAGACAGTAGGGGTGGGGGCCTATCACTCCCAGCTGTGCCCTGAGACAGGAGGGGTGTGTGCAGAGTCCTCCCAGCAGTGCCCTGAGACAGGAGGGGTGGGGGCCTATCACTCCCAGCAGTGCCCTGAGACAGGAGGGGTGGGTGCCTATCACTCCCAGCAGTGCCCTGAGACAGTAGGGGTGGGGGCCTATCACTCCCAGCAGTGCCCTGAGACAGTAGGGGTGGGGGCCTATCACTCCCAGCAGTGCCCTGAGACAGGAGGGGTGGGTGCAGAGTCCTCCCAGCAGTGCCCTGAGACAGGAGGGGTGGGGGCCTATCACTCCCAGCAGTGCCCTGAGACAGGAGGGGTGGGTGCCTATCACTCCCAGCAGTGCCCTGAGACAGGAGGGGTGGGGGCCTATCACTCCCAGCAGTGCCCTGAGACAGGAGGGGTGGGTGCAGAGTCCTCCCAGCAGTGCCCTGAGACAGGAGGGGTGGGTGTGATGCACAGTGTGAGCCTGGCTCATTGATTGTGTAGTTGCCCTCATTCCACCTGTGTCCTTTCAATGGCACGTACTGCTTTTGGCCTTCCCCCACAGGATCATGTCCCTATGACAAAGTTGCAATGCGTTGGATGCACACTATGCCTTGTTGTAAACAGCAAATGTGTTCTAATCTGTGTCCCCGTGACATGTGCAAGGTGTATTGATGTAGTGTCACTTGTTCATCCTCACAGGTAGACGCCTCTGCCAAGGAGCAGATATGGCTGGACGCTGTCAGCGCCGTGAGGAGTGCGGATGGTCGGAGGCGGCACCTGTCCCAGGTGAGGAAACGCTGGCAGGATATCCGGTGCTGGACGCGGAGGATCGCACGGGTCCTGCTGGGGGACTCACCTGAGAGCCACAAGAACCGCGGGCGCCGCCGTCTCTCCCACATCCAGAAACGTGTGCTGGCGGTGGTCTTTCCTGACTTGGACAGGCGTCTACAGGACATGCAGCAGCCGGAAGGGGGTAGGTACATGTGTGTGTTTGTTGTGTTTCACCAGCATTTGTAAGTGCACTGTTCCATGGATACACTTCCAGGGTTTATGGTGCTGTGCAGATCCTGTTCCCCACAGTATTGCAATGCTCTCCTGCCTCCCTTCCCCTCCTTGCAATGTGTTCCCTGGTCTGTGTGTAGTCACTCCATCACAAGGTTATGTAGCCTGACACCTTCTACAAGTGTACAATGCCTGCAGCATCATGTGTGGGGGTGGTGTGTAACAGGTTTTGTGACCTTGCCTGTGCCCTGTCCAGTTCTGGACTTGTGGGTTTCATGTCAGTTGGCACTAATGCTGAGTCCAGACATGGGAGTTAATCTCTCGAGTGCTAGGCCTTCCAGCAGGCATGTCCCATGTGGTGGCCTGTGACATGATGTGCATGAGTGTGCGTTATGCATAGTGCAGGGATGTTAGCGTGTGTTGCAGTCATTCCCATTCAGGAGCATGGAGTTGTGTGGCCACTACTGTCCCCAGGGGCATCTTTTCCTAGGTATCATGTGTGTAATCCGAGAATGTCGACAATCTCTGTGTCTACAGCATAGGTTGTGCTCTGTGCCATTGTCCCCTGGCACCATGTTTCTTGACGTGAGATGTATTACAAGTGTCCACTGTCCAGCCTGACCTGATTTTCAAAGTACATACTCACGGTGGCCATTGCCTGTGTGTCTTGTTGCAATCATCTGATGATGCCCATTTTTAGATTATTATTAGGACAGGCGCACCTTGGGTATTTGGTGTGCAATCTTGAATTGTTGCATCCCATGTGTATTTCACCCAGACTAAGAGATGTAAGTGCTTCCTGTGTCTCCACAGATTTGTCTCATGTAGGGGGTGGGTGGGGCGGGCATGGCCTACATGTCAAGAACTGTCATCTCCTTGCTCGGACTGGCCAGTGTGTGATGTTTGTCTGGACATACACTCAAGGTGCAGCGTGCCAGTCAGGGTGGGCATGTTCTCAGTATTACCTATGCTGCATGTGCCTCTAGTTCCTGGCTTTGGTCCCTGCTCATCCCAATTTCCTGCCACGCTGTGTGGTGCAGATGCAGTGCTGTATTGTCCCCAGGGCCTTGCTCCTCAGTCAGAATACCATGTCATCTCATTTGCTATTGTGTCATGCTCTCCATAGTTTTTCCATGGCATGGTGGGTCACACAACTGTGTCTTGCAGGGCCTACGTATGTACCTTGTTTTGTAGTTGTAACTCATCCTTTGTTTCAGGCTATGCACTGTAACCTACGTAGATTTGACTCATGTGACATATGTATACAGGTGTATGATTAATTTCTGTCTCTTCACCCTGCCCACAGCATCATCGGGGGACACGGAGGGAGACATGGACACAGACGGCGCGGAGGGACCGAGCCCCAGTGCCAGCGGTGACATCGGGGCTGGCACTTCGAGTGGGACTGAGGCGGAGGAGAGTGAACCCGGGGACCTGTCGACTGGCACAACAGAGTATGAAGCTGACGGGTCCGAGGATGATCTCTCCGAGTGGGCGGTGGCTGCACCACCATCTGACAGCAGCCCTACATCTGGCACCGCCCCCTCCATTGGCATCAGCCGCCTCCCACGTGCTCGTGTCCCTTCCCAACGTGCCCGGTCACCACATGTCTCCTTCCTGCCAGGCACCGCACCCCCTGCCCCTGTCTCCACTGCTGCCGCCAATGCTGAGTCTGTGGACATCCAGCGGCAGTTGCAGATTGGTCAGACTGCGATTCTTAATGTCCTCCATGCCCACAGCCAGGTCCTCAACAACATGGAGGCATACTTGGAGGGCATTCATTCATCGCAGGCTGACCAACGCAACTTGCTGAGGTCCATAGACTCCACACTGACTGCAGCAGTGGGTCTCCTGCAGCGCTACATCCCACCCCCTACCCCTGCTCCTTCCACAATTCCCACTCCCATGCCTGTCCCACATACACCCAGACGTAAGCATGCACCCACCACAACAGACACAGGCACCACACCAGCAGGGAAGGTCCGCCGCACACCTCCTGACACACACACACAGGGTGCAGTAGGCACACCCACTGGGTCGGGGGGCAAACGTGTGACACGCAGCCAGAGTGGGAGTCCGCATTCCACCCAATCCACTCCCTCCAAATCCCCTCCCCTCAGCTCTCCTGGCCACATCTCCCCCAAAGACTCCTTCATGGCCGCTCTGTCCCTGAGCCCCACAGTGACGCCACCACGCAAGCGGTCAAGGAAGTCCTCGGTCAGGGTGGTTGAGTCCCCCCCCTGTCCACACCCTCCCCCAGTGGCGCTGCGACCCATCCCTCTGACCCCCCCCCCTCCTTGGGGCCTGTGGTTCCTTCGGGTGCAGGGGAGTCCCTGGAGGACCTTGCTAAGGTGTGCAGCGAGATCCTGGCCTCCGCCTTTGGCCCTTCCCCACCCCCTGTGGTGGAGTCCTCCATCCCTGCACCCACAACGCCTACCCTTCACCCTCCTGTCCCTGCGGTGCCTGTTTCTTCTCCCCCACATGATGCCCTCACCCCTGTGGAAGACAACGGATTGTAACTGTGCAGGCAAGCTAGGGGACACGCATCCCACTGTGTCCCCCATCCAGCTGGGACTCCTGGACTGCCCTATGGCCTTTGTTAATATTGGACTTACGTCATACTAGTTTTTTGCTCATGCTGAATAAAGCTATTTATTTTTTGCCCTTGGAACACTCCTGCATTGCTGGCATTGCTGTTGGTGGGGCTGCTACATGGTTGTGGGTGTTGGTCATGTGTTGGGTGTGTGGGAAATGTAGTAGTGTGCTGGTCATGGGGGGACACTGGGATCTGTGTGCCATCACACGGTGTTAGCTACCTTTCTCCATTCATGTAAGCAGTTGCTGCATGTTGCAATTGTCCCAAGGTGTATTCCTTCCTCTGTGTACCCTGACTTCTTCCCTGCAGGGTGTCCCCTGACTTTGGCACAGAGCTGTGTGTCCATTAGCTGGGTGTGTGACGTAGTCCTTCACCTTTGCACATGCATGCTGAGCGATGTCTCCACCTGCATCATTCGTGGCATCCTTGGTAGTCATTGTACTTGTGTATGTGGCCTATTGACATGACTTCATGTGTACATGTTTTCTTTTCTGCGCTATGCATGCGTATACTCCCAGCCTCGCACACATGTGGTACATGTACTGCAGGGTCTTTGTGCACCTGACTGACATTTGTGGGCATGGTATCTGTGACTACTCCACCCTTTGCGTTCCATGGGCACTGCTGGGAGTGATGGGCACCCACCCCTCCTGTCTCTGGGCACTGCTGGGAGTGATAGGCCCCCACCCCTCCTGTCTCAGGGCACTGCTGGGAGGACTCTGCACCCACCCCTCCTGTCTCAGGGCACTGCTGGGAGGACTCTGCACACACCCCTCCTGTGTCTGGGCACTGCTGGGAGGACTCTGCACACACCACTCTTGTGACTGGGCACTGCTGGGAGGACTCTGCACCCACCCCTCCTGTGTCTGGGCACTGCTGGGAGTGATAGGCCCCCACCACTCCTGTCTCTGGGCACTGCTGGGAGGACTCTGCACCCACCCCTCCTGTCTCAGGGCACTGCTGGGAGTGATAGGCACCCACCCCTCCTGTCTCAGGGCACTGCTGGGAGGACTCTGCACCCACCCCTCCTGTCTCAGGGCCCTGCTGGGAGTGATAGGCCCCTACCCCTCCTGTCTCTGGGCACTGCTGGGAGGACTCTGCACCCACCCCTCCTGTCTCAGGGCACTGCTGGGAGTGATAGGCACCCACCCCTCCTGTCTCAGGGCACTGCTGGGAGTGATAGGCCCCCACCCCTCCTGTGTCTGTGCACTGCTGGGAGGACTCTGCACCCACCCCTCCTGTCTCTGGGCACTGCTGGGAGGACTCTGCACACACCCCTCTTGCCTCTGGGCACTGCTGGGAGGACTCTGCACACACCCCTCCTGTCTCTGGGCACTGCTGGGAGTGATAGGCCCCCACCCCTACTGTCTCAGGGCACTGCTGGGAGTGATAGGCATCCACCCCTCCTGTCTCAGGGCACTGCTGGGAGTGATAGGCCCCCGCCCCTCCTGTCTCAGGGCACTGCTGGGAGGACTCTGCACCCACCCCTCCTGTCTCAGGGCACTGCTGGGGGGACTCTGCACCCACCCCTCCTGTGTCTGGGCACTGCTGGGAGTGATAGGCCCCCACCCCTCCTGTCTCTGGGCATTGCTGGGGTACCTATGTTTAGAGTGTACAAACCTTTGGATATTATCACTACACAGCAATTACCATGATGATTGCACAAGATACAATTGTATGCATATCAACATTTGGGATGAGGAAAGTTGGAGTGATGCTGGACGATGATCTGGAGGAGCGATTTCACCTATCGACCACTGTTGTAGGAGAGGCCAATCCAAGCAGAAAACAGCCTCAAGTAAGACATTGAGGTGCCAATTACGATCCTGTAAAAACCGGGTACGAACCGTTGGACGGAGCATATTCTCCGTCCGACGCGTACCCGGTCGTCAAAATTTACAAACATGGAATTACGATTCGCACGGGAACACCATTTCCGTACGAATCGTAAAAAACCCCGACCGAACAAAATAAACCTACAAATGCGATCCGGGAAAGCGCCGACCTGACGTCGGGACGCTCTCAGCCTGCCATTCACGAACCAGGAATTACGATTCGCACCGACGTCATCCCGCACGGTGAATATTTTCCGGCTGCCAAAAACTGCCGGGAAATCAGGACGACGCGAACAAGGACTACCAGTACGCGACGGACAGACAGGACGACACAAACAAGGAGGACCTGTACGCGACAGACAGACAGGACGACGCGAACAAGGAGTACCAGTACGCGACGGACAGACAGGACGACGCGATCAAGGAGGACCAGTACGCGACGGACAGACAGGACGACGCGAACAAGGAGGACCCGTACGCGACGGACAGACATGGACCCGAACCTACGTCTCATCCCGGCCCTCATAGCAGTCGACCTCCTCTACAGGTTCGGACGCAGACGCCGCAGAAGGTCAGAACAACTAAGGGAGGGGGAAAGTGGGGTGGGGTGGGGGTGGCAGGACCAGGGCAGGCCACAAACCCCCCACCAAAGTCACACAGCACACATGCCCTGGACATACCTGACTCCCATGCCCTGGTCACTACGAGGGGGTGGGGGCGTGTCCAGCTAAGCCAGCGACCGCCACAACGGAAGTCCGTCACGACGCAAACCGGCAATACAACCAGACAGGTACGTCCCGTACCCACGCCTGAAGAGCGTGGGTACGAGTCGTACCACGTCCACACCCACGTCACCCTAACAATGGCGGGACGGCTCGTACCCACGTGGCAAAGGCCTGGGTACGGGCCGCACAAGCATCACATAGCGTGGGGACGGATATGTACGGACCCTATCCCCACCCCGTATGCATGGAGCGTACCCCCACCCCAACAGTGTAAGTATGACTCGTACCCACACCCGCGTACGTAGGGAACGTACCCCCACCCCAACAGTGTAAGTATGACCCGTACCCCCACCCGCGTGCCTATATCTTCTGGACTGTCACAACCTATGTTCAGTGGAGTATTACATGATGTGCTTTCAGCAATGATGAGACACATGGACAGCTACATCTAGTTCCACTAAAGTGAAGATTTGGCCAATGTGAAGGGTGACTTGTGTGGATTTGGTTGCATCCTACATGTGGTTGGAGCTATTGATGGCACACACATTGCCTTATTACCATCGCAAGTCAGAGAACAGGTTTATAGGAACAGGAAGTACTTCCATTCTATCAATACAAGTGGTTTGCTTATCGGATTTATACATCATACACGTCTGTGCCTGATTCCCAGGATCTGCCCATGACTCTTTAATACTGCGGAACAACACAATACCCTAGCTGATGTCACAACTACTACTGGAGAGGGCCTGGCTTGTTGCCGAGTATGATGTGTCCAACCTCTGTATGTGTGATGTCAGGCTGTATCTCTTGAAATTGTGTAACTCATTATTGCACTGCTGTCTGTCGTCAATCTAGGAGACACATCGTATCCCAACCGCCTAGCCGCTGAGGAATCCGACAACACCAGCGAGAGTCTGCTTCAATGAGGCACATGGAAGGACACGGCATGCGGTGTAGCGGGAATTTAGTTCCGGAAGGCCAGATTCAGATGTCTGTACAGGACTGGGGGGGCCCTCCTCTACTCACCCAGGAACGTGTGTCAGATCATCATAGCCTGCTGCATGCTCCACAACCTCGCACTGCGATGGAACATCCCTCTCATCGTAGAGGATGGAGACCAGCAGCAGCCACCGGGTCAGAATCCTGAAATGCCAAATGATGATGATAGTGGAGAAGAGGAAGGAGTTGACATGTGTCAAGAGCTCATCAACAACTTCTTCTCATGAGTGTAAGTATGCTGTGAGATGTCATGACTTTGACTGTTACAGTGACTGTTGTTGTGATACTGTGAGGAGGACATTCATGGATACATGTTAGGTATGTACAGCGGTGGCAAACTCTGTGCATGGCTGTTTGTGGAAGGAGGTGTTAATGTTGCTTTGTTTAGCTGACATTTACCCATGTACTGTACACTCTAGAAGTGGACTCTGATTGGTGTCATTTGTATGGCTTCCTAGCTAATCTCTTTGTAATGGTCTGTTTTAGGGACCTTCAACATGTTATCTACATTTGGACATTTCAGAATTGTGACATCAGCAGGTATCTGATGCTGTTTGGAAGAACGAAGTGGACATGGATTGTTCCTGGGAATGTCTGACACAGACTTTGGGTGTACTACTCCGGTACCAAGCCAGCTTGCACAGGGATCGGATGGAAGTTGCTAAGACTCCATTGGAGTTGTTCCCTGTCATGTGGTCGTCCTTTTGCAATATGTGTGCCATCATGTTCTCCAACACAATGTTGCTGTTGGGCCAAATCATGCTAGTCTCCCTTCACATTGGTTAAGACCTCAATGTGTATGAACTGGATGTAGCTGTTGACGTTTTTCATCATTGTAAGCCACAATGCTTGTGGCACACCCCTGACATATGTTTGTGATATTCCAACAGATACAGCAACACTGGATTGGAATAAGCCTATGCTCAGACACTGTTATACTGCCATGTTTTGGTGAAGTGGGATTCCTTTTGTGAGATTGGCGATATGGTTCCTGCTGATTCTATGACCCAATTGTCATTTGTTGGTTCTATTTGACATTGTCAGATGTATACCCACTGACCATGTTGTTGAGGTGTACACATGACATTTGTGGTCACTAACACAGATAATTTCAGTGATGTATTATTTAGCACTGTTTTTGACATTATGCCAGCCTAGGGGTTGGAACTATGGAATAAAGATTTCATGAAACTGTAAAATTATATGTCTGTGTTAGAGTGACATGATTGTGATACTCAGTTGTATATTGTTGACATTCCAAATGTTATTGCTTATACAAGTAGCTTCTACTTA
The DNA here is from genome assembly GCF_964204655.1 of Triturus cristatus. NCBI lineage: Eukaryota > Metazoa > Chordata > Amphibia > Caudata > Salamandridae > Triturus > Triturus cristatus. The sequence continues at coordinate 1,243,009,490 of NC_140579.1, forward strand.
CATTTGATATTTCACAAGGGGATAACTTCATAACTTGCTAGATGTGAATGATACTACAAGAGTGAATGATTTTGTGACAAGTGAATTTATTGCAGTGTACAATGTGAAGAAAAAAATATATATACATACAAATAGTGACAACACAGGAGTGCAGTTGTCAGTGTTGGTGAATGAAACCATTTTTGTAGGAGCCACATTGTCTGAAGTCCAAAGTCCAACAAACACCTCCCTTCAGAAATTGAAAAGTGTACAGGAATAGTCAACGAAGTGAATGTGTTACACACAAAAGAGGACATCAGGTGTGATGTTTTTTCCTGGCGATGGTAGGTGCCTTGCCAGCCGAACCCCCTACATGTTTTCCTGGATGTCCCTTGATTGGGGGGGAATACACTACTGCAGGGTCAGAGGTGTCTGAGGAGTCGTCCTCTGTCAGTCCGTCCCTTCTTGTGGATGCCGCAGATGTAGATGGGCCAGATGTAGATGGAACACAGGAAGGGGTAGGTGGCGGGGGTAAAAGCAGAGCAGTGTGGTGTTAATGTTCCTCACCACCCCTATGAGCTGACCCATGCTGTCATTAAGAGTATCCAGCCTCTGGTCTAAGGACCCCTGCAGCTGCTTCATCTCCCAGAGTTCCTCAAGTACTGACCCATCACTCCTTGGTAGTCCTCATAGGCTCCCTGGCCTCGGGTGATGTTGGCCTGGGAGTCAGTGGCACCAGTGGCCTCACTTTGCAGGCCCATAGTTACCCTTTCGCCATCCCTGCCCCAAAGGGCCTGTGACCTTAGGCCAGCCTGTCCCCTCCCACTGGCTTTTCCATCCTCAGTGAGAGCATTGTCAATCCTCACCTCCAGAAGTGGGACTGGGGTGCAGGAGATGTTGCTGCCCGTACTAGGTCAGCCGGTTGTTGGGGCAAAGGTCAGCTGAGATGTTGCAGCTGGGGTGGAAGATGTGATTGTGGGCACAGTGAGACTCACTGTTACCATCTGCCCAGGCTCTCCAGATGGGCCAGGTGGGTCCTCCAAGTCCATGAGTCCAGGAGATTCTGCATCACTGGAGGCGTGATCCAGGAAGGGAGGTGGAGGCTGGGTGGTGTCATGATTCTGGCCAGATATTTTGCCTGATCAGCCTGTTCAGACATGGAATAGATTGTTGTAAGTGTAGTATGTACATCCACATCATTTTCTATACAGTGAGTTCAGGCCTGGGAGGGTCCAAAGGGTTGGAGGTTGATATGTGAACTACCCCATTGTGTTTGACGCATTTTGAAGACATTGGGAAACATCCATTACTTGAAGTGGTATTGTCCTGATCATTTGCTGTACTGATATGCTTCATGTTGACATGAGGGATGGACATGACATGTCCTAATTACTTGAAGCCAACACATGTTATTAGTAAATTCAAAGTCCTAGGTGTGTACAATACCGGCATAAGACACACAGATGATGGACAGAATGCAGAGCAAATCAAACATTCACACGCAGTCAAGAGATCTGTGTTAAATCCATTGTTCTTTTGCTCACCATTCCACCACAGTTTAGACCCAGCCATATGCAAATCATCCTTAACCCTGTGCCTCATGGGAACTGTCCAGCCTGAGCTGCCAAGCCAGGTCCTCCCTGGACCTAAAACAAGCATCCTGGGACCGGTTTCGGGGCATCACCCCTCAAAAGCCAGGCTAGCTTGAATCCAGTGGCAGAGTGAGCCCGGGACCCACGTCTGGGCATATCCGGCTCACTTAAGGCAAGAAAGCAAAAGACACACAGATGATGGACGGAATGTAGAGCAAATCATACATTCACCCCTAGTCAAGAGTCAAGCTTCTGGACATACCCCCGCTCTACCGGCATAAACACACTACTTGTTAGTAGATTCAGCATTGGTAATCATGTTTGCTGTGCAGTGTCAATGGGACACCAGCCACTTCAAATCAGCTGGGTTACCTTCACGTGTTACTGATATTTCAGGTGCACACTTAATATGGTGTCACCAATGGCCTCATTCTTTTCACTTATGGAGACCTGGGAAGGTTCAGGCTGAGTAGGCAGACATGTGCCTGAGCAGAGCATTGTGTGTAAGTAGGCTTTCCAGTTTTCAGTTTCTATTTTTGGAAAATTCTGGTGGGGTTTTTTCAGTGTTTTCAAGTGATTTCAATACCTTAAAAAAACAGTGGTTATCAGTGGTTACACATTTTCGCGCCATTAAAAACAACAGAAACAGTGTTTATGGAACATTTTGCTTTTATTATTGCTTGCTTTCTGCACTGATAGTGCATAGTATATAGACATTGTACGTGCAGTGTATTTGAGGTCCAAATACATTTTTACAAATCAAACTTATCGTAGTACACAATACAATACTTCTTGAGTCAGTCTTTGGTGAGGCACGCTCGCTCTTTCCTTCCCATTAGAACTTTTATCTGTGAAAAGGCCCTCTCAACATTGGCACTTGAGACAGGCAACACCAAAATAGCCAGTACACAATTTGCTAGCTCTGGCCACTGGCATAGCTTTCCATGCCAATACTGGTGCGCCTGAAGATTGTGATTCTCTGCGACAGGTTCTGCAACATATGCGTTGAACTGGGCACATATGCCCTCAGAGTTATTGAAGTGGTTAAAAATGAGGCAGCACTTTTGAAACTCCGGAGAAACATTTTCTGTAGGGAATGCCATGGTTGGTGAAGGGCTATTTCTCCTGCATTGGAAAATAAAAGTTCCTGAATTGCTCCTCAAAATTTCTTTGCTTAGCAATCGGCAAGCACTCTAACATGGAACATATTGCAGTGCCAAAATCACTAGAAGTGTCGCCCAGCTTACTCTCTAGGAGATGTTTCACATCTACACGAATTATGGTGAACACTTGGGAGATAAGGGTGTTTTCAGACTGTAGTTTTTTCATTATGTCCACTACAGCAGTCATGCTTTCCTGAAAAAATTTAAGAATGCAGTAGAGTGTACTTTTTTTCAAATCACTATCAATATGTGACCAAATATCCTCACATTTCTTGCCATTTGCATCATCACTCAGCAAAAGCTCCTTAAACAGGTGCAACATGGATAATATAACATTCATGGCCTCTAGGACTGAGAACCACCAGCTAAGTGACACAGTTGGGATGACTCTTTCTTTGATGCCACACAAAGCACAAAATGAGAAATATTTGCGTTTTAGTTTCTGTGCATAACAAAACAGTGCACCAGAATGGACTAAAAAGTCAGTAGCATTCATCATTAACTCTGAAGATCGCAAAGATGCTTTCAGCATACCAATTAACAAGTGGCAAGGATCTCTTACAGGGAAGCACTTCAGCTCAGATATTGATTTTGACAGGTCATCACAGAACATTTTCATATACATAGCTGAATCACTGCAAATACAAATAATATCACTCCAATCTTTGTTGAACTTGGTAAAAACTTTTTGCAGCAGTATTCCAAGTGACACTGCATTCCATGTTTTGCATAAGTCTGGTGTCATGTTTTCACCAGTATCCCAGATGCTTTGTGACTGCACTCACATACCTGTCACCATACCTTGCATTGAATGTTTAAAGCCTAGGGTGTTTGGCAATTCACCTACTATCAATACTGACTCACTAGAAAAAGGGGCTGATGTATGTATGGTTTTTACCCATTCGCTGTGGGTAAATGCGATGATACATATTGGAAAAGATTCTTATGAAATCTACACTTTTCCTATCAGTGAAAGACTCAAACGTAGCCAAAAAATCAACTATGATTTAGATATTTCCTGATTCTCTACAGTTTATAAAATAAATAAACAACACCTAAAACATGCTTCTAATCCCTGTACCTTTAGACCAAAGACCACAAATCTGAAAAAAGGAAGAAGAAACAATATTTTAGTGACAACCCTAAACAACAAAACTCAAGCAGATTATTGTTAGCCCATTCTTTCTTACTGCTACCCTATATAACAAAGTGACAGTGTATTGGCCCATTTAGGAAAAAATAAAAATGACTCTTTCTCTCTCCTTTTCCTTTCTTTGAATGGCATTTAGTTTGTGGTTGGGAAGGGGTTTTTCCAGTGTTTAAATGTTTACACTGGTGAGGGCTTTTTCCCTTCCGGTGGGGTTTTATCAGTTATTATAGGTTTAAACCTAAAACCGGACAGACTATGTGTAAGGTATTCAGTCCATGTGACCTGGGGATCAGTGCTGACATGGCTGACAAGTGAGTAAGGATAAACAACTCTGGTGCCACTTTTTAAGTGTTCAAACAACAGGTTCGCATGGTAATTGTAGTCATTTAAATCTCTCCTAGCCCACGCTTGACCAATGGCTAACTGCCTGTGAGGTAAACCTCAGTAGTCACAAGGCTGACAAGTGAGTAAAGACAAACAACACTGGTGCCTTCTGTTAAGTGATCAAGCAACAGGGCCTCATGGTAGTTGTAGTCATTTCAATCTCTCCTACCCCACACCTGCCGAATGGTTAACTGCCAGTGAGGTGAACCGCAGTAGTCACATGGCTAACAAGTGAGTAAGGACAAACAACACTGTTGCCTCTTTTTTAGAGTTAGAAGTAGCGGGCCTCACGGTAGCTGAAGTCATTACAATCTCTCCTACCCCATACTTGACCAACGGCTAACTGCCTGTGAGGTGAACCTCAGTAGTCACATGGCTGACAAGTGAGTAAGGACAAATAACACTGGTGCCTCCTGTTAAGTGTTCAAGCAACAGGGCCTCATGGCAGTTGTAGCAATTTCAACTTCTCCTACCCCACACTTAACCAATGGCTCACTGGCTGTGAGGTGACCCTCAGTACATGGCTGACAAGTGAGTAATGGGTAAACAACACTGGTGCATCTGTTCAAAGTTAGAGGTAGCAGGCCTCACGGTAGCTGTAGTTATTTCAATCACTCCTTCTCCACACTTGACAAATAGCTAACTGCCTGTGAGGTGAACCTCAGTAGTCACATGGCTTACAAGTGGGTAAGGACAAACAACACTGGTGCCTCCTGTTCAAAGTTAGAGGTAGCAGGCCTCATGGCAGCTGTAGTCGTTTTAGTCACTCCTACCCCACACTTGACGAATGGTTAACTGCCTGTGAGTTGAACCTCAGGAGTCCCATGGCTCACAAGTGATTAAGGACAAAAACACTAGTGCTTCCTGTTAACTGTTCAAGCAACAGGGTCTCATGGTAGTTGTAATCATTTCAATATATAGTAACCAAAGGGCAATGGATCACTTGTACCTGTAATCCCAGGGTCAAGTGTAGTAGCCGTCATTAAAACCCTCAGTCACGTACAGGAGCGAGGGCGGTATATCTTGGCTCTCCACCTCTAGAAACATGAAAGCATCTTTATTGGGATTTTGTTTTGAAATGCATTTCCTCCACTTGGAGGTTTTTTGACCACTGGTTTTAGCAGTAGTGACCAGGAATAAGGTTGGAAAAGTACAGTGAAAGTGGGGGAAAGTGAGATACAATTGCTTCACTCTGCTTCATCGATAAACTTTATTCAGAAGGACTGATAGCAAGGTTTAAAACAAGTGGGTGCTACTTCAGAAATATTAGCTTTCTGTAGCATTATGCTGTGCTAGTGAAGGTCAAAGGTCGACATGTTTCAGCCCTGTGTCTATGCCCAGGAGGGATCGGGGAGCTTTCTTCAGGACCTACGAAAGAGTGTCGGGTCACAGAAACTGTCTGAACCCTATTAGAGGTGGTACATTGACTCACCTCGCTTCTTGGTCACAGATCAAAAGTACCTGTAACTTTCTTCTTGGTCACAGGTCAATAGTACCTGTAACTCAATGATGCCGATGTACGGCTTGCTCGGGGGACCAGCGGGGACCTGAATGTGCAGGCCTTCAATACGAGTCCGCTTCCGTGACGGAGCCCCGGTGATACCGAGGAAGCCGTACATCGACATGTGCACTGTTGTGGTGCTTTCGTTGTAGCATTAGCATGGCGGACTAGAGCAATTGTGAAACCGCCAACAAGGGACTGCCAGTACAAGGGTAAAATCATAATCTGCTCGGTGGTGGTACCACAGCCCGGATGGCATTGGAGTCCCTGTTTGCAACATTTATGACCGGTGCGGCCCATACGAAGACTACTCCAACTGCCGCGGGCCATACGGAGAACACTCCAACCACCACGTTCGTTGGTTTGGCCAGCATGCATCGTAATAGGGTGGTGGGAACCGCCTTGGCGGTCGGAATTGGACCTCGGTCATGGCAGTCTGACAGTCGGTCCGACCGGCATCGAAATCAACCCCTTAATGTGGGTTTATTGAAGGATCCTGTTTATCGTGACTCACTGGGCAATGTAATCTGTAATTACTTTACTGAAAATACTTGGGCGGCTACCTCTGTACTTGTGGAATAGGAAGCCTTCAATGTGATGGTCTGTGGGCATTGCATAGCGAGCCAGGTTGGGGCTTGTGCACAGTTGCAGTTTCGGACACTCAAAAAGAAGAATGCTTGAATAACATGGAAGGGGAGTTCCTTTTGGCACTCTGGGAAACAGTACGCTTGCATGTAGAAAAAGGAAAGCGATTGGCGCTTGTTGAACGATTATGGAACTATGATCAACAGTTCCTAGCACAGGAACAAAATGAGAGAGATAGAGTCGGAAGGCTTCTGTCGACAGTTTAGTGTTTTCCCAGCTGAAGATTATTCTGGTCCTTAAGACGTACTATGACAAGCTCTATGCAGCAAGGGAAGAGATAGATGAGCGCAGACTGTAAGATTATATCACTGATGGCCTGCCCCAGCGGCTCTCTCCAGAGCAAACAAACTTCATAGGATTGGAAATAACAATACAGGAGGTATGTGTGGCTATAAGGATACTGGCTAGGGGGTGAGGGCCAGGATCTGACAGCCTCCCTTTCAAATTTTGTTATCGCCCCCTAGTCTCACTGCAGTCTTTAATGAGTCCAGTAGTTCGGGCTGTTTGAACCTCACTCTCAGGGAGGTGCTCAAAGTGTCCCATCCCCAAAAAATATAGGGACACAGATAGGGTGTCTTTTTATGAGCCATCGTCCATGCTTACCATGGTATGGAAGATATTAAATAAGGTCCTGGCAGCTTGATTATTGGCACGGGTTGGCAAGCTTGCCCACCTGGACTAGACTGGATTCATTCCAAGACATATCGCAATGCTACCTATCAGACAGCTCTTACAGGTACTTGATTGCTCCGGAAGGACATGCCTGGAGGCACGGTCCTCTCCATTGAAATTGAAAAAACCATTAGTTCTATTTGTTCAAACTTTTTATATGCTACAATGGGGTTATGGGTTAGGGCCATAGTTCCGTAGATTGAGCTTGCTTGTTACACACAGATCTCACCACTTGTTTCAAGGCAGGCACTATTATTTGGGACCCAAGTGTGGTTTGCAGAGGCACCATACACAGATGCCCTCTTTACCTGGTGTTACCAGGGTAGCTGTTTTTGAAGCCTCCATGTTAACTAAAATCTGTTGTATATACATATCATTGTACGCAGATGATATTCTGCTCTACCTACAGAGATCAGGGGTCCCCAGGGATCAGGTAAGGATATCACATGAGTTGTTTGTGCAATAGACACTTTTTTCACATTATCGGGCTTGCAGGTCAACTGGGGGAAATCATGTGGATATGCACTGCATGTACCTTGGGGTTGTGAGGATGACTTGGGATTAGGTATCGCTCTTAGAAGGGAATTGACCACCTTGCGATATCTGGGTGACTGTATTTATCACTCCGAAAGACACTTGCGGGAGGGGAATATTGTGGTAACTTTATCTTCCTTGAAACACAAGATTATGGTTGGCAATACACTTCCCATATCAGTCATGGGGAAAGTTGTACTGTAAAAGATGGTGATGTTCTCCAGACCGTTGTACTTGTTTGCATCCCAGCCCACTCAACTCTCTAGGGAGGTGTTTCAGGAAAGTGTCCGGCCACACCCTTTTTCCCTGTTCAAACTGATTTCCATGACCTCCTCTATCATTTATCACATGTTCCTAATGTTCCTTTTCGTGAAAATGTCATTCTGGCCCATTGATTACACTTCATCCGGCCTGAGGAGGAGAGTAAGGCCCAAGCCGGAGAGTACAGCTCGGGTGCGGAGATTCCGACCCGACTGTGGACATAAAGTTACAACTTGTAAATGGCATCTGTGAATACCAAAAGTCGTAAAGTTATACTTTTGTCTCCGATTGCCTTTGTGAATCGGGACCCTATTATTTAGCCAATCGATGAAGTCCACTAAGGTAGCCTCCTCATATATCCAGATAGGTAGGATGTTGTTGATGTAATCCCTCCAAAGTGTGATATTCAAAAGGAATGGGTTGGATTCAGGCTACACATGCACATATTCACATATGCACATATTCATAGCTGTCCATAAATAGATTAGCTGGAGCAGGACCAAAACCAGCCCCCATCGCCATGCCCTTAGAGTAATAGTAAAAGTCGGGGTGTGGCCAGCAGCCCAACATGGCATTCGCACCTTTAGGGAGCTCCCAGGGCCCACGCCGCATACCCTGTAGAAATCCGCCATCATCTGTTCCGCGCCCGAGTGGTGGTGCCTCCTCATCCCCCGTGGCAACTAGACAGCTGCAAGGAGCTCCCCCTCCACTAGAATCACTGTCTGCTGAGGCCGGTCTGATGAGGCAGATGGGAGACGGTACTGCCAGTGGGTGAACGGCCTTCCCCTGAGGGCCGTGGTACTGCGGGGGTCAAAGGACTACGCAGCCAGTAGGCCAAAGTGCATCGGGCAATTGGGGCCGCAGAGTGAGATGGTTGAGGGTGTCAGAGAAGCCCGGCCTCCACGGTAGTCGGAGCGGTGAGGAGCGGAAAGCGAGATGGTCTTGGGGGACGTGCTGCGAGCTTTTCCGATCGGCGGTCTAAGCCCGGCGGCTCCTAGACTCGGGTTGGGTGTAGGGGCTGCACTTCACCCGCTGCGGTGCAGAATGAGGAAGCTTCATCCGTGCCTCAAGAAACAAGTTGGTGGACTCTGGGGATGAGAGGCAGGGGGGCAGATACGCTTGCTGAAACAGCCAGATCAAGAGGCAATTTCTCCTCAATCTGATGAAGTGGCCTGCTTATGGGGGGACCATCAGCACCCGGGCCCGAAGGGGAGCAGCGGAGAATACCCAGGAACAAAGAAGCATTTCCAGGGGAAGAGTCGATGAGGTTGCCTCTGTGCCCCAAGGAACGAGTCAGCGGATAACTGGAGGAGTGGGGAAGGGGGGCAGAACCTCTTAGAAGAACAGCCAGACTGGGAGGTAAATTGCGAGGGCGGCCTGCTCTGGTCCCCCCCCTTCTCTCCACAATTTAACAGAGTGACCTGCCCCAAAGGGGAACACTAGCACCTGAACTCCAAGGAGGTGCAGCGGAGAGTGCCCAGGGAAAAGAAGCGTGGCATGGGGGCGAATTCACGGGGCAGCCATGCTGACAGGCCACAGGTGGGGGCTTGGTTGGTGGGGGCGCATGGTGGAGTGCCCCCTGCCCGACTCCTTTTTCCCTACCTTGGCAGGCGGCAGGTTTGAATGAGTATGATTAAATAAATGAACAAGCTATCTTCTGCAGTAACTACTTGGTATTTAATATTTTAGGCATCTCTTTGGGTATATACTGCTACACCTGTGTTATGCCCAAATTGTTCAGTATGTTCATACGTAAGGGGTTTTAATTGTTCATGACCTGATTTCTTGTTACTATGATATCTCCCTATAATTTTAGTTTTCGGATTCCTATATGACCGTTCGAGTATCATAAACACAAACATGATATTGACATTACTAATATTCTTTCCGTTGCACCTCTTATCAAAGCAGAATGTGTATGCTTGTCTATTATTTTCATTTTATATAAGGAGGGAGAGAGAAGCAGAGATTCATTCAGCTTCATGAGGTTATGGTCATAATCAAAGAGAATGAATCATGTGTCTTAATATTCCAGGGTCTTTTGGGTTTCTTTCACGAAGACACTCATTCACACTAGCTCTGGGTGCGGTATATGTTGGATCTCCGCTATATTAGCTAGGTTAATTGCCCCATCATTGGGCCAATTCGCCTCAGTTTCCAGTTTTCAAGGTGATCTATGATCCTCCACCTGGAGGGAGACCATCTGGGTTATGACAGTCGTGAGTGAAGGTGAGTACTGGGGTAAAAAAAGGCAGATTTAAATATACCTCTGTTCCTGAGTATGGTATTTTATGATGCAGGAAAGGGATAACATTAAAAATAAAAAAAGGTGCTTTGGTGGATCTGTTAATGGTCCACAGCACCTAATGCAAGATCGTGATTGGTAAACATGTTTCGGCCCTATGATGCCTGTTAGACCTGCAAGCCCTAGGGTGGTCTACCCCGTTTTTTTGCCCTTGCTGCCTCATTTTTTTCACCATCTTTTTGTTGGCCCTAGGTCTCTGGGCGCCTTACCACTGCTAAACAGTGAGCAGGTGCTCTCTCCCAACAACATTGCTGCCACAGGCCCCTGCTACTGCGGAGTGGCCATTGCATACACATACTAGTGGTTAGGAGCAGGCCTGGACATTTTGATACAGTATCTTTTACCATCCCGCCTTTTTGTCCCATAGACTATTATGTGGAAGCTCCTGGAACCTTCCAGCCCTGGGAGGGATTATGCTTTGCCGCCTTTGCAGGAGGGTCACCTGACCTGGGGGTATAAGAGGAAAGGAGGGAAACCTGACTAGTCAGTTGGGGCACCACTGAACGCAGAGGAACCTCTGCCGGAGCGTAGGTGGTTGGGCCTAGGGGAGGAACCTACACTACTGGGACTGACTGAGTCTAGGCCCTGCTGTACCCAAGTTAGATGAGGGACTCTACCTGCCTACTGATCTTGCCTGGTGAGGGGGCAACCCAGCGGACCATCTTCAGTGTGCTGCAGGGACCCACCCTGCCTCTGATGCCTGCCAACTCACCACCCCTTCACCCCCAATAAGCCTGCCAGGGGAACCTGCCATCTTCTCATCCCCTCCTAAGGAGGGTGCTGCCCTGAAGACGTGGACTGTCTGTGATGAGCCGTCCAGGAGCCACAGGTAAAGCGCTGTGCCCACCGAGCGCTGCACGGCCAGGTCTGTGCTCTTCAGAGGACTGAGCTACCCCTTTTGTTCCTAAGCGCTGTGGAGCCTCTGAGCGCCACCTCCCCTAGCACCACCGAGTGGCTGTCGTGTCTTCCAAGCGCTAAGCCGCCAAGCGCTGCAAGGCCCCAAATCACAACTGCAGCCCGGTACCTGCCACCCACACACTGGGACCGGGGAGAGCTTGCCTGCCGAGGATCACCGCTGTGGCCCGGGCGCTGGGAAGAAGGGAGCGCTGTCGGTGGCGCCGACGAGCGCGCTGTAGGCCGGGAATTCCCCGCTGCAGCACGCCGCCTGCTGCCTCCAGGATCGCCGACGATCGACATCCCCGCCGCGGCCCCCGGAGCTGGGAGAGGGCCGCCGCGGTCCTGAGAAGGCCCGCGCCGGGCCGTCGAAGCCAGCGTGTCCTGGGTCAGGTGACGGGGCGCCGGTCGCGTCACCAGCCATGCCCCCGCTATCGCAGAGCAGCCATTGGTCGAGGTTGCCGCGCCCCCAGCTGGCCGCGTAGGGATTGGCCGCTGCGGCCGCGCCCCACCAGGCCTGGACTCGGCCCGGTACGGGGCGAAGAAGAATGCCGGAGAGCCGGGACCGCTCCGACACCCCCCCGCCTCGCCTCCCTTCGTGAGTGAGGGCCGCGGGGAGCCCGCTTTGCCTGCGCGGGCTCCCACCTACCCTGGAACTCCCTACCAAGGGCGGAGGCCCCAGCGCAAGGTAAACCTCCGGAGGAGGAGGGCAGAGAGTGTGCCGGAATAGCGAGGGCTGCCCCGGAGTCACCCCCATTCAGCAAGGCAGCCCCGCTACTGGCCCTCCTTCAAGAGGTTGGTGCTGGGCCCCCGGGACCCCCGATTAACTGCTTGGTGCCCGGGGCCTGAAGGCCCACTAAGGGGGGAGATCACTGTGAGACTGGGCCTTAGAAGTCCAGCGGGAGAAAGGGGTGATTGGTACCGTAGATGTGCCCTGTTTGTTCCACAGGTATGAATTAACTGATGCCTAGAGCCGCCCTGATTTATCGACCGTAAGGAATCAATTGTTGCCCTGTCCCCTTTGCTTAAAGGAGGTAACAGATGCCCTGCAAACACCTGATTAACTGGTTGAGTGAATTGACTGCTACTGTTGTATCGCCTTCATTCTCTCTAAATGAGCTGTTTGTTCTCCTGAAATGCACTGTTGCCTCCCAAGAGTGATTCACTAGTTATATAGGAATGCACTGTTTACCTCACCAGAATGATTTAACTGTTGTCTTGAAATGCACTACTTCATTCCCAAGAACAAATTAATGGTTGCCCTGCTGTTCCCTGATTCCCATAACTGAATGAAATGGTTTTTGCTCACTGATTACTGGATGTAGTTACCCAGATGAAATTACTGCTGCCTTGCCAAGTACCCACAGTATTCCTGAAATGAATTGATTCACCCCGACTTGAAAGTAGATAAAGAATCTGGTTTTTACAAAACTACCTGTGTGGTGTCCTTCATTGTGTGCGCATGGCTGAATCCGCGTAAGTGAGTGCTGCACTATTGCTTTACACATTGCCTTCGGGTGCCTTCCTACCTCGCGCTAAGCTACCGTGTCGGTATTGGTGACCCCAGTTCTAACAATGCCCTTGCTGGTCGAGGGACCTTCTTCAGGACTAGTGTGGGAGCGACTATTTTGTGGGGTCGCTCTTTGTAAGTAGATTCACTTTCCCTTCTTCGTCACTGAGCTCATTTGCTCTACCTGTGATGTGGTTATTATAGGTTCAGACTTTAGCTATAACTTTTGAAGTGGCTCCTTCAGAAAAGGGAGGAGAAACACACAACCCTTTGCCGTGGCTCCTGAGAGTCACTGCTTTCCGCCGCCATCCGTGCCCTGGAAATGAATGGCGCCTGTGGAGGAAGGCTTTTATGTTTTTGCTTGACCTCGAGTTGAGGACGGAAGACATAGAAGAGGTCCTACCATGGTTGATTGAGGGATATATTACAAAAAAAGACAAAAATTGAGAATAGGAATGACTCGATACACTGCGTACACTTCACCTTCAACACCACCACCGCACACAAACCCGCCCTGCGTCCGCCCCAAAGGAGCTGGAGCAAGATCACAGAGGAACACTTCAACACCACCCTCCTCCATGACCCCCCTTCCGCCATGACTGACGCCAACTCCGCAGTCAAAGAACTACACCGCTGGATCTCCAGCTGCACTGACAAGCTCGCACCCCTCAGCCACCCCGTCAATCAATGCCCCCTGAAGGCCGCATGGTTCACCACTGACCTCCAAGAAGCAAGGCGCTCCTGCAGACGCCTCGAGAAACTCTGGCGGAACAAGAAAACCACCAAAGACCTGAACAACTGCAGGAACGCCATGAACGAATACCACCAGCACATAAGAGCCAACAAGAGGACCTTTATCAAGAACAAAATCACCTCCAACGCAAGTAACTCAAAAGAACTCTTCAACGTCATACAGCAATTAACCAAACCCCCCAGCGAAGCCAGGGATGTCACTCCATTCCAGGACCTCCGAAACAAGCTCAGCTCCTACTTCCACCTGAAGATCAAGGCCCTCTACGACAACTTCAGCGAACAGACTCCGGACACCACCCCCCTTTCCACCATCAACAACAGGCCGACCCTCACTACCTGGAAACCTGCTACCACTGAAGACACCACCAAGACCATGAAGAACACCCACTCAGGAGCCCCGATGGACCCCTGCCCACCGCACATCAACCACAGAGCCACTGCCGCCATAGCTCCTGAACTCGAATCCGGCATCTACCCCGACAACTGAAAACAGGCAGAAGTCAAGCCCCTCCTCAAGAAACCCTTGGCCGACCCGACAGACCTGAAAACTACAAGCCCATCTCTCTCCTTCCCTTCGCAGCCAAAGTCACTGAGAGATTCATCAATGCTCAGCTGACCACTTTCATCGAAGAGAACGCCATCCTCGACTCCTCCCAGTCTGGTTTTCACAGCAACCACAGCACCGAGACCAATCTCCTCGGCACCACTGATGACATCCGAATGTTCCTCGACCAGGGCCACACTGCGGCCCTCATCCTACTAGACACCGTCTCACACCGCACCCTTGCAGACAGACTCCACGACGCCAGTATATGAGGAACCACCCTCGACTGGATCTGCTCCTTTCTCTCCAGCAGAACCCAAAGGATCAGACGCCCTCCTTTCTTCTCTGAACCTACATAGATCAACTGTGGAGTACCCCAAGGATCCTCGCTCAGCGCCACGCTTTTCAACATCTACATAGCCCCCCTCACCACCATCGTCAGACAGCATGGGCTCAGGATAGTATCCTACTCCGGCGACACCCAGCTCATCCTCTCTCTCCCGGAGACAACAGACTCAGCTTCCAAGAAGGAATGAAAGACGTCACAGAATGGATGAACAACAGCTGCCTAAACCTGAAATCGGAGAAGTCCGAGGTCCTCATCCTCGGAAACACCCCCCACCCCGACAGACCATGCCCGGAACCTCGGCATCATTCTAGACTCCTCCCTCACCATGACCCGCTAGATCAAAGCCGTCACCGCGACCTGCTTCAGCTCCCTGCGCACCCTCCGCAAGACCTTCCACGAATGCAGAAAGACCGTCACCCACGCACTCATAAATAGCAGACTGGACTATGGCAACGCCCTCTACGCCGGAATCAACAAAACCCTGCTACACAAGCTCCAAACCATCGAGAACACCGCAGCCAGACTCGTCTCGGAACCCCACGGCACAAACACATGACCCCGCACCTATGAGACCTCCACTGGCTCCCCATCGAGAAGAGGGTAACCTTCAAGCTACTCACCCACGCCTACAAAGCCGTCCACAACATCGGACCCAAATAACTCAACGAAAGAGTCTCCTTCCACATACCCAAAAGGAACCTCCGCTTCGCCGACCTCGCCCTGGCAGAGACCCCAAGCATTCCCAGAACCAGAGCAAGCGGAAGAGCCTTCTCCTACGTTGCAGCAAAGACCTGGAACGAGCTCCCAGTCAACCTCCGACGCTCCCCCACTCTGCACACCTTCAGGGGGAGCCTCAAGACCCGGCTTTTTGACTAATCCGGAGCTGCACCCCCCCCCCCTACAGCACCTTGAGACCCTCACGGGTGAGTAGCGCACTTTATAAACCCCTGATTGATTGACTGATTGATTGATTGATTGACTCAATAAAGTGTTTGAGGAATTTCTAATATAGAGAAAGATATTTGCTTTAATTATATTTATAAATTATTTGTTGGTTTATCAATCATTTTGGTGCTCATGATGAGGCTCTTTTTTTACATTTATCGCAAGAGATTTTAAATTAATAGTTTCTCGGTCTGATGTTGATCATCGTGCCTGTATGTCACCATATGTTGTTGGCTCTTTCTGTTTCTATTTGCAATTTTGTGTTGCATCATGGAATTTCCTTTCTTGTGGGTGACTCTCCTATATTTATATGATAGGGTTTCTAGAATGGCCCAATTGATTTCATTAGTAATGTGTCTGATGCTTAAGAAATGATTGCTCATTCGAGTGGTGGATTCTTTGCATTTTATATTGCTGCAATGTTCGCAGATCTTTTTTTTTTCTTTTCTGCAGGTAATTCCGATGTATTTGAGGTTACACAGGCATGTGATCATATATGGGTTGCTTTGCAGTTCATGTGTCGTCTAAACATCCACTCGAAGTCCTCAGTTAGTTTCAAGGTTTTGGTTGCTTTTGTAAGTTTACATAAGGAGCAACATCCACAGGGATAGTGTCTGGTGACTGGTGTTTTGGCCCAATTAGTTGATACTGTCTCCATTGGTACTTAATTGGGTGCTAGTCTGGTGTGGACTAATAAGTCTTGGATGTTTTTGCTTCTCCTGTTTGCAAATCTTGATTTGAGCCATTTCAGTGTGCCAGAAGTGAGGATGTGCTAGTGTTTATTGATGACTTTCTTCACGGTGTTGGTGGCTGTGTTATATGTTGTTACACATGTTAGTATATCTGTATCTGGCTCTTTTGTATTAGCTTCTAGCAGATTTTCACGGTTTTGGTGCCTCGCTCTTAATTGGCATCTCTGGAAGATTTTCTTGGGGTAGTCCCTCTCTTTGAGTTTGTCACTCAAATCTTTGGCCTTTGTAGTCCTGTGCACTGCTGCAGTTAAGTCTTATCCCTAAGAATTGGCTGTATGGGAGATTTTCTCTCAGGTGGCGGGGATGAAAACTGTTAAATTAAAGAAGGCTATTTTTTGGCAGTTGGTTTGTAAAATGTTTTAGTTTCCAAGTGTTTTTTCATAGATCATGACGTCTAGCAGGTCAAGTGTTTTTTTCATTTGCTGTGTTGCTTTGCAACGGTCAGTGTCCACAGTTTTAATATTTTTATGAGTTTCTTTCACAATTTTTCTTTCATTTAACTTTAGTTCCCAATAACTTTCCCTCACAGGGGAGCCTGTGTAGGGAAAGCTTGGTTGCTGGGCCCTGGATTTGCCCCCTTTTGGTTTAACCATTTGTTTTTAGCAATCTGCACTCGCGCTCTGGCGCTGGCATGTAGACATGCCAACCCTCATATGGAGGGATATTTAAATGGTGGAGTAATGCAGACAAGCAGCAGACGCGATCAGCGGGTATACGGCTGGTGCGCCAAAGGCAAGCCTGTCTGAGCCAGTCTGCGTCTGGATCGCATCGAGCGCCAGAACCCCTGCCGGTTTTCATCCAGATCCCATTAATGATATCAGATATTAAGGTAAGGAGCTACTAGCCCTTAAGAGATGTACCACTGAATGTTCCTGCTTTAATATGCTCTCCCGCTGGTCAAGAAACATGGTAGCTGTAAGCTATGTGGCCTATTTATTGCTGCCCTTCCCCAATGTTAGGCTTCTCTACCTTCCACCCTGACCTCACTTAACATAATCCCCTACCCGTGTACCGCTGTGCCCTTATTACTGCTTGCTCCTTAGTAAAATATGCCATTGAAATGGCTGTTATAATTGAAACACACCAACCTGACATCATGTTCATTACGGAAACGTCGGCTAATTGTTCCTCCTCCCTGGATCTTATCACTGCTATTCTCCCAGTATACAACATGTTCAGATTAGTTCGACACTTTAAAAGAGGAGGTGGACTCAGAATAATTTACAGGGACCAGATTAGGACTACACAAACAGAGCTAACATCCTTTTATCTGTATTAGGGGTGAACAATCTCTCAGTAGAGAATTTGATATTTTTCAGTTTTTTTATTCTTCTTGCTCTCTGCTTTCCTCCTCTTTTTCCTCCTATTTTGGCAACAAACTACTAGTGGTGTACGAAGAATATAACATCACGTATTGTCTGCTTCTTAAATGATGCACGTGACACTGGTGTCCGTTCGTGTTAATTTTAGATTTATTGAGTAGATTACCGTCATTATGTACTTTTAAGGCGTCTTTTTCAGTATACATGACTGGGGTCTGACTTGGTACCTGATTTAGAATTATACCGCCATTCTATACGTACAGACTATATAAGCGCCTAGCACTTCCAAAGGTACATGACATATTAGGTAGGAATTGCCGATTATTCCAACATGGAGCGTGTTATTTTGGGGAGTCCTGTTTTTATTTCACTGATTTTCACTCGCGCGTAATTGAATTCTCGCGTTAGTGATCTCTTACCTTTAAAGATGGTGGATTTGAATTACGGTTGCTACTTCTTTTTAGCGTTATCAAGCGCTTTTCGATCTATTACGACTCATCCCCCCGGTAAGGAGACTGGGATAAGCGCTGATTCCATTCGCGCGTAATTGATTCCTCGCATTATTGATTACTCGCTTTGAAATAGGGTGGGTTTTTAGTATTGTTGTTATTTGTCTATAGGGTCATTATACATTTTTGGATATATGATTAATTATCCCTACAACAAGACAGGGATAATCACAACAGTGTTCGCGTTAACTTATGGGCTTGGTTATGCAGAATGGTCTCTACTGAATGTAAGTTATAGCTTGGGCATCTCATGGGGGCGTGGCTAAGCAAGCCACGATGGCGGCCATGCATTGCTGAGGCTCCGCACTCCGGCGCCTCTCCTAATTAATACAGAGCGTCACTGCGGGTGCTCGGCGGACCTGGGAGCACCGGAATGTGCCTGCACGGCGGTGCGGTACCTGCGGAAGCCTGAGAACGTCTGTCGCTTCAGGAACGGGGCTTCCCCGGGCAGAGCCGCTCGCGCCGCACTCCGGAGTCCAAGATGGCGCCGGGACTCCTCTAGGTGAAGCGAGGGACGGTGCTGGGAGAAACCCCGAGGACGTCGGCGCATCGCGCTCTGCCCGCTCCGACATCCGAGCGGTGTGGACCGGGAGCGGACCCGGGAAGAACAGTGCGGAGAGCCACGGCATGGACGACTATCGGCGCCCCTAGTCCGCCCGCCAGCTTGGGTGCTGTGCGTCCGTCGCGCACTGGGTGTGGACCCCAGCGCTAACATCGGATGCTCCAGGTACTCCTCACAGCCTATTCCTGGGGGGACTGAGGGGGAGCGTTGGATCTTGGCGGGGGCGGCGTGGCCTGGAGGTCCTCCGACCCTCATATTCAGATCCTGCCTGACCTTGACATGGCCGCCCGGATGGCACCGGACCTTTCCATACACCGCCGGTGAGGCCCGTACCTTCGTGGCCACCACAGTGACAGCCTCCCCAGCGGCACCTGAGAGAGCTGATACACCCCCGTCTGGCCACAGCAGACCGCTTGGGAACCCCCTGGTGCCTCGGGGGGCCCCGGAGATCAGCGAGAGCCGGCGCGACGGGCCGCGCCGATGTGAGATGGTGGCGGGCCCTGCACCCTAATCGGGGCGCTCCGGATGTCGGGCGTAGTGGGCACACAGTGGGGCCCGGAGAGGACTGCGGCTCTTGGCAGGGGCGACGCGAGCCCGGGTTCCTCCACCACCCACAACTGGACCGCGCCAACCTTCATAACTGTGAACTGCGCGGGCCTTGACTCCTCTACGGGCTTCTGGAGGGGGCTCTGTACACACGGCAACTGCGAAGATAGCCCTCCGAATTCTGTGGAGTGCACCCCCTAACTCATTGGGACGAGGCAAGTGATCTTCCACCCGCACCAATGAATACACGTGTGGTCTCCGTGTGGGTGGCCTGCTATTGGGAGCAACTCGCCCGCAGCTTCCCGCGCCTGACATAGGCGACTCCTGTACCCTGACTGCAGTGTGGGATCCAGAATACCGGCTCGGGTTGCTCTCCTCCGGCGACGTGCTCCTGCCATCCATCAACACGGTGGGGGCCCACGCCTTTCCTCTTTTTGCGGACCCCTGGCACCACTGAGAGCTCTTGAGACCTGATCGACAGCACCGACCCCCCCCCCACGCAGGGTGAAGATGGGGAAATCAAAGCCTACGCAGCACCACGCGGTCCCGGAAACAGCCCCGGAGAACATGCCAAAGACCTCGACCTAGTCCCCCAGTACGGCACCCTCCTTGGACCTATCAATCTCGGATAAACTGGATAAGGTCCTCCCCGCCATCGAACAATCCCGCTTGTCTATGGAGGAACGCCTTGGTACCCTGGCGACAGACGTCCACCTTCTCCGAGACGATCACCGTAAATTGGCTGACCGGGTGCGAACAGAGGAGCGGACACTAGAGGAAATACAGCCAATGCTAAAGGAACACCAGACGACGCTCCAGGGAGTCCTCACTCGTCTAACCGCGGTGGAAGAGCATGCACAGGACTTGGAAGGTCGCTCGCGACGCTGCAACATCCGGGTGCTGGGACTGCCTGAGGGTGTCGAGGGTGGAAACCCCATAGACTATATGGACACATGGCTGAAGTCCTTCACCCCAACATCAGACCGTACAGCATTCTTCTCCATAGAACGAGCTCACAGAGTGCCCGCCCGAAAACCCCCACCTGGTGCAGCTCCTCGGCCACTCCTTGCTAAGTTCCTGCACTTCCGGGACCGCGATGCGGTGCTTCGAGCGACGCGACTGACAGCGCCACTACGGGTGGAAAACAACCAGATAATGATCTTCCCGGACTATGCCCGAGCAGTACAACAGCAAAGATCGTCCTTCTTGGACGTAAAGCGGAGACTACGAGACAATAATATTCAATATGCTCTGCTATTCCCGGCTCGCCTCAAGATCCTCCACAAAGGTTCTTCCCTTTTCTTCACGACTGCGGAGGCCGCACAAGACTGGGCAGATCAACATTGCTCGCGGGTACTCAACCCTCATCCTCAAAGGGGCTCGCCTCTCAAAACTTTCCGTGCTCGGAAACGCCCCATGAAACTCCGCAACATCGAGTCGAGAACAGCGAACGGCTCCCACGACTCGCCTGATCTTGAACAGATTATGCGGGAGAGGCACGAAGCTTTGCAAGCAGCAATTGACCTGCGCTCCACGCAACACTCGGAACCCATAGACCGACCCCCGCACCTCTTCTCATCAGAAGGCGAAAACGACAGCGATGGCACCGCCTCGGGGGTAGACCTGGTGGCGCCTCCCCATGCCACTCCACAAACAGCAGATGGACTGCTAGATGGACAAACCTCTCCTATCTCATCTTGAAGCAACCCAGGCATACAGACTGCCAAATTGTATCCTTATATGTAAAGTCTGCCTTACACCCATTGCCTAAAAAGCATGGATTGACACCCTGCACATGACGCGCATTGCTCCTTCTACATGCCCATTTAGCGCGCGGCTTCGCACTTGCATGTCGTCACCCCCTATCACATAGAGCAGTTATCCCCCCTCGTGTTACGGGAGGAAGTTTGGACACACCATTTCCTAAACCATGAGTCCTTTGTATTGGGACAGTTCCCGCACCACCACACGTTGTTCATACCCCGGTTCATACATGTCCCATTCCGCCATGGAGCTCCACACCACAGAATATTCGATTGGCCAGGCTCCCCCTCTGCCTACTCTCCCGAGGCGATTTATCTAACGGGCGCCTCAACCAACCCACACGCAGTACTGATTTCCCATGGCAAAGCTGATGAAAAACGCAGACATTAACATACTCACGCTAAATACACGCGGTCTACACACCCCACGTAAGCGCTACACGATCTACGCCTATGCGAAGCGGCAGAAAGCATCTATCCTCTGCCTGCAGGAAACCCACCTTAACTCAACCGAAGCGGGCAAACTGCGTGCAAAATGGCGTGGTCTTATCTGTGCCACGACCTACTCATCATTTGCCCGCGGAGCGCTGATATGGATCCGCCCAGGAACCCCATTCCGGGAACTCAGGCGGGTGGTGGACGAAGAGGGCAGATTCGCCCTCCTGGAAGGACTCTTAGATGGTAGGGCTATCCTCTTTGGAAGTGTGTACGCCCCGAGTGTCGACCAGGATAAATTTTGGGACCGACTCACAAACACTCTTGCCCGATTCACGCATGTACCCTGGATACTGGGTGGGGACTACAATTGTATCCTGGATCCGAGACTGGACCGGTCACACCCCCCACTCCTGCACTCCCCCACCCACAGACAAATTGAACAGTTCAAAGCATGGGTTGCACACTGGTCACTCACAGATGCATGGAGACTGCACAACCCCCAGGTCCGCGTCTACTCTTTCCACTCCATCCCTCACAACCTGTGAGTCCGGCTCGGCCGCTTCCTATGCACGGCAACGCTTCTCCCGCAAATATGTCACTCTGATTATTTTGGCAGGGTCTTCTCAGACCATGATGCACATCTTCTAAGCCTCCAGTGGAGACCCCCACACCCCCCTGTCCCCACGTGGCGATTATCGCGGGACTACCTAACAGACCAAGTTTTTACACACGAGCACCATCGTAGCATTCAAGAATACTTTACTCACAATACGGGGACCGCATCGTCAACCCTGATCGAGTGGGATGGCTTCAAGGTGGTAGCCCGTGGGGAATGTATTCAGCAGAGAGTTGGGGTAAGGCGTACCTTGGAGCAGGTCCTTGAGAATGCGGAACAGCGACTGACCACGGCCACTAAGGCCGCGGATCAGTCAGTAGCGGCGGCGACCCAAGTCGCCCACGCCAAATCAGAATATCAGGCGGCGTGCATGGACCTCCGGCGTCACAATTTTCGGACCTATGCGACTCGAATGCATAAGGACCATGACAAAACAGGCACGCTCTTGGCATGGCTCGCTAAACAAGACACTGAAGTTCGGCCCATCACCGCAATCATAAATCCCCATGGCACCCTGGTACAATCTCAGGATGAGATCCTCCAGGCATTCTATCAACATTATTCAGCAGTCTACAATATCCCCTCATCACTCGACCCGGAGGCTGTCAACCACTTCCTAGACCCTCTCCCCCTCCCCCAGATATCTGCCGCGGACAAGACAGTGTTAGACGCAAAGATACAAACCACTGAGATTACATGCGCTATACGAGCCTTAGTCTGTGGCAAAGCCCCAGGCCTCGATGGGTTTCCACTCGAATACTACGCCACCTTTGCCTCTCAGCTGACTCCTCGCTTATCTACAGTGCTGGACACAGCGCTCCGATCCGGTGAACTGCCTAGCTCCATGAGAGCGTCGGTGATTGTGACGTTCCCGAAACCCGATCGGGACCCCCAACTCCTAGCCTCCTATCGCCCCATCACACTTCTCACAGCCGACTGCAAAATCCTGGGGAAAATCTTAGCGGATAGATACTCCCAAATTATACGCCCGTTAGTACATCCAGACCAGTGCGGCTTTGTCCCGGGTAGGAATACCTCTCACAATATTAGACGCCTCTTTCACCTCCAGGATCAGATTGGCGATCGCTTCCCTCGAGCGGCGTGCCTGATCCTGGACCTTGAGTAGGCTTTCGACACCCTAACTTGGCAGTTCCTCTTTACCATCCTCGGGCGGGTGGGACTGGGCACCACTCTCATAGCCTACACTCGCCTGCTCTATACCAACCTTACCTCCCGGGTCCGCCTCGGTCGCTACATCTCCCCGGAATTCGCGATACACAGGGGCACACGACAAGGATGCCCCCTCTCACCTTTATTATTCGCGCTCGCTGTTGAACCCTTAGCTATCCGGCTTCGCCGGGATGGACAGGCCTGGGGAATTCCACTCGCAGACGCCACGCACTGCGTATCCATGTACGCAGACGACCTTCTCATATATATACGGGATATTACGGCGGATCTCACCACACTCGAGACCGCCCTGACGGAATTTGCGGATGCCTCGGGCTTGAAAGTGAACTGGGACAAGTCAATGGTGTACCCCCTCAATCCAGACACCTCTCCCCAGGACATTTGGATTGGTGACCGGAAAATGCATTGGGCTGCAGAGGGCCCCCGATACCTCGGGATTCGCTTATACCATTCCCCGGCTGACATCTTTGAGGGCAACCATCGTAGGGCACTTGCCAGTATACGATCCACAATTGGGTTCTGGCGGAGCCTCCCGCTGGCCCCGATCGGTCGGGTAGCTCTCGCAAAGATGATACTGGTCCCACGGCTCTTATATTACTTCACCAATCTCCCAGTAGTCCCACCCGCTCCTTTTTCAAAGACTTAGACACACTCCTTAGCTCTCTAATATGGGGTAAGGGGCGACACAGGATCGCGTTAGCAAAACTAAAACTACACACAACACAGGGGGGACTTGGCGCTCCATCATTCGAAGCCTATTTCCTGGCGGCGCAGCTCCAGTGGCTTTCATATTGGACAGCAGAAGGGTACACATCTGAAACATGCATTGCCACGGGTCGTATATCAATACCAGAGTTGCGTCGCCTACTCCTACCGGGATCCCGTCCCACACAAACCTACCCCCTTCAAGTGGACATTGCCCGGAAATGCGTCCAGCGCATACACCGCATGACACCAAACTGTCCCCCATACACACCATTACTACCATTAGTCGGCTGGCCAAGACACAGGGGGTTTTTCACTCCTGCCATGCTCCAGGAATGGACATCCAGAGACATCGCCGAAGCAGAAATACTGTTTGAAGAGGGACAGCTCAGGTCGTAGCAGCAACTTATGGACGACTATGACCTTCCCCCAGGTCAGTTCCTGCTTCACCGCCAACTCCTCAGCCACTACTGACCATATTACGACCTCACACTGGGGGAGCCTCCCACACATCCAGTTCTTCACACAATATTACAAATGGGACCGGGTCGCCACCTTACCACATGGCTGTACAAATCGATTAGGGAACTGAAACCCCCACTACTAGCACCCGTGCGGTCCCTCTGGGAGGAGGAAGCGGGACGATCATTTCATGATAGCGAGTGGGAAAGAGCGATAGAATTCCCCAAAAAAGTATCCAGGAACGCCCGTTTTAAGAATATACAGGGCCTCATTTGAACGCTGCCTGTGTCTGGTCCGACACGCTCCTTGACCCTGAGGATACCATCACCGCTGGGGGCCTGACGCTGTTGGTCTCTCCGCCGCCGTTGCTTGTCACTCTGCACGGCCGCTGTGAGGGGAGACTACAGCTCCCAGCTTGCAAAGCGGCGACCTGCACCGCCCACTTCCTGCCGAGTGCGCCCGGAGGCGCTCAAATACCAGCTGCTCCCTCCGCGTCGCGGACGCACGCGGGCGGCGCCGAGCGAAGCTCGGGCAAAGGGCGGGCAGTCTGTGGCAGTCCAGGGCTGTCCAAGGCTGGGCTGGGCCACCTCCCTTTTGGCTGGATCACAGGAGTCAGGATCGGGAACTTACTGCTGATCAAGGAGAGGATATACTGACACTGACTCCGGGACTACACAAACGCAAGTCGGGGCGGGGTGGGGTATAAAAATAACATACCGCAGAGTGGTTAGACTAAAGAGGGTGAGGGGACATAGGTGTGGCAGCAAAACATATATATTGTCTTTTGTATTCGTTCTGGCCGGGGGGCACTAGGTTCACCTGTAGGCAGAATGGTGGGCAAAGTGGTAACTCGCTCTACTAAAACCAAATTAAAAACCCCCCCTGTGCAACATAGGCACATTCAGGAGATAGGCACACTTCCTCCCCATTTGTCCAGCCTACTGCCATTGATCGCATGCTACAGAAAGCGATTGGGGCAGTATAATCCGAAATCGAACGAACGGAGAGGCGTCTATCCCTGACCCCACTCATGGAACTCCCTAAACTAACCCAGGAACCACTGATAGAAATAGTAGACACCTCATCTCCCTGCTCACAAGAAATTAGTGAGCTCGAAATCCTGTGTGCACAACAAGAACAGGGGGGGGGGGGTGAGAGCGGACACATTTTAGTGAAGTCAGCCCCGAGAGGTAGGAAACGGAAACCGTGTATAACAAGACCCAAAGCCAAGAAACCTGGAACAGATACTTTGCTTGATAGAAAGGGTAGGCAAGTGTCGGAGGGGAGTAAAGAACAGCTACCACAACACATAGTACCACCAGTTTGGATGTCTCAAATAGTAGCAGAATTGCAAACACACTTGGAAATGTTCATTACAAGCCAAATAAAACCACTCACTAGCAGATTAGATAAAATAATGAATGAAATAAAGTGTAGGGATAGGGCAAGGGGCCCACCATCAGAATTGCCCAACTCTATAAATATAATTGACTCTAACCCAGTCCCGGAAAAGAATGGGTGCCCATGTAGGCCCAATGAGGGACAAGTTACAACCACATCAAGGGCTCACTCGGGGCATCAGGTTAAGGTCACATTATCATATGAAAAGGATCCACATAATAGATTGGAAGTACAAAGTACCCCAATGTTAAAGCCCACTCAAACAGTCCCACAGAATATAACATCGAATATTAAAGTAGTGAATCAGCCTGAGAGTATATTTAAAACCCCACCCGCCACTATATTACCTACTATCAATTTACCCCCTGAATCTTGCCCCCTGGTAGTAATTTTCACAGGGGTCCCAGAACTAAGGGGAGAGCAGAAAGAATCACACCAGGAACTGAAAAATAAGATCATACACTGGTTGAACCAAAACAAACCATTGCCAAGGGACATAGATGGTGAAATTTTACTGGTGAGAAGAGTAAATTGGCTTGGCAGTAGGAGAAAAGATATAGACGGGAATTGCATTGTCGCCAATTTTAGGGACAGGAACGTTGTGACACATATTCTGAATGAAGAATCAACGTACTCTGCAAGCAATATAAGACCTTTGCCCTTAAGCTATTTTTACCCAAGACAGTCCAGAGCACAGGGGTTCTTGAAGTACACGGATGACCGAAGGGAGTGCCTCCAGGCAACTCACAGGAGGGATTTGAACCAATCGGGAGGGTGGATGGGGTTTAGGGATGGAGGACACCTTAGCTGGAGAAACAGGTTTAGTCCACTGGTGGCCCTAGAGGATAATGACTGACTAACACCCCCTCTTACAATAGAGGGACAGTATAGAAATGAGGGAATACCACATAACTGGGAGGTAGTAAGAGGTGCACAGAGAATACTACCACAGGATATATCATTTATAGAGAGTCGCCCTATAGAAAAGACAGGAACACCAAGGGACTTGCAGGTGTCGGGGGTGCCAGAGACCATAGCACACCCGGTAATAAGTAATGATTTTAGACCTCAAAATAACTTATGTGGAAGGGGTCAAGTGGGAGACACTATACAGGATAGGGGGACGGTAAGGAGGTATACACCACCCTCAGAAGGATGCCTTAATACACTATCAAGTGGTAGACGCCTTATAGTTAGGGACCGTGAATTATTAGTAAAGAGAGGCCTGAGATTTATTTCATGGAACACGGCTGGTTTGGCAAGCAAATTTAACAATCTGGAATGGAGAGAATATATGGGGCAGTTCCAGATAATTAGTTTGCAGGAGACATGGATTACCGACAATAGTCCCTTTCACATTTTAGGCTATAAATGTTTTTTTATCCCTGCCACGAAATCTAGTTCAGGTAGGGCTAAAGGTGGGTTGTCCATATATGTAGACTTGAGGGTGCAAGGTGTTTGGACAAATACCACTGGGTCTTCCCAACATATTCAGTCACTGGGACTCAGATCGAATGGATTTAAGCTAACTATGCTCAATGTCTATAACACAGGAGGAGGAGGGGAGAATAACCCCATCCTCAGGGAATTAGACTCCCGATTAAGACAAGAGCATCCCACAACAATAGGGGCAAAGACCCCTTCGCATATAGTTATGGGAGACTTTAATACCCATTTGTGCACCCGCCTGTTTCCTGTTGAGAGTGAATGGTCCAATTGCCAAGCTAGGAAAGGTCCCCACTTTGACCATACGCTGGAGGGGAGGGCCTTGAGCAAGATCATGGATAAGCACGATTTGGAGCACGCGGTCAATATGATGATGGTGGGGAGGGACGGTTCCCTCCCTCCTACCTTTAAGGGAAGAGGGTGTGCCTCAATTATTGATCACATTTTAGTCTCCAGGCTCCTAAAAAACTGGGTTATGTCAGTGGATATCGAGTGGAGTCCATTCAGTGACCACAATCCCCTCATAATGGAGCGTTTTTATCAGATTGAAGGGAGAAAGAGTTATAAGGATGGCTTTGTCATGAGTGCGACTGACCAAGGTAGGCGCCTTAGGTGGTCAAAAATAGATGGCATAGATTTTTATAGGTCCCTAATGGTCCAGGGAAAACAACCGATTGAAGATTGTTTAGACTTGGACATTGAGGGCCCTCAACTAATGAAAGCATTTGGCCACCTAACCAATTTGGTAGATGGGTTACTGTCAACAAATGTGCCAAAAAAAAGGGGTAATCAGCCAAGATGGTTTAATACTGAGTGCTCACGGGCCCTTAGAGACCTCAAAGGCAGTCTGAAACTCAAGCCGAGGGACTCCGAGAAAATAAGGCAGTGTAGATTGGCATATAAGAATGAGGTCCAAAAGAGGAAACTCACCCTGCAGGATGCAGCATGGGCAGACCTAAGGGAGGCGGCTGAAAAAAAGGATATCACTAAGTTTTGGAGTTTAATAAATAACCCATGCTTTCAAGATAATGCCCCTGAGATTGGCCCAAATATTTTGCCTGAACAGTGCCTGGCACACTTTCAGGGCCTTTATAATCACTGCAAGGACCCCATTATAGAGGAAGAGATGGTGACCCCAGATATACAGATAGTGGATTTCACCTTAGCTGAAATCAGGGTGGGCATTGAGGGCCTGACTAAAAACAAAGCTCCGGGCCCAGATGGGATCCCCCGGATCTATTCTTGAGTAATGTAGACCTATGGGCCCCAATTATTACAAGGGTTATAAACGCAGCAGTCACATGCGGTTTACCCCGGTCCTGGTCTACAGCAGCTATAGTCCCCATTTTTAAAAAGGGTAATAGGGATAACCCCCAATGTTATCGGCCAATTTCGTTGATCGATGTAACAGCCAAAATTTTAGGAAGGGCCATTTTGAACCGACTTATTGAATGGTCTGAAGACAATAATATTGTTTCAGACGCACAATATGGTTTTAGATCTGGTAGATCTACTAGTGATCAATGTCTTAACCTGTACCTGTTGGCCGCAAAGTATACCAAAACGAGCAATGAGACTATTCATCTAGGGTTCATGGATCTGGCGGCAGCCTTCGACCATGTGAACAGGAGTAAACTCTGGACGATGTTGAGTACGTGGGGAATAGACCCAGGGCTGATTAACATACTGAGAGAATTACACCGAGATACTACAGCCAGGGTACGTTACAACACTGAGGAGGGGCTAACAGAAGCCTTTGCATGTACTAGTGGAGTAAGGCAGGGGTGTATCCTTGCCCCTTTTTTATTCACCCTCTATATCAACAACCTAGAGCAGTGTTTAATTAACCTAAACACTGACTGCCCAAAAGTAGGATCGCGTCATATTCCGGTCCTATTATATGCCGATGACGCGGTGCTGCTAGCTCGCACCCCAAAAGGTCTACAGACACTGATTGACGGCTTTGTTAAGTTTATGGAAGCCTTAGACCTGTTGGCCAATCTTGGTAAATCTTATGTAATGTCAGTAGGCAATAAATCTCGCCCCAATTTTGTGTATAGGATTGGGGGCCATATTCTAGAAAAAGTGAAGTCCTTCACCTATTTGGGGCTACGATTTGACGAGTTATTAAAATTCTCCCCTTTAGTGGAGGAGCGATGCAGGAAATTAATTGCTTCAAATGGAGCCATAGCGAGTTATGGGAGGAGATTGGGCAGATGGTCCCCGGAACAAACCATGAATCTTTACAGTTCTATCTGCTGCTCAAAAGCCATGTATGGTGCGGAAGTGTGGGGATATGTAAATACGGATCAGCTGCAGCGCGAGAAAAATACATTTTTCAGGTCAGTCTTAAAATTACCCCAGAGTATTCCAGCTGTTATCGCGCATAGAGAATTGGGGAGGCCCTATATTGAAGACCTGGTCAAGTTTAGACCCATTTTAACTTGGCTTAAAATCTGGACAAACCCAGAAGCCGCGCTGAGCAGGCTCATTTTAAAAGACTGCCTGACAAGTGATAAAAGTATGAACATCCCCTGGCTAAAATATGTTGAGTCTAACCTGGATAGACTAGGCAGCAAAGACTTGTTCATAAACCCTGAAGCAATCACTACTCAAGATAAAATGACACTAAAGAGATCCTTCATGGCCCAAAGAGACACAAGAAGAACACTAGAGGAAGGGTCCAAAGGTGTGGTGATTGCTCATAACATGGTTAAGACTACTGAGGGGATGGAACCCTACCTCTATCTCATGCATAATGCCCAAGAGAGGTTTTTAATGTGTCGTTTTAGGCTCAATCTTTTATCACATTTACTGGCAGACCCGCCAGGTTTTACTGTGTCAATTGAGCAGAAGGGTGCCTGCGGCTGCGACAATAGGTCTCCGCAGGACACCCTTCATTTTGTACTTTTTTGTCCTTTTTATTTAATGCCACGGCGGAAGTTTTTAAAAGAAATTTTAAAAAGGGCTAAGCTGACAAGCTAAATCTGCTTTGCTCTTTTTACAAAAAGCTCATGAGCCGCTGACATTATGCTGTATGATGAATTTTATGAAAGTTGCGCTGAGACTAAGAAAAACTACAGGGGAGGTTTCAACGTGATCATTATGGTTATATGTGATCTGCTTTTTCCTGTGGCCCTAATGCAATATAATTATAGTTAATGGACCGAGGGTGAGTTAATTGTGTTTCCCCTTGATGATCTGTTATTTCAGTCAGGGTTCTTAAGATGATTTAATTGTGTTTTTAAGGATGAATTACATTGTGTGTATTTATATGACTTTTATGGTGTTTTTTAATCACCGAATAAAGAACTACTGACTGACTGACTGAATATACAGTTTCACATTTTACATAGGGCCTACCTAACACCAGCGCGCCTACAGCGCTTCTAACCCGATACGACCTTCCTCTGTCCTCGTTGTCAAGCGCGGGATGCAGATTTTTCCCATATGTTTTGGACCTGCCCGGGCATTCAGGACTATTGGTCATCTATCCACTTGACACTTCGAGATCTCACCGGACTGGCCCACTTGGGAGGGTTGCGCGTTGGGCATACTTGGACGAAGGAAACGTCACAAAATACCAATGCGCGTTGTTTCCCTAGCCCACCTGCTGGCCAAACGCTGTATAGCTATGCACTGGCGCTCCTCTTCGGGCCCTCCGATTACGGCATGGGTAGGGGCGGTGCTTAAGTGGCCTGCAGCTGAGGAGGACGCAGTGCGTGAGGAAGAAGCTAAAGGTATCCGCAAAGTCCCAATTTCTCAAGAATGGGCGCTTCTATTACACCAATTCAAACAGTCCAAGACCCCGGAGGACCCGGTCACCGACACAACTACCCCTGACACCACACAGCTACCTGCTGTACATGCTCCAAGGGCAGGGGATCCCCCCCCCCCGATTACCCACGCCACCCTTAGACCCGCTAGGCTCGCCCCCGCTCGCCAGGCATACTGAACGGTCCCCTACACCAGCCCGCGCACCCATCCCCTCCTAAGCGAGATGCAGCTGTACCGTCGAGTAGGTATCTGCGGACTCACAGCATTTGCCTGGCCCAACCACTAAGAACCCCATGGCACCTCCTAGTTCGGTTCTTCCCCCCAGTTTTTCTTTCTGGCGAACACCTGCTACAACACATGACGCATCTACGCGGAATATGACGCAAATGTACTCTCTATATTGATGTTGGTCAATTCTGTTGCACATGTGCCACAGTTACTTGTACGGAATGTAATGTCTTTATGATTATAACAACAAATGCCAATAAAAAGAATTTACAAAAAAATAAATAGCTTGGGCATCTCATTGACGACGCGATTATTTTTCGTATGATAGACAATACTTATATCGTTACATATGCGATCAGTTATACATTCTATCTACCTGATTATTGGCGGTCGATTTACACTCCGTTCGCATACTTAGACCCCCTTCTGGTTGTTTGTTTATTTTTGGTGTGTCCAGGATCGTTACATATTATCCACTCGTCACTTTTGTGTGCTTTGGGACCTAGATTGATCAACATGGACGACTATAGATCTACGTTGGAATGTTCTTGGTGAGTGTCCATGGTTATAACTTCTGCACACTTTTTTGAGTTTATTATTTTCAATTGTGCCGGATATTTATGTATGGTAATTTCTCACGCTAACAAATTACTGACAATTAGCGTGTTTTCTTCATTTCATTTACGATTGATTTGTGCATCATACCAATATCGTTTTGTGCACTCTTGTAGGAGAGAGGTTACGTTGATACACTATTTGGATTACAGCTTATTAGGATTTTTACATATAGGGATATTATCAATTTATCCTTATATAGTTGTGTTCTCCTTTTGGGAGTATTTTTATACATACCAGTAGTTTATAATACATTAACTTTTGATATCTATAAGGAGACCACATTAGTAGATTTATATAGCTATTCTTTTTGTTGTTTTTTTTTTGCTTGTGATTAGAACTGATGGCATCTTTGCATATACATTGTGGATACATCTCATTGAACCATTATCTTATCTGGATGTCGCTTATTCAAGTCAGGATTTGACTATTTAACCATGTGGGTGCTATTGGCTAATTTGGCCTTTTGGAGTATTGATCTGATTTTTTCTTTTATCAATATCACACATGATTTTGTGTGGTTTGTCCTAGTAGCACGGGCGTGAGAGTATGGCACAATCACACGTTTTAGTTAATTTATAGGGAGTCTATATGATAACCTCACTTATATATCTTAGAACATAGGCTCAAGGGTCTAATATTTCTATATCTTTTCGGTGGATTTCTTTCTCTTTTTCTATAACATCAGGCTTCACTTCGGTGACTTTGACACACTATCTTTCTTTCTCTTTGGATCTGTATTTGAGCACTATTTACATTTCGGGTGACTTTTGCAATCGGAGAGATTCTGTTTCTAGCAGCCTTTTAACATTATAATTTGTAAGTATTATCTTATATTATCTGATTGATGATATATGCATTTTTATGTCTACAGCCTTGAGAAAGTCAAAGTACTTATCAAATACGGACGAAACACGTGTTGGCTGTTGCGAATTTGGATAGGAGTTTGAAAATCATAAAAAAGAATATGTTTTTGAAGATTTGACATCTATGCAACTTATTTTATGGAGCTTTGGAACACTCCAGATTCTTGAAGGACTTTTAGAGATTGCTGGTCTAATTATTACAAATATTGGTCCTAAGACAAAAGTTTGATATAGAACTGTTTATATTTACAATATGGGTGTGCGTTATTAGCTGGTTTTTCTTTTAGGGCTAGATTAGTAGCCATGCCTAATGAAGACTGTGAAGCCTGAACATTTTGGTTCAAACTGACCAAAATAAAATCTTATAGAGGTGTGGTTATCTTCTGCCCACCCGGCCCAAAAAGTAGCTTTCTTAACTCCATCTGCACCCTCCTTGAAAAAAAAATCTGTAAAACAGTCTTCACAATTCTTGGGGACCTAAACTTTCATCTAGACTCCCTAGAAGATAAAGACACCATGGCCCTTTTGAAAGCCATGAATGACTTCAGGCTCTCTCAGATAGTACAAAACACTACCCACATAGCAGGCCATACACTGGATGCCATTTTTACCTACAAAAAATCGCTTACTGGGCTAGAAGTCGTACCTCTTTCATGGTCTGGCTATTCTACTATCTTCTTCGAAATAAGACGCCCCCAAAAAACTCTAGACACAAATAAGCAACAAGGAGTGATATCTTATCGAGCATGGAGTACCATAGGCTATAGTCAACTACAGCAACAGCTTACTGAAGATCTGCCTCCCCCTCACATGACCCAGAGAAGGCCGCACAGAATTATTCAAAATGGTAAGACACTGCCTTCTCCCAACTAGCCCCTACTAAATTCATTAAACAAAATAGGAAGAGAGGAAATGGAGACTCAACTATGAAGTCCATGAGAAGGAAATGTATTGACTTTCTCTGGCAAAATAGAAAGCCCTGCTGACCAAAGAATAAATAATATACTTTACTTCATGACTAGAATCCTCAAAAAAGTCAGCCAGGGAGCCATTTCAAGTTATAATTAACCTCACCAAACAACCCATAGCCAAAGAAACTAGTAGTAGTCATGCCTTTTGCGATAACATCGCCCAACACTTCAGGAATAAGGCTGACCAAATCAATAATCTATTCAGTGTCTCTGGGAATAAGTACCTATGTCGCAATCAGAGACAGCAACACTAATGATAAGATATAAAATGACTCGTGCTTGGTCTGTATGGCAATTTCAGCCCAGTTTCTACAACACAGGTTGAGCTTTTTATTCAGACTACAAAATCGGGATCTCCAAATGATTCTTGCCCTCCTTTGGTGCTCAAACAAATCTCTGAACCAATAGAAAAGGTTCTGGCGAACATCTATAATTCTATGTTTCACACAGGCATTTTTGCCTCTTTGTGGAAGAAAGCACTTATATAAATCAATAAACCTAACTTTGACTCAGACGCCCCCTCTAATTATCGACCCATCCCAGCCAAAATCATAGAAAAAATCATGAACATTCAATTAGCACAGTTCATTAAAGATAACAATCTATTGGACTCGACTCAGTTCGGCTTCAGATCAGAACACAGCACCGAGATGGCACTTATTAAAGCTACGGATTAACTTAAAACCATCCTTGATGGCGGAGGCAACACAGCTTTAATCCTACTTGACCTATGCACGTCCTTCGACATCATACATCATTCAATACTATGCTGTGTAAGAAAGTGCCCTCTTTTTGCATGGTTGCCCCCACTTTTTGCTGAACTGCAGATGCCTATGAGCTAGGGATAGAGCAGTCCTATCCCAGAACAATGATGAAGGCCAAGACCAACCTGTTGCTTTTATCAGCAGAAGGCTTCTCCCCAGGGAGCAGCGTTGGAGTGCCATTGAGGGGGAGGCCTTTGCTGTTGTTTGGTCCCTGAAGAAGCTGATACCATACCTGTTTAGTACTCACTTCCTAGTTCAAACTGAAAACAGACCTCTCAAATGGCTAATGCAGACGAAAGGTGAAAATCCTAAACTGCTGAGGTGGTCCATCTCCGTACAGGGAATGGACTTTGTAGTGGAACACAGACTTGGGACTGGCCATGCCAATGCAGATGGACTTTCCAGGTTCTTCCACTTAGACAATGAAGACTCTCTAGGGAGAGGTTAGTCTTATCCTCTTTCGTTTGGGGGGTTGTGTAAGAAAGTGCCCTCTTTTTGCATGGTTGCCCCTACTTTTTGCTGATATACTTTGACTGAGTGTGCCCTGGACTCCCACCAATCAGGTACCCAGGGCCTATGTTCATTCCCTAAAACTGCATTGAAGACAAAACCCAATTGGCACTATCTGGCCACAGGTCAGCCCCTGGTAAATGGCACCACCGGTACCCAGGGCACTGTGACCAGGGAAGGCCTCTAAGGGCTACAGCACTTATTGTGCCACCCTTAGAGGCCCTGTACCTTTACACTCACACACTGCCTTTGCAGGATGCGTGTTTTGGTGCAGACCAAAGTGAAGAGTCGACATGGCACGTGTGCCATGCTTGTAACTCACTGCCCTGGCATAGATCAGCCACCCCTCTAGCTGGGTGAACTATAGAGTGGTGAGGGTACAGGTGCATGAGCTCTGTACCCCTACTGTGTCTAACCCAATTCTTAGACATTCGAAGTGCAGTAATGCCATTAAGAGTAGATGGTGCTTGGAGTTTGTCATTATGAACTCCACAGTACCATAATGGCTTTACTGAAAACTAAGACCACACCAATGCCAGTGTGGGTTTTAATGAAAAATGCAAACAGCGCATCTTGGAGATGCCCCCTGAAAAATGACCTAACACTAGTTTCCAGACTGAGTGGCTGCTCCCCAGCTGCCACCACCAGACATGTTTCTGGACCCCTGGGTTGAGAGCCTGCTGCTCTCAGGGGCCTGAAACAATGCACATCCTGGGACGGGGTGCCAAGCCTCCTCCCCCAGGATGGGCAGGGTCCACGAATGGGAAGCTTCAAAGGCTTTGCCATTTTGTGAGCTTCCCCAGGCCTTTTGCCGATTCCAGCAACTAGTCCCCACTGGTTCTGACCTCCACTTTGGATGGGAGAATCGGTGAGAAAACGAAGCGAGGAAGGGAGGTGTGTCCACCTTTGCCAACCACACCGCTCAGATGGGGGAGGCGAGGTAAAGCACAACTCTCAGTCCCTGCCATCTAGAAGATGGGGGGATACAGCCAACCAGAGTGAGGCATATGCCCCCCTCCCACTGGAGGGTGGCATAATAGGGGGTGTACCCACCCTAAGGAAGGGACCCATAGGTCCCAACCTTTTACTTACCTGTAACACCCCTAAACCTAGTATTTAGGGGCACCCCTGGGCCTTGCCTTCTTAGACAAGAAATGACCAAGAAGAAAAGGAGAAGAAGGAACGAACAGCAGTGCCGAAGCTAAGAAGAGGAGGATGCCCACTGACTTGACCCCATCCCTACCGGCCTGTACCCACCTCGAACCTGCAGAAGTAAAACTCTGTTGTGTCCTGCAGCCAGAAACCTCAAGAGCTCCAAGGACCTGCCCTGCCTTTCAAAGAAAAGACTTTATCTCCCGTGAACACCAGATTTGTTCATCCACAGACTCCAGCTCCGGCCAAATCCGCTAGTCTGCACCTGTCACCCTGGTGATCTCTGACCTGCCTTGAATCTCCCAGCAAAGCCTGCAGCCTCTTTTTGGAGGATCCCCCCGACTGCGACCGGAGCTGATAAGAGGAGTCACATGCCTAAAGACACCCCTGCACCCAAAGCCCCACGGCCTTGGGTGGCCCAACCAACAGTGTCCCAACATCCCAAGGCATTCCAACATATCTCTCCAACTGGTGGTCACCTCCAGAAGATCTCTGTCCCCGAGCCTGCAGTCTTTGTTGAAACTGGAGAATCCCCATTGCAATCAACAGGGAACCCGATGCCAAACCAGCACCCTGCACCCAGCCCCCCACTACGGGTGCACTTTTTGTGCTAAACAGGATCCCCCTTTGCCCTGAGCCTGAGGCCAGGAGCTATGCTCCCACAACCCAGTGGCCTGCTCGTCAGCAGCCACCAACCGGAGGCCCCCTATTCCCCATTAGATAACATTGGGCCTCAGCACTCTGCACCCAGCCACCCTAGTGGTGCTGAGGGTGTAACAAGAGTGCATCCTTGACTCTAAGCCACTCCCTAAAGCAGTTCGTAGATTGGCAGGTATGAGTATGTTAATTGCTATACACAGAGTGGCAATATGTTGGTCGAAAGGCCCGGTTCCTACGATTGCAGACTGGTCCAGGGACATGGTGTACTGCAGTACGCAAACAGAACTCTATAGCGAACTCCTTCCACCGCGCAGTCATCCTAAAAAATACTGGGCGTTGTATAAGACTCATTTGTTGACAAAGGATAATGCGACTGGAAGAGCTGACGCTGATGCAGGTAATGATGAGGAGCAGCCGCGGTCGGTAGTAGGAATTTCGCATTTGGGGCTGCAGTGCACGCAACGAAATTCGTTTTATTAATTTATATGTTTACTTACCTGTAAACCTCCATAATCCATAGTTTACTACCCCCCACCCTGCCCCTCCCCCTCCCCACGTCACCGCCCTGCAGGAACTCCTACTACCGACCACGGCTGATCCTCATTAGAAATGTGATAGCTTCACTTGAAGAATTTGCATCCATTTGTTCTTTCAGCATACACATGCTCATGGTCACTTAAGGAACATTATTCTTCCATTGACAATGCATCTCTAGATCTCATACCTAAAACAATTGCCAAATACTTAATTTAGAGACTTCCTCATCTCCTGAATCGGTCAATTATTTGAAAGGGTAGGAGTGGACATTGTGGGTCCACTTGAGCCACCCACAGCCTCAGGGAACAAATGTATTCTAGTGGTAGTGGATCATGCCACTAGGTACCCTGAAGCAATTCCCCTTAGGACTACTACAGCTCCTGCAGTAGCCAAGGCCCTCCTGGGTGTCTTCACCAGGGTGGGTTTTCCTAAGGAGGTGGTTTCAGACAGAGGTTCCAACTTCATGTCTGCTTACCTAACACACATGTGGAAGGAGTGTGGGGTGCAGTATAAGTTTACTACCCCCTACCACCCACAAACCAATGGCCTTGTTGAGAGAGTCAACAAGACATTGAAAGGTATGATCATGGGGCTCCCTGAAAAACTCAAAAGGAGATGGGATGTCCTGTTACCATGCCTGCTTTTCGCTTACAGAGAAGTGCCACAGAAGGGAGTAGGTTTCTCACCCTTTGAACTTCTGTTTGGTCATCCTGTAAGGGGACCACTTTGTCTTGTAAAAGAGGGCTGGGAGAGGCCTCTTCAAGAACCCAAACAAGACACAGTGCACTATGTGCTTGGCCTAAGGTCCAGAATGGATGAGTACATGGAAAAAGCATCCAAGAACCTTGAGGCCAATCAGGATCTTCAGAAGCAATGGCATGACCAAAAAGCTGCACTGGCAGAATTTCAACCAGGGCAAAAGGTGTGGGTTTTGGAGCCAGTGGCACCAGGGGCTCTCCAGGACAGAAGGAGTGACCCTTATCCCATATTAGAATAGAAAAGTGAGGTCATCTACTTGGTTGACCTGGACACAAGCAGGAAATCCAAAAGGGTGACTGATGAGGATCAGGAAACAGAGAGTGAACCTCTCCCTGACCTCCTCTCATACCCCAAGGATGGGTCAGTGTATGGAGTTGTCTTTTCAGACACCCTCACTGCCCAACAGCAGACTGACTGCAAGCAAGTCTTGCAGCAATATGCTAAGCTCTTTTCCTTGACCCCTAGGCAGCCAAACTGGTGTACCCACAATGTGAACACTGTTGACAGTGCATCTGTCAAGAACAAAATCTATCATCAGTCTGATCAAGTCAAGGAACACAACAGAACTGAAGTCAGCAAGATGCTGGCGCTAGGGGTTATTGAACCCTCTGAGAGCCCCTGGGCCAGCCCAGTGATTCTGGTCCCAAGACCTCATCCCCAAAGAGAGAAATGAGGTTCTGTGTGGACTATTGAGGGCTCAACTCTGTCACCAAGACAGATACTCACCCTACCCCAAGAGCAGATGAGTTGATAGATAAATTGGGTGCTGCCAGAAGTACCTTTGACTTAACAGCAGGGTACTGGCAGATTGGCATGGCACCAGGAGCAAACGAAAAGACAGCATTCTCCACACCTGATGGGCATTATCAGATCACTGTTATGCCTATTGCTTTAAACAATGTCCCTGCCACCTTCCAAAGGTTGGTGAATCAAGTCCTAGCTGGATTGGAGTCCTTTAGTGCGGCATATCTAGATGATAGTGCTGTCTTTAGCTCCACCATGCAGGGTCCCCTGATCCACCTGGGGAAGGTTTTAAAAGCCCGGCACGCTGCAGGCCTAACTATCAAGGCATCCGAATGCCAAACAGTACAGGGAACTGGGGTATACTTGGGCCACATTGTTGGTGGAGGCCAAGTGCAACCCTTACAGCCCAAGATCCAGGCCATCCTGTACTGGGCAGCTCCAACAGCCCAGACCCAAGTCAGGGCATTCCTTGGGTTGACTGGGTACTGCGGAAGGTTTGAGAAGGGATATGGGTCCATTGTGACTCCCCTCACCGAACCTACCTCCAAGAAGATGCCCAAAAAGGTAAACTAGACAGTTAGCTGTCAAAAGGCTTTTGACACCCTGAAAGAGGCAATTTGCTCCGCACCAATTCTCAAAGCTCCACACTATACCAAACAGTTCGTAGTGCAGACTGATGTCTATGAGCTAGGGATATGAGCAGTCCTATCCCAGACCAATGATGAAGGCCAATACCAACCTGTTCCTTTTATAAGCAGAAGGCTTCTTCCCAGGGAGCAGCGTTGGAGTGCCATTGAGAGGGAGGCCTTTGCTGTGGTTTGGTCCCTGAAGAAACTGAGACCATACCATTGGTGGAGCAGGTAAAGAAAAATGTTGTATACCTTCTCTATTTTGCATGAAAATACTAATTACGTAATCAGTCTAAATATTTACATATATTAATCGTTTGGAGTGTTATGACAAACCAGCTTTTGCACCTTAATAAACACAAGATACATGTGGGACTAAAATGCTAAGTGCATGGCTAATAAATGTAATGATTAACTATGGTACGCAAACTAACCGTAGGATGTGTTAAAATAGAGAATTGCATGATTTATGTTGCTTTTGTGATGGTTTGTGCTTCCAGTGTTGCGGAATGGTGAGTATTATTGCTTTAAATGTTGCTATAAGCTAGGCAAATACTAATATATATTGGGATTAGTGTGGGTTTAAACATTAGAATCTTCGTTTCCCTATATTAATTACCTTTATGTCTGTTTTTGCTTAAGTTGGCATTCGGGCCTACTAGGCCGCAGTACTTAAAATGGAGTTCGGAAGTGCCCACCGTCATTTGAGTGCGATGCCTACTGCGCAGACTCGGATGTCTCTGAAGATCTCCAGGCGACCTCAGAAACAAGACGATGTGTTCCTTGTCAAGGATTGGAACGTGGAGGATTGCCAGGACCCAGCTAGTGTGAATGACTGAAAAGACAAAAGAGACCTGTACCCAGAGGTCTACATGTTGTTACTTCGGAACTTTTCACTTGTGAACTGTACAAAAGAATACAATTTGGGAGATGACATGTTCAATCTCATGGGAACCAAGAAAACCTGGGAACATCAGACATTCTTTCAAAATTCAGGGGATTTAGTCAGAACACTTCTACTTCAAAATGTGTTGCACATTGTTCTAGTAGTAAGGTATGTAAAGGGGAAATTTAGAAGAGGGAAAAAAGTTCGTTCCAAAATTCCGTTGGTGACTGTTGGCGTGGAGGATCGATTTGCTAGCGCGATAGACTGGTCCCTTGGCTTCGTGGAGACTGAGTCGTGCTGAGGGAGAGAACTTTCCCGGACTTATTTGGGTCTTAATCGGAGTTAATCCAGACGATTTAATCTGAAAGGATTTGTATAAAGCTGAGGGTTGACGGGTTCTTCTGGAAATGGTCGCCAATATTCAAATTTAGGTAAATATAATTGTTATGTAAATTTATGTCCAAGATATTCATTGAAATTATTATTTGACTACGTCGACCTCCTGAGGCGGAAGCCGGGAGAGGCGATCCTCGCTTTTTAAAAAATTTGTATCTGGCAGTGATTTTAAACTGTTTTAAAGATTTGAGTGTGTTTTTGTGTGATTTTACTACATAAACCCACCCCTCCCCTCTGGGCACCACCACGCAGCTGCTGGCATCGCTGCGGCGGGATACTTCCTGGTATTGACGCTCCCCCCGGGACTCCCAGGACACGCCCACTAACCGCCAGGCCACGCCCTCTACCCATTCCCTATTTATCATGTGCTTCCCCCGGAAGCGCAGCGGACGAGCGCAGCGGGAGCGCCGTTTGCGCGCCGAAGGCGCGCCTAAGGCAAGCCCGTCTGCGCCCGTCCGCGACCAGACCGCGGCCAAGGCCAGTTATGCTGCCAGTCACAGAACTCAAGGTGAGAGGATAGTGTGGTCAGGTGAGGAACTAAGAGCATTTGCCCCCCCATCCAATCGGTGCTCTCACACTTTAGACCCTCTGACCTTCAACCCTCCGCAGACCTGTGGCAACTGTGAAATAGTTCTAGGTAGAAATGACTTTGTAGGGCCCCCTTACCGTAAACTACCAACCCGCACAAGCCTTAGAGCTGGCCTATTGAATTGTAGATCCTTAGCCAAACATGCAGATGATGTTTGGCTATTACTAGAAGAGCAGGAATGGGATATCCTATTTTTAACTGAAAACTGGATGAAGGAGGACAATATGACCTCGATTGCACTAGCTGTACCTCTGGGATTCAAAATATGTCTCGCCAACCGACCTGGGACAAAAAGAGGCGGTGGCGTAGCTATTATTTTCAGAGAACAACTAAGGCTAACATCCTCGGCCCCGACTACTATCCAGGGAATTGAAGGCCTCCACTTTTGCTTCCAGGTTAGCCCTCAGCTGTCACTCGCAGGACTGGTGATATATCGCCCCCCTGGCAGCACAGATGCCAACCTTTACAATTTACTGGATACGATTGTTCAGAGCTCCCTCCTCCACCCCCATTTCCTTGTGGTAGGAGACTTCAACATCCATATGGATAAGTCCGACTGTGCCATGGCAGAGATGCTCAGAGCAACACTAAATACTGCCAGTCTTAGACTGATAAATGAGGGCCCTACACATTCAGGGGGCCACACGATTGACCTCATTTTCTCTAACATGAAGAACGTGTTGCCTGAAGCACCACTCCCTCTGACATGGTCAGACCACTCTCTGGTCCCTTTTACACTAAACATGGTCTATGACACTTCTGCTTCAAGCAAATGTTACTTCTTGAAGAGACAATGGAAAAGGCTGACCCCTGACACTATGGGCCCTGTCCTAGCACAAACCACCCCTTCTTTGACCAATAATGCTAATACAGATGCCCAGCTTCTTAATGAGTGGATCGGAAAGATGTTCTCTGCCATTGCTCCGGCTACACGAGCATTATCAAAGAGAGAATCCCCCTCAGCGCCCTGGTTTTCGCAGGACCTAAGGAAAGAGAAAGCAGCTTGCAAAAAGCTGGAAAGGTTATGGAGAGCAAACTACAGCCAGGAAGAAAGAACGATATATAAGGAGGCCTCCAAAAAACTGCGGAAAGCCATTAGGAAAGGTAAAAAACAATACTATGCGGACTCTATTTCTCAGGCAGAGCAGTCAGTCAAACAGATTTTTAAAGTAGTACAATCGTTTTTTAAGCCTAAGTGCATTGAGAGGGAGGTCGCACCGACAGCTACTCTCTGCGAGCAAATTTCCGAGTTCTTTGATCAAAAGATCAAAAAGGTGTATGAATCCTTTGGACCTGAAATAAACACGCTAAAACAGGACCTCGTGTTTAAAAACGCACCTAACGTGACCCTCACCCAGTTTATGACTATCCCTCTGAGCGAGGCGAGAGAAGAACTCACTCGATGCAAATCCGGCTCCCCTGACGACCCCTGCCCAGCAAAACTATGGAGCTCCATTGCTGAGTTTGTAGCACCTACACTACAACACATCTGGAATTCATCCATCTCCTCGGGTACATTTCCAGATGTATGGAAACATGCCACTCTCCTCCCATTAAAAAAAAAACCCAATGGTGATCCAGAAGACCTTACTAATCTCCGCCCTATATCACTCTTAGCCGCCCCCGGGAAAATGCTAGAGAAAATCCTACAGCGCCAACTTAGCAAATTTGTAGAAACAAATAATGTACTACATGAGACACAGTCAGGCTTCCGTCCAGGCTTTAGTACGGAGACTGCGCTCATCGAGGTAGCTGAATCAATAAGGTGGTCGATGGATGCAGGCAACTCAGCAATGCTGGTACTCCTGGATCTGTCGGCCGCCTTCGACACGGTGGACCATGCCAGACTACTCAGCCGGCTGGCCGAGATAGGCATCCAGGACAAGGCGCTGGGATGGATTCACTCCTATCTGTCCGAGAGGACACAAAAGGTGGCACTAGGGACGATTTCCTCAGCCCCTAAGGCCCTTAGCTGTGGAGTCCCACAAGGGTCGGCCCTCAGCCCCCTTTTATTTAATATATACCTTGCGCCTCTCTTTACGTTGATTGCCAACTGGGGTGTCAAGGCAATTTCTTATGCCGATGACACCCAGTTGGTATTTCCATACTCAGAGATGACGCAGGAGTCCTTTTCGAACTTCAAAGGATGCCTCCAAGATATCTCCCACTGGATGAACACGAATAAATTAAAACTGAATGCCAATAAGACCGAAGTGATCTTCTTCGGCAGAGGCCCCACCCCCGCCTCAGATTTCTGGTGGCCAACGGAGATGGGCCCAGCCCCCTCGCCCAGCCGCTCGGCAAAAAACCTTGGAGTTAGATGGGACGATAGTATGGCCTTCACCGCCCACATCCAACAAGTTGCCGGGTGCTGCTTCAGCAAACTTAGAAATCTCCGGAAAATCTTGAGATTCCTCCCGGAGAGTTGCCGGAAAACGGTTATCCACGCCACTGTCACATCTCGGCTGGACTACGCCAATGGACTTTACCTTGGCCAACCTAAATACCTGACGCAAAAACTCCAGGTAGTCCAAAATGCGGCTGCAAGACTGTTACTGCAAATTCCTCTCAGACAGTCAGTCTCTCCGCATCTTCGCTCTCTGCACTGGCTGCCAGTGACCAGCAGAATAAAATTCAAAGCACTCACGCTAGCATTTAGATCTCTGCATGGATCCTGCCCAGAATATCTGAAAAAACGCCTTCCAAGGTATGCCCAAACACGTGCACTTCGGTCCAACTGCCGTGTTCAGCTGGTTGTTCCACGATCGAGAAAGGCTCGACTAGGCGGCCGGACCTTCTCGGCAAACGTCACCTCTCTTTGGAACACCCTACCTCAAGAAATTCAACAGGCACCTTCTGAGCCTTGCTTCAAGAAATTACTGAAAACGTGGCTCTTCATTCATCCCCGCTAGCCTCTTTCCTTCTGCCTCTAGGTCAATTGTACTCCTCTAGCGCCGGGACACCTCCATTGCGAGGTAGCTGTTCGCGCTTTATAAAATGCAGTATTATTATTATTATTATTATTATTTGATTAAAGTTTGACTATGCTAATGAAAGTGAATTAATTGGATAAACCAAGTATTGATTAACAAAATGAGTCCGTGATTCTTTAATAAGGTATTGATTAATCGAAAGGTTTCGAAGCTTTAAATGTGTTATAGCTGGTTCTAAATCACCATCAACCAGTCCAACTAATTGGTCCATTAACCAAGTGGTGGAATGTCTTGATGTTAAAGTTAAGACTTTATAGGTACTGATGTATGTAGTGTATATAATGTAAAGAATTTTCCTCCAATAGGTTAAAAGGTACCCCACATGTCCAGCGCTTCTTTCCTCCTGTGTGCAGATTCGAGTGAGACGTATGAGTGTTGGTGTTATAGACCCCACCAATGAATGCGTGCATGAATGAGTAGGGCTGATGACGGGTCTGTGACACAGGGAGGATATGTAAATTTGCCCTTTTCCGCTGGAGCAGTTTTCTGGTAGCAGATTGATGGTTTTATTGCATTGGTTTGGTGATTATTGATTATTGATGATTGATTATTGATTTATGTTCTAACATTCTATGTTGAGTTGTGTTGCATTTTATGTTGTTTTGAAGACTTCCGGGACGTAGGAAGTTGCATGACCTGTAGGTACACGGGGAAAAACGTGTGGCAAGTAAAGTCGCACGGTGTATTGTCTGGTTGCCCTGTAGGTACACGGGGAAATGTGTGACAAGTGAAGTCGCACAACGCATTGTCTGGTTTCGAGTTGGTAACATCGTCATGTGTTATCGTTAGGGACATTTCTGTGTGAATGTGCGTGATTGCAATAGCAAC
Source organism: Triturus cristatus (assembly GCF_964204655.1). NCBI lineage: Eukaryota > Metazoa > Chordata > Amphibia > Caudata > Salamandridae > Triturus > Triturus cristatus. Next base: position 1,243,054,288 of record NC_140579.1, read on the forward strand.
AGGTTTTCTCGTGAAACTCTGGCCTTAATTCTCAGGAGCATTGTAGTCTCCAAATGTGTTTTATCCCCAGAGAAACGGTTAACCTTTTTGCATGTTAGAACGGTAAGGTAGAGGGAAGTGCTACTTTATCAGTAAAACAGAATAATTCTGTGGTAGGGTAGAGGTAAGCGCTGCCTACTGGAAATACAGAATTCTTGTGTAAAAGAACGAAACTATCTCTTTGGTTGAGCGAAACAGGCAATGGTGGTGTTTTTATGTTGTTACTAATAGATTTTGATTAAAGAAAATGTAAGAAAAGTTTAATGATAAATTTTGTAAAGGAGGGGTCAGCAGAAGCAGGAGTAGTGAGAAACGCTGACGTCAGAAAGACCGCGCTGGGATTGGCCAGCCGTAGAGAAATTAAGCTTTCACAGGATTGGTGCACTGGTGTGAGACGCGCTAGGAGGGGAAAAATAGCCAGTGTGACGTAGACACACAGGATTGGTGCGTTGGTGTGAGTCGCGCTGGGATTGGACAGCAAACGGACTAGTCGTAAGAGGAGTGATTTGATAAGCCAAGTGATTCGGAAATAAGAACAAGTAAAAATGATGTATTACAATCCACCTGCGAAGGAGAAAAAGTCATGGTTTGGGAAAATTAAAAGCCTATTTAAAAAAGATAAGCCAATTGTGACAGATACTTCCTCCACCGAAATCGCCTGCATCCTTTATGGTAGCGAAATATGGGTATCATACATGTATTTGGCTAGATAATTGGGTGAAATATACAAAAGAAGATGGAGTGCTAGCATTTCCAGAAAGTGGTTCGTTTAGTTTAGCAGTATTAAGGAACCTAAGAGAAAGAATGATGAGGTTAGAACCGAGACCGAGACCTACTCAATTCGAAGCTTTGACGGAATGGGAAGAAGAGATGTATGAAAGGGAACGGCATCGGAGTGGAAGAAGGTATAATTATATGTTTGGTAGACCGTGTGGGCAGGAAAGTCATGATGACAGAATGAGGAGATGGCGGAGTGCAAACATGACTGATGGGATGTTTCCATTGAGAAATACTGAAGAGACAAGTGGCAGAAAGTGTACAGAGAAGAGAAACAATACAGGGTCAGAAGGTTATAAGTATGGTGTGAATGAGTCGGAGGATGATGTGCTAGAGGACATGTTTTATAAAAGTCCTCCATGTATCAACCAAATTCTACGTTGCGGACGCCGACTGCACCAGTAAAAGAAACACTGCGAAATAAAAAATTTGAGCAAACGCCACCTGATTTGGGGAAAAATAATCCATTTAGAGATTCCGAAATAGCACAACCTGTCAGGACTGGAAATGAAAACTCAGCTGAAGTAGCTAGAACCACTCTGGAATTAACAGAGAAAATTAGGGAATTAACCAAAGATATGGAAGCCGTAACTGTACCTGTAACTATAGGGCCAGTGATGCCTGTTTTTGATAAGCAGAAAGAGAGTGACCATTGTTTAACAGTTCCTTACAATAGTAATAAGCAAATCGAGACAGAAAAAAGTGGTTCTGGAGGAAATGCATGGGGAAAATTGGTAGGAACATCAGGTTTAGGTACTCCTAAAATTCTGACAAATCAAAGTCCAGCAAGTAAGACGCTGATAACAACAGAATCAGCACCAGAAACCCCAGAAAGAAATATGGAGCAAACGAGAAATGAAACAATCCCTGTAGGTCCCACTTCTGATGAGTTAAGCGATTGGTTAAGGAGTTTACACCGAAAAGATACAGAACCTCAACCTTTCGATGTGGAAAAATTAAAAGTAACATAGGAGGAATTAATAGTAGGGACTATTCCAACTGAAAAATTAAAAGCATATCAGGATGAGGAGCTAATGTTTCTCTGCAAGAGTATAACTTGGAGAGCGAGGAGTTTGCATGAGAAACTTGAAGAAACAGCGAGTGAAATGGGCATTGACTTTGAGAAAATAAGATCATTACAGAAGCCATATAGAGTAGATTTCTCTGAAAAAGATATTGAAAATCTGAATACTGCAGGAAGATTGACTCAAATTAAAGTACTAATTGCCTTGTTAAGGAAATGGGGAGATGTAGATAGATGGAAAAGTAGGTGGTTTCGAAAGAGAGATGATGCAACAGATAAGACCTTTTCGGTGTTCCCGGTAAGAGAAAAGGTGACGGTGATAACAGAATGTGCCATGAGGGAGATCCCCGGAGGGGGTTATGTACATGTTCCCTGGACTAGACAGGACATTTTGTCATTTACCAATGATTTTCCAAGGCTAAGAGAAAAGCCTGTGGGGTGGTATCGACAAGTGGAAAGGTTTGTTAAATTATCAAAAGTGTTGTGGATAGATTTGAATGGTCTTTGATATAATTGTACCGGCAGATCTATGGGCAGAATGTAAAATTACAGTAGGTTGGCCCACCCAAGAGTATCCTAGGGATCCTAAGAAGGGTGCCCTGATCCAGAGGTAATGAGAAAGTATGAAAAGGTAATTACTTTTTTGAAAAATAAAGTGCCACCAAGAGAGACTGATTGGGTGAACGAAATCGAAGCAAAACAAAGGAAGCTGAAAGAAAAGGCCATGTGGGCACAGGTTAACCCCTTCAGAGCGGCGCGGATTACCGCGCCGTGCTGAAGGTTCGTTGCACGGGCCGGGCCGTGACGTAGCGGTTCCGTCATCCGCACAGCGCGACCTATGCGCATGACGGAACCGCTCCGTCATGCGCATCGAAAGGGTTAAGGTAGCGGAGAGACAAGACGCCCAGCTGATTGAACAGGCAAATGGCATGGGCCAAGTGAGACAAAAACCTAATATTGGAAAAGGAAAGGGACAAATTAGCTTAGAGGAATCAAAAAAGAAATGGCCATGTCATAATTGCGGAAAGTTAGGGCATTGGAAATCTGAGTGTAAATTTCCCCCGAGTGCTAATGGCGATAATGCATCATTAAATCCACAGGTGCAGAATGAGGTGAGTTGTCAACCGCCGCGACAGCAGCAGGTTGTTGCCCAACAGTGTCAGGTGCCAAAGCCACCTTTTTCACAGAGCGTAAATCCTCAGAGATACAGTAATGAGACAGGATTCTACACCGAGGAACAGGTAACAAAGCTACTGCGCGCTAGTGCTGTTTCGCAGTATTGGCTGCAGCGCGATGAGAGTGAGTCAGAAGAGAGTAATTGACAGTGCCTAGGAGAGGAAGAGGAGTGCGTACTTGGCGCAACTCTAGAAGTAGACCAGACAGGACCCTTTGTGGATGGAAAGGTAAATGATGAAAATATTACTTTCCTAGTAGATACTGGTGCTACTCATTCAACTGTTAGATCAGCGGACGTTAAAAATCTTCCTCTCGCGGGTGACACAATCCAAGTAGTTGGAGTCTCAAATAGACAGATAAAAACTTATCTTACTGAACCTGTTAAAGTTAAAATAGGGAAATTCACCGACATGCATCGATTTGTCGTATGTGACACTAGCCCTGTGAATTTGTTAGAGAGAGATTTGTTATGTCAAATGAACTGTACGATCTTCTGTACTCCAGATGGCATAGCTTTTGAAACTCCTGATGAGGATGTACTGTATAGAATTACAATGGCCAATCTGGAACCCGAAGTTACTGAGGCATTTGTTGTATTTGACCCAGAGGGATTGCCTCAGGAATTAAAGAAAACAGTGAAACCCGAGGTGTAGGATTTCACGGGAGAAGATATGGGATTGATGAAAAGAGTAGACCCTGTGAAATAACAGTAAAAGAAGGAGTGAGCTACCCGAATATTCCCCAGTATAAATTGACACCAGAAATAATTGCAGGAGTGACTCCTGTAATAGACAAAATGATTGAGCTGGGAATTTTAAGAGAGATAATGAGTAGTCCATGTACTTCACCAATCATGGGTTTGAAGAAGCCTAACAGAACTTTCAGGATAGTGCAAGATTTGAGAAAAGTGAATAAAATTGTTGTACTTTGCTGTCCCATTGTACCAAATCCTTCAGTGATCCTATATCATATTCCTCACGATGCAGAATGGTACACAGTCATTGACCTGTGTCATGCTTTCTTTTCTATCCCATTGCACCCCGACAGCCAACAGATTTTTGCGTTCCGGTTCGGCAAACGTACTTTGGCATGGTGCCGAATCCCAAAGGGGTATACAGAAAGTCCATCGATATTTAATCAGATTCTAAAGAAGTCCATGGAAGATTTAAAAATGCCCGAAAGTTCAGTACCAGTGCAATACATCGATGACCTAATGGTGGCATCAAGGACACGAGAGGCATGTGTGGTGGACACAGTTGCATTGTTGAACCATTTGGCGGATGGAGGACTTAAGGTATCCCCATCGAAATTACAATGTTGTAAAAAAGAAGTACAATATTTGGGTCATAAGATTGAGAAAGGTCTGAGAAGGGTGACTGCAGACAGGATCAAAATAATAAAGGGAATGAGAGCACCAATGACTCAAAGAGAGGTGAGAATGTTTCTTGGAATGGTGGGATATTGTCGTCAGTGGATCAGCAACTTCTCGCTGATTGCAAAACCTCTGGTACGCTTGACGAAGAGTGATGTGAAAGACCCCCTTGAACTGAACAAAGAGGAGATGAAAGCATTTACACAACTGAGAGACAGCTTGTGTGAAGCACCAGCTCTTGGAATGCCTGATTACGAAAAGGAATTTGAGCTCTATTGCAGTGAGAGAGATGGGTGTGCACTCTCTGTGTTAGTACAGAAGCATGGAAAACTGAGACGACCAATTGCATACTTTTCAGCTGTACTAGATCCAGTAGCTGTAGCGTTACCTGGTTGTTTGAAAGCAGTGGCTGCTACCTGTAAGAGTTTGGAGCAGAGTGAAGGAATCATGATGGGATATCCTGTGAGAGTGTTTGTACCCCATGATGTTGCAATCCTTTTGACAAGAAGCCGCACACATTTCATGACGCATAGTCATCTAACTAAATATGACAAAGTCATTCTGGGTGCTACAAATGTGAGCCTTGTAAGGTGTCTTAATGTAAATCCCTCAACATTGCTGCCTGATGCTGTGAATGTGGAAGTGAAGGATGACGTGGATCATGATTGTTTGGAAGTGCTTGATTTTTGCACTAAGCCCCGACCAGACATAAAAGATGTGCCTCTGAAAGAAAGTGACTATGTGATGTTTGTGGATATGTCATGTCTAAGAACTGAAGAAGGAATTTTGAGTGCAGCATATGCAGTATGTACTGTAGCGGCTGTGTTGGAAGCGTCTTGCCTGAAAGGAGTGAGATCAGCTCAGGTTGCTGAATTGTTTGCATTGACCAGAGCATGTAAGTTGGGAAAGAATCTACGAGTCACTGTGATTACCGATAGTCAGTATGGATTTGGAGTGGTGCATGACTTTGGGCAGATTTGGTCCCAAAGAGGGTTCTTGACGTCAATTGGAACTCCTATACGGAATGCTGAAGTGGTTGGAAAGTTGCTTGAGGCGATACAGCTGCCTAAGCAAATAGCGGTTGTAAAATGCGCAGCCCTCTCCAAGGGTACTGATTATGTGTCAGCAGATAACGAATTTGAGAACGACAGCGCAGTATTTTGCGCGAAACCAAAACTCTGTGAATCGGAATCGGGAAAAGGAAATGAACTCATGTCCCTTACTTTTTACTAACACTGTGAGTACTTGGGAGGAAGAGAGGCAGTTACAGAAGGAGGCAGGAGAAGAGGAAAAGAAACAGTGGATAAAATCAGGATGTGCACCACGCAAGATAGACAAAATCGGAGTTTATCGTGATGGAAGACCAGTAATGCCCTATAGCATGGTCTCTACTATGGCGCGGATGTACCATGGGCAAGCACATGTAGGTAGGGATGCCATGATTAGACTTTTCAAACAGACCTGGTATAATGCCAAGTTCCGGCTTGTAGCTGAGAGCCTTTGTCAAAGCAATACAATCCAGGAAGGAAGACAGTGGTGAGTCTGGGAACCACAGGACGGGAGGGAGGTCCTTTCACCAGAATGCAGATTGATTTCATTGAAATGCCCCCATGTAATCGGCTAAGGTATGTTCTAGTAGTTGTTTGTCTGTTTTCACGCTGGGTGGAAGTGTACCCGACTAGAGGGAATGATGGGGTTACAGTAGCGAAACTCCTATTGAGAGAATTCAATCCTAGGTTTGGTTTTCCAGTGACGATTGAATCAGATAGAGGAAAGCATTTTCAGAATGAAATCATAAAATTGATTTGTGAAGCATTGAATGTACAACAGAAACTACATTGTGCCTATCGTCCAGAGGCTTCTGGAGTAGTGGAACAGATAAATGGCACCATTAAAAACAGATTGGGAAAAATGTGTTTGGCCACAGGTTTAAAATGGCCTGATGTCTTGCCTCTAGTGCTCATGACTATTAGATCAATTCCTGATAGGAATACTGAGCCCCCATGAAATTGTTATGGGTAGAGCGATGAGACATGTTTTCATTCCTGTCAACAAACTACTGCCTATATCTGATGACTTTGTGTTGGATTATTGCAAGGGGTTGGCTGATTTCATTCATTCTGTGTTTCATCAGGTTGGATTGGATGCAACCGGCCTTGAAAAGAAGCCAGCTCATGATTTGAGTCCTGGAGACTGGGTGGGTATCAAAGTGCATAGAAGGAGAAATTGTCTGGTCCCACATTGGGGAAAACCACGTCAAGTGATTCTGACCACGACGACGGCTGTGAAATGTGCCAGAGTGAAGAATTGGATTCATGCTAGTGATACTCTTCGAATCCCTAGTCCCATAAATAGACCTGATACCAGCTCTGAGTCAGAATCAGAAGAAACAAGACTAACTCCAATCAAGTTGCGGAGCAAGAGAATTTACCATTAAGAAGACGACTGGAAATCTCCAATACTAGCTCCAAATCAGACACTGAACAGGTGGGAATAAAAGAAAAGATAAAAGAAAACCTTGAGGAAACTGACCAAGAAATTCTTGATAAAGAAGCCCCACATGCAAACACGAGAGAATTCCACCTGAGATCATAGAACTAGAAGGTGAGGAATTAGATACAGAGAGTGAGGGTAAGATTGTTGCGGAAAACCCCAGAGGAGGTGTAGGGACAACACACATCCAGGTAGAAGAATGGACAGTTACTCAACAGGAAGATTGCGTGGAAGAAACACGAGGAGGGAAAACTGTAGATAGGGAACCTGAGGTCTTGAAGGTAAAATCCAAAGAAGGTAAAAGTCACACCGATACAGAATCTGAAGAAAGTTAAGGAGAAGACCAAGGAGGACAAGTCTTGAGGAAGAGAGCTTGGAAAACCGAGCGGGTGAGAAGGGAAATAGGTTGAAACGACCGTCGAAAAAGGAAATTTGGCCAAATAAAATAAAAAGATTGAGATACCGACTGATGAGAATAAGATCATCTCAAACTGAACAAGTGATTAAAGTGTCTAGTCAAGAGAAATCAGAAGACACTGATCAGACACACTTGAAGAAAGAAAAGAGAATCAAGAAACCCAACCAGAAGTATAAGTCACCGGAATGGACGTATGTGGCATTAGGAAGTCTAGGAGTGACTGTACCGGAAGTGGTTGAAGAAGATTCGGATATCCTGAGAGTTATCTTATCTGATATCAGAGAAGAGACGCATGATCAGGAAGTTCTGAACCAAGACTGTGAAAACGAGAACAAAGACGATCGAATGCCAGATTGAAGCAACAAAGAAAAGATGCAGAGAGATTGAAATACCGAAATAAAAGAGGCTAAGTCAAAAGGCACTGATCATTTCCGAAATGGCAAACACTGAAAGTAGAAACCCTACATGTGGGTTTCTCCGAAGATGGTGCAAGGTGTGTTGTTGTTGTACAGGATTACTTCTATGGATCATATTAGCTATCATAATTTCGTTTAGAGTAACATTCGAAAGGGTAGAGAATCACCCTGAAAATAAGACTAATAGAGAAGAAGTTTATGATACTCATGTGACTAAACTGTAAGATAGTGCCTCAGCGGAAAAGGGCAAATTTACATATCCTCCCTGCGTCACAGACCCGTCACCTCACTTACTCATTCATACACGCATTCACTGGTGGGGCCCATAACACCAACACTCTTACGTCTCACTTCGAATCTGCACACAGGAGGAAAGAAGCGCTGGACATGTGGGGGTACCTTATTACCTATAGGAAAGGAAATGTATTACAGTATATACATATTTACCTCAGTAACTATAGAATCCTAACCTTAACATCAAGGCACTCCACCACTTGGTCAACTGACCAATTAGTTGGACTGGTTGATGGTGATTTAGAACCAGCTAAAACACATTTAAAGCTTCGGAACCTTTAATCAATACCTTATTTAAAGAATCACAAACTCATTTTCTGTTAATCAACGTTTAGTTTCTTTAATTAATTTGCTTTCATTTGCATAATCAGCATTTTAGTCAACACAGAATTCAAATTGTATTATTCGGAAGAATCACAAATTAGCATGACAATTATATTTACCTAAATCTTGATATCGATGACCATTTCTCAAACCGTTAGCCCTGCATAAATCCAATCCCTTCAGGTGAAATCATCCAATCGAATGCAGGCTAATACCCAAATAAGTCTGGGAAAAGTTATTTTTGCTCGGCATGACACAGTCCCAAAGATATCCAAAGGACCAGACAATCGTGCAAGCAAATCGATCTACAGCCACCAACGCAAATTCGGGACACCCCTCTGGAACGCACTAGTCTATACCCTCTTCTACGTTCCCCTTTTATAGTAATTTCTAAAATAATCAGCAACAATTTCTAAAATCTAAACACTCGGTTTGGCTAAGCCCCTCAATTTTTACATTTTGGACATGATTCCCAGAGTTTCTTGGTTCACATGGAATATGATATGTCATCCTTTAGATTTTACAGTTCTCATGCGAAAGGGTCCGAAGTATCAATATGCAGACCTCTAAGGACAGGTTGCCATTGTCTTTTCTGTCATTCACACTAGTTGAGTTTTGGCAGTCCTCCACGTTCCTATCCTTGACAAGGAACACTGTGCCCTGATCAGAGGATGCCTGGAGATCTTCAGAGCCATCCGAGTCTGCGCAGTAGACATCGCGCTCACAAGACGGTGGCCACGTCCGAACTCCATTTTGAATATCATGGCCTAGTAGGCCCGAATGCCAACTTAATCAAAGATAAACATAAAAACAATTAATATACGGAAATGAAGATTCTAATGTTTAAACCCACACTAATCCCAATATATATTAGTATTTTCCTAGCTCATAGCAACATTAAAAGCAATAATACTCACCCTTTCGCCATACCAGGAACGCAAAACCATTACAAAAGTAACATAAATCATGTAATTTTCCATATCAACACATTCTACCGTTAATATGAGTACCACAGTTAGTCATTAGAGTTATTTGCCATGCAATTAGCATTTAGTCTCGCGTGTAATTCGTGTTTATTAAGGTGTAATGTTAATTAGTGATACCACTGCAAACAATTAATACAGGTTAATATTTAAATTGATTACGTAATGAGTGTTTTCATTCAAAATAGAGAAGGTATACACATTTTTCGTTTTACCTGCTCCACCAATCCCCACCAATCTCCCCTTTGGTGATTTTTGATATCACCACAAATCCCACTAAAATTTTGTTTACAATTTTACGGAAATGAATTCTCAGTTCTCTTACATTTGATGACGTCACATCATTGTTTCCCCCATCTCATCCTCTCTCGTTTTCTTATACATATTTTCTTTCCATTCTTCCAGTTCTATATCTCCCATTTCTCTTTCTTTTGTTTCGTTCTCTCTTTTCTTAGCTACTTCTCTTTTTATTTTATTTTGTAACTTTCTTCTTTTTATACATACACACCCTTATCTCAGTATTAATACAAGTATTACCACACAAGTGACTGGAATTAGAATGTTACCTACAAATGAACTACCTAATTTTATTAAGAAGCTTTTTATAGTAGAAAACCCTTTACCAATCTTTTCCCAAACACTTTCAACCTCCAATGGAACAATTTCCTCATGCAAGTCTGTTATACTCTTAATATATTTCTTTAAATCTAGACTCTCGTCAGGAATATAAGTACAACAATGTTGACCTTTCAGCATTCCCCAGACTCCTCCCTCTTTTGCCAAAATAATATCAAGGGCAAGTCGATTTTGCATAATCATGGCTCTCATAGCAACCATTTCGGTATTTACCAGTAAGAACCCTCCAGCAGTGCTTGTCGATAAGCGATCCACTACTGTAGACAGTTTTCTAATTTTATGTGCATTCAGAGATATTCCAACGGCTGGTATCAGTGCTCCAAAAATATCCCCTACAATTTCCAGCCAACTTTCCCTACTCCTACGTGTTAGTTGTCTACCTATCTCATGCGCACCATCCTTTCCCCTTCCCATATGAAATATCTTTGGGAAGACCAGGCCTAGGTAACATGTGCCATACCAATGGTCCAGCAACCGATAATAAGCTTTGTTCCCGCAGATAAAATATAATCCAGGTAATACCGGATCGTTCCCTCCTTTAAATCCCCATCCTCCCATGATTCTATACGTATCATGGCATTCACTCGCACCTATAAAATAATTATCATGCACAGTTTAATTTCTTCTGATACACAATTTTCCTCTCTGAGGCCAATCTAAAGCCATTGCGGGACTTGTTTCTCCCTTCAAATGTTTTTCCTTTTCTACGTCCTAAACTGTCTTCTCTCCTTTTCCCTCAGGTATCTTTCTTTGCATCTTGCTTCTCCTCTCTTCCACCATGTCCAAGAAGGTCTTTTCTTCCTTCTTTAGACTACAAGTAAGATTATTCTTAAATACTGCTTCTAATGTCAACTCTCTAGTTTCTAAGAAATATTCACCTAAAGTCTTACCAGGTTTTATCTTATTCAATTCAGGAACTACAGGTACTTGGGCGAAAATATTTTCTACGTCAGAGAAATAGTATTCTAATTTCCCTGTAAACTTGCAAACACACTACAGGTTATTCCATATGTCACAGGAAGGTGGTGATATGTAACACCTTCAGACACCGCAGGTAATTGCATGCAAACATAACAATTTCTAACGTCCATAGTTTTCACATATTCATACAATAATTTTGAAAAAACATTATTAGAAAAATCTGTTATAGACCTATCCGTATGAAGATCAGTTCTGTCTATCAATCTAGTTACATGAGTATCATGAATCTTTTCTATATTAGTCTTGTTTTCCGTATGACCCTCTGCCGTTTCGAACGTTACTTTAAATGAAATTATTAAAGCCAATACACTCCACAGAAGCATTAGTAATCCTGTACAACAACAACACACTTTGCACCATCTTCGTAGGAACACACACGTAGATTTTCTACCTTCTGTGTTTGCCATTTCGGAAATGACCAGTGTCTTTTGACTTAGCCTCTTTTATTCACAACTAACTTTGTCCAAACCCAAGACTCTATGCGCCTACTTGGTTCTTTTCGGTTATATGTCTTGTCCAGCAATTCAATCTCTCTGCAACTTCTGCTTGTCGCTTCAGTCTGGCATTTGATCGTCTTTTACCTTGTTTTCACAATCTTGGTTCAGAATTTCCTGAACATCCGTCTCTTCTCTGACATCAGACAAGATAACTCTCAGGATTTCCGAATCTTCTTCCTCTTCAACCACTTCCGGTACAGTCACACCTAGACTTTCTTGGCTGTCTGCTTCCTCTTGTACTTCAGGAAGTGCCACGTCCATTCTGGTGACTTATACTTCTGGTTGGGTCTCTTAATTTGTTTTTCTTTCTTCAATTGTGTCAGATCAAGGTCTTCTGATTTTCTTGACTAGACAACTCATTCACTTGTTCTGCTTTAGATGACTTCACTCTTGTCAATCGATACCTTAGTCTCTTTATTTTGTTTGGCCAAATTTCCTCTTTTGCTGGCCTTTTCAACTTATTTCCCTTTTCACCTCGCTTGGTTTTCCAAGCTCTCTTCCTCAAGGCTCGTCCTTCTTGTATTTCTCCTTCACTTTCCTTGGATTCGGTCTCAGAGTGACTTTTACCTTCCTTCGACTTTTCTTCTACAACTTCCTGTTCCCTGTCTACAGTTGTCCCTCCTTGTGTTTCTTCCATGCAATCTTCCTGCTGACTAACTGTCCCTTCTTCTACCTGGATGTGTGTAGTCCCTACACCTCCTCGGGGGGTCTTCCGCAACAATCTTACCCTCACTCTCTATATCTAATTCCTCACCTTCTACTCCTATGACCTCAGGTGGAATCTCTCTCGAACTTGCATGTGGGGCCTCTTTATCAAGGATCTCTTTGTCAGTTTCCTCAATATTTTCTTTTACCTTCTCCTGTATTCTCACCTGTTCAGTATCTGATTCAGAGCCAGTATCAGAAATTTCCAGTCGTCTCCTTAATGGCAAATTCTCTGGTTCTGCAACTGGGCTTGGTTCCAACTCTCCCCTTCTTGGAGTTGGTCTGGTTCTGGTTTCTTCGGATTCTGACTCAGAACTGGTATCTGACTCTCCCAGATATTCTTCTTCAGGTCTACCTGCAGGACTCAGGATTCGAAGACTATGACTCGCATAAATCCAATTCTTTACCCTGGCACATTGACTTGACGTGGTTTTCCCCAACGTGGGACCAGACAATTTCTTCTTCTATGCACTTTGATTCTCACCAAGTCTCCTGGACTTAAATCATGAGCGGGCTTTTTTTCAAGGATTGTTGCATCCGATCCAACCTGATGAAACACAGAATGAACGGAATCAGCCAACCCCGAAGTCGAAGTCATCAGATATAGGCAGTAGTTTGTTGACAAGAATGAAAACATGTCTCATCGCTCTACCCATAACAATTTCAGGGGGACTCAGTCCAGTATTTCTACCAGGAATAGATCTAATAGTCATGAGCACTAGAGGCAAGACATCAGGCCATTTTAAACCTGTGGCCAAACACATCTTTCCCAATCTGTTTTGAATGGTGCCATTCACTTGTTCCACTATTCCAGAAGCCTCTGGACGGTAGGCACAATGCAGTTTCTGTTTTACATTCAATGCTTCAGAAATCAATTTTATGATTTCATTCTCAAAATGCTTTCCTCTATCTGACTCGATCGTAACTGGGAAACCAAATCTAGGAATAAACTCTCTCAATAGGAGTTTTGCTACTGTAACCCCATCACTCCTTCTGGTTGGGTACGCCTCTACCCATCATGAAAACAGACAAACAACCACTAGGACATACCTTAGCCGATTACATGGGGGCATTTCAATGAAATCAATCTGCATTCTGGTGAAAGGACCTCCCTCCCGTCCTATTGTTCCCAAGCTCACCACTGTTTTTCTTCCTGGATTGTATTGCTGACTTATGAGACACCTTTGACAAAGGCTCTCAGCCACAAGCCAAAACTTGGCATTATACCATGTCTGTCTGAAAAGTCTGATCATAGCATCCCTTCCTAAAGGTGCATGTCCATGGTACATCCGTGCCATGGTAGAGACAATGCTATGACTGGTCTTCCATCCCGATAAACCCATACTCGGTCTGCCTCTCGGGGTGCGCTTCCTGATTTTATCCACTGTTTCTTTTCCTCATCTCCTGCCTCTTCCTGTAGCTGCCTCACCTCTTCCCACGTATTCACAGTGTTAGTAAAAAGTAAGGGACATGAGTTAATTTCCTTTTCCCTGTTTCGATTGACTGAGTTCTGGTTGTGCGCACAATATTGCGCTATGTTATTTGCGAATTAATTTCCGACCGATACGTAATCAGCACTCTTCGAATGGGCAGCACATTTTACTACTGCCAATTGTTTAGGCAGCTGTATCGCCTCAAGCAGCTTCCCAACCACTTCAGCATTCCTTATAGGAGTTCCACTCGAGGTCAAGAACCCTCTTTGGGACCAGATTTGCCCAAAGCCATGCACAACTCCGAATCCATACTGACTATCAGTAATGACAGTGACTCTCAGATTCTTTCCCAATTTGCATGCTCTTGTTAACGCAAACAGTTCAGCAACCTGAGCTGATCTTACTCCTTTCAAACATGACGCTTCCAATACAGCCGCTACAGTACACACTGCGTATGCTGCACTCAAAATTCCTTATTCGGTTCTCAAACATGACCCATCCAAAACATCACATAGTCACATTGGTACAAAAGTCAAGCACTTCCAAGCAATCATGATCCACGTCATCCTTCACTTCCACATTTACAGCATCAGGCAACAATGTTGAGGGGTTTACATTGAGACACCTCACAAGGCTCACATTTGTTGCACCCAAAATGACTTTCTCATACTTAGTTAGACGACTATGCGTCATAAATTGGGTGCGGCTCCTTGTTAAAAGGATCACCACGTCATGAGGTACAAACACTCTCACAGGATATCCCATCACAATTCCTTCACTCTGCTCCAAGCTCTTACAGGTAGCAGCCACTGCTTTCAAACAAACAGGCAATGCCACAGCTACAGGATCTAGTACAGCCGAAAAATATGCAATTGGTCGTCTCAATTTTCCATGTTTCTGTACTAACACAGAAAGTGCACATCCATCTCTCTCACTGCAATAGAGCTCAAAATCTTTTTCACAGTCAGGCATTCCAAGAGCCGGGGCTTCACACAAGCTGTTGTTTAAAAGCCTTCAACTCTTCCTTGTTCAATTCAAGGTGGTCTTTCACATCACTCTTCGTCAATCACACCAAAGGTTTTGCAATCAGTGAAAAGTTGCTGGTCCACTGACGACAGTACCCAACCATTCAAAGAAACATTCTCACTTCTCTTTGAGTCATTGGTGCTCTCATTCCCTTTATTACTCTGATCCTGTCTGCAGTCACTTTTCTCAGCCCTTTCTCAATTTTATGTCCTAAATATTGTACTTCCTTTTTGCAAAATTGTAATTTTGATGGAGATACTTTAAATTCTCCATCCACCAGATGATTCAGTAACGCAACGGTATCTACCACACAGGTTTCTAGGGTTCTCGATGCCACCAGTAGGTCATCGATGTATTGAACTAGTACTGAGTTTTTGGGCATTTTTAAATCTTCCAGGGATTTCTTTAGAATCTAATTAAATATCGATGGACTTTCTGTATACCCCTGTGGGATTTGGCACCATGCCAAAGTACGTTTGCCGAACCGGAACACAAAAATTTGTTGGCTGTCAGGGTGCAATGGGATGGAAAAGAAAGCATGACACAGGTCAATGACTGTGTACCATTCTGCATCATGAGGAATCTGGTATAGGATCACTGAAGGGTTTGGTACAATGGGACAACATGGTACAACAATTTTATTCACTTTTCTCAAGTCTTGTACTATCCTGAAAGTTCAGTTAGGCTTTTTCAGACCCATGATTGGTGAATTACAGGGGCTACTCATTATCTCTCTCAAAATACCTTGTTCAATCATTTTGTCTATGATAGGAGTCACTCCTGCAATTATTTCGGGTGTCAATTTATACTGGGGAATATTTGGATAGCTTATTCCTTCTTTTACAGTTATCTTTACAGGGTCTACGTTTCTCATCAATCCCATATCTTCTCCTGTGAAATCCCATACCTCGGGTTTCACTGTTTTCTTCAATTCCTGAGGCAATTCTTCTGGGTCAACTACAACAAATGCCTCAGTAACTTCGGGTTCCATATTGGCCATGGTCATTTTATACAGTACATCCTCATCAGGCGTTTCAAAAGCTATGCCATCCGGAGTACAGAAAATCGTGCAATTCATTTTACACAACAAATCCCTCCCTAACAAATTTACAGGGCTGGTATCGCACACGACAAAGCGGTGCATGTCAGAAAATTTCCCTATTTTAACTTTAACTGGTTCAGTAAGATATGTTTTGATCTGTCTGTTTGAGACTCCAACTACTTGGATTGTGTCATCCTAGAGAGGAAGATTTTTGACGTCAGCTGATCTAACAGTTGAACGAGTAGCACCAGTATCTACTAGCAAAGTAATATTTTCATCATTTACCTTTCCGTCCACAAAAGGGCCTGTCTGGTCTACTTCTAGAGTTGCGCCAAGCAAGCACTCCACTTCCTCTCCTAGGCACTGTCAATAACTCTCTTCTGACTCACTCTCATCGCGCTGCAGCCAATACTGCGAAACAGCACTAGCGCGCGGTAGCTTTGTTACCTGTTCCTCGGTGTAGAATCCTGTCTCATTACTGTATCTCTGAGGATTTACGCTCTGTGGAAAAGGTGGCTTTGGCACCTGACACTCTTGGGCAACAACCTGCTGCTGTCGCTGTGGTTGACAACTCACCTCATTCTGCACCTGTGGATTGAATGATGCATTATCGCCATTAGCACTTGGGGGCAATTTACACTCAGATTTCCAATGCCCTACCTTTCCGCAGTTATGACATGGCCACCTTTTTGGCTTCGTCTAAACTAATCTATCCCTTTCCTTTTCAAATATTAGGTTTTTGTCTCACATGGCTCATGCCATTTGCTTGTTCAATCAGTTGGGCTTCCTGCCTTTCCGCTACCTTAACTTGAGCCCACATGGCCTTCTCTTTTAGCTTGCGTTGCTTTGCTTCAATTTCGTCACTAAAATATTTCGCATGTCTCAGTACTTCATCTATCTTCTTATTTTGCCAATCCACTGTATGCTGTTTAATCATTTTGCTTACCTCAGGCCTCAACCCGTACACAAATCGATATACAAAATGACTTAAATCCTTCTCACTCAATTTCTCATCACCACTATGGGGCCTATGCATCAACAATGCCATTTGCGATTCCTTATTAGCGAAAAATAAGGAATCGCTAATAAGGAATAGCAAAAGGCTATGCATGTAGGAATCGCTATTCAAATAGCGATTCCTTAATATTCCTTATTACCGATTCGGTAATACCGAATCGGTAATAAGGAATACCTACCCATTCATTCCTATGGGCTTGGAGGCCCATAGGAATGAATGTAAAGCCAGTCTGTATTAGCGATTCGGTATTACCGAATCGCTAATAGCGGGAGCACTTTCAAGGGTGCCAGGGTGTCAAAAGGACACCCTGTTGCACCCCTGAAAATGATATGTGCACATATGTTGCACACACACATGCTCTAAGGGCATGTGTGTGTGCAACATGAAACTTTGAAAAATGCACAAAAGTGCATTTTTCAAAGTTTTTGCAAATTACCATGCAGTTCATCTTCATGGTAATTTGCTCCCCCTATTAGCGAAATCGCAAATTTTTTAACTTTGATGCATTGCATTTAAGGAATCTCACTTTAGGATTCCTTAAATGCAATCGCTATTTAAGGAATCGGTATTTAAGGAATCCCTATTTAAAGAATAGCTATTTAAGGATTCCTTAAATAGCGATTTCTGCTTTTGGGTTGATGCATTGGGATTGGGCATTTTTTCCTTAATACCGGGAGCTATTACCGAATCGGTATTTTACCGACTGGATTTTGGGTTGATGCATAAGGCTGTGTATTGCTTAAAAGCCAATACCAATCTCTCATAATAGGCATGTACAGATTCTTTTACTTCCTGGTGAGTTCTATCAATTTTCAGTTTCTTTCGGAGGTACTTTATTTTTCAAAAAAGTAATTACCTGCTCATACTTTCTCATTACTTCTGGATCAGGGGCACCTGTTTTAGGATCCCTAGGATACTCTTGAGTGGGCCAACCGACTGTAATTTTACATTCCGCCCATAGATCTGCGGGCACAATTATATATCGAACAGACCATTCAAATCTATCCACAGTACTTTTGATAATTTGACAACTCTTTCTATTTGTCGATACCACTCCACCGGCTTCTCCCTTAGCCGGGTAAAATCATTTGTAAATGATAAAATGTCCTGTCTAGTCCAAGGAACATGCACATAACCCCCTCCTGGAATCTCCCTCATAGGGCATTCCGTGATTACAACCTCCTTTTCTCTTACTGGAAATGCCGAAAAAGTCTTATCTGTTGCATCATCTCTTTTCCGAAACTACCTACTTTTCCATCTATCTACATCACCCCATTTCCTTAGCATTGCAATCAGTTCTTTAATTTGAGTTAATCTTCCTACAGTATGCAAGATCTCGATATCTGTTTCAGAGAAATCTACTCTATATGGTTTCTGTAATGATTTTATTTTCTCAAAATCAATGCCCATTTCACTCGCCACTTCTTCCAATTTTTCATGCAAACTTCTCGCTCTCCAAGTTATACTTTTACAAAGAAACATTAGCTCTTCATCCTGATGTGCTTTTAATTTTTCAGTTGGAATAGTCCCTGCTATTAATTCCTCCAAAGTTATTTTTAATTTTGCCACATCTAAAGGTTGAGGTTCTGTATCTTTTCGTTGTAAACTCCTTAACCAATCGCTTAATTCATCAGAAGTGGGAGCTACAGGAATGGTTTCATTTCTTAATTGCTCTATACTTCTTTCTGGGGTCTCTGGTGCCGATTCAGTTGTCATCAGCGTTTTACTTGCTGGACTTTGATTCATTGTCATATTTTTAGGAGTACTTAACCCTGAGGTTCCTACTAATTTTCCCCATGGATTTTCTCCTGAATCTCTTTTTCCCGTCTCAATTTGTTTATTACTATGGTACGGAACTGTTAAACAATGCTCACTATCCTTCTGTTTATCAAAGACAGGCATCACTGGTCCTATAGTTACGGGAACTGTTACGGCTTCCATATTTTTGGTCAATTCCCTAATTTTCTCAGTTAATTCCAGGGTAGTTCCAGCCAATTCAGCTGAGTTTTCATTTACCATCCTAACAGGTTGTGCTGTTTCAAAGTCTCTAAATGGAATATTCTTCCCTAAATCAGGTGCCGTTTGCTCAAAAGTTCTTTTTCTCAGTTTGTCTTTTACTGGCGTACTTGGCTTCAGCAACGTGGAGTTTGGTTGATACGGGGAGGATTTTTATAAAACATGTCTTCTAGCACATCATCCTCCGACTCATTCACACCATACTTATAACCTTCTGACCCTGTATTGTTTCTCTTCTCTGTACACTTTCTGCCACTAGTCTCTTCAGCGTTTCTCAACGGGAACATCCCATCAGCCATGTTTCCACTCCACCATCTCCTCATCCTGTCATCATGACTTTCCTGTCCACACGGTCTACCAAACATGTAATTATACCTTCCGCCACTCCGCTGTCGTTCTCTTTCGTACATCTCATCTTCCCATTCCGTTAAAGCTTCAAACTGAGTAGGTCTAGGTCCCGGTTCTAATCTCATCATCCTTCCTCTTAAGTTCCTTAATACAGCTAAACTAAATGAACCACTTTCTGGAAATGCTAGAACTCCATCTTCTTTAGTATACTTTGCCCAATTATCTAGCCAAATACATGTATGGTACCCATATTTCGCTACCATAAAAGATGCAGGCGATTTCGGTGGAGGAAGTAGCTGTCCTTCCCTAGTCACAATTGGCTTATCCTTTTTAAATAGGTTCTTGATTTTCCCAAACCAGGACTTTTTCTCTTTCTCTTGTGGATCGTAATACATCATTTTCTTATTCTTCAATCCTGAATCACTAGATTTCCTGAATCGCTTCTCTACGACTATTCTGTTTGCTGTCCAATCGTAGCGCGACTCACACGAACGCACCAATCAGGAGCGTCTACGTTACACAGAAATCCTCCAATCCCAGCACGACTCACACTAACGCACCAATCCTGAGCATCACACTGGCAATTCTCCACTCCTAGTGCGGCATACCCCAGCGCACCAATCCGTGAAACTTCGTCTCTCAATGGCTGGCCAATCCCAGCGCGGTCTTTCTGACGTCAGCTTTTCTCGCTACTCCTGCTTCTGCTGACCCCTCCTTTACAAAATTTATCGGCAAACTTTTCTTAAGTTTTTTTTTCCAATCAAAATCTGTTAGTAATGACATAAAAACACCACCATTGCCTGTTTCGCTAAACCAAAGAGATAGCTTTGTCCAATAACACAAGAATTCTGTATTTCTCGAGAGCAGCGCTTACCTCTGCCCTTCCACAGAATTATTCAGTTTCGCCGATAAAGTAGCACTTCCCTCTACCTTACCCTTCTAACAAGCAAAAAGGTTAACCGTTTCTCTGGGGATAAAACACATGTGGAGACTACACTGCTCCTGAGAATTAAGGCCAGAGTTTCACGAGAGAACCTGTTGCTATTGCACTCACGCACATTTATACAGAAATGTCCCTAATGATAACACACAACGATGTTACCAACTTGAACCCAGACAATGCGTCGTGCGGCTTCACTTGCCACATGTTTTTCCCCTTGTACCTACAGGGCAACAAGACAATACACCATGCGACTTCACTTGCCACACGTTTTCGCCGTGTACCTACAGGGCATCCAACTTCCTACATCCCGGAAGTCTTCAAAACAACATAAAACGCGACGCGGCTCAACATAGAATGTTAGTACATAGATCAATAATCAATCATCAATATTAAAAAAATCAATAATCACCAAACCAATGCAATAAAACCAAAACGTTGCTACCAGAATAACTGCTCCAGCGGAAAAGGGCAAATTTACATATCCTCCCTGCGTCCCAGACCCGTCACCTCACTTACTCATTCATATACGCATTCACTGGTGGGGTCCATAACACCAACACTCATACGTCTCACTTCAAATCTGCACACAGGAGGAAAGAAGCGCTGGACATGTGGGGGTACCTTATTACCTGTAGGAAAGGAAATTTATAACAGTATATACATATTTACCTCAGTACCTATAGAAACCTAACCTTAACATCAAGGCACTCCACCACTTGGTCGACGGACCAATTAGTTGGACTGGTTGATGGTGATTTAGAACCAGCTAAAACACATTTAAAGCTTTGGAACCTTTAATCAATACCTTATTTAAAGAATCACAAACTCATTTTCTGTTAATCAACGTTTAGTTTATCTAATTAATTCGCTTTCATTTGCATAATCAGTATTTTAGTCAACACAGAATCCAAATTTTATTATTCGGAAGAATCACAAATTAGCATGACAATTATATTTACCTAAATCTTGATATTGATGACCATTTCTCAAACCCTGTTAGCCATGCATAAATCCAATCCCTTCGGGTGAAATCGTCCAATTGAATGCAGGCTAATACCCAAATAAGTCCAGGAAAAGTTATTTTCGCTCGGCACGATACAGTTCCAAAGATATCCAAAGGACCAGACAATCGTGCAAGCAATTCGATCTACAGCCACCAACGCAAATTCGGGACACCCTTCTGGAACGCACTAGTCTATACACTCTTCTACAGTTCCCCTTTTATAGTAATTTCTAAAATAATCGGAAACAATTTCTAAAATCTAAACACTCGGATTGGCTAAGCCCCTCAATTTTGTAATTTTGGATATGATTCCCAGAGTTTCTTGGTTCACATAGAATTGGATATGTCATCCTTTAAATTGTACAGTTCTCATGCGAAAGGGTCCGAAGTATCAATATGCAGACCTCTAAGGACAGGTTGCCATTGTCTTTTCTGTCATTCACACTAGTTGAGTTTTGGCAGTCCTCCACGTTCCTATCCTTGACGAGGAACACTGTGCCCTGATCGGAGGACGCCTGGAGATCTTCAGAGCCATCTGAGTCTACGCAGTAGACATCGCGCTCACACGATAGAATCTTCATTTCCGTATATTAATTGTTTTTATGTTTATCTTTGCTTAAGTTGGCATTCGGGCCTACTAGGCCACAGTACTTAAAATGGAGTTCGGAAGTGGCCACCATCATTTGAGCGCGATGCCTACTGCGCAGACTCAGATGGCTCTGAAGATCTCCAGGCAACCTCAGAAACAAGACGATGTGTTCCTTGTCAAGGATAGGAACGTGGAGGATTGCCAGGACCCAGCTAGTGGGAATGACTGAAAAGACAATAGAGACCTGTACCCAGAGGTCTACATGTTGTTACTTCAGAACTGTTCCCTTGTGAACTGTACAAAAGAATACAATTTGGGAGATGACATGTTCAATCTCATGGGAATCAAGAAAACCTGGGAACATCAGACATTCTTTCAAGATTCAGGGGATTCAGCCAATCAGAACACTTCTACTTCAAAATTTGTTGCACATTGTTCTAGAAGTAAGGTATATTAAGGGGAAATTTAGAAGAGGGAAAAAAGTTTGTTCCAAAATTCCGTTGGTGACTGTTGGCGAGGAGGATCGATTTGCTAGCGCGATAGACTGGTCCCTTGGCTACGTGGAGACTGAGTCGTGCTGAGGGAGAGAACTTTCCCGGATTTATTTGGGTCTTAATCTGAGTTAATCCGGACGATTTCATCTGAAAGGATTTGTATTAAGCTGTGGGTTGACGGGTTCTTTTGGAAATGGTCGCCAATATTCAAATTTAGGTAAATATAATTGTTATGTAAATTTGTGTCCAAGATATTCATTGAAATTATGATTTGATTAAAGTTTGACTATTCTAATGAAAGCAAATTAATTGGATAAACCAAGTATTGATTAACAAAATGCGTCCGTGATTATTTAATAAGGTATTGATTAATCGAAAGGTTTTGAAGCTTTAAATGTGTTATAGCTGGTTCTAAATCACTATCAACCAGTCCAACTAATTGGTCCATCGACCAAGTGGTGGAGTGTCTTGATGTTAAAGTTAAGACTTTATAGGTACTGATGTATATAGTGTAGATAATGTAAAGAATTTTCCTCCAATAGGTAACAAGGTACCCCACATGTCCAGCGCTTCTTTCCTCCTGTGTGCAGATTCGAGTGAGACGTAGGAGTGTTGGTGTTATAGACCCCACCAATGAATGCGTGCGTGAATGAGTAAGGCTGATGACGGGTCTGTGACGCAGGGAGGATGTGTAAATTTGCCCTTTTCCGTTGGAGCACCTGTTTGGTACTCACTTCTTAGTTCAAACTGACCACAGATCTCTCAAATGGCTCGTGCAGATGAAAGGTGAAAATCCTAAACTGCTAAGGTGGTCCATCACCCTACAGGGAATGGACTTTGTAGTGGAACGCAGACCTGGGACTGCCCATGCCAATTCAGATGGACTTTCCAGGTTCTTCCACTTAGACAATGAAGACTCTCTAGGGAGAGGTTAGTCTTATCCTCTTTCGTTTGGGGGGGTTGTGTAAGAAAGTGCCCTCTTTTAGCATGGTTGGCCCCACTTTTTGCTGAACTGCTGATATACTTTGACTGAGTGTGCCCTGGGCTCCTGCTAATCAGGTACCCAGGGCCTATGCTCCTTCCCTAAAACGGCATTGAAGACAAAACCCAATTGGCACTCCCTGGCCACAGGTCAGCCCCTGGTAAATGGTACCACAGGTACCCAGGGCACTGTGACCAGGGAAGGTCTCTAAGGGCTGCAGCACTTATTATGTCACCCTTAGAGGCCCTGTACCTTTACATACACACTGCCTTAGCAGGCTGCGTGTTTTGGTGCAAAACAAAGTGAAGAGTCGACATGGCACACATCCTTGTGTGCCATGCCTACAGCCCACTGCCCTGGCATAGTTCAGCCACCCCTCATGCTGGGTGCACTATACCAGTGGTGAGGGTACAGGTGCATGAGCTCTGTACCCCTACTGTTTATAACCCAATTCTTAGACATTGTAAGTGCAGTCATGCCATTAAGAGTAGATGGTGCTGGGAGTTTGTCATTAAGAACTCCACAGCACCATAATGGCTTTACTGAAAACTGAGAAGTTTTGTATCAAACTTCTCAGCACATTAAACCCACACCAATGCCAGTGTGGGATTTAATGAAAAATGCAAACAGAGGGCATCTTGGAGATGCCCCCTGAAAAATGACTTAACACTAGTGTCCAGGCTGAGTGGCTGCTCACCTGCTGCCACCACCAGACATGTTTCTGGACCCTTGGTCTCGTGGGCATGAAACAATGCACATCCTGGGATGAGGTGCCAAGACTCCTCCCCCAGGATGGGCAGGGTCCACGAAGCGGAACCTTCAAAGACTTGCCACCTTTGTGAGCTTCCCCAGGCCTTTTGCTGCTTTCAGCAACTGATCCCCACTGGTTCTGACCCCCACTGACTTGGCCCCAGCCCTTCCGGCCTGTCCCCACCTCAAACCTGCAGAAGCGATATTCTGGTGTGTCCTGCAGCCAGCAACCTCAAGCACCCCGAGGACATGCCCTAAAACGGCATTGAAGACAAAACCCAATTGGCACTCCCTGGCCACAGGTAAGCCCCTGGTAAATGGTACCACAGGCACAGGTACCCAGGGCACTGTGACCAGGGAAGGTCTCTAAGGGCTGCAGCACTTATTATGTCACCCTTAGAGGCCCTGTACCTTTACATACACACTGCCTTAGCAGGATGCGTGTTTTGGTGCAAAACAAAGTGAAGAGCCCTACCTTCCAAAGAAAAGACTCTGTCTCCCGTGAACACCGGATTTGTTCACCCACCACTCTGCACCCGTCGCCAATTGCCCGAGTTTGAGTGGCCGAACCCCACGAGGAGGTCTCCCGGCGATTCTGACCTGAGATCTGGTGATCTCTGATCTGCCTCGAATCTCCCAGCGAAGCCTGCAGCGTCTTTCTGGAGGATCCCCCTGACCACGAACGGAGCTGGTAAGAGAAAACTGACGCCTACAGTCACCCCTGCACCCGAAGCCCCACGGCCTTGGGTGGCCCAACCGATGGTGTCCAGCATCCCCAGGCATCCCAACTTACCTCTCCAACCGGTGGTCACCTTCAAAAGATCTTCGCACCGAGCCTGCAGTCTTTGCTGAAACCGGAGAATCCCCATTGCAATCAACAGGGCACCTGACGCCAAACCAGCACCCTGCACCCAGCAGCCCCTGCCCCGCTGCGGGTGCACTTTTTATGCTAAACAGGATCCCCCTTTGCCCTGAGCCTAACACCAGTAGCTTTGCTCCCACAACCCAGTGGCCTGCTCATAGGCAGCCACCAACCGGAGGCCCCCTATCCCTCATTGGATAACATTGTGCCTCAGCACTCTGCACCCGGCTGCCCTAGTGCCGCTGAGGGTGTAACAAGAGTGCATCCTTAACCCTGGGGTAACCCTTATTCTAACCCCAGAAACGAAACCCCAAAGACCGAGTACTTGCCTGGTAACCGTTAACTTCATTTCCCTCCATAGGAACCTATTGACTGTTTTTCTCTGAAAAATGTACTAAGTGTGGAGTTGATTTGTATGGAAACCTCTAAAATTACAACTGTGCAAAACTGATTTTACTTACCTTTTCTCCAGGAAATATCCCAGTGTGATTTCTAGGCATATCACACTGAGTAGAAAAAGTAACTTTAAAAGTAATCTAAAAAGTAATGAAAAAGTAACCTGTACAGTGCTTTCAATACCCTAACTTACCTGTATTTCAAACAACCGCATTTGAACCTGCATTCACTTGTAAACACTGCATAATATTTAGCAAATCATGTATTTCACTTACCTGTGCCAGGCTTAGCTCCGCTCTAGAAATAAAATAACATAACAATATTTTTATAGAAAACAAATTGGTCTGTGTTCAGTCTTTGAGTACGTCACATAATTTGCTGATTGAGTGTGTACAACAAATGCTTAACACTACCATCTGATAAAGACTTACTGCTCGCGCACACTACTACAAATAGAGAGTAAGGTGCTATCTACTTTTACCTCTGCTTACCTCTGGGGTTCCACTGGACTCTGTGAACACTATACCTCATTTTGGTGTAGTATATACAGACCCAGTTTCTTACATGCTGTCCTCTGGAGACCAAAGGCATAAAATGTACAGCCTTGAAGCTACTTAAATCGTTTCTAAAAGATAGTGAAAACATAGTGATGCTAAATAACTTCAGCTCCAACACCTTCTTGCTCCAATGAGAGGTACCACAGGGGTCCTCACTAAGCCCCACCCTTTTTTACTTATACCTATTAGAACTCGCCCCACTGATTCGATCCTTTTGCTTTTCATTCACTTCTTATGTAGATGACACACACATTGTGTTAACTGCTGCTAAGGAGGTTAGGTACACTAGCTCTCAACTTCATAACTGCATGAAAGAAATCTGTACCTGGATGGACAAGTACTGCCTTAAGTTAAACTCTAATAAGACTGAGGTTCTCCTCTTTGGAAACAATCCCCACTTCTGGACTCCTGCTAGCTGGCCATCAGAAATAGGTCCACTCCCATTGCGAACTTCCAAAGTCAAGAGTCAGGGAGTGATTCTTGATGACAAACTAAACATCAGTAAGCAAGTCAACACCATCATATCTTCCTCCTATAACACTCTAAGAACCATTAAAAATATTCTCCAATACATACCTGCTAATAATAGGAAAACAGTCATGTCCTCCCTCATGCTATCTAAAATTGATGACATCGACCAAGTGGTGGAGTGTCTTGATGTTAAAGTTAAGACTTTATAGGTACTGATGTATATAGTGTAGATAATGTAAAGAATTTTCCTCCAATAGGTAACAAGGTACCCCACATGTCCAGCGCTTCTTTCCTCCTGTGTGCAGATTCGAGTGAGACGTAGGAGTGTTGGTGTTATAGACCCCACCAATGAATGCGTGCGTGAATGAGTAAGGCTGATGACGGGTCTGTGACGCAGGGAGGATGTGTAAATTTGCCCTTTTCCGTTGGAGCACCTGTTTGGTACTCACTTCTTAGTTCAAACTGACCACAGATCTCTCAAATGGCTCGTGCAGATGAAAGGTGAAAATCCTAAACTGCTAAGGTGGTCCATCACCCTACAGGGAATGGACTTTGTAGTGGAACGCAGACCTGGGACTGCCCATGCCAATTCAGATGGACTTTCCAGGTTCTTCCACTTAGACAATGAAGACTCTCTAGGGAGAGGTTAGTCTTATCCTCTTTCGTTTGGGGGGGTTGTGTAAGAAAGTGCCCTCTTTTAGCATGGTTGGCCCCACTTTTTGCTGAACTGCTGATATACTTTGACTGAGTGTGCCCTGGGCTCCTGCTAATCAGGTACCCAGGGCCTATGCTCCTTCCCTAAAACGGCATTGAAGACAAAACCCAATTGGCACTCCCTGGCCACAGGTCAGCCCCTGGTAAATGGTACCACAGGTACCCAGGGCACTGTGACCAGGGAAGGTCTCTAAGGGCTGCAGCACTTATTATGTCACCCTTAGAGGCCCTGTACCTTTACATACACACTGCCTTAGCAGGCTGCGTGTTTTGGTGCAAAACAAAGTGAAGAGTCGACATGGCACACATCCTTGTGTGCCATGCCTACAGCCCACTGCCCTGGCATAGTTCAGCCACCCCTCATGCTGGGTGCACTATACCAGTGGTGAGGGTACAGGTGCATGAGCTCTGTACCCCTACTGTTTATAACCCAATTCTTAGACATTGTAAGTGCAGTCATGCCATTAAGAGTAGATGGTGCTGGGAGTTTGTCATTAAGAACTCCACAGCACCATAATGGCTTTACTGAAAACTGAGAAGTTTTGTATCAAACTTCTCAGCACATTAAACCCACACCAATGCCAGTGTGGGATTTAATGAAAAATGCAAACAGAGGGCATCTTGGAGATGCCCCCTGAAAAATGACTTAACACTAGTGTCCAGGCTGAGTGGCTGCTCACCTGCTGCCACCACCAGACATGTTTCTGGACCCTTGGTCTCGTGGGCATGAAACAATGCACATCCTGGGATGAGGTGCCAAGACTCCTCCCCCAGGATGGGCAGGGTCCACGAAGCGGAACCTTCAAAGACTTGCCACCTTTGTGAGCTTCCCCAGGCCTTTTGCTGCTTTCAGCAACTGATCCCCACTGGTTCTGACCCCCACTGACTTGGCCCCAGCCCTTCCGGCCTGTCCCCACCTCAAACCTGCAGAAGCGATATTCTGGTGTGTCCTGCAGCCAGCAACCTCAAGCACCCCGAGGACATGCCCTAAAACGGCATTGAAGACAAAACCCAATTGGCACTCCCTGGCCACAGGTAAGCCCCTGGTAAATGGTACCACAGGCACAGGTACCCAGGGCACTGTGACCAGGGAAGGTCTCTAAGGGCTGCAGCACTTATTATGTCACCCTTAGAGGCCCTGTACCTTTACATACACACTGCCTTAGCAGGATGCGTGTTTTGGTGCAAAACAAAGTGAAGAGCCCTACCTTCCAAAGAAAAGACTCTGTCTCCCGTGAACACCGGATTTGTTCACCCACCACTCTGCACCCGTCGCCAATTGCCCGAGTTTGAGTGGCCGAACCCCACGAGGAGGTCTCCCGGCGATTCTGACCTGAGATCTGGTGATCTCTGATCTGCCTCGAATCTCCCAGCGAAGCC
Organism: Triturus cristatus; assembly: GCF_964204655.1. Taxonomy (NCBI): domain Eukaryota; kingdom Metazoa; phylum Chordata; class Amphibia; order Caudata; family Salamandridae; genus Triturus; species Triturus cristatus. The sequence goes on from NC_140579.1 coordinate 1,243,082,447, forward strand.
TGCAGCGTCTTTCTGGAGGATCCCCCTGACCACGAACGGAGCTGGTAAGAGAAAACTGACGCCTACAGTCACCCCTGCACCCGAAGCCCCACGGCCTTGGGTGGCCCAACCGATGGTGTCCAGCATCCCCAGGCATCCCAACTTACCTCTCCAACCGGTGGTCACCTTCAAAAGATCTTCGCACCGAGCCTGCAGTCTTTGCTGAAACCGGAGAATCCCCATTGCAATCAACAGGGCACCTGACGCCAAACCAGCACCCTGCACCCAGCAGCCCCTGCCCCGCTGCGGGTGCACTTTTTATGCTAAACAGGATCCCCCTTTGCCCTGAGCCTAACACCAGTAGCTTTGCTCCCACAACCCAGTGGCCTGCTCATAGGCAGCCACCAACCGGAGGCCCCCTATCCCTCATTGGATAACATTGTGCCTCAGCACTCTGCACCCGGCTGCCCTAGTGCCGCTGAGGGTGTAACAAGAGTGCATCCTTAACCCTGGGGTAACCCTTATTCTAACCCCAGAAACGAAACCCCAAAGACCGAGTACTTGCCTGGTAACCGTTAACTTCATTTCCCTCCATAGGAACCTATTGACTGTTTTTCTCTGAAAAATGTACTAAGTGTGGAGTTGATTTGTATGGAAACCTCTAAAATTACAACTGTGCAAAACTGATTTTACTTACCTTTTCTCCAGGAAATATCCCAGTGTGATTTCTAGGCATATCACACTGAGTAGAAAAAGTAACTTTAAAAGTAATCTAAAAAGTAATGAAAAAGTAACCTGTACAGTGCTTTCAATACCCTAACTTACCTGTATTTCAAACAACCGCATTTGAACCTGCATTCACTTGTAAACACTGCATAATATTTAGCAAATCATGTATTTCACTTACCTGTGCCAGGCTTAGCTCCGCTCTAGAAATAAAATAACATAACAATATTTTTATAGAAAACAAATTGGTCTGTGTTCAGTCTTTGAGTACGTCACATAATTTGCTGATTGAGTGTGTACAACAAATGCTTAACACTACCATCTGATAAAGACTTACTGCTCGCGCACACTACTACAAATAGAGAGTAAGGTGCTATCTACTTTTACCTCTGCTTACCTCTGGGGTTCCACTGGACTCTGTGAACACTATACCTCATTTTGGTGTAGTATATACAGACCCAGTTTCTTACATGCTGTCCTCTGGAGACCAAAGGCATAAAATGTACAGCCTTGAAGCTACTTAAATCGTTTCTAAAAGATAGTGAAAACATAGTGATGCTAAATAACTTCAGCTCCAACACCTTCTTGCTCCAATGAGAGGTACCACAGGGGTCCTCACTAAGCCCCACCCTTTTTTACTTATACCTATTAGAACTCGCCCCACTGATTCGATCATTTTGCTTTTCATTCACTTCTTATGTAGATGACACACACATTGTGTTAACTGCTGCTAAGGAGGTTAGGTACACTAGCTCTCAACTTCATAACTGCATGAAAGAAATCTGTACCTGGATGGACAAGTACTGCCTTAAGTTAAACTCTAATAAGACTGAGGTTCTCCTCTTTGGAAACAATCCCCACTTCTGGACTCCTGCTAGCTGGCCATCAGAAATAGGTCCACTCCCATTGCGAACTTCCAAAGTCAAGAGTCAGGGAGTGATTCTTGATGACAAACTAAACATCAGTAAGCAAGTCAACACCATCATATCTTCCTCCTATAACACTCTAAGAACCATTAAAAATATTCTCCAATACATACCTGCTAATAATAGGAAAACAGTCATGTCCTCCCTCATGCTATCTAAAATTGATGACATCGACCAAGTGGTGGAGTGTCTTGATGTTAAAGTTAAGACTTTATAGGTACTGATGTATATAGTGTAGATAATGTAAAGAATTTTCCTCCAATAGGTAACAAGGTACCCCACATGTCCAGCGCTTCTTTCCTCCTGTGTGCAGATTCGAGTGAGACGTAGGAGTGTTGGTGTTATAGACCCCACCAATGAATGCGTGCGTGAATGAGTAAGGCTGATGACGGGTCTGTGACGCAGGGAGGATGTGTAAATTTGCCCTTTTCCGTTGGAGCACCTGTTTGGTACTCACTTCTTAGTTCAAACTGACCACAGATCTCTCAAATGGCTCGTGCAGATGAAAGGTGAAAATCCTAAACTGCTAAGGTGGTCCATCACCCTACAGGGAATGGACTTTGTAGTGGAACGCAGACCTGGGACTGCCCATGCCAATTCAGATGGACTTTCCAGGTTCTTCCACTTAGACAATGAAGACTCTCTAGGGAGAGGTTAGTCTTATCCTCTTTCGTTTGGGGGGGTTGTGTAAGAAAGTGCCCTCTTTTAGCATGGTTGGCCCCACTTTTTGCTGAACTGCTGATATACTTTGACTGAGTGTGCCCTGGGCTCCTGCTAATCAGGTACCCAGGGCCTATGCTCCTTCCCTAAAACGGCATTGAAGACAAAACCCAATTGGCACTCCCTGGCCACAGGTCAGCCCCTGGTAAATGGTACCACAGGTACCCAGGGCACTGTGACCAGGGAAGGTCTCTAAGGGCTGCAGCACTTATTATGTCACCCTTAGAGGCCCTGTACCTTTACATACACACTGCCTTAGCAGGCTGCGTGTTTTGGTGCAAAACAAAGTGAAGAGTCGACATGGCACACATCCTTGTGTGCCATGCCTACAGCCCACTGCCCTGGCATAGTTCAGCCACCCCTCATGCTGGGTGCACTATACCAGTGGTGAGGGTACAGGTGCATGAGCTCTGTACCCCTACTGTTTATAACCCAATTCTTAGACATTGTAAGTGCAGTCATGCCATTAAGAGTAGATGGTGCTGGGAGTTTGTCATTAAGAACTCCACAGCACCATAATGGCTTTACTGAAAACTGAGAAGTTTTGTATCAAACTTCTCAGCACATTAAACCCACACCAATGCCAGTGTGGGATTTAATGAAAAATGCAAACAGAGGGCATCTTGGAGATGCCCCCTGAAAAATGACTTAACACTAGTGTCCAGGCTGAGTGGCTGCTCACCTGCTGCCACCACCAGACATGTTTCTGGACCCTTGGTCTCGTGGGCATGAAACAATGCACATCCTGGGATGAGGTGCCAAGACTCCTCCCCCAGGATGGGCAGGGTCCACGAAGCGGAACCTTCAAAGACTTGCCACCTTTGTGAGCTTCCCCAGGCCTTTTGCTGCTTTCAGCAACTGATCCCCACTGGTTCTGACCCCCACTGACTTGGCCCCAGCCCTTCCGGCCTGTCCCCACCTCAAACCTGCAGAAGCGATATTCTGGTGTGTCCTGCAGCCAGCAACCTCAAGCACCCCGAGGACATGCCCTAAAACGGCATTGAAGACAAAACCCAATTGGCACTCCCTGGCCACAGGTAAGCCCCTGGTAAATGGTACCACAGGCACAGGTACCCAGGGCACTGTGACCAGGGAAGGTCTCTAAGGGCTGCAGCACTTATTATGTCACCCTTAGAGGCCCTGTACCTTTACATACACACTGCCTTAGCAGGCTGCGTGTTTTGGTGCAAAACAAAGTGAAGAGTCGACATGGCACACATCCTTGTGTGCCATGCCTACAGCCCACTGCCCTGGCATAGTTCAGCCACCCCTCATGCTGGGTGCACTATACCAGTGGTGAGGGTACAGGTGCATGAGCTCTGTACCCCTACTGTTTATAACCCAATTCTTAGACATTGTAAGTGCAGTCATGCCATTAAGAGTAGATGGTGCTGGGAGTTTGTCATTAAGAACTCCACAGCACCATAATGGCTTTACTGAAAACTGAGAAGTTTTGTATCAAACTTCTCAGCACATTAAACCCACACCAATGCCAGTGTGGGATTTAATGAAAAATGCAAACAGAGGGCATCTTGGAGATGCCCCCTGAAAAATGACTTAACACTAGTGTCCAGGCTGAGTGGCTGCTCACCTGCTGCCACCACCAGACATGTTTCTGGACCCTTGGTCTCGTGGGCATGAAACAATGCACATCCTGGGATGAGGTGCCAAGACTCCTCCCCCAGGATGGGCAGGGTCCACGAAGCGGAACCTTCAAAGACTTGCCACCTTTGTGAGCTTCCCCAGGCCTTTTGCTGCTTTCAGCAACTGATCCCCACTGGTTCTGACCCCCACTGACTTGGCCCCAGCCCTTCCGGCCTGTCCCCACCTCAAACCTGCAGAAGCGATATTCTGGTGTGTCCTGCAGCCAGCAACCTCAAGCACCCCGAGGACATGCCCTAAAACGGCATTGAAGACAAAACCCAATTGGCACTCCCTGGCCACAGGTAAGCCCCTGGTAAATGGTACCACAGGCACAGGTACCCAGGGCACTGTGACCAGGGAAGGTCTCTAAGGGCTGCAGCACTTATTATGTCACCCTTAGAGGCCCTGTACCTTTACATACACACTGCCTTAGCAGGATGCGTGTTTTGGTGCAAAACAAAGTGAAGAGCCCTACCTTCCAAAGAAAAGACTCTGTCTCCCGTGAACACCGGATTTGTTCACCCACCACTCTGCACCCGTCGCCAATTGCCCGAGTTTGAGTGGCCGAACCCCACGAGGAGGTCTCCCGGCGATTCTGACCTGAGATCTGGTGATCTCTGATCTGCCTCGAATCTCCCAGCGAAGCCTGCAGCGTCTTTCTGGAGGATCCCCCTGACCACGAACGGAGCTGGTAAGAGAAAACTGACGCCTACAGTCACCCCTGCACCCGAAGCCCCACGGCCTTGGGTGGCCCAACCGATGGTGTCCAGCATCCCCAGGCATCCCAACTTACCTCTCCAACCGGTGGTCACCTTCAAAAGATCTTCGCACCGAGCCTGCAGTCTTTGCTGAAACCGGAGAATCCCCATTGCAATCAACAGGGCACCTGACGCCAAACCAGCACCCTGCACCCAGCAGCCCCTGCCCCGCTGCGGGTGCACTTTTTATGCTAAACAGGATCCCCCTTTGCCCTGAGCCTAACACCAGTAGCTTTGCTCCCACAACCCAGTGGCCTGCTCATAGGCAGCCACCAACCGGAGGCCCCCTATCCCTCATTGGATAACATTGTGCCTCAGCACTCTGCACCCGGCTGCCCTAGTGCCGCTGAGGGTGTAACAAGAGTGCATCCTTAACCCTGGGGTAACCCTTATTCTAACCCCAGAAACGAAACCCCAAAGACCGAGTACTTGCCTGGTAACCGTTAACTTCATTTCCCTCCATAGGAACCTATTGACTGTTTTTCTCTGAAAAATGTACTAAGTGTGGAGTTGATTTGTATGGAAACCTCTAAAATTACAACTGTGCAAAACTGATTTTACTTACCTTTTCTCCAGGAAATATCCCAGTCTGATTTCTAGGCATATCACACTGAGTAGAAAAAGTAACTTTAAAAGTAATCTAAAAAGTAATGAAAAAGTAACCTGTACAGTGCTTTCAATACCCTAACTTACCTGTATTTCAAACAACCGCATTTGAACCTGCATTCACTTGTAAACACTGCATAATATTTAGCAAATCATGTATTTCACTTACCTGTGCCAGGCTTAGCTCCGCTCTAGAAATAAAATAACATAACAATATTTTTATAGAAAACAAATTGGTCTGTGTTCAGTCTTTGAGTACGTCACATAATTTGCTGATTGAGTGTGTACAACAAATGCTTAACACTACCATCTGATAAAGACTTACTGCTCGCGCACACTACTACAAATAGAGAGTAAGGTGCTATCTACTTTTACCTCTGCTTACCTCTGGGGTTCCACTGGACTCTGTGAACACTATACCTCATTTTGGTGTAGTATATACAGACCCAGTTTCTTACATGCTGTCCTCTGGAGACCAAAGGCATAAAATGTACAGCCTTGAAGCTACTTTAACCGTTTCTAAAAGATAGTGAAAACATAGTGATGCTAAATAACTTCAGCTCCAACACCTTCTTGCTCCAATGAGAGGTACCACAGGGGTCCTCACTAAGCCCCACCCTTTTTTACTTATACCTATTAGAACTCGCCCCACTGATTCGATCCTTTTGCTTTTCATTCACTTCTTATGTAGATGACACACACATTGTGTTAACTGCTGCTAAGGAGGTTAGGTACACTAGCTCTCAACTTCATAACTGCATGAAAGAAATCTGTACCTGGATGGACAAGTACTGCCTTAAGTTAAACTCTAATAAGACTGAGGTTCTCCTCTTTGGAAACAATCCCCACTTCTGGACTCCTGCTAGCTGGCCATCAGAAATAGGTCCACTCCCATTGCGAACTTCCAAAGTCAAGAGTCAGGGAGTGATTCTTGATGACAAACTAAACATCAGTAAGCAAGTCAACACCATCATATCTTCCTCCTATAACACTCTAAGAACCATTAAAAATATTCTCCAATACATACCTGCTAATAATAGGAAAACAGTCATGTCCTCCCTCATGCTATCTAAAATTGATGACTGTAATGGCCTATACATCAAAACTCCGCCTCTAGATTACTGCTTAATCTTCCTAAACTTCATTCAGTCTCCCAAGCCATCAAGGATCTGCACTGGCTTATTGGAAGGAATCGGATTAAAATTAAAGCCCTCTGCCTCACTTTCAAGGCCCTGCATGACATGGGTTCTGAATTTCGGGAAACAAGCCATCTCCTGGTATGTTCCTAGCAAGAACCCCAGGTCTCTGGGAAACCATGAAGACAAAACCAAATGAGGTGGTAGCAGTTTTCTCTCTGGAGCAACTAGACACTGGAATCTGTTGCCTCTACACATTAGATCCACCTCATCGCTACAGGTTTTCAGAAAACTTCTCAAAACTTGTCTTTTCAACCTGTAACTCCCCACTGTCTTCCTCTCATGTCCTCTGCTAACTTCAGCGCCGGTTATACGTTGCACTTCCCAAAATATTTAACATAACATAGGTGAATTTCAAGAATTTGTCATGGCAATTGATCCATTCGTGGAATTTGGGTAGTGTATCTGGTGTCCCGTTCCAGATCATCATTACATCATATATGTACCTCTTCCAAAATAGGATCTTGGTCCTGAATGGGTGTGCTTCTCATAGGATGTGTTTATCCTCAAAATGGCTGACATATAGGCCTCAAAGGAAAATTCGGGTAGATTGCGCACTCTGGAATGTATTCAATTAGTCAGAATTCTCAAGATTTAGGATGATCAGCGTGCCACGCTTGTAGGATGCCTGCCTAGCATGCAAGATATAAGTGAGTGTGGCCAAGTCCCTAAGGCGACTTGGACTAAAGCGTGCACAGCTATATTGACGTTACGTCATAGATTTAAGAAATGTTTGGAACCAACTTTTCCTGGTTTAACTCAAGAATGTATTTATCATTACTCTATTTTAGTGTGCTTCAAAACATGTTCAAGGCACTCATTTCAAACAAAACATGCCGTTTGCATGAGTACAAAGCACAGGGACTGGATTGCAGGTCTGGCAGGAGAAGCCCAGATCCATCGAGCATCTGGGGCCAACGACGACGTGTGAGCCCCAGGGAAATCGACATCGGGCTCAAGGGGCATACCTCTACCTATGTGATATCGTGAGTCGTGACACGATACGCTTGGGCGTACGCGTCCGATCACGTGGGTTCCGACAACAAAAGAAAGGGACGCACGCACGTACGCCAGTCAGGCTACGGCGGCGAACCCATCCAAAAGTACATCGCTGGCTCTGTGTTTTATTGCCCATGAGGCCTCGTAGCCCATCGGCCTGTGACCCATGAACGAGCCCCCGAGCGGTGTCGGAAGACACCACAAAGCTGGCGACGAGGGTGGGCGTGCCTTCGTTTGTGTCTTCCGCGCGGGTGTGGCGGCTGCGTGAGGTTCGTCCTCTGCAGCGCTCGTGCCCCTGTGCGGTCTGGCCCTTGACCTCTTTCAGCATCCGGTGGCAGTTTCGGAGCTCCGGAAGGGGGCGCGCACTGGCAGCGCCAGCGCTGATCGTGTGCACCACGTGGCCCAGGTTACTGGAGGAGACAGAGGTCTACATCCTGAGGCCCCAGGGGGAGTCTGGCACCTGTGCCTCGCATATGCTCTGCAGAGCACCAGAGAGGGCACGTGGAGAGAGACGCACATTAGCAGCCCTGCCCGGCCAACTGTGAGTACCAGAGGGAGAGTGCTTGATACCCCAGGGAAGGGGCGCATCACCTGATCATGCGAGGGGCACACACCCCGAGGTCCTTTGCTGTGGGCAGCCAGGCTGAGCACACTGGTGAATAGGGGGGTGAAGACAGAAGGAAGAGCTACCCCAGTGATTGGCAGGTCTTGCCTGGCAGGAGCAACACGCGCTAGCCATGACAAATATACCCCCAATTGAACCATTCACAGTGGAGGGGTCACCGTCCGCAGTGGCGGCCAGATGGAAAGACTGGGAAGACAGGCTACGCATATTCTTTGAGGCCACTAAAGTCCACCGAGACCAAAAACGTGCCATGATCATTCACCTAGGGGGGAAAGACATTCACAACATCGTCAAGACGCTTGCAGAGGCCACGCCCAAAACACACGTGACCCTAATAGCTGCCCTGAATGAACGCTTCGAACCCATAGCTAACCGCGACTACGAGCGATTCATATTTCGACAAGAGCGCCAGTTGCCGGAAGAGTCGTTGGATAGATTCCATGCCCGCCTCAAGAATCTAGCGGCCACGTGTGGGTTCAGAGACGAAACCGAAGAAATTAGAGGTCAAATTATCCAGGGATGTGCGTCAGCCAAACTGAGAGAGCGGATACTGGAGGAATCAGGCAATCCGTTGGCGGAAATTTTGACGATGGGTCGCACCAAAGAGCTGTCGAAGGCGCGGGCAGCGCACATGGAGGCTGCGCTTCAAGCGCCAGTGAAAGTTGAACCAGTCAATGCAGTATCGGCCAGGCCTAAGCAGAAATGGGACAAGAAAGGGGCAAGAGCCCCCGCCACAGAGCAGCCAAAGTCGTGCGGATACTGCGGGGGACCGCCACATAGTGCCGTGGCGGAGTGTCCGGCGAGCGGGAAGAAGTGCTCCGGGTGCGGGCATTTCAATCACTTCGAGAAGGTGTGTCGGTCGAAGAGGTGGTACCACAAGCCCCCGCCCGGTGGTGAACGCGGTCAAAGAGGGAGAGTCGGCAGCTAGCGACATGGATGACGATGATGACGAAGAGGAGAGGGTGGTGCATCGAATCCACATGATAGGCACCACCACGCGCAAGACAGGGCGTCTGCCACAATGCAACGTCCGAGTAGGGGCGCAAGACATGACGGCAGTGGTGGACACTGGAGCTAGCAACAACATCATGGCCGCTGCATTGGACAGCACGATGAGCCCGAAACCGGCCCTGCGTCCGTCAACAATAACCGTGTTTGCATATGGCCAAGAAACGCCGCTGAGAGTGCGGGGACGGTTCCAGACAGTCACATCACATGGAACTCAGTCGGTCACCACCAACATCTACGTCACCGAGGATGGCCAGGGCATGCTTCTGGGATGCCGAGCGGCAGAAGAGTTGGGAGTAGTGACCTTTGCATTCGGGGTGCATTACGAGTCCATGCAAACCCTTTTGAGTGAGTTCGAAGAGGTGTTCCACGGGATTGGCAAGTTTCGGGGAAAGGAGATTCACCTCCACATAGACCCGACAGTTCAACCGGTCGCCCTCCGACACCGGCGGATAGCGTTCCATCTCCAGCCGCTAGTGGAGGAAGAGCTCAAGAAACTCGAAGCGGCTGGAATAATCGAGAAGGTGTCAGGACCCACGCCGTGGGTATCCCCCATCGTGGTTGCCAGGAAACCTAAGCAGCCCGGCGCAGTCCGAATATGCGTCGACATTCGACTCCCCAACGTTGCAATCAAGAGGGAGCGACACATCACACCCACCATTGACGACCTGATCGGGGAGATGGCTGGTGCTCGGTGGTTTTCGAAACTAGACCTCCGGTCAGGGTACCATCAACTAGTCTTGGACGAAGCCTCCCGAAATATCACGACGTTCTCCACCCTCGTGGGGCTCAGGCGGTACACTCGACTGAGTTTTGGAGTGTCAAGCGCCGCCGAGGTGTTCCAGAATGTGATACAAGAGCTCATAGCCGGAATTCCAGGGGCGATCAATGTCAGTGACGACATTATGGTTCACGCGAAGACGGTCCAAGAACACAATGAGCGTCTGCTCCAAGTATTGCGCCGGATCCAGGAAGCTGGCCTAACACTGCATCGAGAGAAGTGTGAGTTCCTATGTGAGAAACTGCAATTCTTTGGGTACACTTTTTCCGCGGAAGGGGTGAACCCGGATCCCGAGAAGGTGAGGGACATCAAAGAAGCGACCGCTCCCACCAATGTCACGGAGGTTCAAAGCTTTTTAGGGATGGTCAACTACCGTGGAAGATTCATCCAGGACTTGGCCAACCTGACAGCCCCCTTGAGAGAACTGACCAAAGAATCCACACCGTGGACATGGGGAAGCGAGCAGGTTCAAGCTTTCGAAACAATCAAGAAGTCACTGTCAGAGGCCACGACACTTGCATTCTTTGACCCCGCAAAGCTCACGCTCATTGCTGTGGACGCTGGTCCAGTTGGACTGGGTGCCGTTCTCTTGCAAAGGAACACACCCGAGGATGAGTGGAGCCCGGTAGCCTTCGCGAGCAGATCGTTAGCAGAGACAGAGCAAAGGTACTCACAAATAGAAAAGAAAGCCATCGCCATTCACTGGAGCTGTCGGCATTTCCACCTGTACGTGTACGGGAAGCCGTTCGTGATTGCTACCGACCACAAGCCGTTAGTATAACTGTTCTCCGGAACTTCAACAAAACCTCCAGCACGAATTGAAAAGTGGATGCTGCAGTTGCAAAACTACAACTGCAAGATAGAGTACCAACCAGGATCCCGGAATCCTGCAGATTACCTCTCGCGCCACCCTCGGAAAGCCACTCCCCAAGAAATGGAAGAAGCCGCTGACACCGAGGAGTATGTACGGTGTGTCACTGCTCGGTAGTGTCCCATACCACTCTCCATGGTCAGCATTCAGCAAGCCACCAGCCAAGACGAGTGCCTGCAGCGAGCCAAGAGAGCCGTCCAGCAGAACAACTGGCACCGAGCCCGGGAGGAATGGAAAGGTTTGACAGCGACGGCGCAGCAAATCATGGACAGCCTCTACCATGACCGGGATGAACTCACCGAGGATACAACCGGATGTCTACTGAGGGGACATAGGCTAGTCATCCCGACATCACTGACCCAGCAGATGGTAGATCTAGCCCATGTGGGACATCAAGGTATTGTGAAAACCAAGTCAAGACTTCGCTCAAAAGTCTGGTTCCCCCTGATGGATGACCTCGTGGAGACCACTGTTCGAGCGTGCCACTCGTGTCAGGTCACTGGGGAAGCCCCGCGGCCCGCGCCCATCATCATGGAGCCGCGGCCGAGAGTTCCATGTTCTCAAATTAGTGTGGACTTCAGCAGCCTGCCTGATGGGCGCCACACCCTCGTGGCGATCGACGACCACTCGAAGTACCCGGAAGTGGATATCTCGTCGGGCCAGAGTGCAAGCGAGGTCATCCCCAAGTTTGAGAAGATCATGGCCACTCATGGGCTAGTGAAGGAGATTCGGACGGACAACGGGTCCCCCTTCCAGAGTCAGGACTTTGCCGCATATCTACAGAGTCTGGGGATCCGTCATCGGCGAGTAACGCCCCGATGGCCGCAGGCCAACGGGGAAGCCAAAAGGTTCATGAGAACCATCAACAAGGTAATACGCATAGCGCACGACAAGTCTCAGTCCGTGTGTAGGAGAGTAGGGTCTGCTATCCTATGGTCACCCCAAATTTTTGCTTTTTGCTTCACTGGTTTTTGACATATTGAGGCTGTGGGCCTGCCAATCAGACCCCCAGCCTGCTGTTCTCTCTACTAAATTAAAACTATGCACCCTAGGTGCATAACCAATTGGAAGTGGATCACCCTGTCAGCCCCTGTACCAGTGTACACTAGGTACCCAGGGCATTGGTGTACCCAAGGCCTGCCAGGGGCTGAAGCATGTATTATGCCACCCCAGGCTTGGCCTAACAATTTGACACAACTGGCTGATCACTCAGCTGGGGTAAGTTGGTGTAATCACCTCTTACTTAGGTGTAGTATACCTATACCTAACCTTAAATGGGACACCTGGTAACCTATAAGTCACTCCTATGGCAGGCCTTAACAATCCTGAAGGCAGAGTGCTTGGTTCCATGTGAGATGGTGCTCTGGCATGAGCTGAGCCTGTCTGCAGTGGTCGGAACAACTTCCTTCTACTGTTTCCAAATATCGTCATACCATATACTCTTAAGTGCATTATGAACCTCGCGGTTAAATGCTATCTTTGGTTTGGCTTTATCAAAACATGTCGAGTAAGGTGTCATACGAATTGGAATACTAACCCCTCGCCAATTCTGGCGACGGGGTTAGCATTCCACCCTTCTAGAGGGACACGACATGTACAGTACCTGAAACCCGGGTAAAATCAGACATAGCCTCAGCTCCACAAAATGGATGCTGCCACCACAGACACAAGTCTGCCCTCCTGCTGCTGGGAGTCCTTCCAGCTTGGGAGGTGTGGACAAAGGGTTTCCTGCCAGGGGAGGTGCATGCACCACCCCAGACAGGATTTTGTGTATTGGTCAGGTAGGGCTTGAAAGAAACCAGACATGCCTGTGGCTCACAAGGAGCCTCGGTGCATATGCCAGTTCAAACCGGTCCTGGGGCACACCAGTCCCGGGCCTGGGGCGAGCTGGACAAAGGATTGGGGGTGTAACCACCCCCCTTCCTGGTCCCACCCATAGGGAGGGACCTAGCAGGTAGTCCGGCCCCTAGAATCCGCTTAAAGGTAGGAGCTGTGTCCTAAGACTTCAGACATCCTGGAATCAACTTGAAACTAAGAAGAAGACGGGAACTTCGACATTCTGCTGCACAGAAGACTGAAGGAAATCTCCCCTGTGGTCAGGGAGTGACCACCTTGCTAACGCAAGCACCATCCAGCGAATCAACGTCTGCTTTGCCGCCGCCTCCCGCCTCCCGCCGGAGCCCAGAGACTGACAAGACCTGGATCTCCAGACCTCTCACCGCCCGATCCACAGTCCCTGAAAAGAGGAGACCCGTGGAGGCACCGAGACACGTGGAGCCAGCCATCTTGAAACGACCACGACAAGCTGACAAGTGCAACAACCGAGGCTCCCTCCAAGTTGTGCTTTGGGATCTGAGAAGCCCAACCCTCGAGCAGCATCTGCACCAAAGGTGAGCCCTCCAGCATCTCCACGATCTGCGTGGGGCCCTTCTGCATTTTGCCACTCGACGCGCCTAACTGGTTGCTGGCCCGCTGGCTAGTAGCCATCTTGGCGACGAACTTTACAAAATACACCACTGGTCTGGTTGCTCCAGACTGGCCCTTGCTCCCCTCCAAAGGAGCAGTCCTTTTGACCTTGCTGGTCAGAACCATCAGCTTATTTCATCTCCTACAACAATTGCTTTTGCCAAGGCTTGTTTGCTTCGATCAAGTCGCCGACACCGCTGACAGCGAGAGCCTGCGTGGGACAGCTCGTGAACCGACTCCTGGACGTCGTCGACCTCCAGGGACCACGTGGCTGCAGAGACAAGCTACACCTTTCTTCCTGTTTGCACCCGACATTGCCTGGTACCCACCTGGTGCCACGCTGGTCACTGGCTAGTGACTGTGAACACTGTCCCCTCTGCTTACAGGTCTTCAACATCTCCGATCCACTCTTGGATCCACCGCATCTCTCCCGGACCGACCACCTGCAGCATCTTTGTCTTCAGGCTCCACGGAACAGATAGAAGAAACCCGACGCACCTCGAGGCCTATGCACCCGCTTCCTGTGGTGAGGTAAAGCTGGCACACCTGTGCCCAAGTGTAGTATTACATCTCTAGTGTCTGTGTTCCAAATCTTGACTTCCTAGTCCATCCGGAAGATCCTCTTTGCAGTAACTTTGTACTTTTTACGCACCCATTGAAACCTATGGGAGCACGCGTGTGACTATTTGCTCTGCACACGCCACCCGTGGACCTCCTGGTCACTAACTGAAGTTAGCTCCTTGTAGGCCCAGCAATTCTAGAGGCCCTAGGCCTTTTCCCTTTTCTGTTCGTGGTACTTATACCACTATTTTAGTATATGGTTCGAGCGGCCACCAGGGCCTATCCATCTAAAGTGCAACTTCTGTGTATTCTACTGTAATCTTGTTTGACGATTTGTGCTCCTGTGCTCATAAAGAGACTAGGGGTTACTTTGAGAAATAAATACATATATATTTTGAATATATATCTGTGTGGTGTCCTTTCATTGGTATAAAAGGGGGTTGCATTTGGTAAAACAGCTGGCTTAACACGCTTCACGAGTTTAGCCTCAAAGACTGCTTAGCCTACGCTACCACTAGGGCAGCTAGTCCGAAAAGGTTGACTTACAACCACACCATAAGGGTTGCTTGGCATGGTACAAGGTGATCACTTTAACTAGTGAGCATCATATACCAGGCCAACTTCTCACATTGGTGAGCAGCGGTTGGATTTGAGCTTGCTGTGTTTTACCATTGTAATCTCTTGGTTACCAATTGAAAGATCACATAGGTACCTATAGGTACATATAAAACAAGATTAGATATACATAAGTTCTACTGAACTTAGTTGTTGTAGAGCAAAGGGAGTAGCACACCCTGACTACAACTACTAGATAGGTTTAGTAGGTAAACCCAAGTGTAGGTAGATTGCAACATATCCACCCACACTTAAGAGCAATGGCTGGGGCAGAGGGGTCCACTGTACCCATCTCTGTTGAGAGTGACCCCCAGAGGGCACCATCCATCTTTGCTACCCTTAATCAGAATGAGCTCAGGCATTTGGCAACTCTTAGAGGCCTTAAACAGCCCAAGAACCCTACCTCTGCTGAGCTCAGAGAACTCTTGCAAAATGATGAAAATCAGAGAGAGCTCAAGAAAGCTTCCCAGTTAGCCCCCTTAGGGTCAGGAACAGGAGGCCCCTCTTCTGAAGATGCTACAGAAGTACCCCTTTCCAATAGCCATCCCTTAGATGAGAACCATACTACAGAGGAGGAAAGTGGGGAGGATACAGAAAGTAGTGATGATGAAGGGAGAACTAGCCCAGTGCCAAGTGTTATACTTGGCCCAGCTAAACTAAGGCTATTGCGGACTGACAATGGGATCATCCCATTGGATCTCCCCAGTGGACTTAACCAGGGGCTTGGGAGGCAAAGGAATCGCTCAGGTGACTCTAATGCTTCTCATGCCTCTAGAGGCTCTCAAGGTCACTCCAGGAAAAGGATGACCACCCCTCAGAGGAGGGAACATGAGGCCAGAATGCAGGAAGCCCAGCTGAGGATCAGGAAGCAGGAGCTAGAAGTAGCCCTGATGGAAGAAAAACTGAACAAGGCTAGGCAACCTAGAGAGAGTGGGTCTATACCCACTGGTGGCAGCATTGTCCCAAAGGACAAAGATAGGGTCTTTGATAATAGGAACCTGTATAAGGTTGTGCCCCCCTACAAATGTGGGGATGACATCCACAAATGGATAACTGCTCTTGAGAGAGCCTGCAAAGTACAGCAGGTTCCTGAAGACCAGTGGGCAGCAATCCTCAGGCTCTCCTTTGAAGGAAGAGGCAGAGACAGACTCCTCACTGTTAGAGAAGAGGATGTCAGAAATTACAGAGTCCTGAAGAGTGTTCTAGTTGATGGGTTAGGCTTAACCACTGAACAGTACAGGTTAATGTTCAGAGACACCCAAAAGACACAGACTCAGGACTGGTCTGAATACATTGAATGTGCCACTAAGGCTTTGGAGGGTTGGTTGCTGGGAAGTAAGGTATCTGATTTTACAGGATTGTATAATTTGATGATGAGAGAACAGATTTTAAATAACTGTCAAAACCAGCAACTGCATCAACACTTGGTTGACTCTGATCTGACCTCTCCCCAAGAATTGGGAAAGAAGGCAGACAAATGGGTCAGAATCAGGGTTAAGCAAAAGAACCAGAACCAGGGCCAAGGGGGTGATCAGAAGAAAACAGACCAAAAGGGTGGAGATCAGAAATCTAAAGACCAGAAGTCTTCAACAGGGCCCCAAACTACTGCTAAGGAGGGTGGGTCCCAACAACAAACTAAGGGAAAGAAGAAAGAAGGTCAAAAGAAACCCTGGTGCAATCATTGCAAGAATACAACTCACTGGACCAGTGATTGTAAGAAGGGTGGAGCCCCCAACACTGTTGCCCCTAAGGCACCTGCTCCCAGTACTACTGTTAGCAGTGTTGGTCCCCAGACAAAGGGTGTAGTGGGAATCACTATGGGAACTGAAGGAGATTCTGACTTAGACAGAACCCTGACACAGGCAGTCTTGATCTGTGATGGGGACATTGATTTGTCCCTGACTGTGAGCCCCAGTAACCTGGGCAAGTACAGACAGACTCCTTTAATTAACGAAAAAGTGGCTCAAGCCTACAGGGACACATGTGCCAGTGTCACTATGGTGACACCATGCTTTGTGGACCCTGGACAGTACATACCAGGTGAGAACTACCTGGTGACCAATGCCAGCAATGCCACTACTTCACATAGTGTGGCAGTTGTTAACTTCTCATGGGGAGGGGTAACTGGCCTCAAAAGGGTTGTGGTTAGTGCAGACCTCCCAGTAGAATGTTTGTTGGGCAATGACCTAGAGAGTTCTCTATGGTCAGAAGTGGAGTACAGGACTCATGCAGAGATGTTAGGTATATCATCACATGTCCTTGCTGTGACCAGGTCACAGGCCAAAAAGTGCCTCACTGAACCTCAGGTCTTGGATCCTGGAACAATGGACCAAGCACCTACCAAGAAGAAGAACAGGAGGGTCAAGGCTGTGCCTTCCCCCCTGCCTCAGAGTGATGATCAGCCTTCCCAGGAAGCTGATCTAGAGGACCCTGAAGGAACTGTCCCTGAAGAGCTTGAACCTGATCAGGTTGAGTTTCTGGGGACAGGGGGACCTTCAAGGGCTGACTTGAGGCAGGCTCAGTTATCCTGTCCCTCTCTTGAACCCCTCAGACAGCTGGCTGCTGCCGAGGCTGCTGGGAATGCTCAAGGTACCCATAAAGTGTATTGGGATGAAGGGCTCCTTTATTCAGAGGCTAGAGACCCCAAGCCTGGTGCTACCAGGAGGTTGGTTATACCTCTGCAATTTAGGGGCTTCCTTCTTACCTTGGCCCATGATATTCCTTTAGCAGGACACTTAGGCCAGAACAAGACTTGGGACAGGCTTGTCCCTCACTTTCACTGGCCTCATATGAATGAAGATACAAAGGAGTTTTGTCGCTCCTGTGTGACCTGCCAAGCCAGTGGCAAATCAGGTGGCACAACAAAGGCCCCCCTAATACCACTACCTGTGGTGGGGGTCCCCTTTGAAAGAGTGGGAATAGATATAGTGGGTCCCATGGATCCTCCCACTGCATCTGGGCACAGATTTATACTGGTGGTATGGATCATGCCACCAGGTATCCAGAGGCAATTCCCCTTAGGACCACTACAGCTCCTGTTGTGGCCAGGGCCCTGCTGGGAGTATTCTCCAGAGTGGGGTTTCCTAAGGAGGTAGTATCTGACAGAGGTACCAACTTTATGTCAGGATACTTGACAGCTATGTGGAAGGAATGTGGTGTCAACTACAAGTTCACCACCCCTTATCACCCACAATGCAATGGGCTTGTTGAGAGATTCAACAAGACCCTAAAGGGTATGATCAAAGGATTACCTGAAAAGCTCAGGCGAAGATGGGACATCCTTCTACCCTGCCTTCTGTTTGCTTACAGAGAGGTCCCACAAAAAGGAGTTGGCTACAGCCCCTTTGAATTGTTGTTTGGGCACCCTGTAAGAGGCCCACTGTGTTTAGTGAAGGAAGGATGGGAGTTACCTCTCAAAAAGCCTAAACAAGACATAGTGGACTATGTACTTGGTCTCCGCTCCAGGATGGCTGAGTATATGGAGAAGGCATCCAAAAACCTTGAGGCAAGCCAGGCCTTACAGAAAGCTTGGCATGACCAAAAGGCTGTCTTGGTTGAGTTTCAGCCAGGACAGAAGGTATGGGTGTTGGAGCCAGTGGCCCCAGCAGCACTCCAAGACAAATGGTCTGGACCCCATACAATCCTGGAAAAGAAGGGAGAGGTCACCTACTTGGTGGACCTAGGAACTCCCAGGAGTCCCCACAGGGTACTCCATGTTAACAGGCTTAAAGCATATGTTGGCAGGGCAGACATGGGCTTGCTCATGGCTACAGATGAGGGACAGGAGGAAGAGAGTGGCCCTCTCCCAGACCTGTTGTCTCAGAACCCTGAAGATGGCTCAGTTGAAGGAGTGACCCTTGGAGGCAACCTCACTGCCCATCAGCAGACTGAATGTAGACAGGTTCTACAATCATTTTCACATATGTTTTCCTTAATACCTAGTCAAACTGACTGGTGTACCCATGTGGTGGACACTGGTGACAGTCTGCCTGTAAAGAACAAGCTTTACAGACAACCTGACCACGTCAGGGACTGTATAAAGGCTGAGGTACATAAAATGCTGGAATTAGGTGTCATTGAACCCTCAGAGAGCCCCTGGGCTAGCCCAGTGGTTCTGGTCCCCAAATCTCACACCAAAGATGGCAAGAGAGAGATGAGGTTCTGTGTGGATTACAGAGGACTCAATGCTGTCACCAGGACAGATGCACACCCTATTCCAAGGGCAGATGAGCTCATAGACAAACTAGCTTCTGCAAAGTTTTTGAGCACATTTGACTTAACAGCTGGCTATTGGCAAATCAGATTAGCTGAGGAGTCTAAGGCCAAAACAGCATTCTCAACCCCAGGTGGGCACTACCAGTTTGTGGTGATGCCCTTTGGTCTGAAGAATGCACCTGCCACCTTCCAAAGGCTGGTGAACCAAGTCCTTACTGGGTTGGATGACTTTTGCGCAGCATATCTTGATGACATTGCTGTCTTTAGCTCCACCTGGGAGGTTCACCTGATCCACCTGAAGAAGGCTCTTGAGGCTCTGCAAAGGGCAGGCCTCACTATCAAGGCTACTAAGTGCCAGATAGGGCAGAGTAAGGTTGTATATTTGGGCCACCTTGTAGGTGGAGGCCAAGTTCAACCACTGGAGAGTAAGATACAATCCATCAAGGACTGGTCTCCTCCAACCACCCAGACTCAAGTTCGAGCTTTCTTGGGCTTGACTGGGTACTACAGGAAGTTTGTTAAGAACTATGGGTCCATTGTGACTCCTCTTAATGATCTGACATCCAAGAAGATGCCCAAAAAGGTTCAGTGGACAGTAAGCTGTCAAAAGGCATTTGATGACCTGAAGGAGGCCATGTGCTCTGCACCTATCCTGAAAAGTCCTGACTACTCCAAAGAGTTTATTGTCCAAACAGATGCTTCTGAGTTGGGTGTGGGAGCTGTGCTGTCACAACTTAATGTAGATGGTCAAGACCAACCCATTGCTTTTATTAGCAGAAGGTTGACCCCCAGAGAGAAGAATTGGTCAGCTATTGAGAGGGAGGCCTTTGCTGTGGTGTGGGCCCTGAAGAAGCTGAGGCCATACTTGTTTGGCACTCACTTCAAGATTCAGACCGACCATAAGCCCCTCTTGTGGCTAAATCAGATGAAGGGTGAAAACCCCAAACTGCTTAGGTGGTCCATTTCCCTACAGGGGATGGACTTTACAGTGGAGCACCGGCCAGGTACTGACCATGGGAATGCAGATGGTCTCTCCAGGTACTTCCACTTAGGACATGAAGACGAGACTGGTCAAGGCTAGTTTAATGTCCCAGCGTTTGGGGGGGGGGGGTTGTGTAGGAGAGTAGGGTCTGCTATCCTATGGTCACCCCAAATTTTTGCTTTTTGCTTCACTGGTTTTTGACATATTGAGGCTGTGGGCCTGCCAATCAGACCCCCAGCCTGCTGTTCTCTCTACTAAATTAAAACTATGCACCCTAGGTGCATAACCAATTGGAAGTGGATCACCCTGTCAGCCCCTGTACCAGTGTACACTAGGTACCCAGGGCATTGGTGTACCCAAGGCCTGCCAGGGGCTGAAGCATGTATTATGCCACCCCGGGCTTGGCCTAACAATTTGACACAACTGGCTGATCACTCAGCTGGGGTAAGTTGGTGTAATCACCTCTTACTTAGGTGTAGTATACCTATACCTAACCTTAAATGGGACACCTGGTAACCTATAAGTCACTCCTATGGCAGGCCTTAACAATCCTGAAGGCAGAGTGCTTGGTTCCATGTGAGATGGTGCTCTGGCATGAGCTGAGCCTGTCTGCAGTGGTCGGAACAACTTCCTTCTACTGTTTCCAGATATCGTCATACCATATACTCTTAAGTGCATTATGAACCTCGCGGTTAAATGCTATCTTTGGTTTGGCTTTATCAAAACATGTCGAGTAAGGTGTCATACGAATTGGAATACTAACCCCTCGCCAATTCTGGCGACGGGGTTAGCATTCCACCCTTCTAGAGGGACACGACATGTACAGTACCTGAAACCCGGGTAAAATCAGACATAGCCTCAGCTCCCCAAAATGGATGCTGCCACCACAGACACAAGTCTGCCCTCCTGCTGCTGGGAGTCCTTCCAGCTTGGGAGGTGTGGACAAAGGGTTTCCTGCCAGGGGAGGTGCATGCACCACCCCAGACAGGATTTTGTGTATTGGTCAGGTAGGGCTTGAAAGAAACCAGACATGCCTGTGGCTCACAAGGAGCCTCGGTGCATATGCCAGTTCAAACCGGTCCTGGGGCACACCAGTCCCGGGCCTGGGGCGAGCTGGACAAAGGATTGGGGGTGTAACCACCCCCCTTCCTGGTCCCACCCATAGGGAGGGACCTAGCAGGTAGTCCGGCCCCTAGAATCCGCTTAAAGGTAGGAGCTGTGTCCTAAGACTTCAGACATCCTGGAATCAACTTGAAACTAAGAAGAAGACGGGAACTTCGACATTCTGCTGCACAGAAGACTGAAGGAAATCTCCCCTGTGGTCAGGGAGTGACCACCTTGCTAACGCAAGCACCATCCAGCGAATCAACGTCTGCTTTGCCGCCGCCTCCCGCCGGAGCCCAGAGACTGACAAGACCTGGATCTCCAGACCTCTCACCGCCCGATCCACAGTCCCTGAAAAGAGGAGACCCGTGGAGGCACCGAGACACGTGGAGCCAGCCATCTTGAAACGACCACGACAAGCTGACAAGTGCAACAACCGAGGCTCCCTCCAAGTTGTGCTTTGGGATCTGAGAAGCCCAACCCTCGAGCAGCATCTGCACCAAAGGTGAGCCCTCCAGCATCTCCACGATCTGCGTGGGGCCCTTCTGCATTTTGCCACTCGACGCGCCTAACTGGTTGCTGGCCCGCTGGCTAGTAGCCATCTTGGCGACGAACTTTACAAAATACACCACTGGTCTGGTTGCTCCAGACTGGCCCTTGCTCCCCTCCAAAGGAGCAGTCCTTTTGACCTTGCTGGTCAGAACCATCAGCTTATTTCATCTCCTACAACAATTGCTTTTGCCAAGGCTTGTTTGCTTCGATCAAGTCGCCGACACCGCTGACAGCGAGAGCCTGCGTGGGACAGCTCGTGAACCGACTCCTGGACGTCGTCGACCTCCAGGGACCACGTGGCTGCAGAGACAAGCTACACCTTTCTTCCTGTTTGCACCCGACATTGCCTGGTACCCACCTGGTGCCACGCTGGTCACTGGCTAGTGACTGTGAACACTGTCCCCTCTGCTTACAGGTCTTCAACATCTCCGATCCACTCTTGGATCCACCGCATCTCTCCCGGACCGACCACCTGCAGCATCTTTGTCTTCAGGCTCCACGGAACAGATAGAAGAAACCCGACGCACCTCGAGGCCTATGCACCCGCTTCCTGTGGGTGAGGTAAAGCTGGCACACCTGTGCCCAAGTGTAGTATTACATCTCTAGTGCCTGTGTTCCAAATCTTGAGTTCCTAGTCCATCCGGAAGATCCTCTTTGCAGTAACTTTGTACTTTTTACGCACCCATTGAAACCTATGGGAGCACGCGTGTGACTATTTGCTCTGCACACGCCACCCGTGGACCTCCTGGTCACTAACTGAAGTTAGCTCCTTGTAGGCCCAGCGATTCTAGAGGCCCTAGGCCTTTTCCCTTTTCTGTTCGTGGTACTTATACCACTATTTTAGTATATGGTTCGAGCGGCCACCAGGGCCTATCCATATAAAGTGCAACTTCTGTGTATTCTACTGTAATCTTGTTTGACGATTTGTGCTCCTGTGCTCATAAAGAGACTAGGGGTTACTTTGAGAAATAAATACATATATATTTTGAATATATATCTGTGTGGTGTCCTTTCATTGGTATAAAAGGGGGTTGCATTTGGTAAAACAGCTGGCTTAACACGCTTCACGAGTTTAGCCTCAAAGACTGCTTAGCCTACGCTACCACTAGGGCAGCTAGTCCGAAAAGGTTGACTTACAACCACACCATAAGGGTTGCTTGGCATGGTACAAGGTGATCACTTTAACTAGTGAGCATCATATACCAGGCCAACTTCTCACATTGGTGAGCAGCGGTTGGATTTGAGCTTGCTGTGTTTTACCATTGTAATCTCTTGGTTACCAATTGAAAGATCACATAGGTACCTATAGGTACATATAAAACAAGATTAGATATACATAAGTTCTACTGAACTTAGTTGTTGTAGAGCAAAGGGAGTAGCACACCCTGACTACAACTACTAGATAGGTTTAGTAGGTAAACCCAAGTGTAGGTAGATTGCAACATATCCACCCACACTTAAGAGCAATGGCTGGGGCAGAGGGGTCCACTGTACCCATCTCTGTTGAGAGTGACCCCCAGAGGGCACCATCCATCTTTGCTACCCTTAATCAGAATGAGCTCAGGCATTTGGCAACTCTTAGAGGCCTTAAACAGCCCAAGAACCCTACCTCTGCTGAGCTCAGAGAACTCTTGCAAAATGATGAAAATCAGAGAGAGCTCAAGAAAGCTTCCCAGTTAGCCCCCTTAGGGTCAGGAACAGGAGGCCCCTCTTCTGAAGATGCTACAGAAGTACCCCTTTCCAATAGCCATCCCTTAGATGAGAACCATACTACAGAGGAGGAAAGTGGGGAGGATACAGAAAGTAGTGATGATGAAGGGAGAACTAGCCCAGTGCCAAGTGTTATACTTGGCCCAGCTAAACTAAGGCTATTGCGGACTGACAATGGGATCATCCCATTGGATCTCCCCAGTGGACTTAACCAGGGGCTTGGGAGGCAAAGGAATCGCTCAGGTGACTCTAATGCTTCTCATGCCTCTAGAGGCTCTCAAGGTCACTCCAGGAAAAGGATGACCACCCCTCAGAGGAGGGAACATGAGGCCAGAATGCAGGAAGCCCAGCTGAGGATCAGGAAGCAGGAGCTAGAAGTAGCCCTGATGGAAGAAAAACTGAACAAGGCTAGGCAACCTAGAGAGAGTGGGTCTATACCCACTGGTGGCAGCATTGTCCCAAAGGACAAAGATAGGGTCTTTGATAATAGGAACCTGTATAAGGTTGTGCCCCCCTACAAATGTGGGGATGACATCCACAAATGGATAACTGCTCTTGAGAGAGCCTGCAAAGTACAGCAGGTTCCTGAAGACCAGTGGGCAGCAATCCTCAGGCTCTCCTTTGAAGGAAGAGGCAGAGACAGACTCCTCACTGTTAGAGAAGAGGATGTCAGAAATTACAGAGTCCTGAAGAGTGTTCTAGTTGATGGGTTAGGCTTAACCACTGAACAGTACAGGTTAATGTTCAGAGACACCCAAAAGACACAGACTCAGGACTGGTCTGAATACATTGAATGTGCCACTAAGGCTTTGGAGGGTTGGTTGCTGGGAAGTAAGGTATCTGATTTTACAGGATTGTATAATTTGATGATGAGAGAACAGATTTTAAATAACTGTCAAAACCAGCAACTGCATCAACACTTGGTTGACTCTGATCTGACCTCTCCCCAAGAATTGGGAAAGAAGGCAGACAAATGGGTCAGAATCAGGGTTAAGCAAAAGAACCAGAACCAGGGCCAAGGGGGTGATCAGAAGAAAACAGACCAAAAGGGTGGAGATCAGAAATCTAAAGACCAGAAGTCTTCAACAGGGCCCCAAACTACTGCTAAGGAGGGTGGGTCCCAACAACAAACTAAGGGAAAGAAGAAAGAAGGTCAAAAGAAACCCTGGTGCAATCATTGCAAGAATACAACTCACTGGACCAGTGATTGTAAGAAGGGTGGAGCCCCCAACACTGTTGCCCCTAAGGCACCTGCTCCCAGTACTACTGTTAGCAGTGTTGGTCCCCAGACAAAGGGTGTAGTGGGAATCACTATGGGAACTGAAGGAGATTCTGACTTAGACAGAACCCTGACACAGGCAGTCTTGATCTGTGATGGGGACATTGATTTGTCCCTGACTGTGAGCCCCAGTAACCTGGGCAAGTACAGACAGACTCCTTTAATTAACGAAAAAGTGGCTCAAGCCTACAGGGACACATGTGCCAGTGTCACTATGGTGACACCATGCTTTGTGGACCCTGGACAGTACATACCAGGTGAGAACTACCTGGTGACCAATGCCAGCAATGCCACTACTTCACATAGTGTGGCAGTTGTTAACTTCTCATGGGGAGGGGTAACTGGCCTCAAAAGGGTTGTGGTTAGTGCAGACCTCCCAGTAGAATGTTTGTTGGGCAATGACCTAGAGAGTTCTCTATGGTCAGAAGTGGAGTACAGGACTCATGCAGAGATGTTAGGTATATCATCACATGTCCTTGCTGTGACCAGGTCACAGGCCAAAAAGTGCCTCACTGAACCTCAGGTCTTGGATCCTGGAACAATGGACCAAGCACCTACCAAGAAGAAGAACAGGAGGGTCAAGGCTGTGCCTTCCCCCCTGCCTCAGAGTGATGATCAGCCTTCCCAGGAAGCTGATCTAGAGGACCCTGAAGGAACTGTCCCTGAAGAGCTTGAACCTGATCAGGTTGAGTTTCTGGGGACAGGGGGACCTTCAAGGGCTGACTTGAGGCAGGCTCAGTTATCCTGTCCCTCTCTTGAACCCCTCAGACAGCTGGCTGCTGCCGAGGCTGCTGGGAATGCTCAAGGTACCCATAAAGTGTATTGGGATGAAGGGCTCCTTTATTCAGAGGCTAGAGACCCCAAGCCTGGTGCTACCAGGAGGTTGGTTATACCTCTGCAATTTAGGGGCTTCCTTCTTACCTTGGCCCATGATATTCCTTTAGCAGGACACTTAGGCCAGAACAAGACTTGGGACAGGCTTGTCCCTCACTTTCACTGGCCTCATATGAATGAAGATACAAAGGAGTTTTGTCGCTCCTGTGTGACCTGCCAAGCCAGTGGCAAATCAGGTGGCACAACAAAGGCCCCCCTAATACCACTACCTGTGGTGGGGGTCCCCTTTGAAAGAGTGGGAATAGATATAGTGGGTCCCATGGATCCTCCCACTGCATCTGGGCACAGATTTATACTGGTGGTATGGATCATGCCACCAGGTATCCAGAGGCAATTCCCCTTAGGACCACTACAGCTCCTGTTGTGGCCAGGGCCCTGCTGGGAGTATTCTCCAGAGTGGGGTTTCCTAAGGAGGTAGTATCTGACAGAGGTACCAACTTTATGTCAGGATACTTGACAGCTATGTGGAAGGAATGTGGTGTCAACTACAAGTTCACCACCCCTTATCACCCACAATGCAATGGGCTTGTTGAGAGATTCAACAAGACCCTAAAGGGTATGATCAAAGGATTACCTGAAAAGCTCAGGCGAAGATGGGACATCCTTCTACCCTGCCTTCTGTTTGCTTACAGAGAGGTCCCACAAAAAGGAGTTGGCTACAGCCCCTTTGAATTGTTGTTTGGGCACCCTGTAAGAGGCCCACTGTGTTTAGTGAAGGAAGGATGGGAGTTACCTCTCAAAAAGCCTAAACAAGACATAGTGGACTATGTACTTGGTCTCCGCTCCAGGATGGCTGAGTATATGGAGAAGGCATCCAAAAACCTTGAGGCAAGCCAGGCCTTACAGAAAGCTTGGCATGACCAAAAGGCTGTCTTGGTTGAGTTTCAGCCAGGACAGAAGGTATGGGTGTTGGAGCCAGTGGCCCCAGCAGCACTCCAAGACAAATGGTCTGGACCCCATACAATCCTGGAAAAGAAGGGAGAGGTCACCTACTTGGTGGACCTAGGAACTCCCAGGAGTCCCCACAGGGTACTCCATGTTAACAGGCTTAAAGCATATGTTGGCAGGGCAGACATGGGCTTGCTCATGGCTACAGATGAGGGACAGGAGGAAGAGAGTGGCCCTCTCCCAGACCTGTTGTCTCAGAACCCTGAAGATGGCTCAGTTGAAGGAGTGACCCTTGGAGGCAACCTCACTGCCCATCAGCAGACTGAATGTAGACAGGTTCTACAATCATTTTCACATATGTTTTCCTTAATACCTAGTCAAACTGACTGGTGTACCCATGTGGTGGACACTGGTGACAGTCTGCCTGTAAAGAACAAGCTTTACAGACAACCTGACCACGTCAGGGACTGTATAAAGGCTGAGGTACATAAAATGCTGGAATTAGGTGTCATTGAACCCTCAGAGAGCCCCTGGGCTAGCCCAGTGGTTCTGGTCCCCAAATCTCACACCAAAGATGGCAAGAGAGAGATGAGGTTCTGTGTGGATTACAGAGGACTCAATGCTGTCACCAGGACAGATGCACACCCTATTCCAAGGGCAGATGAGCTCATAGACAAACTAGCTTCTGCAAAGTTTTTGAGCACATTTGACTTAACAGCTGGCTATTGGCAAATCAGATTAGCTGAGGAGTCTAAGGCCAAAACAGCATTCTCAACCCCAGGTGGGCACTACCAGTTTGTGGTGATGCCCTTTGGTCTGAAGAATGCACCTGCCACCTTCCAAAGGCTGGTGAACCAAGTCCTTACTGGGTTGGATGACTTTTGCGCAGCATATCTTGATGACATTGCTGTCTTTAGCTCCACCTGGGAGGATCACCTGATCCACCTGAAGAAGGCTCTTGAGGCTCTGCAAAGGGCAGGCCTCACTATCAAGGCTACTAAGTGCCAGATAGGGCAGAGTAAGGTTGTATATTTGGGCCACCTTGTAGGTGGAGGCCAAGTTCAACCACTGGAGAGTAAGATACAATCCATCAAGGACTGGTCTCCTCCAACCACCCAGACTCAAGTTCGAGCTTTCTTGGGCTTGACTGGGTACTACAGGAAGTTTGTTAAGAACTATGGGTCCATTGTGACTCCTCTTAATGATCTGACATCCAAGAAGATGCCCAAAAAGGTTCAGTGGACAGTAAGCTGTCAAAAGGCATTTGATGACCTGAAGGAGGCCATGTGCTCTGCACCTATCCTGAAAAGTCCTGACTACTCCAAAGAGTTTATTGTCCAAACAGATGCTTCTGAGTTGGGTGTGGGAGCTGTGCTGTCACAACTTAATGTAGATGGTCAAGACCAACCCATTGCTTTTATTAGCAGAAGGTTGACCCCCAGAGAGAAGAATTGGTCAGCTATTGAGAGGGAGGCCTTTGCTGTGGTGTGGGCCCTGAAGAAGCTGAGGCCATACTTGTTTGGCACTCACTTCAAGATTCAGACCGACCATAAGCCCCTCTTGTGGCTAAATCAGATGAAGGGTGAAAACCCCAAACTGCTTAGGTGGTCCATTTCCCTACAGGGGATGGACTTTACAGTGGAGCACCGGCCAGGTACTGACCATGGGAATGCAGATGGTCTCTCCAGGTACTTCCACTTAGGACATGAAGACGAGACTGGTCAAGGCTAGTTTAATGTCCCAGCGTTTGGGGGGGGGGGTTGTGTAGGAGAGTAGGGTCTGCTATCCTATGGTCACCCCAAATTTTTGCTTTTTGCTTCACTGGTTTTTGACATATTGAGGCTGTGGGCCTGCCAATCAGACCCCCAGCCTGCTGTTCTCTCTACTAAATTTAAAACTATGACCCTAGG
This sequence comes from Triturus cristatus, assembly GCF_964204655.1. NCBI lineage: Eukaryota > Metazoa > Chordata > Amphibia > Caudata > Salamandridae > Triturus > Triturus cristatus. The sequence goes on from NC_140579.1 coordinate 1,243,110,462, forward strand.
TGCATAACCAATTGGAAGTGGATCACCCTGTCAGCCCCTGTACCAGTGTACACTAGGTACCCAGGGCATTGGTGTACCCAAGGCCTGCCAGGGGCTGAAGCATGTATTATGCCACCCCGGGCTTGGCCTAACAATTTGACACAACTGGCTGATCACTCAGCTGGGGTAAGTTGGTGTAATCACCTCTTACTTAGGTGTAGTATACCTATACCTAACCTTAAATGGGACACCTGGTAACCTATAAGTCACTCCTATGGCAGGCCTTAACAATCCTGAAGGCAGAGTGCTTGGTTCCATGTGAGATGGTGCTCTGGCATGAGCTGAGCCTGTCTGCAGTGGTCGGAACAACTTCCTTCTACTGTTTCCAGATATCGTCATACCATATACTCTTAAGTGCATTATGAACCTCGCGGTTAAATGCTATCTTTGGTTTGGCTTTATCAAAACATGTCGAGTAAGGTGTCATACGAATTGGAATACTAACCCCTCGCCAATTCTGGCGACGGGGTTAGCATTCCACCCTTCTAGAGGGACACGACATGTACAGTACCTGAAACCCGGGTAAAATCAGACATAGCCTCAGCTCCACAAAATGGATGCTGCCACCACAGACACAAGTCTGCCCTCCTGCTGCTGGGAGTCCTTCCAGCTTGGGAGGTGTGGACAAAGGGTTTCCTGCCAGGGGAGGTGCATGCACCACCCCAGACAGGATTTTGTGTATTGGTCAGGTAGGGCTTGAAAGAAACCAGACATGCCTGTGGCTCACAAGGAGCCTCGGTGCATATGCCAGTTCAAACCGGTCCTGGGGCACACCAGTCCCGGGCCTGGGGCGAGCTGGACAAAGGATTGGGGGTGTAACCACCCCCCTTCCTGGTCCCACCCATAGGGAGGGACCTAGCAGGTAGTCCGGCCCCTAGAATCCGCTTAAAGGTAGGAGCTGTGTCCTAAGACTTCAGACATCCTGGAATCAACTTGAAACTAAGAAGAAGACGGGAACTTCGACATTCTGCTGCACAGAAGACTGAAGGAAATCTCCCCTGTGGTCAGGGAGTGACCACCTTGCTAACGCAAGCACCATCCAGCGAATCAACGTCTGCTTTGCCGCCGCCTCCCGCCTCCCGCCGGAGCCCAGAGACTGACAAGACCTGGATCTCCAGACCTCTCACCGCCCGATCCACAGTCCCTGAAAAGAGGAGACCCGTGGAGGCACCGAGACACGTGGAGCCAGCCATCTTGAAACGACCACGACAAGCTGACAAGTGCAACAACCGAGGCTCCCTCCAAGTTGTGCTTTGGGATCTGAGAAGCCCAACCCTCGAGCAGCATCTGCACCAAAGGTGAGCCCTCCAGCATCTCCACGATCTGCGTGGGGCCCTTCTGCATTTTGCCACTCGACGCGCCTAACTGGTTGCTGGCCCGCTGGCTAGTAGCCATCTTGGCGACGAACTTTACAAAATACACCACTGGTCTGGTTGCTCCAGACTGGCCCTTGCTCCCCTCCAAAGGAGCAGTCCTTTTGACCTTGCTGGTCAGAACCATCAGCTTATTTCATCTCCTACAACAATTGCTTTTGCCAAGGCTTGTTTGCTTCGATCAAGTCGCCGACACCGCTGACAGCGAGAGCCTGCGTGGGACAGCTCGTGAACCGACTCCTGGACGTCGTCGACCTCCAGGGACCACGTGGCTGCAGAGACAAGCTACACCTTTCTTCCTGTTTGCACCCGACATTGCCTGGTACCCACCTGGTGCCACGCTGGTCACTGGCTAGTGACTGTGAACACTGTCCCCTCTGCTTACAGGTCTTCAACATCTCCGATCCACTCTTGGATCCACCGCATCTCTCCCGGACCGACCACCTGCAGCATCTTTGTCTTCAGGCTCCACGGAACAGATAGAAGAAACCCGACGCACCTCGAGGCCTATGCACCCGCTTCCTGTGGGTGAGGTAAAGCTGGCACACCTGTGCCCAAGTGTAGTATTACATCTCTAGTGCCTGTGTTCCAAATCTTGAGTTCCTAGTCCATCCGGAAGATCCTCTTTGCAGTAACTTTGTACTTTTTACGCACCCATTGAAACCTATGGGAGCACGCGTGTGACTATTTGCTCTGCACACGCCACCCGTGGACCTCCTGGTCACTAACTGAAGTTAGCTCCTTGTAGGCCCAGCGATTCTAGAGGCCCTAGGCCTTTTCCCTTTTCTGTTCGTGGTACTTATACCACTATTTTAGTATATGGTTCGAGCGGCCACCAGGGCCTATCCATATAAAGTGCAACTTCTGTGTATTCTACTGTAATCTTGTTTGACGATTTGTGCTCCTGTGCTCATAAAGAGACTAGGGGTTACTTTGAGAAATAAATACATATATATTTTGAATATATATCTGTGTGGTGTCCTTTCATTGGTATAAAAGGGGGTTGCATTTGGTAAAACAGCTGGCTTAACACGCTTCACGAGTTTAGCCTCAAAGACTGCTTAGCCTACGCTACTACTAGGGCAGCTAGTCCGAAAAGGTTGACTTACAACCACACCATAAGGGTTGCTTGGCATGGTACAAGGTGATCACTTTAACTAGTGAGCATCATATACCAGGCCAACTTCTCACACCGTGGAACTGGCGATCTTCACGTTCCTCCAGAGCTATCGCCAGACACCCCACACCACCACGGGGGTCGCTCCGGCGCACCTGCTAATGGGAAGAGTGGTCATGGATACCATACCTCACCACCCGGAGTGGCAACCAGAAACCCCTGAGGACAGCGCCATTGACGCCCGGAGACGAAGTGCCCCCGCACGTGCTGACACCCGGCGAAGAGCGGTAACCCCGAACATCAATCCGGGAGACATGGTGCTCATAAAGAACCGGACCCTCGGAAGCAAGTTTCGACTGAGGTTCAAAAATGAGCCATGGACAGCGGAGACCGTCAGGGGAACTTGCGTCACTGCCGCCCGGAGGGGGGAAAGGATCACCAGGAATGTTTCATATTTCAAAAGGTACAATCCACCATCACTTGTCGACGGTCGGGAGCAGGCTGCTCCCAGTAGCGATCCGGACGGTGTAGAGAGGCCCATGAACGGAACAGCCCCCACCGGTGCAGCGCAGGAGCCGGTACTCCCCCAGCCGGGGATGACAGAGGTTCCCCAAGTTCAACAGCCATCGGAAAGGCCCAGCCTGGGCAGACATTCAGAACTACATGGTCAAAGCGGTGGTGAGCCTAGTGGTGATCTGAGAAGAGATCCAGAGAGCGCACCGCCCGTGGAGGCACCAAGGTACCATCTCCGAAGTAATCCCGAGCCGTTCTGTCGCCTTAAGGACTACTTCACGTAAGACTGTTTTAGTTTAACTAAGTATCCTGGGCCGGAATAGAACGTGGAGAATGCGGGGGGTAATATATTGCTAAAGTAGAATGTCTCTAAAATGTTTTGGTTTTTGTGTTGTTGGGGAGGGATGTGATATCGTGAGTCATGACGCGATACGCTTGGGCGTACGCGTCCAATCACATGGGTTCCGACAATAAAAGAAAGGGACGCACGCACGTACGCCAGTCAGGCTACGGCGGCGAACCCATCCAAAAGTACATCGCTGGCTCTGTGTTTTATTGCCCACGAGGCCTCGTAGCCCATCGGCCTGTGACCCCCGAACGAGCCCCCGAGCGGTGTCGGAAGACACCACATACCTACAGCATCTAAGATTGGGATTGACGGAGCGAAGAGGGGGCTTGTTCGCTTGCCGTGCTGCTGCCTCGGTCCCCCTGCCTCAGGACAGCATTCAGGGGTGATCGGAGCGAGGTGAGGCAGCCGTTTAACACGATTGGTTTGCCAGGAACAGTGGACGCAGTGCGAAGCGCATGCCTACATGCAGGTCCCGGTTCAAGAGCTCGAGTCGCATCCGCTCGTGCTGGCCACCGGGATTCACACCGCTGCAGGGGTTGTCGGGGCCGAATGCCCCCCCCCCCCTCACCACCGTCAGCGCTCCTGAACCAGCAGGGACATACATACAGTTCACGGCAGGATGCGCCTAGTGATCGGAGGAGATATATAAAGCCCCGGAAGGTAACCGCTGCAGGGGCTCTGTTCGGGGCGTACTTCCATCGCAGGCATCTCAGAGTATTGGCGGCTGAAGGCGTCTATAGTGCGGAGGCGGTGCTCAGTCCCCCGGTCATTACTTCACCACTACAGGGGTGCTTGGTATGTGTAGCGCTCGCGATTCAATAATCAGTCAGCGAGGCACTCGTTCGCTGGGATCAGTCTCCGGATTAAGAGACTGATTACAAAGACTTTCCTCTGCATTTCTCCTCTAGCTGCAAGATAATTAGGCATAGGAGAGAATCGCTGGCTTAGGGAGGCTACCTCAATCAGCGGATAAGGAGCCCAGGAGAGCAATCAGCCAAGAAAGAATAAATCGTGCTCGTCATTATCTTTAAATTGAGCTCTGAATTGTGGTCTAGGGAGCAAACTGTTGGAACGATCAGCTCTATGGGACACCAGATAGCCCTCTCTTACAAGAATATCTATATGTCTCATGCACATTGCGGCGCTTTTGTTGACCTGGGGGGCAGTGTAAGGTCCCTATTTTAGGTTTGTTGGATGAGCTACACCTTTGACTGCCGCAAAATGGCTGGCTTAGCAATTTAAACAAAGATAGGACTACTCACTCATCACCAACTCAGGGAAAGAGACATAGGACTACGATTTAAGGATACAAAAAGAAAAAAAAGACCAATCTCTGCAATCTGTTCCAGAAAATGACAGAGGACTACCTCCCAGAGAAACATGATAAAGTTGTAAGAGTTATAGGACTACTCCCCATATTGGAGCCTTCATGGCAGCCATCGTAGATAGGTCAAGGTATTTTAAACACCCACATATATGAATCCAATTACACACCAAAATTAGTCCATTTTAATAATAGAGAGCTATTGCACTGATGCGATCAGATGAGCTTTAAGCTAGTCTGGTCCACAGATTTATAACTCATCTTTGAAAGATAGAAACCTTGTCACTGTACTCTAAATAACCAAGGAAGCACACTAGTTACAGTGAATACCTCCCAGTGTCAAAGAATGGACTCAAAACTGGAACCACCGGGCCACAATGCCTATACTATCAAATACCCTCCCAACCTCTCCAAAAACGCATCAAAAAACTCAAACCCCAATTGCACAAAGCGCATCCTGAAACGCTTATCTTAGACCCTTATTTTAGTTTCACCAAGGGAACAAGAACTAATGACCTTATATTCCACACAAAAAAAGAGCCCAATGGAGAAATAATCTACACTCCATGTTAAGCATCACAGGCACCAGAAAAACACCTCACGGACTTAGATTAACGGTATCTCCCTCTCACCTTTGCAATGCAAATGCTACCATATTCATTTACAATAATGGGATAATACTAATTCAGTCTTCGAATGAAAATCTAACCATAATTGACAAAATCTTCCACATCCTAAAAAGGGGGAACTACAAAAAGCCCAACCTCCCCACCCAAAATCTCCTTAATGGGCATGATGGAACACCCTCATCCTCCTTAACGTACATGGGCACTCCCAACTCAATCAACTCCTCTCTGGTATCAGGGGATGGCCGACCCGCCCTTGAGGCCAGCACTGCTTCTCCAGAACCATCCTTCCAATCTATGACTGAGATCGCCACTAGGAATATAGCAACCAACTCCCCCGCACAACCCCCCAACAACAAAACTAGCTTAGACCTTGACTGCTTGGCACTTAATCCCCCCAATCATGCCCCCTCTTATTTCACCAGATCGCTCCAAGGAGGGCTCTACCATCACGTCCTCACTGACCCCCCACACAGGAATCAATATTTTGGTACCTCATCCCCCCCACTCACCCCCTCTTACTTCACCAGATCGCACCAATAAGGGTTCTACCATCACGTCCTCACTGACCACCCAGATAGGGAACAATAATTTCCACAAACCCATGGCGGCACACCAAATCAACCTTAGATCAGCTATATCCACTAACATTGCCACTACCTTCAGTACTAAGCTTCCTATCATCTCACCCAATCAGCCTCACACATATACACAACATAAAGAAGCAGCTAACAATGACTTCTGCTCTCAACTAGGCACCACTGACGACAACACCCCATTATCTGATCGCGCGACGCAACCCATCATTACCCTTAAACCGGAGTACTGGATAATGTAACTCAATGGGACCGATCGTTGCCTAAAACACCTTAAAGAGGATATGCAGAGACTTACTTCCATCACAGCCAATCTCTGGCCCCCTCGCAATGCAAAGAGCCCCAAAATAACCAGAAAGGACACCCATACAGACATCACCCCAACTCAGTCCACTCACACAGCCAACCGGGGGTCGCAAACTACACTTTCCCCCAACGATTATTCCCGACCAAAGAGATCAAAGCAAGACCTATCAAACGATGAGATCCATGGAACTCCTCCTATATTATAAGTCTGGAATAACTACGAGCAAGGCTGATCACTTGTGGGACACCCCCGCGCCGCACGGCCACCAGCTGCTGCGTGTGCCCCTTTGCCTTGCCTAACTGCCTCGCCGCCGGCCTCGCTGCCGTCTTGGTTTCTCCCCATTTGTTTTCGCCACTTGTTTTGCCCCCCATTTGTGCTTGTTTTTCTGTAATCATTGTGCCGTGTTAACGTTTTTCTGCCTGTTTTCGCCATTTGTTTTTGCCCTCCATTTGTGCTTGTTTTTCTGTAATTATTGTGCCGTGGTAACAGTTTCCTTCCTGTTTGCCCGCCTACCTCGCCGCCCTCCGCTCTCCCTCCCCGCTTCCCGCCACCGCCACTTACCCCGCCCCTTTCTCTTCTGTACCCTCCCCGCTCCCGCCTCCCAGCTGCTCCGCCCACCCGCGCACTTCGCCTTATATGGCGACCGTGCGAACGCGCAGCGGCCACGCGCAGCGGGTGCGCCGATTGTGCGCCGAAGGCGCGCCAAAGGTAAGCCCGTCTGCGCCCGTCCGCGACCGGATCGCGACCAGCGCCAGGACCCCTGGCCCACGAAGACCCCGACCAACCCGCCTGACGTACTCCGCCGCCACCCTCATCGCACTCAACACCGGCCGATTCCCAGGATGCCACCAAGCCACACCACGACGCACCCACGGACCCTTCAGCTGCCACGCCTGCAAATTCTCCTGCATCCGGACCTGCCTCGCACCAGCACCCGCCAAGTCGAACACCAGCAGCACCCACCTCAAGTGCATCCTGCTCAACACCCGCTCCGTCCACAGACACGCCATCGAACTCTGGAACCTCCTAGACGCCACAGCCCCTGACGTTGCCTTCCTCACAGAGACCTGGATGAACGCCTCTTCAGCTCCCGACATCGCCATCGCTATCCCAGAGGGCTACAAGATCGTCCGGAGGGACCGCACCGCCAACCAGATGGAAGGAGGCATCGCCATCGTCCACAGGAACACCATCCGTCTCACGACCAGCACCGACAACACCCTGACCACCGCCGAACACCTGCATTTCCAGATCCACACCGACCCGAACACCACCCTCAGAGGCACCCTGATCTACCGACCTCCGGGACCACGCACCCAATTCAGCGAGGACATCGCCGACTTCGTCAGCCCGCATGCCCTCCCCTCCGCTGACTACATCCTCCTGGGGGACCTCAACTTCCACCTGGAGAACAACAACGACCGCAACACCAGCACCCTGCTCGACAACCTCGCCAATCTTGGACTCAAGCAGCTGGTGTCCACCCCCACCCACCTCGCCGGACACACACTCGACGCAGTCTTCTCTTCCTGCACAGACATCGACTTCAGCCACGCCACAGAGCTTCAATGGAACAGCTGCGTCCACTTCACCTTCAAGAGAACAACGACCCACCACCACCAGCAGAAGCTGGAACAAGATCACAGCAGACCAGCTCGCCACCTCCCTGAGCCAGCACCCTCCTGCCAGCTCAGCAAACCCCAGCCAGGCCGCCGACAACCTCACGAAGTGGATCAGCATCTGCGCGGACGAACTCGCCCCGCTGAGGACCCCGCCCAGCAGACCCGGCAGCCAGAAAGCCCCGTGGTTCACCGACGAACTCAAGAGCTCCAAGAAGAACTGCCGAGCCCTCGAGAAAGTCTGGAGAAGGGAACCGACACCGGACAACAGGACCACCTTCAAGCTGGCCTCCCGGAAGCACCACCAGCTGATCCGCGCCGCCAAGAAAACTGCATTCAAGGACCGGCTGGACAACAACGCACACAACTGCAAGGAACTCTTCAACATCGTGAAAGAGCTATCCAACCCCAGCGCAGGAAACAACGACATCACCCCATCGCAAGACCTCTGCAACTCCCTCGCTTCATACTTCCACAACAAGATCGCGGACATACACAACAGCTTCAACAACCAACCAACGCACACCAAGACCGAACAACCACCCCCCACCACCACCCTCCACGCCTGGACCCCGATCAGCACCGAAGACACCATCCGCATGATGAACTCCATCCACTCCGGATCACCGACCGACCCCTGCCCTCACCACGTCTTCAACAAGGCCGACGCTGTCATCGCACCCCACCTGCGAGACATCATCAACACATCCTTCGACACCGCCACCTTCCCTGAGAGCTGGAAGCACGCCGAACTCAGCGCTCTACTCAAGAAACCCACTGCGGACCCTACCGAACTCAAGAATTACCGCCCCATCTCGCTCCTCCCATTTCCTGCCAAAGTCATCGAGAAGACCGTCAACAAGCAGATGGCCGCCTTCCTCGAGACGAATGGATCCCTCGACCCCTCACAGTCCGGCTTCCGAGCCAATCACAGCACCGAGACCGCCCTCATCGCCACCACCGATGACATCCGAGCCCTGAGGGACAACGGAGAAACAGCGGCCCTCATCCTCCTAGACCTCTCCGCGGCATTCGACACTGTCTGCCACCACACCCTAGTACAGCGCCTCAGCAACGTCGGTATCCTGGACAAGGCGCTGGAATGGATCATCTCCTTCCTCGACGGAAGAACACAGAGAGTCCGCCTACCACCGTACAAGTCAGAGGCCACCGAAGTCATCTGCGGCGTCCCTCAAGGATCCTCACTGAGCCCCACCCTCTTCAACGTCTACATGAGCCCCCTCGCGGCCATCGCACGCCAACACAACCTCAACATAATCTCCTACGCCGACGACACCCAGCTGATCCTCTCCCTGACCAACGACCCCGCCGCCGCCAGAGCTAACCTGCACGAAGGGATGAAAGAGGTAGCCGAGTGGATGACGACCAGCCGCCTGAAACTGAACTCGGACAAGACGGAGGTCCTCATCCTGGGCTCTTCACCCTCCGCCTGGGACGACTCCTGGTGGCCTCCCGCCCTGGGCACCGCACCCAAACCGACAGACCATGCACGCAACCTGGGCTTCATCTTGGACTCCTCTCTCTCCATGACCAGGCAAGTCAACAACGTCTCCTCGGCGTGCTTCAACATCCTACGCATGCTACGGAAGATCTTCTGGTGGATCCCCACCGAGACCAGGAACACCGTCACCCAGGCCCTCGTCACTAGCCGACTGGACTACGGCAACGCCCTCTACGCCGGTACCACCGCCAAGCTCCAGAAGAGACTCCAGCGGATCCAGAACGCCTCAGCCAGACTCATCCTTGACATCCCACGAACCAGCCACATCTCCGGACATCTGAGAGACCTTCACTGGCTCCCCGTCAACAAAAGAATCACCTTCCGCCTCCTCACCCACGCACACAAAGCCCTACACGACCAAGGCCCGAGCTACCTCAACAGCCGAATCAACTTCTACGCTCCCAAACGCCACCTCCGATCAGCCAACCACGCCCTCGCCGCCGTCCCCCGCATCCGAAGAGCGACTACAGGAGGAAGATCCTTCTCCTACCTGGCCGCCAAGACCTGGAACTCCCTCCCGTCCGACCTGCGCCTGACCCAAGACCACCTCTCCTTCAGGAAGAAGCTGAAGACCTGGCTGTTCGAGCAGTAACGGCACCCCCCTTCCCCCAGCGCCTTGAGACCCTACGGGTAAGTAGTGCGCTCTATAAATGTCTTTGATTGATTGATTGATTGATCAAAATCATCCAAGCGAACCCTTTCAGAGAACCTATTCACAATCACAGAGGAATAAACAAGAACAGCCTTAAACGTAAATGGCTTCTCAACACAATAATAAACAGCTAAAGTGCATGCTCCTCAACTGCAGATCAGCTAATAAACATACAGCAGATATCTACGACCTCATTCTCACACATAAGTTCGATTTAGTGATCCTCACGGAAACTTGGTTAAACAACTCATCCCATCCCATCATAGATCTACTAGTCCCACCTAGTCACAATATTATATGACTAGACAGACCAGTGAAAATGGGTGGTGGAATAGCATGCCTCTACCACAATACTTTATCATTACGCCAATTGGAAACAATAGATGTATTAATTTGTGAATATCTTAGCATCAATATCTCTTGCAACAACAAAGTTATTTGTAATCTACATGCCTTCTATCACCCTCCGGGTGATAACCCGGAGTTCATCGAACAAATCTTGGAAATCTTAACAATAAATGTTCATTTACAAGGACCCCAGATCTTCTTGGGTGATTTTAATCTGCACTGGAATGATCTAAATGACCCCTCAGTGAATAGCTTAAAATCCTTCCTATTAAACCATGAGATGTCCCAAATCTGTGACAGTCCCACACAGAATAAGGGAGGGACTTTGGACCTTAGCATCTCTAAGTCGGACACCTTCTCCTTAGAATCTATTACCCCATGTGATTGGTCAGACCATTATCGCATCACCTTCCTCATCAACTTAAAGTAGATCCCAAGGAATGGCCAACCGAAGAAAATCAAACAGTGGAAAAGGAATCTTAATAATATAAACCACAATGAACTAGACACTCTATGCAACAACACCTTGATCCCACAGACCAATATGGAGGATGTCAACGACCTCACAGACTATTACAATACTACGATATGAGAAGTCATGGACTCTATCGCTCCCCTACAACAGAAAAACATCTCCATCAAAAACTCAAAGCCATGGTTTAACGACAATTCGAACACAGAAAGATGCAATCCAAGAACGGCAGAAAGAGTGTGGAAAGACTCCCCATCAATAAAATCACTAAAACGCTTAAGATCAATGAGGAACACATAAAATCGAAGAATAAGACAGGGGAAAGCTAATTTTATCAGAACCCAACTCGACCAGGCCAGTAATAGGCCCAAAAAACTATTCGAAATAGTCAAACAGCAATCACGTAACACAGCAAACCCCGTAGACTCCGGACCCAGAACCCTACCAAATTGCGAAGAACTAGCCACCTTCTTCAAGGACAAAACAACCGAGACAGAGAACGAACTTCAACTACCGGCCCTCCCAGTCAACCTATCTCACAACTCCCAATCTACGGAAGGAATGGAACCACCCGGGCTCACCTCCAAAAATAACGCCACTTGGAACGCCTTCTCCACAATCAGCGAACAAGAAATCTACAATATTCTCTCGTCTTTAAACCCATCTAACCACTTCACAGACCCTCTACCTCCCAGCATATTCAAAGAGATCAAAACTCTCACTATGGTCAAAGATCGTAAACGCCTCTTTACGCCAAGGCACTATACCAGACTGCCTAAAAATCGGTCAAGTAACACCCATTCTAAAAAAAACTACGGCAGACTGCTCTGACCCTAACAACTTCCGGCCCATCTCCAACATCCCTACTCTGGCTAAGCTCTTGGAAATATGTGTACAGAAACAACTCTGCAATCACATAGAAAAGTTTCAACTACTCGATCAATTCCAATCAGGCTTCCGTCAAAATCACAGCACAGAATCAGCCCTTACTCATATCGTAGATGACATACTAAAAATGCTGGACAAGAACGAATCATGCCTTCTAATATTGCTTGATTTATCTGCTGCCTTTGACACCGTCAAACACGACACCCTACTAAAACTACTGGAACAAAGAATGGGCTTATCAGGGGCCACAATAGTTTGCTTCTTTCCTCCAAAACAGATCCTTAAGAGTCAAAATGAGTCAATCTCTATTTAAGTCACAAGCGATAACTCTTGGTGTTCCTCAAGGATCTGCTCTCTCCCCCATTCTCTTTAACTTATTCCTGGAACCACTAGCAAACCGCCTAAAATCAGCTAACACCCACTACCATATGTATGCGGATAACACCCAGCTATATCTCAAAATTGCATCTCCAGATAACATTATATCCCTCAACTCCATCCTACAAAATACACACCTCTGGTTCACGGTTAATCACCTCAAACTCAACATTGATAAAACGGAATTTCTTCTCATCTCTCCACCAAATAACAGCATCAAGAAGGATCTGTGGCTGAATCATCTTACAGCCCTCAAATGCTCGCCCCACATCATAGACTCTGCCAGATCCTTAGGTATTACATTAGACAATCACCTAAATATACATGGTCACATTAATGCTGCCACTAAAGGAGCAAATTACCAACTGAGCATTCTGCGGAAACTGAAACCATACCTGCCACATAAGGATCTAAAGCTATCGGTACAAGCCCTAGTCTTACCCATATTGGATTACGGTCGTGCCACACTATGTGGCCTACCTAAATACAAGCTAGCACCACTAAGAGCCTCTCTCAATGCAGCAGCAAGACTTGTCACCGGAACTAAATGACATACACACATCCCACAGGCACTGAAAACTTTAAATTGGCTACCATATGAAGCAAGAATCCAACTGAAAATTGCCTGCATGACGCACAAAGTGTTACACTTCAACACCCAGTTACCTGGCCCAAAAACTAGAAAAATCAGGGGGCAGCAGATCCTCGCAAAGTGCCCTCACTCAGATTGCATTTTATGTAGACTATCCTGCCCAGCTCTGGCTGTATTTTACTCCAAACACAGTTAACCTATTCTTAATTGTTGATTTGTTTGTCTCTCACGCATATGTTTGCATGTTGATCTGACCAAGTGCTAATCGTGTTATCTCCATGTAAAGCGCTCTGATACCCTTGAGGGTCACATTCGCGCTATACAAAACTTTCTAAATAAATACATTTCACAAAATTAATACATAAAAAATAATTTTCAGAATGCATATACAATCTTTCAATCATGAAAAAAATCTATTTAACAACGCCCAATGCAAATCAACACAGCTGTTAAACACCAGTGTTTTATATCACTAGAATGTATACTGATGCATTTGGATGTTAAGATAGCAAATGGTTCATTAACATCAGCAAACTTTTGTATACACCAAGGGCTATGTATTCCACTCAGGCAGTTTGTTTTGAGTGAGAAGTATACACCAGGGAGTGGGAGCATAATATCTTAGTTCTGTCAGTCGTCAGACCATTTAAAGATGGCGTTATTGAAATCAGCAATACAGGGGTCATCGCTGATATGCGTTTTTGAAGGAGACGTGATGGTGGTAACGTTGCGCATTGAAATTTGAGGCACATATATGTAACTTTCTGTTAGTTGGGTCATCGGCACTGATTTTTTGGAATCAAGAATTAAAAATTTGCGAACATTCGTGACAAGAATTTTCAATTCTATTAAGGACAACGGAGGCGAGGATTATGCTTCTCATTTCTTTGCTTTATTACAATAGCAGCCAATAAAAAAAACATATTTTTATTCCATAAAACTACAAATCCCATGAGTCTCATGTACTATACTACCATAGAGACTATCCCTATATAAGGTCCAACTGAGGCAAACACCTCCTCTTTCTTTGCGTGACTGTTAACTGTTAAGTCCAATACTTTCAACAAAACTACTCCGTCTTGAACTGAGTCAGTGAAAAATAAACTTTCATTAGAACCAAACATCCGAGGACCAACAGACGAACTTCGGATCCGAGGAACGAGCTCCTGATGTCCAATGCAGGCGAACGAGCTCCACACCGTGAAGGGGAAAAAAATATTCCCAACGATACCATGAACAGAAGGCACTTCTCACTTGCCACTGGAATCTGAAACAAAGATAAGGTCCCGTAATAACGGTAATACCAAAACAATGTTCCAACATCAAATCTTACAACAAGGGGGGGAGAAAAAAAGGAATCAAATATAATGCAGTCAAAATGCTATAGTAAAATTGATTTACATATACATTCATGTAACAACATAAGTTCTGGGTGGGATAATCCTCGCCTCCGTTGTCCTTCATAGAATTGAAAATTTTTGTCACGAATGTTCGCAAATTTTTAATTCTATGTCAGGACCGGAGGCTCCGATTATGCTTGTTTAAAGCTTAGCCACCACCACTGATGCAACATCTACTATAGGTTTGTAATAGAAAGATTTAAAAGTAGATTCATTTGACCAATCCGCAGTTTATGATGTCGGTTAGGCTTACACCTAAGGAAAAAGACTAAAACGCCATTGGGCCACGAACAGAGTGAGCACCGAACTTAGAGACATCAATGCCTGCTTCATTCATGAGCCAACGCACCCCTCTCGCCAAAGTAGCTGGAGATACTGGGCGAAAGGGTTTTTGCAATGCAATAAACAGTTGACCTTGCATGTCAGAACGGAAATTAGATGTACTCACCTCGTACACCTTTACACATTGCACCACACATAATTTGGGATTATCCGGAAAAGCCGGATAAGACACCAAAGTAGAGTTGCTCTTGGTACGTCTGGAAATAGTAAAAGTCATCCCCTCCGGGGAGAGCCGACGAACTGCGAGATCCAAAGCTCGAATATCAGAAACTCTCTTGCAAGAGACCAGACATAACATCGCCAACTTGGCTGAAAGCTGTTTCCGCGACAGGTGATCGTTAGTCGGCCAAGATTCCAGAAATCGGAGCACCACCGTAACGTCCCACAAAAAGGAGTACTTCGGACACGGCGGTCTGTCCATCCGGATGCCTCTAAGTAATTTACACACCAGGGGATGTTCCCCCACCGGTTTGCCTTCTAAACGAGCATGCCCAGCCGAGATAGCAGATCGGAAATTGTTTACTGTCCTATACGCAAAACCCGATGATGCCAAAGAAGCTAGGAAATTCATGACCATGGAGACATTAGCTGTAGTGGGATCGACGTCCCGTTGAACACACCAGCTACACCACTTGTTCCATGCTGATGAATACCGCTTATGGGTATTATCTGACCATGCTTGCTTGATGAAAGCAGAAGCGTCTGTCGAAAGGCCTGGGACTTGCCTTCTGTCCCTGAAACTCGCCACGCTACAAGTGGCAGCTGTCCTGCATCTACTAACGGGTGAGGGACCTTGAGAGGATCCAGCAACAGGTTCCATCTTTGGAGGAAGAGAATTGGTACAGCACAAGACATTTCCAGAACTATCGGGAACCATGTTTGGGCTCTCCACAAAGGTGTAACTAACACCATCTCTGTCTGTTGGCGTCTGACCTGGGCCAGGACTCTGGTTATCATGACAAAAGGCGGGAAGGCATAACAAAGGACTGGTGGCCAGGTCTGAAGAAACGCATCCGAGGCCAGAGGCTCCGGGTCCGGGCGCCAGCTGTAAAAATCCGGGAGTTGTGTGTTCAGCCGTGACGCAAACAAGTCCAACTGGCAAGGTCCCCATAAGAGGTTCAGCATTCAAAAGACTCAAGGGTGTAGTCGCCAATCGCTGTAGTCCCGTAGGTAACAGGAATGCCAATCGGCCACTTGGTTCTTCCGTCCCGGGAGGTACTCCGCCACTACTTCCACCAGGATGCGAAATCACGTACCCCCAAGTTTGTTCACGTACCGGACCGCTGATATATTGTCCATTCTCAAGAGAATGCAACAATTCGTCTTCTGCGGGGAGAGGCTGCGAATCGCGAACGACCCCGCCAGCAACTCCAGGCAATTGAAATGAAGGGAGAGCTCCTCCGGAGACCATCGTCCCCCCGTCGAGTTCGGACCGCAGCGGGCACGCCAGCCCCAGCGGCTGGCGTCCGATTCGATCACTACTTCGGGTTTGGAACCGAATATGGCTCTGCCATTCCACGATTCCATGTGGTCGAGCCACCACAACATTTCCAACCTCGCTTCCTCTGAAAGAGGGAGCTGTTCGGCATAACCGAGGCCTTTGCGGAGATGTTGAATCTTTAATCGTTGGAGAGCACGGTAGTGAAGTGGGCCCGGAAAGATGGCCTGGATCGAGGAGGCCAGCAAGCCCACTACCCTGGCTATGGATCTCAAGGACACAGTCTGCTTGCTCACTATCGTTCTCAATTCTTTCTTGATCGTTCTGATCTTGAACGTGGGCAGCAGGAGCTGTCAGCTGCGAGAGTCCACCTGAAAGCCCAGAAACTCTATAGATTGCGTGGGCACCAGAAAGGACTTCTGAGGATTTACAGTGAAACCCAGGGTTTGAAGTAGGTGAATGAACCATTCTAGATGCATCACCAAACGAGGACATTGCGCCATGATAATGACGTCATCCAGATAAACGATTAGCCTCACTCCGCGCAAGGACTCCATTACCGGCCGAAGGAGTTTCGTGAAGCACCATGGTGCTGACGAAAGTCCGAAGGGAAGAACCGTGTACTTGTAATAGACGCCTTGCCAGAGGAATTGAAGAAAACGGCGGTGAGGTGCGTAGATGGGCACGGACAAGTAGGCGTCCTTTAGGTCCAGCCGGACCATCCAATCGCCTTCTTGCAGAAGATCGCGCAGTAGGTGGACGCCCTCCATTTTGAAATGGCGGTAAACGACCCAGCCATTGAATTCCTTGAGGTTCAGTACCATTCTGAACCCGCCCCCTTTCTTCTCCACCAGGAACACATTGCTGAGAAAACCTCGAGGGTGGAATTGAGACTCGACTATTGCCCCCTTCTGTAAGAGGGATTATACCTCTTCCGAAATAAAATTCTGATCGAGTTGGGAAACATTTATGGGGGGAGGAGGGGCACGCTGGATGGGGGTGTTGTACATTTCCAATTTGTAACCCTGTACCGTTTCTAGGATCCAGGGATCCTGTGAGAGCGTTTGCCAAGCTTGAAGGAAATACTGAATGCGACCCCGCAACTTAACCTCTGAACAAAGGATAAGTCTCACCTGCTGAGCCGGAATCTTGGTGGTTTCCTTGGTTGCCACCGAACCTGCCTCTGCGGAAGCGGTTCCGCGCCCGTCGGGAGGGGTAGAAATTAGGGTTGCCTGAAGAGTTATCTTGGTAACCTCCTCTGTGGTGTTGTTGACCACGCTGGCGCCTTGAGTGTGAGCTCGGCAGAACGACCGCCCTCGATTTCGTCCGTCCCCGGCTAAACCGGTCGGAAGGTGTGCCGGAGAGATTCCTTCACCTTATCCAGGCCGCTGAAAGTGGCCATGAATTTGGTGAGTTCTTTCAGAAAGGGATGCCCGAAGAGGAGACCCTGGGCCACTGGGCCTGCCTCCGAGGAAGTTAACTCCGCCAGTTTAGGGTCCAGTTTGAGGAGGATAGACCTCCTCCTCTCGCTAGTTGGCATTGCCTAACAGACACACAGCACGTTGCGCCCAACCAATGACATAATTGGGATCCACCGGAGACCCAGACTCCTTTGCCTGGAGACCCATCTCGAGAATCTTGGCCAAAGGCCCTGAAAGATCGAGGAGTTTATCTTGGCATGACCGCCAGGTGCGGTCTATGCCCTTTTTTGGGTTCTTTGAGTATTTTTTTTAGGTATGTCAGCATGGTCGGATCCACTTCGGGGGTCTCCGCCACGCGAGCTGCTAGGTCAGGTCTCGGGTACTCAGACCTAAGTCGCGCCCTGACGTCCTTGTCGAAGGGGCGTCGGAGGTTTGACTGAAGTTAGTCCGCCACCTCCTGCAAGGGCATCCATGCAGTAGAATTGGGGTGAATGATATCTGTCGGGTCGAAGGTAAGATGTTTAGGTGGTGGAGTAGGCTCCACATGATGTTCCTTCCTGGTCTTTTTTGCTGGTTGAGCGAATTCCTCCTGATCGGACTCGCCGTCAGCCGAGGAATCTCCCTTTTCTTCGTGGGTAGACTCCGTCTGTTCCGTTTGCGCCAGATAGGCGTGGTCATTCGCTAGGGCCCTGGACAGCCGAGCGAAGTCCTCCGAGTGAGGATTAGTGAGGATTAGTAACCTTCTTTTCCGTTGGTTTGGAACGGGTATTTGCAGCTGGGAGCCAGCCCTGCTGCAGCGCATAACTGTTAAGATGCCGCTTAAGGGGTGCAATCGCCCTCACAAGCGCTGAACTCATGGACTGCTGCACTCCAGCATCCAAGGCCGCCACGAGGTCTTGCTCGAATGAGCCAGAAGGCTCGGAATCAAAATACTCCTCCTCGTAATAATATTCAGCCATGGTGCAAGCGGTAGCTGTCACCCAAGACCACAACCGATGGTGCGTAGGCAGGAGTAAATAAGGGGGAGAGGAACAACCCCAGGCAGGCCAGGCAATCAAGCCGCAATCAAAGATGTTAAATGGTGGAGGGAGGGCCTGCCAACCTCTCTAGGCAGAGCCTATGCAGCTATTTTCCAGCCCTCAGCTAATACAGAGCGTCGGGCGTCAGCGGGGCTGAAATACGGGCTTCTTTTTTGACAATGCGAGCGTTTCCCGCTCTGAACGAAACTCCGATCGTTAATGAGTCTCAACAATGGCCGCCGCGCAGGCGCGGTATCGGCCGCCTGTAGAAAAAGAAAGAGGATGCGTGCGAGCAAAGACGCGCCGTCCTCAGCCCCCAAGAACTCCCACTCCACTTCTGAAGGACTTAACTGGCTGCGGAGCAGCAAAGAAAGAGGAGGTGTTTGCCTCAGTTGGACCTTATATAGGGATAGTCTCTATGGTAGTATAGTACATGAGACTCATGGGATTTGTAGTTTTCTGGAATAAAAAGATGGGTTTTTTATTGGCTGCTATTGTAATAAAGCAAAGAAATGAGAAGCAGAATTGGAGCCTCCGGTCCTGACATAGAATTAAAGTTGAGGGTCTGAGTTACCATTACGGAGTACTTCACTCCAAGCTGGTGCCCGGACCTAGCAACCTGACCACTTATCGCGAGATCACGCTGCCTTCGAATATTGAACACCCGCGAGTTACTGTTCAGCTGGTCAATACGCGGAACGCTGATCGTAGTCGCGAACGTCAGACAGAGGTAAGACTTTATTGCTTGGGGACGCTTTTTATCGTATCATGAACATGTAAGAGTCACAGTACGTTCGTTGCTGATTATTTCCACAGGGCGCATTGTCGAGTCTGCCAGCGGTGCTGCATTGCATATTGGCCAGGAGCTCATACACCTTGTTACGTTGGACGTGGATGGACATAAATAACTCAGTGATTGAGGTAAAACCTCCATTTTATATATACTGTCATAGGTATTTATTAATCGCGTCGTTCTGCTAATATGGTGATAGCATGTCCAGCTTTGGTTATCTTCACACACTAGATTGTAATCGCATTGAGTTCTCCAGTCGATTTCAGCTGAGCACAGGCAAGAAGCACACAGATTGCTCATAGAGGTGGACTCTTGAGTTAATGTTCATCACTGTGTGATGCACTGAATATATGTTCCGGAAACAATGGTGGTTTAGAAATACTGAGTCTGTTGCTGTGTGTTATTGTAGGTATCTAGTGCAGTATGTGCTATTTGGTCAGAAGCTGGAGAAGAACCGTGTTTGTAAGTAGGAATACTTACCATACCCTCTGTTTTGGCATGCACACAGGGTCTTTCTCCACTTGGTAAATTAGTGGTGAAATTAATTTTAAATGATGGCACTAGGCTGCTGGTTTAGCATTCCTTACTGTTTGACAAGACATCTGAAAAAGTAGTTTTTGTACCTCTATTGTACATAAACTGATAATTTCCTATTTCTGACAGGTTTTCCCCTGATGAAGGGACAGTCGTCCATAAATGCATTGGGCGTTGTTACATCGATTTTATCATGATTGAAAGATTGTATATGTATCCTGAAAATGATTTTTTGATGTATTGATTTTGTGAAATGTTATGTTTTAAATGAGATGCCTTGAACATGTTTCGAAGCACACGCAAAAATAGAGTAATAATAAATATATTCTTGAATTAAACAAGGAAAAGTTGGTTCCAAATATTTCTTAAATCTATGACGGAACGTCAATATAGCTGTGCACACTCAAGTCCAAGTCGCTTTAGGGACTCGGCCACCTTCACTGACATGAGGCCTGCCAGGCTTGGGGTGAACGTACTCCCCATTGATTTCCCGTGTGTTTGGAGATATAGTGTTCCTTCATACTCAAAGAAGTTTTCTGTTCGGGCTAGAAGACAGCATTTCAGGATGAAGTGTCTTGGGTGGTATATGTCCACTCTTGTTTAAGGAGGACCTCTTCAATGGTTTTAGGGTTATTTTTTGGGGGTTGGCTCGTGTATAGACTTTCTATGTCCATTCCTAATAGGCATGTGCTTCCTTGTTGGTATGTTAGGTCTTTTAGGTGGTTCAGGAGGTCCCGAGAATCTTTGAGGTATGTTAGTGTGTTTTGGACAAGTGGTCTAATGTAATGCCCAGAAATTGTCACTTACAATAAAAGAAATTAAATAATGCAACGCAAAGTTGCAAAGAGAAACATGAAGAATCACCAATATACGGTGACATGCAGGCACGATGATCAACATTGGACCAAAAAACTATTAATTAAACATCTCCTGCGATAAATGTAAAAAAAAGAACCTCATCATAAGCACCAAAATGATTGATAACTCAACAAATAATTTCTATATATAATTACAGCAAATATCTCTACATTAGAAATTTCTCAAACACTTTATCGAGTCATTCCAATTCTCAATTTCTGTCTTTATTTGTAATATATCCCTTCACTAACCATGGTAGGACCTCTTCTATGTCTTTCGTCCTCAACTCGAGGTCAAGCAAAAATATAAAAGCATTCCGCTCCACACGCCATTCATTTCCGGGGCACAGACGGCGGCGGTAACACTGACTCTCAAGAGCCACGGCAAAGGGTTGTGTGTTTTCCCCCCCTTTCCTGAAGCCACTGAAGCCTCCTTCAAAAGTTATAGGTAAAGTCTGCACCTATAATAACCACATCACAGGTTGAGCGAATGAGCTCAGTGACGAAGAAGGGTAAGTGAATCTACTTACTCTCAAAGAGCGAACCCACAAAGAAGTCGCTTCCACACCGGTCCTGAAGAAGGCCCCTCAACCCGCTAGGGCATCATAGGGCCGAAACATGTCGACCAATCACAATCTCACATTAGGTGTTGTAGACCATTAACAGATCCACCAAAGCACCTTTTTTATTTCTAAAGTTATCCCTTTCCTGCATAATAAAATGCCACACTCAGGGACTGAGGTATTTTTTAAATCCACCTTTTGTTCACGCACTACTCACCTTCACTCACAACTGTCATAAACCAGATGGAGGATCATAGATCACCTGGAGAACTGGAAACCTGCAGCTAGTGTGAATGAGGATCTTCGTGAAAGAAACCCAAAAGCTCATGGAATATTAAGACACGTGCTTTTCTATTATGACAACTGCTTAAACGCATCACAGGCTTTGGAAAATTGGTCATTTTTTAAAGCGGAATCAGTCCATCCATTAAAACATTTTCATCTAATATTTGTAATGTTTTTTGTCCCATAACACCACCTGAACTCTATAACACTAGTGCACCTATGACGAGCAGCCATCTTGAGGAAAGAAGATACTTTGTATCCATTTCTGACCATGTGCACGTTGACCTTCTTATCAACGGCTTTCGCCTGAGTGCACCACTGCAGCAGTCAGTAGGGCAGATGTCCACCGTGAGGTAAGACCTGTTATCCCAAAAGGATTCTTTGGCTGTTTCTCCATCTTGGGGCTGCACTTTGAATTAATTACCTTTTTCCATTATATTCTTTATAAATACAGTGTGGATACGTTGAATTCAGAGAGGTTACCATCCACAAGCACCACACTGTCCTGTGACTGGTTCCATTTGAACACAAGCATCAGATACATTTTACAAGGAGGACATTGTCCAGGGAATGGGTGAGTGATGCATTCCGCATAAGGGCTTTCTGTAATTTGTTATACGGACCATGCAATCCTTATCATAAGTAACTATTTTGGCATATGCTATCAACTAGAGCCCCCTGCTATTCTACATAATGGTGAGGAATATCTGACCTAGAGGCGTCTGAGTGTTTTTACACTCCTCTGTTCGTTTTGACTTCTCTATTTGACAAGTACTTTACCTCATTGTAGGTAACTTTATTTTCAGATTCAAAGGTGATTATCCCAAGGGAACTCCTACTCCTGTGTTTTTCAATTTTGAATTCCTCCCCTGATTGCATTCCGAATTCAATGATCCCCACACTAGGTGAGTGCACAGTGAGTGTTGTACCTTAAACACTTTAATATTGAAAGTTTCTTGTGGACATGACTGTACACAAGATAGATGATTTATTTGCAAGCACTGCACATTGAATATTGCATTGTATAATGTCGTGCGGCCCTGGGAAATGCCAGCTCAGCTCTATCACCACGGGCAGTCAAAAATTGACGAGTACTAGTAGCTTCCCCTACCTAGGGGTGGTCTTTGCTGCAAACGGCTCATGAACTGAGCATATGGCTCACTCCAGGAGCAAGTTCTCAAAGGCCATCAACTCAATTCTTAGCCTCCCTCGCCCAAAGAGCACAGGTGCTATTTTAGCTATTTAAAAAATGTTTAAATCACAATGTGTGCCAGTAGCCACGTATGGAGCTGAGATTTGGGGTAATGCCAACAGCTCCTGCATTCAGGAGAAAGAGAACAGGTTCTGCAGGAAGCTGTTGGGTGTCCCAATCTCTACCCCACAATACATTTGCCATAGGGAACTCAAGCTAAATTATACTGAAAATGTTATAAGTGCCTGCCCTGCTCTCTTTTGGCTATCGGTCTGGAAGAACCAGGCTGCTTCTCTAACTAGAGAGATTATCTGAGACTGTGTTAAGTGTGAGAAAGGGATGGATACCCCTTGGCGGTCTGGAGTGTACCAAAGTCTATGCAGTGTAAATAAAGGCTGTATTTTTCTAAACGCTAGTACAGCCGAAGCATTGCATAAAAATTAGCTTAGAAGTGCACTATATTTATCATACAACACAGAAAGGATTGGTATGGAATCTAAAAAATCTCTTGCCTTTAGTTATATGACTATTGAACAGCACAGGCATCCCCTACCTATCTATCTCACTTTACCTATGAGTCACTGGGAAAGGAGCCTCTTATTTCGCCTAAGAGCAGGAACTGTTAAATTTGCGTTATGCTTTCCTCTTGGCTATCACTCCAATCTTGACCATGTACCCTGTACATGTGATGGTGTGAGCGGCCAATCTACTCTACATTTTATGTTTCTCTGTAAATACTATTTAAAATACACCAAGTGGCTTTTAATTCCATTTAAAAAAAAAAAAAGAAAATGCCTGTTAGCCTGGATAACGCCTATTTGTGGCTACTCACTCTGGCCGATGAAGAGTTGGTCTTCCGCACAAATATGTTTCTGAGAATTGCCACTCGCGCACGCAAGATGATGTCAAACCAATGAACTTTATATTAATATATGAATACTTTGTTTATATTGATGTATGAACTGGTATTTAAAATACTTATAAACTGTCTATTGCTAATGAATTTTATTATTACTCTCCATGTGTCAAATAATCTGTTAAGCTGTTGTGCTTTTATGGATACCAAGTTATCCGAATAAAGTTTTCTGAACTGAACTGAACTGAATATTGCATTGAGTTTCAATGATCATGAAGTACTTAGCAAATTTTTAATATTTAACAAATGTCATATTTGTTTTAATGATTTTGTGTATATGTCCTGACTTTATTACCACCAAAGGCTAGTTTTGTGGACACTGTATCCTCATTACCAGTGACTGTATGTAATTTCATTGAGTCTTATCCGACTGAACCATTGTTTCTTTTTTACTATTTCAGTCGAACGGCATAGCGCTGAGAACATTTTGCTATGTTTGGGACAGGGCTCTTCAGAGGACATGGACGAGGGTACCCAACACAAGGGATATTCCCTTGACTTCCCTAGCATTACTGTTACATGGCAATACCTGGGCTGTGCTGGGAAAATAGGGTGAGAGTGGACGTACGACACTGGGGAGTTTATATGGTGAGGGTAAATCCATGACTTTTCAGGACTTACAATTGGCATATGGTGTATCATCAAGGCACTTTCTATTGCACAGTGCCTTAATTGTGATACTGCATTGCTGTTGGCACACTGGCGCAGCAGAGGCATCAGAGCATGAATGTCCCAGGTACATAGTAACACTAGACAGGACGAATGATGCAGTGATGATTTTATATTGTGCTGTTGAGGCGGCCTCAAAGTGCGAGCTGGAAGTATTACAAGACAAACGGGCTATGGCCACAGGCATCCCAATTGCTGGTCTGGAACAAGTCAGCCAATCATGCTCTGGAGTTTCTAGACACTCCGGATTTAAATCAATACAGTATTATTTCCTCTACTGAGTCTACATCACACCTTAAAGAATGAACCATATGTATTCAAAGGCGGTGGCAGGGTGCTCTAAATGTGGTGAAGTGGGGGCTAATTTCTATCATATGGTCTGGACTTGCACCTCAATTATTGGTTATTGGTCCACAGTCCTACTCTGCTTTATTGGGTTTGTTCCCTAGGACTAAAACTACTAGGCTAACTGGCAGATTTATAGATCTGCGCTGGCGTTGGCCAGATGCCGGATATCCATAACTTGGAAGTGCCTAGTGGCACCTAAGGTACTGCACTGAACAAATGCACTTACTAAATGGTCCAACTGTGAAACAATAGCCTTACAAAAAAAGAGATAAGCCGGAGATTGTGCTCTCCTGAAATCCTACAGGTTTGAGGGGCGACTAGGTTGGCTTGGTCCTGCTTGAACTCTGATTTTCTAATTCTTCTAGAGTAAAATTCGACAGTATGGCCCCATACGCTCTAAGCCGTGTCCGTTGTAGTGTTCTGTTGAGCTTTGTAGTACCATCTGTGGGGTCAAACAGGTGCACAAACAGGTGCGGTTCCTCCCCTCTGGCGCCTACCTCTTAATGGAACTCTATATACAATTTACATGCTAAGCACATTTGGTTCCTCCTTCATTCTTGGAGTTAACGTTACCTTTTATGTTTTTTATTAACTCTGTTTGCTAACATCATTTACATTACACTAATGGTTTTGTGTACGAAACCAGACTCTGTACACAACTGTCTGCTAGTGGTACTTTATGTGGTTAGCTCGTTATTGCATCATAATGAATCTCGTTGTCCTTAGCGTGTACTGTTTTCTTCTTGGGAACATTGTATTTGTACATAGACAGGGCGGCCTGTTTATTGTACTAAGTGATGATGACTGTTTATATTGGCTTGCTTAACCATAAAACAATAAACATTGTTTAACCCCAAAAAAAAAGTACGATGTAGGGAAACATGCTCCCTCTCGGAATTACACACACTAGGATTCCTAGTTCCTTTACCACTCTCCCAGTTCCTTTAACACACGTGGGAAAGGGAATGAATTGCATATCGCACAATACAACCGATAGGAAATCACAAGTTCTGGAAAGTAAATGATTAACATAACCAATGTATTGAAATACGCATTTATATATGGCAAACATTATCACATTTGAAAAACCAAACAATAGAAACATTGAGTAAACAAGTAGATTGAAGATTAATCTTTGATTAATGTTAAATAAAAAGTGTATGAAAATGCCTCTTTTTAGTTCTGTAACTGCATATTTCAGTTTGGCTATAGAGCAGTGTAATTGTGATCCCATTCTGAAATACTGTAAGAGTGCATCATAATTATGCGCAGTCAGCAATCAAATATATTCTGTGTGATTAATGTTACTAATAAAAGATGGAGAATTGCATATTTAAAGTACTTCACATGAAAAGTAATGAGACATAAGTGTGCATAGAAGAGTGACTAATAAAGGTTTTGTAATATTTACATATTAATACGTTAGGAGAATTGAATGTTTAGATGTGTTTCATTGTGAAGTTAATAAAACAGTATGTGTATATGTAGACTAATGATAAACATTTATAAGTGTAACAAGCAATTATATCCATGTTGGTGTATTTAAAATGACATCTTCGCAATTCTTTGCAATTTATTCATGCATTAAGAAGCTGCATTTGTTATTTGTGTAGAAATGTGCATGTTTTTGTAACCTTATGCACTGCAAAATTGACATCGATTTGGGCCTCTGCAACCGTTCAGTTCAAGCTCACATTTAAAGCCTAGCATGTAACTCGTATTTAACCTGCAACGTTGAATGTATTTGCTTTGTTTCCACTGCAGGTGTGAACAAAGCCTCACTAGTTAATGTAGAAGGGTTTTATTTTCATTAGATAGCAAAGTATGACAAAACGATGTTTGGCAAGGAGAAACGCGGTAATTAGCAAAGAGGCGAGTTCTCATGGAGGAGGAGAATAATGACCATGGAAGAATGAAGTAGCAACTTATCGATGTGGAAAAGGTGGTGCAAGTATCCAATTTGTGCCGGAATGATGGAATAGTACTGGAGAAAGTCACGTAAGATTGTCTAACTTGAATGCAACTAATATCTTACACTGCAAGTTAGTGAGGGTCCGAGAGATATCTTAGAACTTGACAGAGAGCAGACCTATGCTTCTGTTTCATGTGGCTTTATTCTACATGATGCAAAAAGGACAATTGATGGACAGAATGTTGAACAATGTCAAACATTCACAATAATACAGAGATCTGGACCTACATCCATTGTTTTTCTGCTCCCTGTGCCAATCCAGTATAAACCCAGCCATATGCAAATCAGGCTTGACTCATGGGAAGAGTCCAGCCCGAAATGCCAGGCCAGGTCCTCCCTGGACTGGAAACAAGCACCCTGTGACCGGTTTCGGGGTTTCAACCCTCATCAGCCAGGCTAGCTGGACTCCAGTGGCATGGAGAGCACGGCACCCACGTCTGAGCATACCCTTCCCACTCGGGGTGGCAAATGCAAAAAGAACAATTGATGGGCAGATTGTTGAACAATGTCAAACATTCACCCCAGTACATAGGTGTTTTGCTCCCCGTGCCATTCCAGTTTAAACCCAGCCATATGCAAATCTGTCTTGACCCTGTTCCCCATGCGAACAGTCCAGCCCGAACGGCCAGGTCCTCCCTTGCCTGAAAACAAGCATCCTGGGACCGGTTTCGGGGTTTCACCCCTAATCAGCCAGCCTATCTTGACTCCAGTGGCATGGAGAGCACGGGACCCACGTCTGGGCATACCCGTTCAACTCGGAGTGGCTAATGCAAAAGAACAGTTGATGGACAGAATGTTGAACAATGTCAAACATTCACCCCAGTACAGAGATCTGGGACTAAATCCATCGTTTTGTTTGCTCCCCATGCCATTCCAGTGTAAACCCAGCCATATGCAAATCAGCCTTCACCGTGTTCCCCATGGGAACAGTCCAGCCCGAACTGCCAGGCCAGGTCCTCCCTGGACCAGAAACAAGTATCCTGGGACCGGTTTCGGGGTTTCACCCCTCATCAGCCATGCTAGCTTGAGTCCAGTGGCACGTCCAACATCTGTGTGTCTTTAGCTATCTCGCTGTAAGTGCGCCGGGTATACCCAGACGTGGGTCCCGGGCTCACTGTGTCACTGGATTCAAGCTAGCCTGGCTGATGAGGGGTGCTGACCATGGCTCTGATGTTGCTACACAAACACTAGAGGCAGCAGAGGTCGCGAGCATGGACGCAGCACGTACTATGCAGAGGAGCAGAGTCCGGAAGAGCAGAGGCGCCCAGGCCAAGTGTCGGCGTTTGATCCTTAGGGGCTGCGGAACATTGAGTGGCTGGGATCGAGTTGGCAGTGTCAGCAGGGGGTGTTGCGAGGTGTGCGGTGCTGTCCCCAGGCCCCCTCCACCCCTCTATTCTCCAAAACCCACCACGGGCACTCGAGGTAAGCAAGTGCAGCCTGGGAGCCTGTGGAGATGGCTCGGTCAGACCGGGAGCGGTTTGCGGTCTACCGGGGCGCTCAACTTGCTTTTTCTGCACCGCCTGCTTCGCCTGCACCACCAGGTTCCCTGTGCAGGCCCGGACACCGCGCAGAACATGGGGCTAGACTGGTGGCAACCAGCAGTCACCCGCATTTTCTCTGCAAGCCCGCCGTTCTACCAAGAGCCTATTTAGCCCTTCAAGAGTTCTGTAAACAAAAGGGGATTGATTCTATTAAGGGAAACAGAGGTTGGAATCAAAAATACTCTTAGCAAAACATAATACCTCTGTCACCATAAATCAACTTTTCAGGAGTAGATTTTTATTTTCTACTAATTGTATTCGCTGTACAAATATTGCATTTCATATTCTTACATCAAGACCTGTTGATTCTGTGCAACTGTGACTAAAAAAGAACAAGAATGTTTCAGAAGACTTAACAATAATCAAAAGACAAATAAACACAACGTCATATACTTGGACAATCTTCACATAAAAGACAACAACAATTCTGTATACTAGACACAAAGAATCTCCTCATACTATTTTAGGCAACTATGTGTAGAATGTTATACATATAGGAAAAGTCCTACGTTGTTCACATAGAGTTCCAGGGACTCATATTCTTCTAGTCCTCTCAGGATGATAATCTATTGAGGTGCCGAGGAGAGGTAGCCTACAGGTTTTTGGAAACCGAGTTTGTGACACTATTTTGAATTCGTTTCAAATGTTGTTGAAGACTTGACGTCTTTCTGTTTTCTTAATTCTTTAAGGCTTGCCTCATCAAAAAAACCAACGTGTTTCGACCTTCAGCGTGGCACTTATTGTCGAAGGTCTTCATCAGGGTGGACAAGAGTTATACAGAGGACTGGAGGTATCTAATTGTATAAAGAAGACCATATTACTTAATCAGAATTGTGGGAAATTTAACAAAATATTTACAAGTGTAGTGACTCGTTAAAATCAATGGTATTCCTACGTACCACAGGCGTATTTGCAGATGTAAGATTCCTGGTTCTTGTATCTCCAAGTGGAAATCTTTTAAACTAGAGCAAAGGAAAGCATCTAATCAATATTGTTGTAGCCTCACCGACACTTAAAATGCTGTATTTTGTTTGGAAAGGCGAAACGAATGAAGGGAGCGAATAGCTTTAAAGAAGGATATCTATATCTCTATCTCCTCAACGGCATTGTGGGCTAGTAAAATCGCGGGCGGGCGGAAAAAGGTTTATTTGTGACTGCAAGTGCTCCGACCGGTCCTCTCTTCGCAAGTGAGTTGAAAAAATGACACTGATGATATTGGGGCAGTGACAGTGCAACATGCCATGTTCCTAGTGACGGGGTGGGCGTGCGAGTGTCAAAGGGTAGTGCAAGCCTCACCATCTTAAGGTTCCTTAGTGACACAAGGTCTTATAATTTGTTAAGGACACCCAAGTTGTGAGGAATTCGAGATCGGAAGTGTCCGAGTAAGCCATATGCCCCCGGTGCATGGAAACGTATTTCGGAAGTTTTTAACTCTTACCTAATTCGTCCGGAGTGCGAGCGTTCGTATTCTATACCAGCTCGCTTGCCTCAAAAATGGCCTGGCGCAAGGTGAGTGCGTTACAGCTCCGAATTGTATTCCTGGGCGGAGGGTCGATCAATCTACTACTGCAACTCGACTCCAACGCTCTTCTACGAATGCAGCGTACTCGTATTCGCACGAGAAGTGAGCTGCCTGTTTCCGGGTCTTACGTTTGGTGACGTAACTGGGGGCGTGGGAGGGGCGTGTCTCGTCAAATTGGAGGCACATTCATTACAATCCTGTCTCAGCTTTGATGTACGGAAACTTTATTGAAACAGCTGTGGGGCACTCTGATGGCAGTGATTCCTCGGCTATAGGGCAAAAAACTTTATTGAAACCGATTATCTGTGCCAAGACTTTCAAATCTAATCCCGAGCCGGCTCGAACCCGGTGTAGTATTCTAGTCAGCATGCACAGGGGACTGTGTTTTAGTACATGCAAGGAGAAATAATTAGCAACTAAGCTCAAACTGTGGCGAACATGGTTATTTATTACACACTGTGAAAAGGCACTCTAAAGCAGGGGGTGTGGGTTCTTAGTTGGTAAACACATGTCAAAAGGACATGTCATTATCTTCTATGGCTTTTTGA
This sequence comes from Triturus cristatus, assembly GCF_964204655.1. Taxonomy (NCBI): domain Eukaryota; kingdom Metazoa; phylum Chordata; class Amphibia; order Caudata; family Salamandridae; genus Triturus; species Triturus cristatus. The sequence goes on from NC_140579.1 coordinate 1,243,140,537, forward strand.
CCTAAAGTCTGTTGATTACAGAGCTCTGTTGAAATTCATAGTCCTGGAACTATACACTTTCCCCGCACATTTGGAAAAGGTCAATCAAATTGTTTTTCATAATACTGGTTACATGGTGGGTACCAAATACAATTGGAACATGATGGCATCATTCCGCATTATCATATGGTTGTTTTGAAAAACTATTCTTTCCAATAAATTTCCAAATACAAATATACATTTTTACTAAAAGTAAATAGCATTTTCTGTTAAACTAAGAGCAACCCTTAAGTGGATGCTCTTATTATAGGGGCTGCAAAAAGGTGTTCTTTCAATATCTTCACCATTCCTTATATAGTGCTCAGATAAAAAATTGGTGCAAATTAGCGTAAGGGAGGAATGAAAGAAGAGCTATAAAGTGACCAGTTTAGATCCAATGATTCAGTTCGCTGAGTTCGTTCAGGCCATTGTCAATTGTATTCAGATACATAATGGTTTTAGCCTCAAATTTGGAGAGGAGACCATCAACGTTGGCTCCATGCACATGTTTAAGTATGGTCCATTTTATGTCTTTAGGGCTGTGTTGATGTTCAAGGCAATGCGTTACCATCGGTGCATTTATGATCTTGCATTTAATTCTTGAACGGTGTTGGATCATTCTTGTCTTGATGGCTTGAGTTGTTTTTCCAACATACGCCAAGGGGCATGGACAAAGAGCGCAGTAGATCACATTATGCGTATTGCAATTCGTAAAGGTTTCATGTTCTACAAATTTATTTCCATATCGGAAAATATCTCCCTCGATGGTACTCTGGCAGGATGAACAATTACCACATCTCCGATGACCCTTGTTTGGTGGCAGGGATAACATCGTTCGAATTGATTGGGTGGTACTCTTCCTTTCTGTATTTGCATGTATTAGTTTATCCTTTATACTTCGGTTTTTCTTAAGTGCGAAGATAGGAAGATTTTTTAGTGGTTCTAAAGATTTTACAGTTGACCAATTTCTTCGGACTATTTTCTTCATCTCATTAGTGCGTCCCGAAAACGTAGTGACGCAAACCAAGGGTAAGTCCTCTCCTCGTTCTTTGGGTACCAGTAAGGATTCTCTGGGGATATACCAGGCTCTCTTCATAGCCCTCTTCAATAGTTTTTTTGGGTACTGTCTCTCCACCAATTTCAACATCAGGGCATTGGCGTTTTCAAAATAATCCTCCTTTTTCATACAGTTGCGTCGTATCCGTAAAAACTGACTAAAGGGCAAATTTTCCCGTAGGTTTCTCTGATGGAAACTCGAAAAATGAAGTGTAGTGTTTTTATCTGTCTTCTTCTTATACAAAGTTGTATAGAGCCACCCAGCTTCATGTCTTATCAAAAGGTCCAGAAAGTTCATCTCACTTTTGTCATAATTTACAGTGAATTGGATATCTCTATTCCTGTTGTTAATCCAATTTACAAAATCCAGCAGTTGATCCTTGTTACCTCGCCACAGCATGAACACGTCATCAATATAACGGTACCACATTTTAATGTGGCCGTCATATGGATTATTGCTGTAGACCCACTTGTCTTCAAACAGTGCCATAAACATGATGGCCATTTCCGGCACAAATGGACAACCCATTGCGGCTCCTTTGATTTGCACAAATTGGGCTCCATTAAATGTGGAAAAATTGTATTTTAAACAGATTTCCGCCAATTTCCGGATAAAAGATGTAGGGACATTGTGGGGACGTTCACGCTTGTCTAGGAAGAATTCGATTGATTCCAACCCTTGTTCCTGTGGGATGTTCGTATAAAGGCTGACAATATCAAGCGTTACTAGATATTCCTCTTGTTCATCAAAGGGATGTCCTTCCAGTAAAGTAATCGCTTGCATCGTGTCTTTTATGTAGCTCACAGTGTCTCTCACCAGGGGTTTTAAGAAGGTATCAACATACTTAGCTGGTCTTTCAAGTATGGAATTAACTCCCGAGATGATTGGTCTTCCGGGACGGTTCTCGATGTCTTTAAGCACTTTTGGAAGAACGTATAAAAGTGGTGTTCTAGGGCTATTATTGATCAGATATTGTGCTTCTTTCTTGGAGAGCCAGCCCTCGTTTTCTTGTTTTATTAGATTTACAAAATCCTCAGCTGTCGTTCGACTTCCATTTCATATTTTTCTCTTTGGAGAATAACAATGGCCCCGCCCTTGTCCGCAGGCTTGATAATAATCTCTTCATTCTCCATAAGTTTATCCAGAGCTGTTTTTTCATTTTTGGACCGATTCCATTTTGTATAGAGCCTTTTTTGATCTAATATATTCAGGTCCCTCATAACATTCTTTTCAAATGTTAGTTGCTCCACTGGCATTAGATCAGCAGCGGGAAAGAATGTTGAAGGATTCTTTAACCCAGAATAGTTGATCATAATCTCTTCTTCTTTGTTAAGGAAGAAGATTTTCAGGTGCATTTTTCGGAAAAGTTGTAATAACTCCAACTTCATTTGACCGATGTTAGGTTTTACCGTAGGTATGAATGAAAGGCCTTTCTGAAGTAGTGTTATTTCATCTTGTGATAAAGTATAAGTGGATAGATTAAAGATGGAGTTCTTATCTTCTACCACCTGTAAACTCTCCTCCGAGTTGTAATCTCTCCCTGATATTGTTGGGGCGGTGGAGCTCGGTTGTACCATTGTGTGGACCTTGTTCGTCCTGTTGGACGTCTCTGGCCTCTTCCTAAACAAGCATTTGCAATGCAATAGGTCTCGCATTATAAAAGTGTGAGCAGTTGGCATTGTCATTTACAATGCCAATAGCTCAAACTCGCGTAAATGCGAGACCTAAATGCATTGCAAATGCTTGTTCAGTGTATGAGTCTGCGTCCAACGGAGATTGCTTTCACTTTGTTTCCCGTCACCCCGTGGCATATTGGAACAAGAGCGCACTGAAGCTGACGAGGAGGGAGTGGGAGGGGGGAGTGGGGGCGGGCACAGTGGTGAGGGTGAGATTGAGAAAGGGAAAGATAGGGATCAAAGGAAACAAGGACGACACCTAGCTAGACAATAACAAGCAAGAAGGGGGTGGCAAATGGTGTGCACTTTGATGTCCTCAGTGGCCGCGCGGCTCACTGAAGAGCGTCAATCTCTCTAATGTTGGAAATCAATGGCAGCGGTCTCCGGTGGCGGCGCAGACTTGGGATTCACAGCAGCTGTCAGAGGAGGCTCGGAGGAATTACTTATTAGCCTGCATGCAACCAGGCAGAAAACTCACTACACATTACTGAAAGTTGGAGCTATTGGCGCTGCTAATAGCAATGCAACGCCAATAGTCCAAACTTACAGTAATGCGAGACCATACTGCATTGCAAATGCTTGCTTGCAGTGGAGTTATTATTAAATGAAAAAGTGCACGTTGTCCTGTGGTGTTTATGAAGTGATTTTGTACACTAAATATGGAACAACTGTGTTTGTATTCGTTTTAAGCAGTAGGAGATGTAGCATAATGGCCCCGTCTGCCAACATTAAAAGTGAAAAATTACTTTTGCCTCAAAATCTCAGATGAGCGCACTTTGATTCTAGACAAGTCACAATGTTCGTGTGGCTAAAAAACACAGAAGTCAGTTTGTACTGTAAAGCGCTGTAATGCCATTGTGTCCAGTTAGCTCTATAAAAAGCTGCCAAAAAATTACTTGAGCAGATAAGAGTACCTGTGCACATAATTGAAAAGAGGACCCCAATGGCTGTTATGTGAATTGTATCCTTAAAACCCTTAACAGCTAGCACGGTGGGGTCCTGGGCACATCACAGCATGTGACTGTGCCTTGGGTCCTTTAGCTGATGGACAATAGTGCGCACTTCGAATCGGTCTCCAAACGCTACATGAAACACTGGAAATATCCTTTCCAATACAGGCCATACCACTGATATTGGGCTGAAGCCCCTGTTAATCATTTCATGTGACTTGGTTATGACTCTCTGGGAATAAGTGATATTTTAGTTGAGCCCTTGCTAGCATTAAAGTTTTATGTTCACCTTAGCGACAAAGCTTCTGCTTTGAATAAAACCAGCCTATAACCTAGTTCACAAGATAAAAAAGACGTCATCCTTTGCATAATGGACTGCAGGAAGAAAGGCAGAGCGGTGAGGGAGGGAGAAAGAGCGAGAAGAGGGAACTGGAACGGAACTAAAGAATGCATATATGTATAGGAATGCGGTTGTGAATTCCTTTTCTTAAAAGGTTCCTTTTCTTAAAAGTTCAGTCTATGTCATTGAAGAAATGGAAACATTTTGGCCCACAGACTCTTGAACAAGTTTAAACCTCTCTCAGAGGATTGATAAAATATACAAAAAATGCAGATGGGAAATCGATTGTTTTTAAACGAACGCTGGATCTAATTTTGAAATTAAAATATGTTTGGAAAGGTAAAGGCGAGAGCAGCATTTGTTAAGTTTGCGCCCCGCTGCTGAGGAGAACTGCATTAATGTCAGCCACCGATGGACTTCCAATGAAAAGCAAAACACGTCCAGACAGAACTTCTGTTCCCAATAAATCAGCGGGAATCAGAAACCTCACTAGAGTCTTTGATCTCCGATTCCCTTTTAGACACAGAATGGGGGACGGATTGAGCCCAGACACCAGGACGAATGAAGAAGCACGTACGAGACAATTCACTGCCACACTGAAGTCTCACGCATTCCACTGTGAAAACATACATGCTTTCCCGGAGGAAATAAAAAATGTTAGTCAGCAGCAAAATGCTTCTATATATTTGTTATAGCGCCTCTAAATAATTCTCCAGGGAGAAGTTAAACATTTAAAAAAGTAAACAAGCAGAAGGGGTGCAAGAGAAAATCGGGTGCCGTGCTGAAACCAAAAGGATGGCGCCCATCAGAGGCGCAACTAGAGCCAAATTTCGGGGGGGGCTGAGGAAAAATTTCGGGGGGGGCTGAACTTTAAGCAATTGGCAGAGTGGAGCTGCAGGGGCTCTTAGAAGGGGTGAAACAACAGCAAGGCCTCATTAACATGCAAATAGTCGTTTAAAGACCTGTGAGTGCTCGGGTGCGGCTGCTTTTTTGCCCGGGAAGGTGTCTCATCCCGGGCTGCCGCACACGACGGGGGGGGGATGAAGCCCTTTGAGTCCAATGGGTGTTGCGCGCCTGGCGCCCATGCATATAGCTGTGTGTTCCTGCAGGACGCTCCCTCGCAGCGGAAATTAATAATTACAAAGCAGATGAGTGCCGGTGGTTCGCGACGGGAGGAAATGCGTTCAGAAATCGGGCTGCATAATTTCCACTTCTGATTTATTGAAATTCTATTTATAAAGAATGCAGTGAGCTGTTTTTCAAGATGTGTGTTCGAATATTCAGTGGCTATGTCAGAGACCGCATTACACACAACAAGCTGCTGGGAGAGGGAATGGGAGGAGGACGTGTAGGGTGGACGCAACAGGCAGACTGTCTGGAAGCTGAAGGCAGAGAGCTCTGTGACTGAACCGAGCTCTTCACAAAACAAGCGCGCACTGAAGTTGACGAGGAGGGAGTGGGAGGGGGGAGTGGGGGCGGGCACAGTGCAAATGGTGTGCCCTTTGATGTCCTCAGTGGCCGCGCGGCTCACTGACGGACATCAAAGGGGCCGCGAAGTGATCAGGCAGTGCTTTTCAGGCTGCCAAATGGTGCGCGCGGCCGGCGCACATGCACTGTATTTGGAGGCCTGAAAAGCACTGTTTGCACTTCCAAAACTCGCTTACTATAAGTCTCGCCAGAGCCTAAAGCGCTGTCTCAGGCGAGACCTAAAAAGGTCTCGATTGAAAGTATTGGCGTGATTCGTTGTCACTATTACTAGTTGTAGGTTCAGAGTCACTTGAGGTGCCAGAGTAGGATGAGGCGTCAGAAAAGGTTATATACTGCCTCCTGCTTCTACCTCCATAAGTGCGAAGCATGCCCACATTCGCCTGTTGTTTATAGTATTCTTGATCCAAATATGGATACGTCTTTTTTTCGGAGAAATTGCTGATATCCTTCTGCAGTTTTGATCTTTTAAAGTCCTCCGTATTCTTTTTGAAGGTCTCGTTTTCTTTTTCAAGTTTCGTAAGAGTGCTTGGGCGTTCTGCACTGCGGTGTTATTTTTAAATTCTTCGTCCAGCTCTTTAATTAGTTCAAGTTCCAATAGAGAAAGTCGTTCTGCTGTCTTAATGGAGTGGAACATCCAATCTCTGGAACATTTAGTACCTATATGACTGAAGCCTTCAAGGTATTCCGGTTGGTCAACAAAGATAACTGGAACGTTTTTAACCTGCAGGCCTATGGGTATAGTCCCTGCTCGTAGATGTTCTAGCAGTACTTCACCATGGAGGGCCGTTCGTACTTGTTTCTTCTTAAGGCGAGTAATCTTTTCCAAATCTGACTGTTGACCTACTGTAGCTTGATTATTACTCAAATTGAATTTCGAAGGTCTCTTCAGAAGCTCCTCAATTTCATCCTCTCCAATTGTTAAGGTTTTTAATTCGGACATTTGGGGGAGAACAGGAAATTCTGATCTTGTTGTGGTACTGGAATATCCAGTTTGGTGCAAATTAAGAAAACTAAAAATGATGTGAGTAAGACAGAAAACACCAAAATGTGAATAAATCCAATCAGAATCAAAGTCTCGGAAATCGTATTTGTTAAGGAAGGAAGTTAATAGTGCCTTTTCACAGTGTGTAATAAATAACCATGTTCGCGACAGTTTGAGCTTAGTTGCTAATTATTTCTCCTTGCATGTACTAAAACACAGTCCCCTGTGCATGCTGACTAGAATACTACACCGGGTTCACGCCGGCTCGAGATTAGATTTGAGATTAGATTTGAGAGTCTTGGCACAGATAATCGGTTTCAATAAAGTTTTTTGCCCTATAGCCGAGGAATCACTGCCATCAGAGTGCCCCACAGCTGTTTCAATAAAGTTTCCGTACATCAAAGCTGAGACAGGATTGTAATGAATGTGCCTCCAATTTGACGAGACACGCCCCCAGTTACGTCACCAAACGTAAGACCCGGAAACAGGCAGCTCACTTCTCGTGCGAATACGATTACGCTGCATTCGTAGAAGAGCGTTGGAGTCGAGTTGCAGTAGTAGATTGATCGACCCTCCGCCCAGGAATACAATTCGGAGCCGTAACGCACTCACCTTGTGCCAGGCCATTTTTGAGGCAAGTGAGCTGGTATAGAATACGAACGCTCGCACTCCGGACGAATTAGGTAAGAGTTAAAAACTTCCGAGATACGTTTCCATGCACCGGGGGCATATGGCTTACTCGGACACTTCCGATCTCGAATACCTCACAACTTGGGTGTCCTTAACAAATTATAAGACCTTGTGTCACTAAGGAACCTTAAGATGGTGAGGCTTGCACTACCCCTTGACACTCGCACGCCCACCCCGTCACTAGGAACACGGCATGTTGCACTGTCACTGCCCCAATATCATCATTGTCAGTTTTTCAACTCACTTGCGAAGAGAGGACCGGTCGGAGCACTTGCAGTCACAAATAAACCTTTTTCCGCTCGCCCGCTATTTTTCTAGCCCACAATGCCGTTGAGGAGATAGAGATATAGATATCCTTCTTTAAAGCTATTTGCTCCCTTCATTCGTTTCGCCTTTCCAAACAAAATACAACATTTTAAGTGTCGGTGAGGCTACAACAATATTGATTAGATGCTTTCCTTTGCTCTAGTTTAAAAGACTTCCACTTGGAGATACAAGAACCAGGAATCTTACATCTGCAAATACGCCTGTGGTACGTAGGAATACCATTGATTTTAACGAGTCACTACACTTGTAAATATTTTGTTAAATTTCCCACAATTCTGATTAAGTGATATGGTCTTCTTTATACAATTAGATACCTCCAGTCCTCTGTATAACTCTTGTACACCCTGATGAAGACCTTCGACAATAAGTGCCACGCTGAAGGTCGAAACGCGTTGGTTTTTTGATGAGGCAAGCCTTAAAGAATTAAGAAAACAGAAAGACGTCAAGTCTTCAACAACATTTGAAACAAATTCAAAATAGTGTCACAAACTCGGTTTCCAAAAACCTGTAGGCTACCTCTCCTCGGCACCTCAATAGATTATCATCCTGAGAGGACTAGAAGAATATGAGTCCCTGGAACTCTATGTGAACAACGTAGGACTTTTCCTATATGTATAACATTCTACACATAGTTGCATAAAATAGTGTGAGGAGATTCTTTGTGTCTAGTATACAGAATTGTTGTTGTCTTTTATGTGAAGATTGTCCAAGTATATGACGTTGTGTTTATTTGTCTTTTGATTATTGTTAAGTCTTCTGAAACATTCTTGTTCTTTTTTAGTCACAGTTGCACAGAATCAACAGGTCTTGATGTAAGAATATGAAATGCAATATTTGTACAGCGAATACAATTAGTAGAAAATAAAAATCTACTCCTGAAAAGTTGAAAAGTTGATTTATGGTGACAGAGGTATTATGTTTTGCTAAGAGTATTTAGCCCTTCAAGGCACGGTGTTGACCTGGTGAGTGCATGTGCAGCGCTGTGTAGGGCTGCGGGGTGTGGGGGGGGGGAGTATCATACAAGCAGTGGGCACCACAGGGTACCATAGGGATATTGCCCCTAACTCTCATCGCAGAGGCCGCCCCATGCCTCCTCACCCCCTAACCCCCACACAGTAGGAGAAAAGGGCACCCAGCGGGTGTCCAGAAGCTGCCAAGATAATCACCACTAAGGACAGCACTCAATTTTCTGCCTCTTGTTACACCACAGAAGGCAGAGTACAGTATTTTCCCAACCCTATTCAACTCAATCCTGTGGTGAGGTCAGGGAGAGTCAGGAAGGAGCTACTCAAACTTCACATCAAAAACTCAAAGACTGAGTCACCCCATGAAGATATGGATACGGTGGAAGCCTCGCCTCAGTTAGATACACCTCAGACCAGTACAATACCGGGACATGTTCAGCAACCCTTTATCCACCGCCTGACCCCCATGGCACTCCAGCCTTACAAACATCACTGGGGGCGTCATTATCTGCCAGTCACGATCTCTCTGACCTAAAACCAGGTGCGAATGTTCCAGTGGCAACCACCACCAAAAGGATGACATTGAGGGATTATTTTAAAAACACTGCTGCAACTAAAAAGTGAAGATTAAACCCACACAACGCAATGTTGGACACCATCCAGGCATGCCTTATACCAGATCTGGCTCTAATACGAGTCGAGGCCATGATCCATGACGGCCCCAGCGGGCCAGGTTACAACCCACCTCTAACCAGCAACAAAGGTCGAACACCTCGTATAAAAAGTCACTGAGTGCTGTCCACCACCGCACGGACCCGAAGAGCTCCCCTACAACCTGCTAATTGCTCACTCAGAGACTGCGTCTGTCTCCCCTCCAATCACCACCTTAAGGGAAGATGCCCAGCCCATCTCTAACCCAAGCCTAACCTCGCCTTTAACACCCAAATTACAAACCACCGTAGAAGATATGGCAGGGAGCAAAACAGTATCAAGCCCTCAAATAGAACAACAGATAAGGTCATCTCCACGCAAGACCAAATTGCCGCCCTCAATAACTTCATCAAATTTACTCAACCAGTGTAACCTTATGGTCCCCCCCAGACGTGGACTGCAACATCAACACTTCACTTGATCTAGACTGTCTTTTTTCCACACAGACCACAACAAGACTCCAGTTTTGGTGAGTCGCTGCTCGATCGCCCAGAATGTTCTCTGGTCACAACTTTTGCAAACCCTCCAATCAATGGTTTCAGCGTTAAATTATCACTCTGACAAACTGGATCTACAG